>NC_044034.1:289445879-290045879 GCF_901765095.1 Microcaecilia unicolor
TGCAAATGGATGGAGGGGAGGGAGGAGAAATGCTGGACATGGATGGAGTGGAGGGCAGGAAGATAGGAGAAATCTTGGACAAGGATGGAGGGAAGGAAAGACGAAGGAGATGCACATGGATGGAGTGGAAGGAGAGAGGAGAAATTCTGGGCATGGATGGAGAGGAGGGAAGACAGAGGAAGTAGATGCACGTAGGTGGAGGGAAGGGGAGTTAGGAGAAATGCTGGATATGGATAGAGGGAAATTGCTGAATTTAAGGGCTGGATCGGAACAATTTGAGGGCAGATGCTGAAACTGGAGAAAGGATAGGGACAAGGCTACAGATGGTAGACAGGATGCAAAAGGACACAGGAGGATGGTGGACATGGTGAGAGAAAAAATATCAAATGGAAAGAAGACACTGCATAAAACAGAAGACACTGGGACCAAAGCTAATAGAAAAACTAAATGATCAGACAACAAAGGTAGAAAAAAGTATTTTATTCAGAATTTATTAATTGGAATATGTCAGCTTTTGGAAATGTGCATCTGTGATATTTTGCATGTAAGTTTCAGTTTTTCTAGTATTGCTGCATGCTGAGTCTGACTTCTTGAGGTAACTTTCCAGTTCAGTATTTTGCCTCCATATCTGTTCTGTGATGTGTTTTTTCATGCGTGATCAAGATGCAGTATTCTGCTAGCGTTTAGTATTTGCAGCACTTTTTGTTTGTTTTTTTTGTTTCACTAGGTTGTGTACTGGTGTTTTAGAGCCCGGTGCAATTATAGTGCTGCCTTTGCACGCATAAGGTTGTAGTTCGTCCTGTCCTTGGAATTAGTGCTGTTATGGTTTGGTAAGGTTACGAGTTGTGTTTTTGCACAAGTTTGTGTATAGTGTTTTGCAGTGGAGAGATTGTGTGTTGGCCTTACTGAGGTGGCACCAAAACATCAGAAAGGGTGTAGAGCCTAAATCATGACACATTACCTCTTGAAGGATCTACATATGGTCGTTAATAAAAGGAGCTCATTGTGAACACTATCCACCCTAAAAGGGTGTTTTGTGGCTCTACATGAGAATTGTGATATTATGATCCCTTGTTTCATATTGTTAACGGTCTGCATTTTCCGTATGGGTGGTATATTGGTGTATTAGGGTCTGCCCAGTGTAATATTTAAGCAGTGGTTTTTTTGAAGAAAAAAGGTGCCGGTACTCATTGTGGGCGGGGTCACCTCAGATGATCCCACCCCTATTATCGCCACACCCACATTAGCCATACCCTTTATACCAGCCATGGCGCATATAAACAGACATCATTGAAAATATTATACTAGTTTAGGAGAAAAAAATAACATGATTTTTTTTCATTATAAATAATATCTGTAAGCTGTTACAGCTCCAGTATAGCCAGTGCAAAATAAGACAGCAGATGTAAATTTTCAAATTGGACATATTCCAGACAGGGTTGCCAGCTGGGAAAAATTTTCCCAGCCCGAAACAGCCGTAAACCCGCCCATAGCCAATCCCCGTCTTCCGCGTCACTGAACCCCGCCCCCGCGTCACCTAACCCCGCCTCTCATGTAACTAACCCCTGCCTCCCACGTCACTAGCCCCGCCCCCTATTTCATCTCTGACGTCAGCCCCACCCCTGAAAGGCTTTTATTGGTCCAATTGGACCAATAGATGCCCCGGAAAAGCTTCTATTGGACCAAATTGGCAGGGCCGTGCCTAGGGTCTCTGGCACCCCCTGCAGCCTATCAGTTGGCGCCCCCCCCGCAGACTATCAGTTGGCGGTGGCGGCGGCGGCGCCCCCCCCCCCCCCCCCCCCCCCCCCGTGAAAATGATCGCTCACCACTTGCCACACTGACAGGAATTGTCAGCAATATTCTTAGAAAGAAATTGCTATACATTGCAAAATAAGATAGCAGATGTAAATTCTCAAAGTGGACATATTCCAATCACTAAAATGAAAATAAAATGATTTTTTTTCTACCTTTGTTGTCTGGTGACTTTCTTTTTCTGATCATGCTGGCCCAGTATCTGATTCTGCTGCTATCTGTCCTCTTAACTCCGTTTCCAGGGCTTCCTTTCCTTTCCTCCTTTCTTCTTCATTTCTGGTCCTCAGCTTCTGCCTATTTTCTTCATCCATGTGCAGTTTTTCTCCTCTCTTCCTTTTCCCTCATTTTCATCTCCATCTCTCTTCCTTCCCCTCTATGTCCAGCAATTTCTCCTCTCTCCCTGAGCCCTGCCCTCCCAATCCATGCCGATCCATGCTCCTCTGTCCCCTGCCCCCTCCATTCATCCCTTTCAGCAATTCCCTTCTCTCCCTGAGCCCTGCCCTCCCAATCCATGCCCATCCATGCTCCTCTGTCACCTGCCCCCTCCATTCATCCCTATCCAGCAATTCCCCTCTCTCCCTGAGCCCTGCCCTGCAATCCGTATCCATCCATGCCCACCTGTCCCCCCCATTCATCCCTATCCAGCAATTCCCCTCTCTCCCTGAGCCCTGCCCTCCCAATCCATGCCCATCCATGCTCCTCTGTCACCTGCCCCCTCCATTCATCCTTTCCAGCAATTCCCCTCTCTCCCTGAGCCCTGCCCTCCCAATCCATGCTCATCCATGCTCCTCTGTCCCCTGCCCCCTCCATTCATCCCTTTCCAGCAATTCCCATCTCTCCCTGAGCCCTGCCATCTCAATCATGCCCATCCATGCTCCTCTGTCCCCTGCCCCCTCCATTCATCCCTTTCCAGCAATTCCCCTCTCTCCCTGAGCCCTGCCATCTCAATCCATGCTCCTCTGTCCCCTGCCCCCTCCATTCATCCTTTTCCAGCAATTCCCCTCTGTCCCTTCCATGACCCCCCCCTCGCATCCATGCTCCTCTCTCTCCCATGTCCCAGCCTGGCCCGCCCTCTTCCCCCCCCCCCCCTTCGCATCCATGCTAAGTAGTAGTGGTCGTTTCTCCCCTGCCCTCCCGCTCCCATTGTTCAACTGCGGCTGCCCACCCTCTTCTCTCCCCCCCAACATCCCTTTTCTTTTTAATTTACCTCCGTGGCGGTTCCGGCAGCGCAGCGTCAGGGAAGGAGGCGGCGCTCCCGACGTCTAGCCTTCCCTTCGCTGTGTTCCGCCTTCTTCTGACGTCATCCTTGACGTCAGAAGAAGGCGGAACACAGCGAAGGGAAGGCTAGACGTCGGGAGCGCCGCCTCCTTCCCTGACGCTGCGCTGCTGGAACCGCCGCCACGGAGGTAAATTTAAAAGAAAAAAAAAGAAAAGGGAGGGCGAGCGAGGTGAGCATGGTGCGGCGGCGCCCCCCCAAGGGAAGCGCCCCCCTGCCATGCTTACCTCGCTTACCGGGTCAGCACGGCCCTGCAAATTGGACCAATAGAAGCCCCGGAAAAGCTTCTATTGGACCAAATTGGACCAATAGAAGCCCCGGAAAAGCTTCTATTGGACCGAATTGGACCAATAGAAGCCCCAGAAAAAAACCGCCGAACTCGCACAGCGGCGATGGGAAAACCGCCCAAAAAACCGCATCCCGCAGCCGGCGAAATTTTCCCATCGCCGCTGGCGAAAACCCGCCCACCTGGCAACCATGATTTCAGACACTAAAATTAAAATAAAATGATTTTTTTCTACCTTTGTTGTCTGGTGACTTTGTTTTTCTGATCATGCTGGCCCAGTATCTGATTCTGCTGCTATCTGTCTTCTTAACTCCGTTTCCAGGGCTTCGTTTCCTTTTATTTCTTTACTTCCCGCCTTTCTTCTTCATTTCTTGCCCTACATCTGACTCTCCCGTGGCGCTAGTGCATCGCTCTTCAAAATGGCCGCTGAGACTTGCAAGGGCGGCCTCCAAGACTTCAGCAGAAAAGTTGTGAGGCCGCCGCTGGAATTCTCGGCGGCCATTTTTAAAGAGCGATCCAGCAGCGGGGAGGGTCAGCGCCGGCAGCGGGCAGGCAAGACTGGGGATTTTTCCTGCCTGCCCCGAAGAATCCGTTGCCTTCTTCAGGTATGACTGGGACCCTGTAGCTTGGGAGAGGGCGGGAGGCGAGCCGGCTTGCCCTGAAGAACCAGCTCCAGCACACCATCGGACGGACCTCACAAAAAAGGTGCCGGTACGCCGTACCCGCGCATACCAGCACAAAAAAAAGCACTGTATTTATGGAACAGTAAGGTTCCGAGTGTGTTTTTGCACAAAGTTGTGCATAGTGTTTTGCAGCTGAGCGATTGTGGTTAGTATATGCTTTGAGCAACCACTTTATTCTTTGACATATGATACATATCTAATATCTAAATTTAATATAAGGTATTGTGACTATTTTATTTTATTGTTTTTTCTGTGTGTTGTCAGACAATTATGGATGTAAGCTCCGCCCCTGGCTCCAGCCCTAACCCCACCCCCTTTAGCCTCCCCAAACAGTTGGGCCACCGACCACATATGCAGCCTCCTATTCTCCCACATCTTTTATCCACTTTCTAGACCCACATTTCTACCTTTTGTACTCATCTCCTCCTCATCTGTCTTCTGCTTCTTCCTTGTCACTCACCTCTTATCCACCTGTAATCCCTTTCTTATGTTGTGGGCACAAAACAGATACACTCTGTTTTGGGGTGTTATTAGGGTACCTGACAGTGTAAGGTATAACAAAAACAAGAAAAAGCCTGTTTCCATAGCATCCCCAGATCAATCAAGAGACTTGTGGGTTATGCCCCTCCTCTAGCAGGTTACATAGAGAGAACTCAGAAGTTTGCTACAATAGAGCATGTGCAGCCAGCCTCACTTCAGTATTCTCTCTATCTAGCAGGTAGAAGGGCGCATAAAGTGCAGCTCTGTGGCCTGAGGCTCCTATCCCGTTCCCTCGGGTGTGTTGAGCTTTCTCTGGGGTTGAGGTGCTGGAACACATTCTGGGATACACCTGGTGGTGCCAGGTCAATACCCTTCTCCCCCTGTCAGCCTACTTAAATTCTGTTGAGGATTTTGGCTGTATTCCTCTCCTGTCTCTTAAAAAAAAAAAAAAGAACCAGACAGAACGATTCTCCAGTTCAGCCTCATTTTGGCTTGCTTGGTGCTTGGAACAATTCTCTGTTCAGCTTAATTGGAATGTGAACAGAGCTGAGACTGCGGAGAAGGTAAGGCTTTTGGGGCTTTGTTCGTTTCGTTGGAGTCCGTTAAGCGCGGCTCGCGCTGCAGGGCACGGTGGCACGTCGCTTCCCTGTGAGTTTTGTTCCGCGACGGTAGTGAGTCATAGTGCGGATCAGGGGATCGCGTGTTGGGCACCACGGCGCCAAAAGGGATCGTTTCTCGCTTGGCGGGAAAGTCTGTGACTGGAACGGTTGATCCGCCGGCGCCATTTTCTCGCTAGCGCCGCGGTCTCAGGATGCGGCGGCGGGATCTGCTGGGGCTCTCTCTGACAGAGAAGCCTCGATTTCTCTCCAGGAAAAGGCTATTATGGGGGCATTTCCCCCGGAGTTTGTACTCTTTTACTCAAAGCGTTTTTATTGCGCTCTGGGGGAGAGGGGCAGGAGGCGGCCATTTTCGAGGCTCTGCAGCCTCGGGCTCTGAGTTCGTACAGAAGCCACCTAAGATGGCCCGGTTGGGTTTAAGGGGCCGGTAGAGTGGAGGAGTAGTATAATGGTTAGTGCAGCAGGCTTTGAACCTGGCTGTTTGGGTTCGTTTCCCTCTGCTGCTCCTTCTGTCCGTGAGCAAGTCATTTAGCCCTCCATAATAACCCTGGGACAACATATGGATTCGGAGGGTGTCCCAGGGTCAGGGGAATCCTTTTCAGGGCACCTTGAACAGAGGGAGTTGCCCGCGGGTGAGGGAGTTGACCTCACCGCGACCAGGCTCTTTAAAGGGAAGAACTGATTCCATTCTTTATACAGGCATTGTAAGTGCTAATTTTATATCCTCTGCGGTTAGCTCTTCCATTTGGTCGGGCACTAGGAGCCGGCGGAAGCCTGTTAGGTTCATGAGGCTATTCTGTTCTTGGGTGCATGTGCGTGCTTGATTATTAGCATTTGTATGCACTACCAAACACTTGCAGTGCTGAACACCTGACATTTATTTATTTTATTTATTTATTGCATTTGTATCCCACATTTTCCCACCTATTTGCAGGCTCAATGTGTCATAAAGAGACAGTCCCTGCTCAAGAGCTTACAATCTAGTATAGCTCCATCTTTATTGCCACTCCACATGGCACTGCTGAGGCCCAATGCTCCCCTGGGTTCTGATGTGCTTGCAGTTCAGGCAGTTTTATATGTAGATCTTTCAGGAATGTGATTGGGAACTTAGTGTGGAGCACTCCAGTTTCTGCATATTGGTTTTCCACAGCTTTGAGTCTTCCTCAGCTTTCCAGGGTCGAAGTAGGTGACCCTTTAGTCCCCTGCAGCTGTGCCGTGACAGTGAGAGCCTTATGCTGCTTCTTGGAAAGTACTGCCTCTGAAAGTCTCCTGGTAGAGATGCCTGTGCTTCTCAAAGTGAGTTACAGTAAGACTATTTCTGGACCCTCCTTGAGGAGTTTCAGGGGGTGTGTACATCTTTAATGGAAGGGAGGAAGGGATCAGGATTAGGGATCCTACCCTAGGTTTTCACTCTTCCACTCTTCTTCTTTCTCAGACATGGCAGTACAGTGTTTTAGTAGTCAGGCTTAAGGCTGTTGACTAGAAGTTTCTGTGTGAAATGTTACATTTTGAGGCTAGTGCAGGCCTCTCAGGTTTCTCTCGGTTTCCTTGGTAACCCTGCACCCTCTGGGCTCCCCTGGTGGCATTTGCTCTGTGAGTATTGTTTACATCAATCTAGTTTTATTGAGGAGGGCTGCTGGCCTTTCAGCCTGAAGGTTATAGGTTCAAGGCTGGTTTTTCCATCCTATTAGATACTGTGGGCTCAGCTAGATTTCCAGTGGGGCATATTTTATTTCATTATCTCTTATGGCTTGCTTGGCCAAGTAGTTCTTACACGACTGGAACAATTTTCAGAACTCTTCAGTTTTAAATTTTGCTCTTCTCTCTCTCTTAGCACACTGATACTGGCCACACTTTTACATATTAGCCTCAGCTGCCTGGTACTGCAGCGTTCCTGGTACCTCTAATTGCTTCTTATGGGGTACCTAAATTTCATGAGGAGTGGCCCAGGAGCTACTTCAGTGTAGAGATAGCTTAATAATGGTTGCAATCAGCTGAGAGTAAGCACTGATCTCTAGGGGTGCGGCTTCACGACCCACTGTAGCTTGCTTTTTGTAGCATGCAATGGTACTACAGACATATGCTGCTACACCATCTGTCTCTGGTGTACCTGGTAGTACGACTGATACCCGTCAGGGCGGAGTTTTTCTTCCGGAACAGCGACAGGTGAAGCTGTGCCAGGTTTCTTTCCTTATTCGGCTGAAGGCTCCAACAGCGTTGGATTATGTTCAGGGGTCGTTCCTTGGGCCCGGAGCCGCATGCGGCCTTTGCAATAGTATCTACTCAGATGTTGTTCTTTCCTTTCCAAGGTTCTTTGATTCGTTTTCCCTGGACACCGCGAGCTTCTTTTGCTCTGCGGTGTTGGCTCAGGTCGGATACTGACTCGAGGCATGCCTCTCGCCGCGTCGGAGTGGCATGTGGTTCTCGGCCACTCAGCTCAGGGGAGTTGGTCCCCCTTGGAGTCCAGGTTGCAGTTCAATCTCATGGAACTTCGGGCGTTTCGGTTGGTGCTCCTAGATTTCGAGATGTTGTTGAGAGTTCAACCAGTCCGAGTTCTCTGCGACAATGCGATGGCGGTAGCGTACGTCATTCGGCAGGGCGGAACTCGAAGTGCTCTGCTGGAAGAAGAGGCGTCCGTACTGTCTCTTGGGGCAGAGAAGCGTCTAGTTCGGTTATCGGCGGCTCACATAGTGGGAGTGCTAAGTGTACAGGCCAAGTTTTTCAGTCGCAATCGCTTGGTTGCCGGGTAGTGGGAGCTCTCTCCGCCGGCTGTCAGCCAGATTTCGGATCGCTGGCGGACTCCGGTGATGGATTTCATGGCTTGATTCTACAATCCCAAGGTGACCCGGTTCTTCAGCAAAGTGCAGCTGTGACCAAGTGGTAACAGCACTGGTCTTGTAATGTAGAGGTAGACGGTTCAAATCCCACTGTTACTACTAATAAAGCTGTGAGCAACAACAGTTAAGAGGCAGAGAGTTTGAGTCCAAAGGAATAGACACTATTCTTCACCTGTTCCACCTGTCTCACTGGCCGGGTCTTATCCATCAGGGGCCGGTAGTCATGAAAGATCACACTCCATTTGGGCTTATGGCCTCGGCTTTGTACGGTCACGTCTGAGGTGTCCAGGATAGCCGGAGGCAGTTTTTGGGACCATGTTACAGGCGCGCAAATGTTCCACTTCTGTTGCGTATGATGGAGTGTGGAGGTTGTTTGTGGCTTGGGGTTCCTTGGCAGGCATTTTCCCTCAATCAGACCCTCTTGGGTCTATTCTGGCTTTTTTGCAGGAAGTGATGGTTAAGGAACTGTCGCTAAGTACTTTAAAGGGTCAGTTAGTGGCATTGGCTTCCTGGAGGGGTCATTCGGGGAGCCACTCCTTAGTGTCTCTTCCAGAGTTCGTTCGTTTTCTTCGCGGTGTAGGGCATCTCAGACCTCCTTGGGTTCCGGTGGTGCCGGATTAGAATTTGAACCTGGTCCTTAGGGCATTTCGGCGGTCTCCTTTTGAGCCCCTGAGTAAAGATCTTGAATGTTTTCAAGTTGAAGACTGTGTTTCTGGTGGCAATGGCTTTAGCCAGGCGGGTGTCTGAGCTTCAGGCCCTTTGGTGCAGAGCCCCTTTCTCCGTTTTTTCGGAGGCGGGAGTGACAATTCGAAGGGTGCCGTCCTTGGTTTCTAAGGTAGTCACACGTTTTCACGTTAACCAGGGAGTGGTGTTGCCATCCATCCTTCAAGCAATAGGATTTCCCTCACAATTTTCGAGCTCTACGGGGTTTAGATGTTAGGGGACCTCTGATGTGTTATTTGAAGGCGACTAATTCGTTTCGAAAGCAGATCATCTTTTTGTGCTGTTCGCAGGTCATAAGAAAGCGAACATGACCTCTACGGCCACGGTCGACCGGTGACTTAGGGAGGCTATTGCGTCGGCTTACCTGTTGTTGGGGGATTTTTTCCCTCTTCGCATTCGGGCATTCTCCAAGAGGGTTCAGGCCTCTTCTTTTGCGGAGTGTAGTCTGGTGTCATTGGAGGACATTTGTTAAGTGGCGTCTTGGTCATCTTGGCATTCCTTTATTATGCATTGCCGTCTTGATGTTGCTGCGCGTCGAGAGGCGCTTGTTGGGACTTCTGTGTTGGCGACCGGAGTAGGCCAGTCCCACCCTTGATGAGGATTGCTTTGGTACATACCACAAGTCTCTGGATTGATCTGTGGACGCTATGGAAGGTGAAATTTTGTCTTACCTGATAATTTTCTTTCCATTAGTCCCTCAGATCAATCCAGAGCCCCTCCCTGGAATTTGCTTTCGTAATCTCTGATCGGATTCAGTATACTTCAGTTGGTTCTGTTCACGTTCCTTTGTCTCTGGACGGGTAAGGCTGTTAGGGTGTGTTTATATTTACATTTCTAAGTTATAGCAGCTCGGAGAGTTTCTTCCAAGTTTATGCTGCTTTGGCAGAGACAGGAGAGTGTTCTATGATTCTTACTGCTTTGGTATCATTATACTGAAGTGAGGCTGGCTGCACATGCTCTATTGTAGCAAACTTCTGAGTTCTCTCTATCTAACCTGCTAGAGGAGGGGCATAACCCACAAGTCTCTGGATTGATCTGAGGGACTAATGGAAAGAAAATTATCAGGTAAGACAATTTTACCTTCTCCAAAAATGAAAAGGGCCCTAGGAAGGCTATCATCTAAGCGATTTCTCCTCTCTCCCCTGCCCTCCCCTCCATGTCCAGTGACTCTCCCCTACCCTCCCCTCCCATCCATGTCCAGTGATTCGCCCCAGCCCCCCCTTTTAAGCACCCGAGTTCCAGTTCAACCCCAGCTCTCACCTGCAGGCCCTCTTCTCCCACAACAGCCCTCCTTTCCTTCCTGCTGCCCTTCCTTTAAAACCTTTATTATAACCCAAGTCGCAGCGGCATCAGTGAAAGCAGCAGGCTTGGCTTTGCTCGCCTCCAGCCTTCCCTTTCCTTCCCTCTGTGTCCCACCCTCCTCTGACGTAATTTCCTCTTTCCGTGAGGGCGGGACACTGAGAGGGAAGGGAAGGCTGGAGGCGAGCCAATTACGTAGTAGCTCATTTACATATGGTTATGAACCTAGCCAGCCATCTAGGGACACAGATTGACAAATTATTATATAGGAGATGAGTCCCAACCAGACTAGCATTGGTAAGGAAGTGTCAGAAGTAAATATATCACCTTAGATCCAAGCCCACTGCACCAAAATAATAAAAGAAACTAATTCCACACCCAAATATTACAAAAATAGGATCTCATATTATTTACAGTAGAAGAAAAGTATATAGAGTAAACAGGAATAAAGATAATCCTATTGTAGAAATAGCTTGGAATAAAGGTTTGTAAATCTCTAGCTAGACTCTAAAGTATAAAGAGTCACTCTAACCCCAGGGCACTATGCAAGGATGCATGGCATACATACAACCTGATGTAGTCCTTCAGATGTCAGTCTGGTCCAATGCAGATCTTGCTTCTCAGATGTGGTGTGGACACACAGCAGTTAAACCTGGAAAGAGCTGCCTTTTATATAGAAATCAGATATTCTATCCTTGAAGAACACAAACAAGTAGCTCCAAGTATCCTGCATTAACGTCAATTCTGATAACAGCTTGCTGTACTGACGTCCATTCTGATAACAACCTGCATCAATGCTGATAACACCATCCTTTATCAGCAGCTACTGTCCAATAAACAAGAATTGTTATTCTTCTGTTAGACTGGATGTCTCCACAATGTCTTAGAGTCTTTATAGAGGAAATGTCTGAATTTGCACATTATAATCAGGTTCTTAATGTTGGAGGAGTGCCACGTATGCAGGACCATGTATGTCATATAGGTCCATATTGTCACATGGATGGCTGGGCATACTGCTTATAGTAGTGCTACAAGAGTGCTTCAGTAGCTTGCCTTCTTTACTCCTAGTTCAGCTTGAAGGAGGAGCTCAACTGCTTGAAACACTAGCTAAGTAAGCAACAATATATTTACTCCATTACTATGAATGTTGTTACAATGTTTTATCAGGAGTTTTAGATTACATTCTTGCACTGAAGCTTAACATACACCTAAGAGTAACAAGCATACAAGTATGAAAAGATGCAATTCTGGAATGCAGGAGTATGCAATGAACAGAGCAGATTGAGTTACATATAATATTGTCCATCAGAAATCTGGTTAAGTGACTTTGAAATGCCTAAGCAAATGTCCATAAAAGTCAAATGACTTGTGAGTTCATGGAAGAAAAGTCACTTTGTAGCAAAGCATGGTGACAGTTGAGTGATGAACTGTGGTACATAAGTAATGCCACACTGGGAAAAGACCAAGGGCCCATCGAGCCCAGCATCCTGTCCACGACAAAGGCCAATCCAGGCCAAGGGCACCTGGCAAGCTTCCCAAACGTACAAATATTCTATACATGTTATTCCTGGGATTGTGTATTTTTCCCCAAGTCCATTTAGTAGTGGTTTATGGACTTGTCCTTTAGGAAACCGTCTAACCCCTTTTTAAACTCTGCTAAGCTAACTGTCTTCACCATGTTCTCCGGCAACGAATTCCAGAGTTTAATTATGTGTTGGGTGAAGAAACATTTTCTCCGATTTGTTTTAAATTTACTACACTGTAGTTTCATCGCATGCCCCCTAGTCCTGGTATTTTTGGAAAGCGTGAACAGACGCTTCACATCCACCTGTTCCACTCCACTCATTATTTTATATACCTCTATCATGTCTCCCCTTAGCTGTCTCTTCTCCAAGCTGAAAAGCCCTAGCCTCCTTAGTCTTTCTTCATAGGGAAGTCGTCTGATCCCCGCTATCATTTTAATCGCCCTTCGCTGCACCTTTTCCAATTCTACTATATCGTTCTTGAGATGCGGCGACCAGAATTGAACATAATACTCAAGGTGCGGTCGCACCATGGAGCGATACAACGGCATTATAACATTCTCACACCTGTTTTCCATAACTTTCCCAATAATACCCAACATTCTATTCGCTTTCCTAGCCGCAGCAGCACACTAAGCAGAAGGTTTCAGTGTATTATCGACGATGACACCCAGATCCCTTTCTTGGTCCGTAACTCCTAACGTAGAACCTTGCATGACGTAGCTATATTTCGGGTTCGTTTTTCCCCACATGCATCACCTAGCACTTGCTCACATTAAACGTCATCTGCCATTTAGCCGCCCAGTCTCCCAGTCTCGTAAGGTCCTTCTGTAATTTTTCACAATCCTGTCGCGAGTTAACGACTTTGAATAACTTTGTGTCATCAGCAAATTTAATTACCTCGCTAGTTACTCCTATCTCTAATTCATTTATAAATATATTAAAAAGCAGCGGTCCTAGCACAGACCCCTGAGGAACCCCACTAACTACCCTTCTCCATTGTGAATACTGCCCATTTAACCCCACTCTGTTTCCTATCCTTCAACCAGTTTTTAATCCACAATAGTACATTTCCTCCTATCCCATGACCCTCCAATTTCCTCTGTAGCCTTTCATGAGGTACCTAGTCAAACGCCTTTTGAAAATCCAGATACACAATATTTGTTGTGTTGAAGGTAATTTTGGATACACCACTTTAGTAACCTTCAATGTTCACAGTATGGCTGCAAGTAGTGTATGGCTGAGCAAACAGTCCATAAAATGCAGTCTTTGACATGCTGGGCAATGCAATAACAAAAGTTGAGAGTGGCATATAACACATGTCTTTGAGTGGGTTAAAAGGTCTATGCCATGCAGTGGCATTCCGACGCTGGCTGACACCCGGGGCAGATCGCCGATGCGCCCCCCCCCCCCCGGGTGCACGCCGCTGGGGGGGGGGGGGGGGTGCCGCGCCACGCGCCTGTTGCCCTGTCTCCAAGTTCGCAATTTGCATGTGTTCACTGCTCCCTCTGAGTCTGCCCTGGAACAGGAAATAACCTGTTCTGGGGCAGACTCAGAGGGAGCAGTGAACACATGCGAATTGCGAACTCGGAGACAGGGCACAGGCGCGCGCCACGGCACCCCCCCCAGCGGTGTGCACCCGGGGCGGACCGCCCCCACCGCCCCCCCTTGGTACGCCACTGATGCCATGGTAACGATAAACACTCATACTTATAAGTCTCTGATGACACATGCTATTTATAGTTCATGAGAAAAGGTATATTGCATGAAATATGTTGCAATAAGCACAGGCAACAGATAATGTTCAGCATAAATCAATATAGGTGAAATACAACATCAATAATACAAATTTCACAAGCAAAGCTCTTAACAATACTATATAAGTTTAGGAAAAACCTTATTCATAGAAAAATGCATTCAGCATCGACCAACTCAGGGTCCCAGTAAGACCTTGACACTGTCCCTGTATTAACAATAGAATGTTTTTGCTCAAACATACACCTATTACTTAGTAATGATACCTGATTACCACTGTCATGCCTGCATATTGCACCTGCAAATTCTATTACAGTAGCCTTGCATTTCTCAGTTGTCTCAATGGAAGATATACCACAAAAACGTTCAGTGGCATCCTTTGGAAAAGTTACCAGATATGTCTGTGGGTCATTGTTGTGGTATGCCACATGCTCGGGTGTGTTAACCTTAGTACAAACATTATCCCAAGAACCCACATTAAACACCTTCTTCAGTTGATCAACCATATCAGGTAGAATAACAGGCAAACTGAACACAAACACAAGTTCCAGACGTTCTGCATTAATGTGTGAGGGGCTTGCCATTTTCAAACGAAAGAAAAGCTGCATTAGGACCTGTTCCATCTGGCTGAGAATATTCTGAACATGCATGTTAGAGGACAGTCTGTCAATGACAGGAAAATGTTTTCTAATTACATGCTATGAATCTAATGCCCTGTACCTCTTGTGTGTAATAGTCTGAGACTGAGTACTCATAAATCCTGGGGTCTACTGTAATATCATACCTGATTTAGGACCTGTACTCACTAGCTCAGGCTTTACTACTTTAGGCACACATGACGAACAGGTATGGGAACACTTTTAGCTTTCCCATACCTGTTTGTCTCTGGTGTGCAGGTCTTATAATCCTACCCCTCCTGATGGGAGAATCCAGCCTGTCCTTCTTCTGGACTAAACTGTGACTGGGTTGAGGGCCTTTGCATATCTGTACCCTTTCAACAGTATCTTTGGTATGTGTTTTCCTCTTCTTACCCTTTCTTTGGCTGCATGTCTTGGCCTGACCATCTGAGGAATATTTAAGTTGACCTGTATAACTAGGGGTTTTACTCTGACAGTTTGGTACTTTTATCTTAGAAGAGATTAAAAAAGGTTCAAAGAAGAGTGACCAAAATGGTAAAGGGGATGGAACTCCTCTTTTATGAGGAAAGGTTAAAGAGGTTAGGTCTCTTTAGCTTTGAAAAGAGACAGATGAGGGGAGATATGATTGAGGTCTACAAAATCCTGAGTGGTGTAGAACGAGTAGATGTAAATCAATTTTTTACTCATTCCAAAAGTACAAAGACTAGGGGACACTCAAGGAAGTTACATGGAAATACTTTTAAAACAAATAGGAGGACATATTTTTTCACTCAACGAATAGTTAAGCTCTGGAAATCTTTGCCGGAGGTTGTGATAACAGCAGTTAGTGTATCTGGCTTTTAAAAAAGGTTTGAATAAATTCCTGGAGGAAAAGTCCATAGTTTGCTATTGAGACAGACATGGAAAAAGCAACTGCTTGCCCTGGGATTTGTAGCATGGAATGTTGCCACAATTTGGGTTTCTTCCAGGTACTTGTGACCTGGCTTGGCCACTGTTGGAAACAGGATACTGGGCTAGATGGATCATTAGTCTGACCCAGTATGGCTACTCTTATGTTCTTATGAGATACAGAATTATACAGTCCTTTCTGTTATAGTTGTCTTGTCTGACGACCTGTGAGCCCTTGGGTCCCTCAGGAGAATGTGTGGGACTCCCAGTTGTTCCCCCAAAAGACAGCCGAGTCTTCACCCGCAGCGACCACCGTTCACCAGGGGTTGAGCCCCCAGCTGCAGGTGGCCAGCGGGGCTTCCGGAACCGCGGAGGTGGATGGACTGACCGGACAGCGGGGAACCGGACCCACGAACAACAGCCAGGGATGGGTCAAGCAGGCCGCAAGAGTAGTCCAGGGACAGGCAGAAGGTCAAGGCAGACAGCAAGCAGAGTAGTCCAGGGACAAGCAGAAGGTCAAAGGAAGCTGTCAGGAAAAGCAGCAAGTCCAAAGATCACACACGCAGGCTAGAACCTCTGGAGTCAGAAGCCAAAGCAAAGGTCTGCAGCGAACCTGCTCCTTAAATACTGTCAGCCAGCCTCAGCTGACAGGGGCGGAGACCTCCAATGACTTCCCTCGCGGAAACCTCTTGGAGTGGCTCTGTATCGGTCTTCAGGTGGGACCTCTGTTCCCTCCGTCCAATCAGGGTTCTCCAGGGCGGGGTCTTGGTTCCCGCGGAAAAGACGCCGGCCCGGGATCCCGGCGCCATCTTCCCCGCCGGGCCACGCGGGAACTCCAGAGCCAGCGATGGGGAGCAAGGGGCCGTGAAAGCCGGCCCTCGCCACGATCCCGGAAAGGCCGGCCAGCGCCCCGACAGATCCCGGCCAATCCCACCCCGGGACCATGATGGCCGGCTATCGGGGCAGGAACCAGTTGAGCCGCCCAGCGGCGGAGTTAAGGCTGGCCAAGCCCGCGAGGGTTTCTCTTCGGGGCTAGCGTCCATAGGGGAGCAGACTAAGTTAGCGAGGGACGCGACAATAGTGAACAGTGGTTATGTATAATGGACAGAGTCTCCTCACTACCTGAAGGGACAGCACAAGAATTTCTCTTCGACATAGAATCAGCTTTTAACACGGAGGGAGAGCAATTAGTGTTTATCAAAACATGTGGTGAATCAACAAAATGCTCTGCCTCAGAATCAATTTGTGTCTGTGCCATAGCTGGAATCTAACTCACTGGGCAGAGGTGCTGTTATAGCCTCTGCTTTTCTAGGTTTAGTTAATGTTAAAAGAATTTTATTAACAATACTCACAAATACAATGAGACCAATTAGGCCTAAAGCAGTTTATTTCTTGCAAGGAGACAAATCCAGCATACCCTCATGAAGTTGTCTGACTTATACAATTCCTTCTGTTTTTATATACCTTTTTTTTTACACTTTCTACGTGTAGCTATGCATGAAGCAGTGAACATGTTACAATTTTAGAATGTTAGGAGGTTTTCACTAGTTAGGCAGAATTTTATCTAAAAATATTCAGTACTCACAAGGTCAGAAGCTGTTTCTTTTCTACACTAGCTAAGTGATATGTTGAAATGATTAACCCCATAATTTCTCTACATTTCCCTCTTGTTTATCATTGCTACATAAACTTGCTCAAGTGTCTAAAATGGACTCCTCTCCAAGACTCTTTCTTTTAGTCCTGGAAATTCATACAGTCTTGAGATTGTTATACCAATGAAAGCTTTGTAGTCTCTAGAAGAAGTCCAGCTATCGTCATCTTCATCGTCAGGCTCTTCATGCTGGTACATAGTCTTAGTTAGGGTCGCATCAATTAGTCTTTGGAGTAGGCCGCGAATACATGGAATGCAGCAGCATCCGCATATTACCAATATGGCTGCAGTCACAGCAACAGTGGGTCAATACTGAAGTAATCAGGCCACTCCAATTCCCAAACCAATCCTCCATCCATTTGGTGAATAGGTCATCAAAGCTTGAATTTTCTGCCAGTTCTTTTGACAAGGCTGTCAGTCCAGCCAATGCCTTGGTAATACTCCCATTGGAAGCTGTATTGTTCGGAATGTATGTACAACAAAACTCTCCAAACATCTGGCAGACTCCGCCCCTCTCTGCCAGTAGCATATCCAGTGCCCGTCAATTTTTCCATGTATTCATTGAAGTGGCATCAATTTGTTCAGCAATTCCTTTTATGGTGTTTCGACTATAGTTGACAAGTCTCTGTTAATTATAATAGGTATAGTTAATTCAGTCTACATTTTTATTAATTGTTTCCCACCAGAAGAGGAAGGACTCAAAATCCTGCAGTAACCTGGTTCCTTGCCTTGAATTCATTGGGTACCCCTCGAGGCACCCTGATGTCATGTGGGTCAAATGATCCACCAGGTGTTACTGCCCTCATCATTCTATGCGGAACTGATATTGGTAGTTCCAGTGTTAATAAAAAGCATAACAACTTGTACTAATGCACACTCCCCGTGCCACACTTGTGGAAGTTGGGGTCTGAGAAGGAGGTCTCCACACATCCACCAGACATCAGCTCTTTCTTGATCTTGATTCTGGAACCAGTCAAGATGGTATTTAGGGTTCTGTTTTCCAGTCAAGTTGACTCGATGATCGCAATATGAGTCTGGTAGTGGCTTCAGATTTTGTCGCTTTCCTCGTCCTTCTATAGAAAAGCAAGTGTAGTTATCTGGGTATGATGTTACCGTGGGTGATCTAGTTCTTCCTTTAGTGGGGGAAAAAAGGTGTGACATTATAAGGCAGGTTCCACTGGGTTGATAACTGCTGTTATATAGCTGGACCATTCACTGCAATCCCTCAGAATCATCAGGACTCAATCTGAAGGGTATGGTCCCAAGGAAGGTCTTGCCTTAGCACACGCCACATAGTCAGACTTGTTTATTTTTCCAGTAGTATAGATTACCCATTCCATCCATTTGTTTTTTTTCCCTGGTAACCTGTTTCAAGTTCCAGTTTTTCTTCCATGGTCAGATTTTCAAATCTGATCATTTTAGGCAGGGAAAGTTCAAAGATCTCTCGAGAAATATTTTTCTTTAATATTTGGATAAAGAAGTGTCCAATGGGATCAGTCCCGGAGACATATGCTCCCACAGCATATAAATATTCATCTGCTTTTCGGGGTGTTTGTAAAGTAATTAGTAGTTTATTGCAGTTTATCTCATCAATACATTCGGACAGGTAATACTGCCCAGGTGTGGAGCTCATGCTCCAAATACAGTGCATTAACGAGTTCCGGGAGTATTTGTGGGAAGGAAGCATACATACTTGTCAGACCATGTAAGTCTCGCAGCTGCCTCTTGTCCTCCACAGCGAGTTAGTTCACAGAAATCTATTTCCACTGTACTGGTCTGACCCTCATAAAAGGTAATGTTCTTAGGGGGTTCAGGAAGCCCCGTTTGTGCCCACTCCGTGGGTTCAGTTCTTTGGAGTAGTGCTCGAGCCGCACCAACTCGGCGTCTTCCTTGAATGAATTCCCCCTGCATCCGATTGAAGTGGTCTTGGGAATTATTCCTTTCCTGGTCTCCTGGATTTTGTGTCCTCTTGACTGTGTTCATAACCTGGAACGGGAGGATAATATGAGCTATACCACAGATGGTTTCTAGGACCAACATGATTGTTATCTGTCTGTTGGTCAAGGTCTCCTTGCTTCTTGTCATTGCTCTCCTCTTTTCCAGTCGTCCGAAGGAACTCCACACTGTTGTCTCAGTCAATTGTTCACGTGGGTCATCTGGATCAGATGTTAAGGCCTCCATTTCTACCCTAACTTCTAGCTTGGGTTGTTGTTTTCTTCACTGGGTTTGAGATGATGGTTCCTATTGAAGCACCTTCCCTTTGCAGCCAGGCTTACCCTTGCGAGAAGTTGGTCTACTTTGGTTGCCTAATCTCATCTCCTGGTTCTGGTACCTTCTTGCAGTGCGATAGGTGTACCCAGGTACTTTGTTCAGCTATTTTTACAGCTGTGGGGGTACTCAGGAATACTTGGTATGGACCTTCTCAGCGGGGTAAAGTCCAGTTTTTCCTCTTGATGACCTTGATTAGGACCCAGTCTCCTGCTTGGACCTTTCCGAGCTCAATAAGTTCAGGATCTGTGGACCGAATAGCATTACTGACCAACAACAGAAAATGAAAAACAGTCAGAATGGAAGCTGTAAAGGGATGGCCCCCCAGTGGGTTCATGTGTGAACAATTTCAAACAGCTCAAAACTATCTTCCCTTTGCCTATAGAAGAACCAAAGGTGCCAATCTCTATCTAGTATCTTATATGAGATCAGCCAAAAGTGTATCAATTCTCCAATGTTAGGTCTAGGTAATGGTATGCTTCCCTTTTCGAATTTTAAGTAGACCAATCCCATAGAGGTTGATTGTTTCTAAAGTAAGAGTCCTGGGGCCTGTGGTCCAACTGTCAAGTAAAGGTTCACACAATATATGAAACCTGATGTAAGGACTCCAGGCAGTATTATCATCAGGACCAGGATCCCAACTCAAAACAGACATGAGACGGTTAAAATGTTATAGCATTTCTTTCACAAATGTTGTGTCACGGTTGTGCCCATGTTTTGTGCTGTCCTTCCTCTCGCCACCTGGTGGCTGCAATGAACTGTCTGGTTATTGTCACCCGTTCCAGATTTCAGGTCAGCCCGGTCCGGATCTTCCAGACTGCCAGACTTGCTCCATTTGTTTGAACCTGCACAGCACCTGTAGTTGCCTGGTGATTGCTGCAGCTGAGCCTCAGCTGCTGCTGGCTTATTAGCCATTCTGAAATCTTTCTGCTTTGCCTTTGCATCGCCTAAGGCCCTGAGGTTTGTTGGGGTGCTGTGTGCACTTCTGCTTAGTCTGGTTTTCTTGCCTTGATTCTTGTCTGTTTTAGTTAGTCTGTGGGTAGTTAGATTAGGTTGTTGTTTGTTTGCTAGTCCTGTCTCTGGGTTATAGTTTTGTGTTTAGTCTTTGTCTGTTTGTGTCTTTGTTGCTGCTCTACAGCTTTCAGTTCTGTGTCTTGTTCCCTGTTTTAGTGGCTACTTGCAGCTTTCAGTCCTGCCCTTTAGTTTTCCCTTCCTTGCCCTGCTGCCCCTGCATGTCTCCTTTCCCCTCTGACCCTCAGTCCCTCTGCTGCCTTGTTGGGATCCTGTTCCTGCCCTGTCCTATAAGTCCTGCCAGCCACCTGCAGCCAGGGGCTCAACTCCTGGTGAAAAGTGGCCAGGTGAAGTCTCACTGTTTGTCTGAGCTCTGCCCTGTCTCTGGTGTAGGGTGGTTTTGCCTGCCATTGCCGCTCCTCGGCAGTGGTCCAAGGCAGGGGCGTATCTGCGTGGGGCCTCAGGGGCCTGGGCCCCCGCAGATTTCGCCCTGGACCCCCCTACCGCTGCCAACCCTCCCCCTCCGTTGCTCGCCTACCTTCGCTGGCGGGGGACCCCAACCCCCGCCAGCCGAGGTCCGCGTCCTCCTGCCGCTGCCGGCTGCCTTTGGTCCTTTAATTCTTCCATTGAAGCTGGCGCCGACGAAAGTTTCTTTTGAGTCTGACGTCGCTGCACGTTTTACGTGCAGGACGTCAGACTCAGAAATTGTTTCTGAGTCTGACGTCCTGCACGTACAACGTGCAACGTGCAGCGACGTCAGATTCAAAAGAAACTTTTTCGTCGGCGCCAGCTTCAATGGAAGAATGAAAGGACCAAAGGCAGCCGGCAGCGGCAGGAGGACGCGGACCTCGGCTGGCGGGGGTTGGGGTCCCCCGCCAGCGAAGGTAGGCGAGCAACGGAGGGGGAGGGTTAGCAATGGCAGCGGCTGGGGGGAGGGGGATCGGCAATGGCGGCGGCGGGGGGGGGGGCTATAATGTGCCCCCCCTCTCTGGCCCTGGCCCCCCCTACCGCCGCAGTTCAGATACGCCCCTGGTCCAAGGGCTCACAAACCTAGTTCCTGCTTTGAAGTCGTGACATGTTGGAGTAATTTAAAATGTAAATCCTCTTTTTATCAACAAAACTGTTGCTAGCAAGGCAGTGAGAATAATGACAAAAGTGAAATAAATGAAAACTCTAGAACCGTAAGTCCTCACTCATCAATGTTACAACGATCAGTATGAAGGGGGCGTGTTCAATATCACAACATTCAGTATGAAGTATGGCTTATTCAAGTTTTGTTAAACGACATACAGTTAGCAGACTTCAGATATCTGAACCAGGAAGTATGGTTTTGCAGCTTCACAGCAGCGGCTGACAAGGCCTCAATTTGGAAAGGTCCAAAGTAAATAGGATCCTTCCAAGTTTTGTTTGTGCAGGATCTTCAAACTGATCTGGAATGACATTAGACAGAAAAACTTCTTTGTTAATTCAAATATGTTGCCAGTGATTCCTCAGCCTCCTCATGACTCTTTCCAATGGGGCAAACTGAGGGATCACATACTGCCTTCCAAACAAAATTTCAAAGGGAGTCAGCCCTGTCCTCCCTGCTGGTGTTATATGCACATACAAGGTGGCCAAGGGGAGGCAGTACATCCAATTCTTTCCAGTTTATGCCATTATCTTTCTCAATCTGCTTTTGAAGATTCCACTGTGTCTTTCCACCAGTCCTGCTGACTGGGGGTGATATGCACAATGGTTCCTCAAGTCAATGGCCAGTTGTTTCCGTAGCAGAAAAATGATGGCGTTCACAAAATGGGGGCCATTGTCACTATAAATTCTCTCTGGAATGCCATACCGTGGTATGACTTCTTTTACCAAGGCCTTAGCCACTGTCAGGGCATCAGCTGTCTTGCTTGGGAATGTCTCTACCCATTTTGAAAACATATGAATGATTATTAAGCAATATTTCTTGTTTTCACATTTATTCAATAAAATCCATATGTAAGTACTGAAATGGGTACTTTAGGTGAGGGAAAGTGCCCACTCGGGGTCTGAGTCTTCCCTGAAAATTGTGCGTAGCACAAAGCATACATTGTGAACAGAAAATTTTTAGAGTATTATGAAAACCCGTAGGCTGTGAATATTCTGTATGCCGTGAATATTCTTATTACCATCCCTCCTGTTGAGACATGGCTTAGCCCATGGCTCACTATTGCAACATAATATTTTCAGTAGATAGGTAGATGTCATCTTAGACAGCGTCCAGTAATTGAAGGATAATTAGAAACAAAAGCATTTTCTGGTAACCGTATTTTTTAAAATTCTGTACTAATTTATTCAGGTCTTATAAGTTCTTTTCTATAAACAGACCATTAACAGTTAAAATAAAACAGCACATAGCTTATTATGTGAACAGAAACATTATGAAACAGGAAACAATCGGTTGCTTTAGTAAGGTTGATGAACATATGGAATTAACATATGAATTTACCCCTAAGAAGCAGAAAGATATCATTATAATTCAAAATGTAACATAATTTAAGATTATACAAAAAAAAAAAAAAGCAATATTCCCGCAATCAGACCAATAATTTAAATGCTGGAGTAGAATTTAACAGTTCACCCAGTAAATGGAAATCACACAAATAAGTCTAATAAAAGTCTCCCCCTCCCCCATCCCACTCAGGTGCTGTACCGTATATTAGGAGTTCAATACTCGACTTCGCGCCACTGCCGTCAGCGAGTCCCAAAACAGGGACCAAATTCGGCAGAAGACATCACCTTTAGGCGAGGCCAAGTCTCCCGCCTCCCTACGTTCCAGTGAACAGAGAAAAATCATCCTGGAGCGCCACTGGGAGAGGACCGGGCTACTAGGGGTAATCCACAAGTGAAGAATGACCTTCTTCCCCACCAGAACCACTTTTTTTAAAAATGGCTTCAATCCTTTCGGTGATACCTGAGAAAGATTGAACTTATCAAACAACAGGGCTGGTCGCTGGTGCCAAGTGATTCCCCAGAGGCTGGACACATGGCGGCACACCTGCCTCCAAAAGTCCAATACTCCTGGGCAATTCCAAAACATGTGGCCCAAGTCTGCCGGAGGATACCCACACTTCATACATTTATCATCTCCCCTCATAGTTGCTTTCCAGGCCCTGTGTGGGGAAAATTTATTTATTTATTTATTGCATTTGTATCCCACATTTTCCCACCTTTGTGTGGGCTCAGTGTGGCTTACAATATGATATGAATAATGGAAATACAATTTGTTACAACTTGGTTATGGATTACATTGTGCAGAGTTATGCGAGACAATCGAAGTATCGTTGAGGAATATAACAATGGAACACAAACCTTGAAACATTGGAAGGAGACAATGGGAAGCTTAAAGGGCAATATTAAGACACAAAGACATATGGTATACATATTTCTGTGAGTGAAGGTATGAGTGATGTGAGATTATGGGGGATGAGAGTTCAGAAGTGGATGTATGATGCATTTATGAACAGAGAGTGTGGACTTTATGTGTTTTGGCTCTTTCCGTAAAGTTTTTCAAAAAGATGGGTCTTCAATAATTTGTGGAAGGAAGCTTGCTCGTAGATCGTTCTTAAGTTGCGCGGCAGTGTATTCCAAAACTGCGTGCTCATGTGAGAAAAGGTTGATGTGTGTAGCGTCTTGTATTTCAAGCCCTTGCAATCAGGGAAGTGGAGGTTGAGGAAGGTTCGGGATGATCTTTTAGCGTTTCTGGGTGGTAAGTCTATTAACATTCTTGTATAAAATTTATATGAGGATTCCCTCAAAGCCACGCTCTCTGCCATTCTTGGAATATCCAAGATACATGCCTTCAACTGCTTTGATTGAATGTGCACTAAGAGCTCCCTATTCCATTGGTTTGCCATTCGATCGTAATCGTATTCCTCAAGTTATTCCCTGAGGCCCGCGTGATAATATTTTAGGGGAACTGTCAACTGAGCATCTAAAGCCAGGATGGACACACTCCGTTCTCAAACCCCTTGGCTCAGGGTCAAAGGTGGGAGGGACCTCAAATAGTGTCTAGTTGAAACAAAGCGAAAAAAAATCCCCTTTGGTGACCCCAAACTCTTTTGTTAAGTCTTTGAGAGACTTTAATGTTCCATCCTCTGAGTATAATTGATATAAGTAAGTTAACCCATGAGAGGCCCAATGAGCAAAAGTCGCAGATATAGTACCAGGGGAGAAGTGTGCGTTGCCCTGTATCGGCAGCAATGGGGAGCTTACTGCAGAGAGCCCATAGTGGCGGCATATCCAGCGCCACATTTTCCTCAACGATGATAATATAGGCTCAAAGGCCGACATTGTAGTCAATTCCCTGGTTGGTGTGTGTAGCCAGAAACTAACATGATTCAGAGACAATAGGTGGATCTCTACTTCCATACATGAAAAGTGACTTGTGTTTCTAAACCAATCCGATATGTGTCGCATGTTACTGGCTACAGACAAAAATTTCAGGTTCAACAGGCCGAGACCCCCTTGCACTTTCGGGAGATAGAGCTTTGTAGATGCCACCCTGGGGCATTTATCTTGCCAAATATAGCGGGTTACCATCTGTGTCAGCAACCTCTCATCCCTGTGAGTAAGGAATATTGGCAACATGTGCAAAGCATATGTCCATTTAGGCACCAGTACCGTATTATACAGTGCTATCCGACCCATCACGGATAGTGGGAAGGATTTCCAAACCTTTAACGAATTCTTAGTGTATTCTCTAAGCGATTGTAAATTTAACTCATATATGGACGCCAAATTAGCTGGTATCCAAACTCCTAAATACTTCAGTGGCCCTTCTGCCCATGTAAGAGGGAACACCCCTTCCCAAGTTTCTCGTATCTTCACCTGGATTGGTAGGGCCACCAACTTTTGTGTATTCAGAGAAAACCCAGAATAATACCCAAACTCCTGTAATACATTAAGCAAGTATGGCAGGGATTGTTTTGGCTGTGTCAATGTCACTAGTATATTGTCTGCGAAAACTAGTGTCTTAAGGATTCCCGTCCGTAACTCTACCCCGTGTATGTCTGGATCTTTCTGAATAGTCTGTAACAACGGTTCTAAGTACAAAAGAAACAATATGGGCGAAAGGGGACACCCTTGGCGGGTCCCACACCCAACTGGGAAAGAACCAGAACATAGCCCATTCACCACCAAGGAGGCCTGCGGATGTGTATATAGCGCCTTTATCGCTTGCAAAAACCATCCTTGTAGGCCTACATAATCCAACACAGAAAATAGTCCCATCTCACCTTATCGAAGGCTTTTTCTGCATCCAGACTAACCAACAATAAGGGATCCGATATAGCATGGCTTTGCGCTATTGCTAGACACACCTTGCAAACATTAAGACACGAGTGACGGCCCCGAACAAATCCCACTTGCCCATCCCCCACCAAACCTATCATAAAAGGAGCCAATATCTTCAAATCCACGTTTAGTAGCGAAATGGGTCGATACGAGCCCACCTTAGGGATTAAAGTAATTAATGCCTCATTGGAGTGTCTGGGAAACTCCCCCTGAGAAATTGAGTCTTCTAGAAAAGCTAATAATGGGCCACAAACCTTAGGAAATAAAAGTTGGTAATATTCTGCACTAAATCCATCTGGGCCAGGCACAGAGCCTTGCCTAAGTGATTTCACCATCTTTTGCAGTTCCTTGGCCTGCAACGGGGCATTCAACGTGATTAAAGCCTCTGGAGTAAGACGCGGTAGCCATGAATCAACTAGAAAATCCACCACCGAAGATCCCAAACGGGCCTCCAGTGTGGCATACAGCGTCGCATAATAATCTCGTAAAACTGTAACCACCCCAGGAACATTATTCATCTGTGTTCCGTCCGGTGCCTGTAAACATGGGATAAACCTATTGCCCCCCCCAAGTCCTGGTGACTTGTGCCAGCAATTTTCCAGATTTATTCCCAAATCTGTGAAACGAGTATGATCGGCTAAAAAGATATTTCTTTATCCTTTCATGAATCATAGCGTTTAATGCTGCCAATGAAGCCATCATCGAGTCTCTAGTCTAATCGGACGGTCCTGCAAGGTATGCCCTTTTTGCTACCTGATATTGCTTTTCCAACTGAATTACTCCCCGTGCCAACCGTTGCGAACGTGCACACGTAAATGCTATAATGTCACCCCGCAGTACTGCCTTAGAGGTTTCCCTGCGCCTCCTGCTCATGTTCCCCGTTCGTAGTTTCAAAATAAGCCCATCTCTGTTGAAGATATTCCTGAAACTTTTCGTCATCTTTTAAATACACCGGGAATCTCCACAAACTTTGCCGAAGGCGAGCCACCCCCAAATCGAGGTCTACCCAGATCAAGGTATGATCCGATACTTCCATTGGCCCAATCTCTGCTTGTTCAAGCTGAGGGTACAAAGAAGATGATGATAAAATATAATCCAGGCGGGACCAAGTGCCGTGAGCCCTGGACATGTGAGTATAGTCCCGTGCTGTAGGGTTGTTTAATCGCCAAGGATCCACCAAGTTCAAGGCACTGCAAAGAAGCACAAGGCCCTTCCCCTTGCCAACTGCTGTTCCCGCATTAGGATTAGATCGATCCTGCCATCAATCTACCACTTGGTTAAAATCGCCCATTACAATCCAGGGGGCTGAGGCGTATTGTATCCCCAGCCGTACCAAATGTTGAAAGAATGAGTGGTTGTAAACGTTGGGCCCATAAACATTGAGAAGGAAAACCTCCTGACCCATTATATTCAAGTGTACAAGGATGTAGTGCCCTCCCGATCACTAACCACCACCCTAGATATGCATTGTAGATTTTTATGAATCAGGACCGCTACTCCCCCCTTCTTACCCCCTGAAGATGCAAAATGGCAGTCCTCTACCCACCTTTGTTTTAATTTTAAATGTTCTAAATCGGTCAAATTTTTTGGTTTCTTGAAGACCTGCTATGGAGGCCTTGAGGCGTTGTTAAAGCAGACAAAATTTTTGTCCTTTCACTGGCGAGGGAATACCAGACACGTTCCATGACACAGTCTGGGAACTTGAAACTTAGCCATTATCCCAGATAGCCCATCCACAGTACCCGAACACCCATGGCAATAAACTTGCTCCCGGGTGCCCAGCCCTCACCCAGGGCTTAGTTCCATGACAGCAGCCGTGGTTTAGTTACACTGACTGAACCAGTGAGCTCTCCATGCACAGCACAGCAATCCCAAACCCTCCCTCTAATTCCTCCAAGAATTCCATCAAAAAGAACCCATCTTCCCCCCCCCTTTGCCCTCTCCCCACCTCCCATACTCCCCATAGATTACCACCAGCCCATCCATAGGTCTACGCCGACCCAAGAGATCACTTGCTGATGCCTGACCGGACCCTTCCTCTTTGAAACCTCCCACTTCCCAAAGGTTCCCATATGTGTACTGCAGTTCACCCTCACACTGTGTGAATACCCTTCCCGTCCTCCTTCTCATGCAGATCCCCCTCATTTATTCTCATGTAGCATGATATAAATTTGTCAGAGTTATTAATTGTGCTGAATCAGATAAAAATATATATCAATATAAAAATACAGCTTTAAAAAAACGTATTGGACTACAGCAATGAAACTGGGCTTTCATGTCAAGTCCCTCTTCCCCCCCCCACCTTTTCCTGGGGAACTTCTGATAACAGGGCTAGTCAATTACAAACACTTAACAGAGACAAAAGGTACTGGCTTCACAGAGATATAGCTTCCTTCTCCTCCCACCTAACAAGGACTGATAACAAAAAGCATGACTAGGTGGATACTAGAAGGCTCATCAAGACTTCTCAGAATTAAACACAACTGCAGACAGAGGGTCTGGAAAAATGTAAATCCAGGTACTGAAGACAAAGGACTCAGAGGAAAACCATAAGTAAAACATGTGCCTGTCATCAGATGTATACCTGCCCCCTCCCATCAGCTATCAGACAAGAAGACGCCAGGACACATGCAGAAAGGAAAGACTTATAATGTGATCTTCTGAATAGACTACATTAACCATAATGCCTTGTAAATTATCCATTGCAAACCAGGAAGCAAGTGCTGAGGTTCATGTGATCATATCCTCCTGCAACTTGCAATGTATAAAAGACAGAAGCTGTTCCACACACACAGAGCTCTTCTATCCTGCTGCCACTGCTACAGAGACTCTCCTTCCTCCTGCAATCTCGTGCTTACCTCATGCCGCTCATGGTTTGTAACAAGGACTTGTAAGTAACTTATAACTTTTGATTTAAACCTGTTGCCTGACTTTAAGCACAGATTCTCTGGAAGATCCTTAAAACTACCTCTTGCAATATTATTTACATGATTTGTATATTAAATCTTTTCTGAAACTAAATAGATGGTCTTTTGTGTCCTGGGTACACGCTTTTAAATCTTGCAGTGCAGGGTACTGCATTTCAACAGAGATAATATTTAATTCACTGCAATTGTGAATCTTGTTACCTAATAGGGCAACTGGTGGAGAATTATATATATATATATATATCTTAAAACTTATAAATATTAGCTAGTGCTCTGGAGCAATATCCCCAAGTATAAATTATTTCTTGTTACATTTTAAATTGTGGAGAATGTGGGCATATAAATTATTTCTTGTTACACTCACACCCAAAATAAAGAGAAACTCCCCAACCATCTGTCATGCAAACCAAATGATGTATACTGTCTCTCCCCACCAAAACAGACCCTCACAATCTGCACGTCCCCATACCCCGTAGTTTGTACCAGTCTGTGCCTATAAGAGTCAAATTGCAAACATTTGGTCCCTTTTATACTCAACTGTTCAAATAACTCCACAGTTCCAGTTTTTTCCTGACATCAAACCTGTTCATGAACAAGTCCAGTTACAACGTCTTTTTCAGTTCCCCAGCAAAAGTGTCACTTCTCTATGCAGCTTTACCACAATCTTTTAAGGGCCAAGCAGCCATTCAACCCGGACTCTTAGGAGACGAGCTTGCTACCTCTCCGTGCAGCCAGTTTAGTGCACTTTCCGGTGATTCGTGGGAGCGCCATTGACCCTGATCAAAGATTCTCAAGAGCGCCGGGTATTTCAGCTGAATTTATAATTTCTCTCCACATGCCATGAGCATACCGGGGAAAACAGCCGACGTCTCGCTGAAAGTTCTGCTGAATAATCCTGAAACATACGGATCAGTACGTCCTCATAACGGAGCTCTTCTCTTTGTGCTCGATAATATTGTAAAAGTAAGTCTTTTTGGAGCGAATTATGAAATTTTACGATAACAATTTGGGGCTTCTGCTCTCCTGCCCGTTTCACACTGAGTCAATGTGCTCTCTCTAATACCACTTTTTCTTCGCGTCCCGCCTTTACCATCACGGCCCCTAGCCACCGCTCCAGTTCCTGCCGAAGATCTTTCTCTGGGACTGATTCCGGGACACCTATAAACTGCAAGTTGTCCCTTCTTGATCGGTTTTCCAAATCGTCATTTTTCAACTGCTGAGCTTTTACCGTGGCCGCTAGTCTCGCCAGCTTGGTTTTTTCCTCTTACGCCCCGCCCCGTCTTCCAGGATAGACACCCGGACTTCCAATTCTCCGGTTCGCCAGGTTAGCTCTTCCGTCAGCTGAGCAATGCCTGAAATCTGGTTTGATAATTGTATAAATCTTGAGTCTAAGGCGTTGACTACCGATACAGTCAATTCTGCGATCGCTGCCTCTGTACACGAAAGTTGCGGGGCCTGTGTCGGTTCCGCCATCTTGTCTTCTTGCTGCCTGGTTCGTTCCGAACCTTTTTTAGCAGATTTAGAAGCCATTGTGGCGGTCACTTTGACAAATTTGTCCATATAAGATGAGGATGATGTGCTGAGCAATTTAAAATGACAAAACCACTGCAGAGACACTGATTAAAGAGGATAGAGGTAAGGGCCCACGAGCAGCTCCAGGAACCTGCGTCCGACGCTCCTCAAGGCATCACGTGATCTCCTTCCTTATGTCTTTGTATACCTTTTTTTTTTACACTTTCTACGTGCAGCTATGCATGAAGCAGTGAACATGTTACAATTTTAAACTGTTAGGAGGTTTTCACTAGCTGGGCAGAACTTTATCTAAAAACATTCAGTACTCACAAGGCCAGAAGCTGTTTCTTTTCTACACTAGCTAAGTTATATGTTGAAATGATTAACCCCATAATTTCTCTACAGTTAAATTAGCACTAGCTCTCTCTTCAAGGGAAAGCTGCTGTGTGTCCACACCACATCCAAGGGGCAAGATCTACTTGGACCAGACTGACATCTGAAGAATATGCTGATATCTAAAGGAGTACATCAGGTTGTATGTGTGTCATGCATCCTTGCACAGTGCCCTGGGGTTAGAGTGTCTCTTTATACTTTATATTCTTTATAATAAGTTCCATTTTGATAAAGGTACTGACAGCATCTTTTTGCTAACTTCTGCTAAAAGGGGGTTCCATACATCAGGCTCTCAGTCTCAGGACCACATTCATTCCTAACAGTGTCAGATAACAACAGAGTCTGTTTTAATATTACTTTAGAGCCTCCCTATTCGGGGACATTGTCTGTCTGCAAGGGAGGTAAATTAATACTGTTGTTATCACAAACGGAGACTTTGAGCAGTTCTGTAGATACAGCGGGACTGTTCTGTGTGTCCACTGAAAGAGAGCTGGGCTGAGAGGCACTCTCTCTTTGCTGGGGAATAGAAGCTAACACAGTATGCTGCTGTGGTTCATGACACTCTAACCCTGCTTCTCCTATGGGGCAAACAGTGTTTTCCTGTTTAAAGAGAGAGGCCATGCATAAATCTTGCTCGAGCTTCGTGCTAACAGAGATATCTGATTATGCATGACAATTCTGCACAACTACCGTTAAGGCAGCAGACTTTGAAATAGTGTACTGATCATAACTCAGGGTACAGAACAGTACCCTTGGAAGAAACAAAGTAGTGGCACTAACACACTCAAGGCAGAAATCCTCCAGGCATGTATAGCAGTTAATAACTAGCCCTCTGAAAAACCTAGAAATAAAATTCACCGTGTGTCTTCCCCAAACAAATTCCTGATCCAGCCCATCCTTGGGACTCCCTGTCTCTACGACAATATGGTATGACTCTTTCACTATGGCAGCCCCAGGCTCACCACCTATATGTTGGTTGTACCAGTTGAACATGATCTGTACCACTATTTGGGCCTCTAAAAACAGTGCTTGCCACTCATTAAATTGTGTTAGGGGTGAAGGAAAGCCACAAACTTTCTAAAGGCAGACCAGAGCTTCCTGAACCAGTATGCCTTCATCAGTATGCCTTGGTGAACATGTACAGAGAAAACTGTATAACTCTCAATTGACAATGCAGCATTCAAAATGGTGTTGAATTAAAGTAAAACAATACCATACTAAATGTAAAACACCTATAATTCATATATGTTTCAACATTTAATTTTAAGGAGAAAAGGAGACCTCAGGTATCTTAGCCAACGCTATGGACATGACAACTTCATGAATATCATGCTGGTCCATAATTTCTTTCATCGGTTACCATAAAACTCCTCTTTTTTTGAAAATGTGCAAAAGCTTTTAGTTGTGCTTCAATCTAGTAATTTAAACGAATTAACAAAAAGATAGTGAACAAAAACACTTAATAGTGTCTGTAAATGCAGCACTTAAGTTTCACCCGATGTGGCTTCTTCAGGAACTCGTGCTGTTCTGTTGTGGTTTCATTCCAAACATCAATCTTTCTGAAAAAGACAAATTCTGTTATCTTGTGAAACATATTGTTAAGATTCTGCTAGACAGTCAGGGGAATGACTGGGACTCGCTTCTGATTGGCCTGTTAGGGATTGAGCTGATGTCTGAGGCAGCAGACATCAAATGTCAGATCTATTTTAACCTACCTTTCCCTACAGTCCATGCTTTAGCGTTGATCCCTGTTATCTGAAGCCTGTTACCCTCTCTCTGTCTGTGCTAGTAGCATACCGTGCATTTGTGGGAGTTTGTTTACTCCTCTCATTGCTCGTAGCTTCTCTGTGTGCTGGTTGTTCCCAGCATATGCTTGTTTGTTTCCCTAGCTAAGCTGCTTTCCTGATTACCTTACTTCCCTGCACCTGTGGGTGCTCTGTTGCTCTGTCTCTGTGTGCTGGTTGTTCCCAGTGTATGCTTGTTTGTTCCCTAGCTAAGCTGCTGTTTCTTGATTACCTTGCTCCCCTAGCACCTGTGGGTGCTCTGTTGCTCTGTCTCTGTGTGCTGACTGAGGTCTGGTAAGAACATTGTTTGTTTTTCTCCCTTTGTTAGCTTTAATCCTTTGACTGCAGTGTAAGCCCTGCTTCTTCCTGACTTGTGTTTAGCAGCCCTTCCTTTAGCATGCTTTTACGCTTTGTCTGCTGTGCCTGTCTCCTGACTCTTGTGAAAATTGCCCTTATCTGTTTGGTGTATGTAAAGGCAGCCTTTCCTGTTTGCTTGCTTTTCCCTTTGTCTCTAGTGTCTGTTATTTGACTCTGTGGCTCAGTCTTGTGTATTCCTATAGGTGGCTTCCCTTTACCATTTAGTCCTGTATGGTACAGCCTAGAGTGTTCCTGTGGAGCTTCGCTCTTATAAAGTCTGAGTCCCATTCTGTCCTCAGCTTTCCCTTTTTCTTTGTGGGTTTTGCCTCTGCTACCTGTGTTTCTGTCTAGCCGTTGTTTGCATTCTCTTCTCTGGTCATAGCCTGTACCTGCCAGCTTTTGTCAGTCATCCTTCCCTTGTGTCTCTAGCTAGCGCTGTGTGCGTTGCATGTGCTTCAGTGCCTTTTTGGGACCCCTCGTTGTTATTTCTCCCTTCCCTCCTATATGACTCGGTTCCAGATCGGCCGTGAGGTCCATACGCTTGGTCTCTATACGAATGGGCTCCCGTTTGGCCCGCCTGAGGTCTATCTCCCTTTTCTGGTAGTGCTAGTGGATTGTGTTTAAACCTCCTCGTTTAAACTGTTTACTGAGTATTTTCACCAAAAAAGAATAATAAATGAAAGCAGAAAAGTTGTATAATTTTTTCTTTTTATTCAACTGTCAATTCCATGACAGAGCTATGCAAGAATATTACATAGGAAGCAAGTACGGAGAAACAATCTCATCAGTTACAGAGATGAAGTTGCTTGCTAATACAAATGTCTCCTTTCTTATATACACATAATTCTGGCATCATCACACATCCCTTACATGTTATTTAGCTTTTTACTAATTTATCTCAAGCCATCTGGCGTCTAACTTTCTCTCCCCTTTTTTTCCCTTCTGCAGTACTATCAGACACAAATTTCACATGTCTTGCCAACCTTTGTTCTTACTTTCAACTCATGGTCATGCTGTAGACATCCTGTTCCTCTACCCCCTTCTTTCTCAGGACTCTCAGTACATTTTTGATAAAGGTTATTATAATGTCAGATTTTCAGTGTCAGCTATTCCAGCTGCACTTCTGGAGTCCATTTTATATTTGTGACTCCATTTTGTCAGTTTTAATATATACAATCCTCCCTTGAACACTGTGTACAGTGTTCACATATTTAGGCAAACACTATAGTATGTCTAGCATGTTTGAGCTCTATAGGGATGTAGTATTTCTCATTACTCCCTTTCTAGAGGCCGTCATAGCTAGCATACAGTTTCTGTCAAGTGTTATTCACTGTTAATCTTTGAATAGATTTTATTACATGCCATTCTTTCCTGTGTTTGTCCATGTACTGGATATATGTTAATATGTTCCCCATGTGTTATCATAGTAGTAGTTGTTATCCTTGTCATCATTTTCCCACATAATTTCATACAGCATGGGATAAGGCAAAGTAACAACAATATTACAATTATGAAGACTGTTACAAATGACACAAGACCCTTCAACCAGGGGCTCAAGGATCCAAACCATCCAGTTATTGAATCCCACCAAGATGTGTCTAAAATTCCCTTATAATCACTCACTTCAATTCTTGCCAGTGAAAGGATGCGCTGCATTGCATTTTTCACAATTATTGATTGATTTCTAATAACTGAACAACATGATGTATCATTCACTATGCCACATACTCCTCCGGATTGGGCCAACATAAAATCAACCGCCATGCGTGTATGCATTGCATATCTCGCTGTATCATCAATTTCCTCTTGAAGTGCTGTGATAGCTATATCTAATTCATGTGTTACAACATGTAGTAGTGATTGCAAGTGTCTGATTGACATACCCATTTCAGCTGCAATGGCAGATCCTGCAAATGGAAGCCATCCAGTGGCTGACAAGGCATCTAAACGTGTCTTAGTCATTGGATATGTACTATTAATATAATCTAATGCTAATTGTAAAGCTTGATCATCTCCTGTTAAAGCACTAAAGGAGGTACTGGAAACATCTCTTTTACGTCGTCTCTGACTATTAGAACTATGTGATGTGTCATTTAATGGAATGATCAAATCAAATAAATTTAGTTGAACAAGAGTGCAGAACTTATAACATGATGGAAGATAAGTGTACAGGATATTATCACATAACAAATAATCCCCTAACCGTAAAGACTGTAGAGAAGTTAGGTTATGATATAAAGCATAGGTTTGAGAAAAGGGAAAAATAGGATTATTTGGTTCCCTTACTGAAGAACAAGCAGTAGGTACAGCAGTAATGGCTTGTATAGAAGAGGCATTAAATTGACATAATGAAAAGAAGAAAGTCAAATTTGTGAGAGTAAGGTTAGTAGAGGTCACATAAGAGGTTGTCAGTGTCCGGTTACAAGTTGTTTTGTTAGCACAGACTATGGATGTTGCAGTCTGATTTATGACATAGGATCCTTGTAACACAGTCCAATTTCGGGATTGTATGTCATAAGTATAATTACATAAAACATTAGGTATCTTACCCTGAAGTGAACTAGAATTTATCAGACACCAATAGTTCAGTGCAGGAATAGTATGAGCAAACAAAGAAGGTAGGCGTTGAGCAGTAACATTGGTCCAATATTGCCTGTGTTCATGATCCAGACCCAAATAGCAAGTACCATTACTGAAACAGTTATGAATACCTTGCAACTTAATCATAGAATAAGGATGAACATGTGCTGGAATGGTAGTCACAGAAGTGACAAGTGGAGTGCAAACAATACAGTTAGTCAGATTAAGAGTCTTTGAGGCATGTTGAATTCTCTCAACATATGTATTGAGTCCATAAGTAAGTCCTACCAGCAAACAGATTACAAAAGCCTTCATAATCCTTTTACACTGATAATGTTGTTAATCAGTGCCCTTTGGAGGTACAATGGTGGTTTCTATTTCCTCAGGTAGTCCTAGATCATGAGCCTTACGTAAATCAGATAGATGTACCCAGGTAGTATGGTCTGATAATCTTGCTGATGTATGAGTTAATTCCTTGATCTCAAATGGTCCTACGTAGATAGGATCTTTCCAGGTTTTATGTGTGAAATTCTTTCGAAGTACTTTCTGACCTATTTCAAAATGAGAACAAAAAGTCATATTAGGCACTTCTTTTGATTTGGCTATTGCCATATCTCTTGTCAAATTAATTATTGGATTAACTTGTTTCCAATAAGCTGTCACTCCTTCATTAGTCATCTCTATTGGATTTACAGGGATCCCTCTTGGATCTCTTCCTGTATGCAATTGAAAAGGTGAAATCTGTAATTTCGTACTGGGATGGGATCTCAATTGAAATATTGCCAATGGTAACACATCCATCCAAGTATATCTTTTCTCTTTATTACTCAATGCTTGTAATAGCACTCTAAGTCTGGTTTTTAAAAGGCCATTGTATCGTTCCACAAGGCCATTAGAAGTAGGTCTATACACTGCCACCCTTCGGTGCAGTATCCCACACAATTCAGTCATATCTTTGACCAAAGCGTTGACAAAATGACTACCATTATCTGTAACAAGTTTCTGAGGACAGCCATGTGCTGGCAATATTTTCTGCAAAAAAGTTTCAATTACTACTTGTGCATTTTCCTTTTTACAAGGGAATGCTTCTACCCATTTTGTAAAAGCGTCCACCCAGACCAAGAGATACCTTTTACCGGTATTACCATATCTGTGAAATCCACATGCCATTCTACTCCAGGTCCCGTCGGTATTGGGATTGATCCAGGAGAAATAACTGGTCCCCTGTGCACTACATTTTTGGAACAAACTAAACAATTTAGTACAACTCTTGTGGCATAAGAAAGCATATTAGGATGCCAAAATGAGACTTCCATTGCTTTACTCATGTCAGAAGCTGGTAAATGTAATGTAACATGCCAATTATAGAAGTTATTAATTAGTTCTGAAGTAGACATACATATTTTCCCACTAGGATGTATCCATTTACTTTTATCAAGATTCATTTTACAATCTAAATTTTGCCATTTCAATTTTTCAGTCTCAGTTGGTTTTTCTCGGGGTTGTGAGACATCTGGTGGATATGGTATATCAGTGCACTGTATATGAGCACGGGTAACTATCATGGTAGAAAGTACCTCTTTAGCTGCCTTATCAGCTAGATCATTTCCTTTTGCTTCAAATGTCTGTTCTCCTGTATGAGCTGGTACCCAAACAATGGCAGTATGTAGTCCCTTTCCTTCTCTATCACTCAAACAATTTAACAATTGTTCCCACAAACTTTCATGTTTCAGGGGCTTTCCATCTGCTGTCAAAAATCCCCTTCTTTTCCATTTTAACAAATGATATTGCAATGAACTAACTACATATGAACTATCAGTATATATAGTCCCTTTCTTTTCTGTCCCTAATTGTCTCACAGCTTCTAATACTGCTGTTAATTCTGCTTCTTGAGCTGTTGTGCCTACTGGTAATCGTTTTTGAATCTTTTTACAGATTTCAGTGTTTCCTTGATTTGACTGAACCTTAAGTGCTGAAAATGAAGCATGCTCGCCTGTTTGTGCTCCATCAGTAAACCAAATGTCTCCCTTTCCACTAAGAGGCTCAAAGATGAGTAATCGAAAAACTGGGATGTCTTTTAACCCATCTAGGTGTTCCTGAGTCTCTTGTTCTAATTGAAACAATGCATCCATTCGTTTAATATTTTCCTTATTCAATGGCTGAGTACGAACATCTTGTCCTATTAATATAGCCTGATACTTACCGAATCTTGTACTAGTTAATGCCACCTGGCTAGTAGACAACAAATTATGGACAGTATGATCAGAATGAATAATGATAGGGCCAAAAGGCATAACCGCTCTCCATTTCTCAACAGCCGCAACTGCGGCTACCAAGAAACGGGGAATGGTCTCCAACCCTCTTTCTACTGGACTAAAGGTTCCTGATAAGAATGCTACAGGTGACACAAAAGTGTCTTGTTGATTTACCATTGCTGCCCAAGTAGTGCCCATATCTTTAATCCATAAATGTATCTCTTCTTTGGGGTCTACCGTGGTTAACGGATTATATGATATTAGATGCTTCACCAACAATTGTATAATGACAATATCACTCTGAGTAAGCTGTATGTGAGTCTTGTGCGGCGTACCAGCCGGTACACGCAAATGGCGATACAATGGGCTAATTAATTGAGAATAATTAGGAATCCATTGCCTACAGTAATTAAGAGAACCCAACAATCCTCTTAATTGTGTAAGTGTGTTTGGTAAAGGAGACTTTAGATCTCTCTCAAGGCTTCCCGTGTTATAACCTTAGCTACACTTGAAACTGTTTGCCCTAAGAAGGTAACCTCTTTCTTGCACACAAAGCACTTATTTCGATTACACTTATATCCCTTTAAAAGCAACTGCTCAAACAATGCCACTGTCCATGACAAACACTCCTCCCTTGTGGATGCAGATAATAATATGTCATCGACATATACAAAGAGAGAGACAGTGTCAGGCAACAACTGTTTGAATGATTTTAAGTCTTCCATTATTTGCTTAAAGAAAACTGACGGACTTTCAGTATACCCTTGTGGCATCCTTGTCCAGCGATATGCTTTATTTTCTAAAGTAAATGAAGTTAAATCTCGTGATTCCTCTGCGAGGGGGATAGCGAAGAAAGCATTTGACAAATCTATAACTGAGTTAAATGCATGTATAGGCTGTGATTGTAATAGCGTCAATGGGTTTGGACAGACTGGGAACTGAGCTTTTACTAGGTCATTTAAACCTCGTAAATCATGGACGATCCTTACGTCACCATTTGGTTTAGGGACTGGAAACAGAGGTGTATTATATGGAGAATTTGATGGTTCTATGATATTATGTTTCAACAACTTCTCAATATGCACCAAAGTCTTAGGTAATAATTGTGGTTTGATAGGGTATGGCGGCCACACTGGGCCATCAACCTCATGTTTAAGGCGAATCACATGGGGCTCCATTTTAGCTAATCCATAGGGATCATCAGGTGTGCTCCATAAATCTGCTGGTAATCTTTGCATCACCTGTATACCCTCATCATCCTCATCAATATAGAAAGTGTCTTGCAAGACCGAAATCAACAAACTCTGTTTACATTTTGGGAACTTTAGGGTGAGTCCTAATTGTGAGAGCAGATCTCGGCCACATAAATTTACGGGACAATTTTCTGCCATCACAAAATCAATGACTCCTCTCCTGCTCATTTCTACCTTATTAGGCCCAAATGCTTTTAAAGTTACTTCAGTGGGTACAGTAACACGCTTATCCTGCTTTTTTCCTTCAAATCCTACTAATGTATCTATCTTTTTGCTTAAGGGTACACCCCTAACTCTAGTACTCAGTACTGATCTAGTGGCTCCTGTGTCAATTAAAAAGGACATAGGCACTTTCTCAGGACCTATGAAAAGGGTGATAAAAGGTTCTTGATTAGTTAGAGAAAAGGTAAAATCGCTATTCCCCTCTTCGGTTAGTCAATAGGCATCCTCCTCATTTTTCTCCTGCTCCCACAAAGGGAATTGTTGGAGTGGTATGTTTTGCTGATTCTGAGGCTCTGGTATCATACCCTGCGTCTGCACAAATGGATTATTAGACCCCATCATTTGTCCTAAATTCTGGGGCATCTGTGGTGACTGCTGAACCTGACTATTAGAATTGGACACTAATGGAAATGCTGGCTGTCTGGCTGGACATTCATTCGCATAATGTCCCCAGTTTTGACAAACCCAGCATTGAACGTTTGCTCGTCTGTTGGGAGAGGGGTGACTAAAACCCCTTCCTCTTCCTCCTCGACCTCTGCCCATACCTCTACCCCGATTAAATTGATTATAAGGTTGTTGATATCCCTGTTGGTATGGTGTCGGAGGATAAGCTTGACTTTGATTTTGGCCTGGAGGTGTCATATAGTAAATAGGTTGCTGCACCTTAGTGGGTTGTTGTGTTTTCTTATCCTCTATCTCTTTTATCTGCATAGCCACCAACTTATCTGATAATTTTTGTTGTTCCTTTGCTGGTGTTTCTAACATTTTTATATGTATGGTACTGAAATGTAACAATGTAGCTCGAATTTCAGGCCATGGCTTTGTTGCTAAAGCTACCACATTGTCTAGATTCTTTCTCATATTCATGGGCAATGTCACTAAAAACAAATGCAGAAAAATAGCGGAGGCAGGAGCAACGTCAGGGTCGTCTCCGGTCTGAGCTTTATAAATCTGCATGCATCTCATCAAGTGAATAGTAAAATCTTCCTTTCCATTCCATTTGGAAGTAGTAATAGCGGAAAAGTCTATCTCAGTGGGGTACATAATTTGTAATGCAGCTGTCAACTCTCGCCTAGCATTTCCTACTAAGGCTGCACCATCTTGGGTGTGGTTCAATATTGCAGGGTTCTGTGCCTGCACGGCAAGTTGTGCCAAACTAACGCCAGCAGCAGAACAAAATGCTTTAAAATCACCAACTGCTAATTGTGTCCCCGCTGTTAATGTATCCATCTGTTCTAACCAAATTCGTGCTCCCTTCTGTATGTTTGGTAATTTATTAACAATGGTACTAATATCAACTGGGTTATATGGCTTATAGACTTCGAGTCTCTGTCCTAACGGATCGGTGCGTGTGAATATAGGATACGCACTCTTAGCCGTAGACTGTTCTTTGTTTATTTCAGTTTTATCCTGTTCTGATATTTCAGCTTGCAATAAACCTCTCCATAAATTAAGTCCTTCTAATATTTCTACATAATTCGACCAGTTTGTTCCCTTCGTCTGGGTTTTATCAATTAATTTATCAACGTCAGCCAAACTAGTTGGTCCCTTCGCGTTGGTGGGCAGGCGAACATTTTCTTCTGAAAAGGTTTGGACTACATTATCCCAAAATGTATTTCCAAAGCGAGTTTTATATTCCATGGGTACACGGAACATCAATCCCTTGAAAAAGCACTCCTTATCTGCTGACCAATGGTCAGCCATATTCCCTCCTGTTACCTTTCCTTTTCCCTCATCTTTCTTCCCAGGCTTAGGTCTAGTAACAACATCTTGTGTTCCTTCTCCTTCGTCACTATCCTCACCTAATATGTTCACATTCCCTTTCATTGTAAATGGTACCCTTCATTTCAACATCCGCTCTCTTCCTATTTTTACTTTTCTTATCCTTTTTCCTTGTCTTGGGAATGGATGTTCGGGTTTTATCTTCGCTATCAGTGTCATGGTCTGAATCAGTCTCATTATCAGAACAATCTGTTTCTATGACAATCTGCTTTGGTTGTTTAGGCTTGGGTTTCGGTTTAGACCCCCAAGGTTCATAACCCGCAGCTGTCCTGTCGGCAACCGTGGCTTCAGCTTGTATTTGAGATAAACCTTTTAAATTTGGATATATACCTGGTGTGTCCAAATGACCAGCACCCTCATATGGAGGTGGTGCGGATGGAGTAACAGATTGGAGAGGGGAGATCCCCTGCCTTTCCCTTTCTCGCTCTGCCACAAAAGCTTTATCTTGGCATTGCTGTTTATCATAGCGCCACATGTCAGCAGTTAGTGTAAATAGATTCCAAACATGCAAATGCTTTTTTAAGGAATCCTTAGTCTTATTATCGCGGATATGGTTAAGCAACTGTAATAATATAGGTTTTTCAAAAGAACCATGCTCTGGCCAACCTAGAAATGGATTTTTCTTGCTATATGTTAACCATTTTTTGTGCAAATCTTTAATGCGCTTTTCATCAAAAGGAAAAGCGGCTATAACATGTTGCAAAGGAGTAAGAGTACTAGAACTATCTACAAATAAGGTGTATTTGGATTCAGAATCCAGTGGAGGCACCTCTATATCAATGTTAATATTAGCCATTTTACAGCAAGTACAATAATATTGTAAATAATATCCAATAATAAACAACAAAAGAAAATATAAACAGAAAAGCGGGAAGAAAGAAAGCAGCGTTAAAACGTGAAAAAATAAGTTAAGAATGACGTCACTATTTTATACTCACCGTCCGTTGGTATCAGAAGATTGCAGGTTTGAGTCCTGCCGCGGTCGCCAATTGTTTAAACCTCCTCGTTTAAACTGTTTACTGAGTATTTTCACCAAAAAAGAATAATAAATGAAAGCAGAAAAGTTGTATAATTTTTTCTTTTTATTCAACTGTCAATTCCATGACAGAGCTATGCAAGAATATTACATAGGAAGCAAGTACGGAGAAACAATCTCATCAGTTACAGAGATGAAGTTGCTTGCTAATACAAATGTCTCCTTTCTTATATACACATAATTCTGGCATCATCACACATCCCTTACATGTTATTTAGCTTTTTACTAATTTATCTCAAGCCATCTGGCGTCTAACTTTCTCTCCCCTTTTTTTCCCTTCTGCAGTACTATCAGACACAAATTTCACATGTCTTGCCAACCTTTGTTCTTACTTTCAACTCATGGTCATGCTGTAGACATCCTGTTCCTCTACCCCCTTCTTTCTCAGGACTCTCAGTACATTTTTGATAAAGGTTATTATAATGTCAGATTTTCAGTGTCAGCTATTCCAGCTGCACTTCTGGAGTCCATTTTATATTTGTGACTCCATTTTGTCAGTTTTAATATATACAATTGTGCTGAGTATGCGGGGCTTTGTGGCCATGGTACTGCTTTGCGCCTGGTTGGTCTACCCTAGGCCTTGGCCAAGATCCTTCCTAGCCTCAGCCTAGGCTCAAGGGCTCACAAACAGTTTAACACATATCCTATAATTTATTGACAGTCCAAACCTCGGTTCACGTACTTCAGATTCAAAAAGGCCTCCTTTAAAGATGGCGCTTATATGTCACCTGCCAATGAAGAACTATTTATAACTTCTGTGACATAATTTCCTGTATGAAGAACCAATGCGGTCCTTTTTCAATATTCAAATACGCTCAATAAAAAACATTCTCAATAAAAACATTCTTTCTTAAAATTGGTAATGTATGTGTGACTCTTTTTAATCACAAGGAGCATCAAATCAAAGGAACATTTCTTTAAGATTTTGTGCAACAAATTTGTACGTAGGCATGACTGCTATCTTTAAAGGTACAGATGTTAGAACACAGATCGAACATCAGGAGACAGAATGTAAAAGAACAGCTAGTGTAATATTGTATAAAATACAAGCATTCTTTTGACACATTGAGATGTTGCTGCATTAATAAAATACCTGTAACGAAATGGGGAGGAGATCAAAAATTAAAATCGCAAAGGCGTGAAGCAAGATAGATTTTTCAAATGAAAACTTTAGAACAGTTTCATAGATTGGCATGTTTTTTATTGAGCTTATTTGAATATTGAAAAAGGACTGCATTGGTTCTTCACACAGGAAATTACATCAGAGAAGGTATAAATAGTTCTTTATTGGCGGGTGACGTATAAGCGCCATCTTTAAAGGAGGACTTTTTGAATCTGAAGTACACAAAGTGAGGTTTGGACTGCCAATAAATTATAGGATATGTTTCACAAGATAACAGAATTTTTCTTTTTCAGAAAGATTGATGTTTGGAATGAATCCACATCAGAACAGCACGAGTTCCTGAAGAAGCCACATCGAGTGAAACAGTGGCCCCGTTGAACTTAAGTTAAGTGCTGCATTTACAGACACTATTAAGTGTTTTTGTTCACTATCTTTTTGATAATTTATTTAAATTACTAGATTGAAGCACAACTAAAAGTTTTTGCACATTTTCAAAAAAGAGGAGTTTTATGGTAACCGATGAAAGAAATTATGAACCAGCGCGATATTCATGAAGTTGGTCATGTCCATGGGTTGCTTCCTAAAGATATCTGAGGTCTCTTTTTCTCCTTAAAAAAACTTAATAATTAAATGTTTGAACATATATGAATTATATATGTTTTACATTTAGTTTGGTATTGTTTTACTTTAAAACTGTATAACTCCACACTTCACTCCTCCCAATAAGTAATATAGTCAGGGAGACAATGGATGTTAAATTTGCTCCCTGCCATCCTGAATACCCTCTTTAATGTGAGAGGACATTGCTACTCAGAATCGACAATATACTGGCAGAAGGTAACTCAAGACTGTAACGTGAAAGAACTGCTTCAAAAACACAAAAGGAATTAATGTGCTTTTCCTGTATTTACAGAAATGATTCTTTTCTCTGTTGCTGCCATTATTCAGTAGTTTCTAGTGCACACTAATGCTAATTAATGTTAATGTGGTCACTATAATCAATTACTCTTCTAGGGAACAGCCGTCTAACACGGACAGTGTGGTTCATTGTTCATATGTAATGAACAGACACCCGTGCCTATAACTCATAAAACAGGCTGTCTCTGAGTTTAAAACACAGCTCTCATGCTTTGAACAGCTTATTAGACTGTTCGATCACTTAGCAGAAGGGAAACTGTACTCAAGGACTTAAGTCTGGGAAGCATGCCAGAAGTAAGATTATTGTGTAAACATGTTCCCAGCTAACTATAAACAAAGATAATACGCTTCTGGGAAGCAGTCCAAACCCTCTAATAGCTTGACAAATGCCGCTAAATGACAGCTAACAAATAAGCTGCAACCCTTGGACCCTAGAATATAATATTGGTGTGCAAATTAATTAATAGTTTATCTACTTAGCTAGATAGCTATCTCAGTAGAACCTTCAAATCTGTGGGCACAAAACAGATGCATTCTGTTTTGGTGTATTATTGGGGTACCTGACACTTAGTGTAAGTTATTAAAAAAATGAGTCCCAACCAGACTAGCATTGGTTAGAGAAGTGTCAGAAGTAAATGTTATCACCCCTTATCCTTAGATCCAAGCCCACTGCACCAAAATAATAATAGAAACTAACTCCACACCCAAATAATATAAAAATAGGATCTTATTTTATTTACAGTAGCAGCAAATGACATAACCAGGAATAAAGACAAAGACAATCCTATTACAGAAATAGTTTGGACTAAAGGTATATAGATCCCTAGCTAGACTGTAAAGGCAGTATGCAAGGAGGCATGGCACATATACATGTAGCCCTTCAGATGCCAGCATATTCTTCAGATGTCAGTCTGGTCCAATGCAGATCTTGCCCCTCAGATGTGGTATGGACACACAGCAGCTAACCCTGCCTTTTACGGAGAAATCAGGAGCCTTATCTCTATTACTGACATATGTTCTGTCCTTGGAAGTACATAAACAAGTAGCTCCAAGTATCCTGCATTGCCGTTAACTCTGATAGCAGCTTGCTGCACAGATATCCATTCTGATAACAATCTGTGTCAACACTGTCCTTTATCAGCAGCTTCTGTCCAGTAAACAAGAGTTGTTATTCTTCTGTTAGACTGGATGTCTCCACAATGTCTTAGAGTCTTTATAGAGGAAATATCTGAATTTGCACATTATAATCAGGTTCTTAATGTTGGAGGGGCCATGTATGTAGGTCCGTGAATGTCATGTAGGTCCATAGAGTCAGATGGATGACTGGGCATAGTACTCATAGTAGTGCTACAGCAGTGCTTCAGTAGCTTGCCTTCTTTGCTCCTACAATGTCTTGCTCCCTATTGAGGCTCTCATTCTCTCTTTTACCTCCACCAGTTCCATCTTCTCACACCTTATATGTTATGTTATACTGGGTCTTCTATTCCGCCATGACCATCACAGTTCAGGGCGGATTCCATTAACAAAAGACCAGACCAATATATCTTTGAATTACAACAGAAGACAATCAATAATGACAATCCTATTCAAACTATTATGCCATAAAAATATATCAAAAACTGTTATGCCCTGAAAAAATTACAGCAGAAGCAATATAAACAATTAGTTTAAATCTGAGCTTGAGAGACCAAGTCTATGAAAACAAAAACACATTTAGATTTTTCCTGAAACACAAATAATATATACAGGATCTTACTGAGAAAGGTAATGAGTTACAGATTTCTACCATTTGGTATTGTATAGAAAAACAGACTTATTTTAATTTAGTTACTACTGGAAAGTGTAATAAAAACTGATTTTGAGTATTGTATCTTGAATTAGCACCATAATTAAATTATATTATTAAATTCATCGTATATAAGGGGGCCTCCCCTGTCAAAATTTTAAAAACTATGATACATGGTTTAAATTGAACCCTTGCTATAATGGGCAACCAGTGCAACCTAGAATAAAAACTTTTAACTGATTCAAACTATGGTAGACCAACAGTCAACTTAACTACTGTATTCTGAATGATCTGTAGTCAGTTAATCAGAGCCTTAGAACAGCCTACTATGATAATGTTAGAATAATCAATTCTCTTGACAAAAGAAGTAGTTGAACAAAGACCCTGAATGTATCAGCAGAAAAATATATTTTTTATAGTCCTAAGCTTTCTAAGGATATGGAAAGATTTCTTTACTATTGAATGTACATGGTATTGCATAGTTAGTAAATTATCCACTTCTACTCCTAAAATAATTCTTCAAATACCTATCCCAAATCCTCCAAGTCCTTTCCCCTTCCCATCTTTTTATATTCAGTCTCACAGCTCAACTTATACCCCATTCATGGATTACCTAGTCCTTATTGTTCTTATCCCTGCTCAATTTATTAATCCCCATTATCCCTTCAAATAATCCCCAGTCCCCACTCTTCAACCCTATCCAATCCTTGGGTTCTCACTCACAATCCCACCCAAGCCTTGAGTCTCCCAAAACTCCCAATTTGCAGCCAGTCCTGGAATCTGCCTTCATATGGCTTCCCATCCAGTCCCAGAGTCTCTTCCTATGTTTGAGTCCCTGTTTTCTCACATCTCCATGCTCCCAGTGTCTATTCTGCTTCCTTTTCCCTTCCTCAGTATTTGCCTGTCTACTTCCTTCTACAATATTCACTGATCTTGTATTTCATCATCCTAACTGAGCACTCATCCTCAGGGCCATGCCAACACGATAAGCGGGGTAAGCACCGCAGGGGGGCACCGACCTCTGGAGGGTGCCGCCGTGCCATGCTTACCCTCGCGCCGCTTACCGCAGCTCCCGGACCCCGATAGCAGCCCTTTTATTTAAATTTACCTCCGATGTCGTAGCAGCTGAGCAGCGTCAGTGAAAGAGCTGCCGACGTCTCCAGCCTTCCCTTCACGCTCGTTCGTTCCCTCAGTGTCCCGCCCTTGCAAGGAAATGACGTCAGAAGAAGGCGGGACACTGAGGAAACGAGCGGGAAGGGAAGGCTGGAGACATTGGCAGCGCTTTCACTGACGCGCAGCTGCTGCCACGATGGAGGTAAATTTAAATTAAATACAAGAAACCAGACTCAGAGGGCAGGCAGGTGGACATGGGAGGGCAGGGGAGAGAGGAGAATTGTTGGATAAGGAAGGATGGAGGAGGGAAGAGCAGAGAGGGACAAGGATGGACATGGATGGGAGGGCAGGGCCCAGGGAGAGAGGAGAAATTGCTGGAAATGGAGGGGAGGGGAGAGAGGAGAATTGCTGGATAAGGATGGAGGAAGGAAGGGCAGAGAGGGACAAGGATGGACATGGATGGGAGGGCAGGGCCCAGGGAGAGAGGTGAAATTGCTGGAAATGGAGGGGAGGGGAGAGAGGAGAATTGCTGGATATGGATGGAGGAAGGAAGGGCAGAGAGGGACAAGGATGGACATGGATGGGGGGGGGAGGAAATTAGGATGTCCAAAATGTTTGAAAGAAGGACATCCATGCCTTTGCTATGCCTCCGCTGACACACACATACCTCCCTCCGCCCCAGGGACCTGCATACTGCTGCGATGGACCTGAGTATGATATTTGAGGCTGGCAAAAAAGTTTTTAACGTTTTTTTTTTCAGGGTGGGAGGGGATTAGTCACCACTGGGGGAGTCAGGGGAGGTCATCCCCAATTCCCTCCGGTGGTCATCTGGTCAGTTTCGGGCACCTTTTAAGGCTTGGTCGTAAGAAAAATTGGACCAAGTAAAGTCAGCCAATTGCTCGTCAGGGACGCCCTTCTTTTTTCCATTATCGCTCGAGGACGGCCATCTGTTAGGCATGCCCCAGTCCCGCCTTCACTGCACCTCCGACACGCCCTCGGGAACTTTGGTCGTCCTCGCGATGGGAAGCAGTTGGGGACGGCCAAATCGGCTTTCGATTATGCTGATTTGGGCGACCCTGAGAGAAGGACGCCCATCTCCCGATTTCTGTTGAAAGATAGGCACCCTTCTCTTTTGAAAATAATCCTGATAGTACATAGTAATATAGTAAATGAAGGCAGATAAAGACCTGTACGGTTCATCTAGTCTGCCCAACAAGATAAACTCATTTTACATGGTATGTGATACTTTATATGTATAACCGAGTTAGATATGTCCTTGCCTTTCTCAGGCACAGACCATAGAAGTCTGCCCAGCGCTCTTCTTGTAATAAAAGTTCTGAAGCTAATGTTGAAGCCCCTTAAAATTTACACTCAAGCCCATCCATATCTACTCAGTTTCACTTCCCAATTACCAGCGTTGCCACCCAATCTCTGCTAAGATTCCGTAGATCCATTTCTTCTAAACAGGATTCCTTTGTGTTTATCCCACGCATGATTGAATTCCATTACCGTTTTCACCTCCATCATCTCCCGCGGGAGGGCATTTACTCTCAGCAACTGACAGAAGCAGCTTCCTTGTTGCAGCCCAAGCATCATCCCCATTCTCACAGCCCCAGAATCACAGCATCTTTCCAGCTCCATCCCCAAACTGCTTTTAGTCCTAGTCTCCCTGAAGCATCAGTCCTCTTCCAGTCTCAGCCTCCCCCCCACCAGCCCTATCACTCCCAAGCAATCACAGCCTTCTAGTCTAGCCCCATCAGACCCTGGCTCAGACCCCCTAAGCATTAGCCCTCTTCCAATCTCAGCCCCTAAGCCCCAGTATCAGCCTCCTTTCATTTTCAGCCCTTCTGCTCCAGCTTCAGTTCCCCCTAGCATTAGTCCCTTATCATATCCTCTGGAAGCCAGCTCTCCCTTTCCACCCCCCACCCCCACCCCCCTGGGAATCAGCCCCTTACCATGTTCTCTTGCAGCCAGTCTCCTTCCCTCATAATACTCCTTTACACAGCAACAGGAACATGTGGCTTCACTCCTGCCAACGTTCTCATCTTGTCACTGCACCAGCACTGACACAGGTTTAAACACAAGAACAGACAGCTCTGTTGTCATATTTAAAATCTGTGCTTGTGCCAGCAGCAGTGATGGGGGGAAATGAGTACAGTAGCAGGAGCAAATGCACACACTCTCACCACTGTGAAGGGCAAACCAGTGATGCATGGCTTTTGATGCCCTTAAACCGGTGCCCCAAGCCAGTGCTTCACTGGCTCATCTCTTGTTGGACCAGATTCTTGAGCCACTTTATCTTTTATCATTTATTTTAAAAATGTGTATCATTCACCATCTACAATTCTGGGCTGCTTACATCAAAACAGTCATAATAAAATTTACAAACATATAACACTTAGAACATCAAGACAACAACATGTAAATTTTTATACTCTGAATTAGAGCCTAAAATCATCCAAATGCCTGTTCAAAGAGAGAGTTTTTAGCTGTTTCTTGAATGGGGGGGGGGAGTATTGATTGTATTTGTTCTTGTCATATTAGGATATTGTAATGTAACACAGACGTGGTTCAGGATTTGTATAGGTGGCTGCCTAGTTAGGACTCAAGAGCAAGAGCACTGCCTGGTACATAATGTGATTTATTTACGGGCATGGTCTGGGACTAGAAAGAGTTCTAGGAGGCTGAAAAGGCAGCACTGCATACTTTGTGTCTTCCAATCTCACCAGAAGTGATGCAGATCAACCAATGTGTTGTTCTGAATCACGTACTTTACTTGATAGCTTTAGAAAAGCCAATGGAGATGAGACAATACTTCAGCAGAGGCATCATGATGATGTTTAAGATCTTGTCAGGAGTAGCTCCTTTGTATATGATGGATCTTGTAACAATTCTTCACAGATCTCAGTCACAAAATCAATTCCTTTTACAATTTCTTAGTGTCACTGCTTTAAAATTGATTAGACATTTCTCTCTGTCACTTTCTTACTAAATAGCCCCCTTTTGGAATTCACTCCCTTTATCCTTGCGATGCTGCTCACATTATGCTCTGTTTAGAATTTCCGCGAACTGTGTCTTAATTGTGCAATTTTTTTGTTTTGTTGTATGTTTTAATTGCTTTATACTGTAATTCCCAGAAGATTGGATCTGACTTCTTTATCTTGGTAACCTGCCTTAAACTGTTAAAGTACATGGCAGGCTATAAGACATGTTACCATACCATACCACTTATTTACAGCATTTACACAGTCCACAAACTTCTCTTGAGATATTTTACTCCTTATTGAGAACAGTGTGTTCTCTATTACTGCTCTTCATCAAATACAGGATTGAACATCAGCAGTGTTTAGGATGAAATACTGGAACACATTTACAATCTTTGATCTGTCTCTTGTGCAGGTACTCAAGGAAGTCGAGTTTCCATTTCATAGGAGGTGATAACCAGGAATCCCCTGGAATGGTGATATCAGGAAACTGCACTGTTGTAGGTATTCCTCTCCTTAGCCTCAGGGTAGGACTGGAGACCAACAATAGGGTACATAGAGTCTCTGGATTTTGTCTAGCTGGAACTACCAATGGAAACAACTTATTCCCTATTTCTCCTTTAGTTTTTCAGAGGGGCTGAAAGGGGCTTCCAGTTCCAAACACTCAGGACAGGGCAGAGGTCTCTGTGGCTTACAGAGTAACATGACATAGTAGCATATTAGATGACAGCAGATAAAGACCTGAATGGTCCATCTAGTCTGCCCATCAGTCAAACTCATTATCAATTCATGATTAAACCAACAATGAATGTGATATAAAATACTTGATCCTGATCTTTCTTTGGTATTTTTAAGACGTGGACTGTAGAAGTCTACCTGGCTCTTTACATTCCAACCAAAGGAGTTGCCATCAAAGCCCACTCCAGCCCATCCAAAACTGTCTTTGCCATAAATGTGACAAAGAAAAAGAACTGTCCTAAATCTATCTAAAGAGCTATCTGGATAGCAAGCTGAATATTCAGCATTAAAAAAATGCTGGCTGTGGTGGATGAATATTGAACCATATATTTTTCTTTCTGTGAACGTTGATGCCCATGAAACAGAGTTTGTTGGTGTGCTTGTATCTGTCTCATCATGCAGAGCCTTCCTCTTATACCCACAGCCTACAACAGTCTTATTTAACTTTTTTTCCCTGTTAAAACATAGATCTTGTTTCCTTTTTTCATATAATTCTTTACATTATATTTTTACATTTCTTTCCCTGTTGCTATAACACCTTATTTATTTTTGTTACATTTGTACTCCGCGCTTTCCCACTCATGGCAGGCTCAATGCAGCAGGCATGGAGGGTTAAGTGACTTGCCCAGAGTCACAAGGAACTGTCTGTGCCGGGGAATCAAACTCAGTTCCTCAGGACCAAAGTCCACCACCCTAACTACTAGGCCACTCCTCCACACTTATCATGATGCTTCTGTTTCTGTTGCAGCTCCACACTTTCTCAGCCAGTTATCATTTGTACGAGATGGCTTCCTCAACTTCCTCTACCGGTGTGTGCCATGTCCTGAGCCAGTGCTGCAGTGGCTCTTCCAGGTAACAAATGTCTATCTATAAGCATAAGGTTGGGCATTTACTACTAGATGGCAACCAACATACAAAATAACAAGGTGGTTGTAAATGCTCAAGTAAGTAAAATATTAAATACCTCTATAGAAATAGGAAAAAAGAGCAACATCTAGAAAGCAGTGTATACTAATAATAATAGTATAAGAAATAACTTTCAGGATTTAGAGGCTGTGATGAAAGAAGCTGATTTGCATGTAACAGCAGTCATGGAGACATGGTTCACAGGGAACCATGACTGGAATATAGCTGTACTGGTCTATAATCTATTCAGGGAGAAGGTAGTATGAAGAATTGGAGGCATGGTGATATGTGCTAAAAATAATATTTAAACAACAGGATCAATGAGGTAAGGAGGAAGCCCTTTGGGTTAATATGGAAAGAGGGAATGGTATATCAAATTTACTTTGGTATGATATACAGACTTCCTTTATTAGCATAAGTGAACAGAGATTTAATTGGTCATTCATAATGTTGGATGTTGATTGGGGCATATCTGCTGTGAAACCATCTCGAAGTAGGGATAATGTGGATTCTCTACAGGGAAAACTGTTCCAGCAACTGTTAATGGAATCTATGTGTACGTGTGTGTGTGTTGGAGTGGGGGGGGGGGGGGGGGGGGGGAGATAGGGGAATAGAAGACTTGATGCTTACAAATGGGGAGAGTGTTTCTGATGTTATAGTGAATGATAATCTGACATTCATGATGGTATGGTTCAATATTGGACAAGTGTGGAGAGAGTTCATTCAAGATAAGGGTCTGAAACTTCAGAAAAACTAACTTTGCCAAGATAGAATATCTTGAGGAGTCATTAGCTGGATGGGAACACTGCAGTGGGAAAACTGAAAGATATTTTAAGGACAATGAACCTTTTGTTAGGAAAGTCAATAAAAATAAGAGGAAAATGAGGCAGACAAGCAACAATATCTGGAAAAGCACAAAGATGAAAATGGCATAAAAAATAGCCAAAGAGAATCCACACGCAGTGGAGAACTCAATAGATCCCACGGGTAGTGAAACAAAGAAAAAGAGGTGGGAAAATAGTCAGGCTATCCAAAGGATGGAACCAAATGTTTATGTTAAAAAACAAAATTTATTAATCTTTAAACAAAAAATGATATAACAATAACTCATTAAGATTGACTCGACACAAACGTTGTGTTTCGGCCGAAAGGCCTACATCAGGAGTCTATGAATATAACAAACAATAGATAAATAAATAAATAAATAAAATGACAACGTTTGTGTCGAGTCAATCTTAATGAGTTATTGTTATATCATTTTTGTTAAAGATTAATAAATTTTGTTTTTTAACATAAACATTTGGTTCCATCCTTTGGATAGCCTGACTTATTTTCCCACCTCTTTTCTTTGTATAAAAAATAGCCAAAACAGTAAAAATGGGGGATAAGACTTCTTCTTCTTTTTTCTTTTTTTTTAATTTTTAGATATATATGTGATGAAGGAAGTGCAAAAGTGGGCACTGTCAGATTCAGTCTTGAAAGGTAGAATATGTAGATGCTGATAAGGATAAAGCGGAATTGCTTAACAAATATTTCTCCAAGGACAAGCAGGACAGTATATTACCACTGATGGGCGAAGTCATCTGTTGGGGCTCTGGTATGGATGCTACCTACTATTCTAAATCTTCTAGAAGCCTTTGGCAGTGCTGACCGCGCATTTGCACTTAGCTTCTTCTCCAACTCATCCGTTTGAGACCAGGTAGTTTTTTTTATGTGGAGCTGAGAGGATATCTTTTCTTGTGCTCTTCTCAGTGTGTTTTATTTGGCGACCTTCCTTGCTTTTTTGGTAGCCTCTTTCTGTGTGAGTGGTGTGGGACTTTCTCTCTTCCTTTCTTTTAATTTTCTCTGATAGTCTTCTTAGTTTTCAAGTTTCAAGTTTATTCTTTATTTGATATACCACTCAATCAGTGGACTATTCCACAGCTCTCTAGATGAGTTTTCTCTTTTCTCCATCATTGAGCCATTTGATTTTGCTGTGATTATTTTTCCCTTGAATTCCCAGAAAACTCACAGTGGTTTGAAAAAATGTTCTTGGAGTGGCAAGGTCATATCTGTGACTGACCCTTACAACTGGTGCTTGCTGTGCCTAGTATCTAATCACAAAGCCTCTAATTGTAAACTCTGTCGATGCAAAAAAGGACCCTTAGGAGTCGAGAGGTGCTGTGCAAAAGACTTTTTTGGTGCTTCTAAGGCTGGACAACAAAAAAAGAGGAAGAACAAGTCTGTACAAGAAAGTCCAAGGTGTGGTGTGCAGTAAAAAAATAATTTAGAACAAGCACTAAAAATGACACAGGACTCGACACAGACCATGTTTCAGCCCTATGGTCTGCATCAGTAGTCCTAACTATATCTACAAAAGGCCAAAACAAAAGTTAGAATCTATACATAAATATATGACACAAAAACATTAAGAGAGCATATCCTATATAATAATTCTCACCTCCAACGTTCTGACTTGCCTGGGACCGTGGCTCATTCCAAGTTGGTCTGCTAGGCTCCGTAGATCAGGCTGATATCACCATAGCCATTATGATGTCAACTTCAGAACCTGGAGGAAAAAAAAACCATGCCTCACCAGCTGAACCATGTCCAGAGGAGGGTCGCTGGACATGGGTGGCTGGAGGGGGGGCAGGGGAGAGAGGAGGGTCGCTGGACATGGGTGGCTGCAGGGGGGGAGGGGGGTCGCTGGACATGGGTGGCTGGGGGGGGGGCGGGGGCGAGAGGAGGGTCGCTGGACATGGGTGGCTGGAGGGGGGCAGGGGAGAGAGGAGGTTTCGCTGGACATGGGTGGCTGCAGTGGGCGCAGGGGTAGAGGAGGGTTGCTGGACATGGGTGGCTGCAGGGGAGCCGAAGAAAACCTTGCTAGCGCCCGTTTCATTTGTGTCAGAAACGGGCCTTTTTTACTAGTATATATAACATGGGCTCTAGATTCACTAAAACACATATGTCACTAGAAATATTAAAATGTTATGGAAAATGGTAAAAATGTATAACTATGTAAAATACAAATACAAACATGCAAAACCTGAATAATAAACATATACAAAAAGGAATCAAAAAATGATAAAGCCATATAATGAATATTATATGATATCAAAGCCCCCACACGACTTCTTTTTTAGACAAGATATGGTCAGAGGGTGTACAGAAAACCACTCTGAGAGATCACAGTTTCTATCGTCAATTCTTTCCCCTCCAAGATGCAGAAGCATGGGCAATTTTGTAGACATCAGTGGTATCAGAGTACCGATCATTAATTTATCCCATGTGACCCTTACAGATATTGAAACTCAAGAACTCAAAAAGGGGCCTATCTTTTGGTCCAACTGCTAAATATGACCCTCTCCAAACACGGATTGATTTTTTTTCCATTTTTTATGTAAATTACAAGTTGCACTTTTCTTTTCCATACACATAGCCCTCTTCCCACATTAACATTTCTGTAGTGAAGAATGACTCCAAATGGATTCCCCCTGGTCTACCAGATCCATGTGCCTCAAAATATATCTCCAATCTAGGAAAAAGTTTTCTCAAAAATTTCATTATCTCAGAACTGTGATAATGTCATAAAACCGGCAGACAAGTGAGGTAGAATAGAAGACGTCATGGACAGGAGTCTTATGTTGAAGAAATAGAGAGACAGATTTCAGACAGAAAATATTATTTCTCTGAAGACAAGCAGGCCTATAATTCACACACATGGTAATGCGACTCTCGTTGCCCAATCTGGAGCTTATATCAAGCTAACAAGAGTTTTGAGGTGTGCAAGCCATGTTCCACTGCACATGCGTTGAGTGCCTTCTTACCAGCCATGAGAGCGCAGGTTCCCACAGTTCTTTTTTTTGCCATGGTGGGGAGTGGTCGTTCTTTTCTTCTGCTCCTCATAGCCTGGTTCGGAAGAGCTTTTTTAAGTGCCTTTCGGCATTTTGTGCTGTGGTTTTCTTGTTCCCCTATTTGGGTTCCCCATTTTTTTCCTTCCCTTATTTTTTTTTAGTTATTTTTCTCCACTTTTAAGTTTCCTTTCCTTTCTGCGTCACTAGGATGCATTTAAGCCTTGACCGTTCAGGTTCTCCCTTTATTTTATCTGGTACTTTGCCCTTTTTCGGTACCATCGAGTCATTTGATTGGCCACAGAAGATTTTCCTTCCATGCCCACAAAAGTTCCCAGTGACTTTAAGCACTGTACTCAGTGCAGTCAGACCATCTCTGATACAAACATCCATTCTTGGTGTCTTCAGTGTCTGGGGCCTGACCATAGCCCTTCCAACTGTGTCTTCATATGAAAAAAAGGGCCCAGTTGACTGGAAAGGCTCAGCAAGAGAAGATTTTTGGAGCTCGGTCCAAATCCTCAATGTCAGTATCTGCACCGGGTATTACATTGGGGCATCGATACACATGGTTGCTAGACCTGTTGACCCTGGGAGCTGTTTTGCATCAGGTGGGTCTCCACCTACCTCGGCACCAAGTGCTGTGCAGAGCCCTTGGGATCAACCTGCATTGGACCTGACTCCAAGGCGACAGGAGGATTCAACATCATCTTCGTCAGCACTGAGGAGCCTCAATGACTCTCTTCAGCACTGATCCCCCTCGACGAACAGTGCCAGAGAGCTCCGGGCGCCGGAGGGAGTTGGCCCCTAAGAAGTGTTGGCTCAGGGAGGACTGCTCCCCTCCATAGAAGAGATGCAGGTGCATCGGTCTCCCGTCTCTCTGAGCTGAGCCACAGCTTTTCCCGGTGTTGGCCTTGATGAGCACATCCAGACCTTGCTCCCTGAGCTGCTGGCTGGCATAATTCAACAGCATGTATGGTATCGAGGGTGGAATACACCTGCCTTGCCTCTTTTTGCAGCCCTGCTGACCCTCAGCCTGCAGTGAGGGCCTCTGACACTGGTGTTGACGTGGCCCTGTCGTCGACTGCCACCCAGCGTACTCCCTCGATGTCGGGGAGGAAGCTTCGCCGGAGTCGATGCAGGAGCTGATTCCTTAACGCCCCTCTGAGGGACATGGCTTCTCAAAGTCGAGACAGGCTGAGGTCTCAACCCTCTCATGAGAGTTCCTGGTTGACACCGATGATGATTGCTCATGGGAGGAAAATGAGGACCCATGGTACTTCTCGGGGGAGGAGTCCTATGTTATACCATCTGATCCATCCCCTCCATAGGAAGAAGAAGTCTCCTCTGGAAAAAACTTTCCTTTCCTTCCTTTTGTTAAGGAAATGGTGGCTGCCATTCCATTTCCTTTGCAGGTGGAAGATGAGCCCAGGGCTAAGATGCTCAAGGTCCTGGTCTATGACTCTCCTCCTAGAGAGACTGTGATGGTCCAACTTCATGAGATCTTACAGGATGTTCTCATGCAGAATTGGGAGTCCCATCTATCTGTCTTGGTACTTCCCAAACATTTGACAGCCATGTACTAGATTCAGAGTACCCCTAGGTTTGATAGGCCTCAGCTTCCTCATTATCATGGTTGAATCCACACTCATAAATGCCAAGAGTTCTAGAGGACTATGCTGTGGTGCCCCAGGCAGGGAAGCAAGAACCTGGACTCTTTTGGGCATAAGAAGTTTCAGGCCTCTATGCTCATGTCCCGTATTCAATCTTACCAGCTCTTCACAAGCGTGTACTTGCGGGACTCCAGTGCGCAAGCTGGTAGATTTGGCAGCCACTCTCCCTCTGGAGCAGGCCAAATCACTTCACCTATAGGCAAATCTGCAAGGCCATGTCGTAAGTTCTTGATCCTATGACACTCCCAGGATCTCTACCCAAAGTATAGCAATGCGCATACTCTCATGGTTGCCTGTCTCTGACTTGGAACGGTGGCTCAGCAGAGAATGGCAGATGTCCCATGCTGGGGGGATAACCGTTTTGGAGAGAAGGTGGAGGAGGTCACTGACCAATCAAGAAACATACTGATACCATCCATTCTCTCTCCCAACGGATGCCCTTACTACATCTACTTCCTCCTCTAGGAGGTTTTTTGGCAAGTCGAGGAGGGGTGCCTGCTACTGCAGAGACGTAGGTATGCTGCCTTCTCTAGCCTGCCTCAACAGGCTCAACACCAGCGCATTCGTTCACATCAATAGCGTGCACCTAAGGCCCCCAGCAGCTCCCCAGTCAAAGCAAGGGACGAACTTTTGACTGGTTCCAGCAGAGCAAAGCTGCTGTAAAACTGACCGTCCTAGATGAATTGCCAGTCAGAGGGAGGCTAAAGTTTACCAAGCAAGGTGGCCCCTTGTATCCTCTGACCAATGGGTTCTTGAAATAGTCTGCTTCGGTTTGGCGTCATAAACCATCAAATTGCCCCCTGAGAGCTCATTACTTAAGCACTCAGCATGAGCTGGTACTTGCAGATGAACTCTCAGCCCTTCTGAAGCCCATGTGGTCAAGCTCGTTCCAGCAGGGGACGAAGGGCAGGGATTCTATTCCAGGTGCTTCCTTGTGCGAAAGAAATAGGGGGATGCGTCCCATCCTAGACTTAAGCACCCTGAATAAATTCCTGGTCAGAGAAAAGTTCAGGATAGTTTCCCTGGGCACCCTTCTCCCCATGATTCAGGAAAACAATTGTCTATGCTCTCTGGATCTGAAGGATGCTTACTGTACATACACATCCCATTACTTCTAGTTCACAGGAAGTATCTGCGATTTTGGCTGGGAACGCAGCACTTCTAGTACTGCATATGCCCTATGGCCTCGCGTCAGCTCACCATGGTCTTTACCAAATGTCTAGTGGTAATTGCAGCATCGCTACACAGACTAGGAGTCCATGTGTTCCCTTATCTGGATGATTGGCTGGTGAAGAGCACATTGGAGGCTGGTGTTCTGGATTCCATGCGGAGGACTGTTCAGGTGCTCCATATACTAGGGTTCATTTTAAACTATCCCAAATCCCATCTTCACCCTGTCCAGTAATTGGAATTCATTTGAGCCCTGCTTGATGCACAGAATATTCGAGCCTTCCTCCTGGTGCCGAGAGTGGAGACTCTAGTCACACTGGCTTCTCTGGTTCAAACCTCTCCACAGTTTATGTGATGCCCATGTCATGTTTTCACATGAGAACTGCCCAATGGACCCTGGCTTCTCAGTGGTGCCAAGCACTGAGGTTTTGGAGGATGTCATCCCAGTGTCCCCAGAGATTGCTTGCTCTCTGTTGTGGAGGACCATTCAATCCAATTTGACTCTGAGACTTCTATTCCAAATTCCTCAGCTACAAAAGTGCTGATGATGGATGCATCTCACCTTGGGTGAGGAACTCATGTAAATGGGCTTTACACTCAAGGTGCTTGTCCTCCTAGAAAACAGATCTCCAGATCAAGCTTAGGATATTTGGAATGCCTAAAGGCTTTCAGAGATTGGCTGTCTCATCAATTTGTACTAATTCAAAACTGACAATCAGGTTGCAATGTATACACCAACAAGCAGGGGGGCACCGATCATGCTCTCTGTGTCAGAAGGTCATTCAGATTTAGCGTTGGGCTGTCCAGCATGATATGCGCCTTCACACCACTTATCTGGTGGGTAAAACAACAGCCTGGCTGACAGACTGAGCAGGGTCATGCAACCGCACAAGTGGTCTCTCAACATGGGCATTGCCTGATCATCCAAGCTTGGGGCACCCCCTCAGTGGATCTCCTTGCCACTCACATCAATCACAAAGTCCCTCGGTTCTGTTTCAGGCTGCAGGCCCATGACAGACTAGCGTCAGATGCCTTCCTCCTTCAGTGGGGGGCAGGTCTTCTGTATGCATATCCTCCCAATCCTCTCATGGGGAAGACTTTGCTGAAACTCAAGCAATACCACGGGACCATGATTCTGATCACTCATTACTGGCCCCAGCAGATCCGGCTCTCTCTTCTTGTGGAGTTTAATCCTCCAAAGAACCATGGAGATTAGAGTGTTTTCTGACCCTCATCATGTGGAATGAGGAATCTCTTCTGCATCCCAACCTCCAGTCTCTGGCCCTCACAGCCCTAGATATTGAGGAGCCTAGAATTTGTTTTCCTGTGTCTTCTGGAGGGTGTCTCCTGAGTCTTGCTGCCTTCCAGAAAAGATTCCACTAATTGATGTTACTCTTCAAATGGTGGAGGTTTGCCATCTGGTGTGAGAGCAAGGCCCTAGATCCCATTTCCTGTCCTACACAGACCCTGCTTGAATACCTTCTTAACCTATCCGAGTCTGGCCTTAAGATCAACTCCGTAGGGGTTCATCTCAGTGCGATTAGTGCTCATCATCGTGTAGAGGGTAAGCCCAATCTGGATAGCCTCTAGTTGATCACTTCATGAGAGGTTTGCTTTTGTCAAAGGCCCCTGTCAAACCTCCACCTGTGTGATGGGACCTCAATGTTGTCCTCACCCAGCTGATGAAAACTCCTTTCAAGCCACTGGATTCCTGCCATCTGAAGTACTTGACCTGGAAGGTCATATTTTTGGTGGCTGTTACGTCAGCTTTCAGGGTCAGTGAGCTTCAGGCCTTAGTGGCAGATGCTTCTTATACTAAGTTTCATCACAACAGAGTAGTCCTCCGCACTGACCCCTAAGTTCCTGCCTAAGGTGGTGTAGGACTTCCATCTGAACCAGTCGATTGTTTTGCCAACATTCTTTCCATGACCTCATGCCCATCCGGGCGAGAGTACCTTGCAGACCTTAAACTGCAAGCGAGTATTGGCGTTTTACTTGGAGCAGATTAAGCCACACAGACAGTCCACACCAACTTTTGTTTCTTTTGATCCCCACAGGATGGGGGGAGGGAGTCGCCATTGTGAAATATACAATCTCTATTTGGCTAGCAGATTGCATTTTTTTTCAGTTATGCCAAGGCTGGACTGACTGGAGATTCATATCAAGGCTCACAATGCCAGAGCCATGGCTGTGTCGGTAGCCCACTTGCGGTCAGCCTCCACTGGAGAAATTTGCAAGGCTGCAACTTGGTCTTTAGTCAACACAATCACATCTCACTACTCCTTGACAGTTGATTTGGACAGACATTACTACAGAATCTGTTTGGGGTCTCGAATCCAACTCCAGCCTCCTAGGCCCATTTTATTTATTTATTTATTTATTATATTTGTATCCCACACTTTCCCACTAAAAGCAGGCTCAATGCGGCTTACATAATAGGTAACACAGAATTTTGTTATGTAAAGTAGGAAATTAAGTATAACATAATAGAAGGATGGATGGGTAGTAAATGGATCGGTAGGTAGGTAGAGACAGGTGATAGAGAGAGGAGGGTAAGGTGGGAGATAGATTCTGGGTCAATGTCGTTTTCTCTTCAGTATATGTAAAGTAGATGGGTTCATGAGATTAATCTGGGTCTTTTGGGTAGGCTTGTTTGAATAGATGGGTTTTTGGTGCTTTTCTGAATGGTAGGTGGTCATGGATTGCTCGGATAGGTCTAGGGAGAGCGTTCCATAGACGGCTGTCCAGGAAGGAGAAATTGGATCCATAATAAGTTTTGTACTTGAGACCTTTACAGCTGGGGTAGTGCAGGTTGAGGTACTTTCGTGAGGATACAGACATGTTTCTTGCTGGAAGGTCGACCAGATTTATCATATAGTTCGGAGATTCTCCGTATATTATCTTGTGGATTAAAGTCTGGGCTTTGAAATTGATATGTTCTTTGATTTGGAGCCAGTGCAGTCTTGCACGGAGAAGAGTTGCACTCTCAAAATGTGATCTGCCAAAGATGAATCTTGCTGCTGTATTTTGGGTGGTCTGAAGTTTTTTTAGGATATAGGCTTTGCAGCCTAAGAAAATACTGTTGCAGTAATCAGCATGGGTAAGTACCGTGGATTGCACTAAATTCTGGAATGTTTTCAGGGGTAGATATGGTTTTATGCGTTTCAATATCCACATCATTGTGAACATTTTCTTTGTGGTGGATGTGGCGTGATTGTCGAGGGAGAGGTGGCTGTTTAGTTTTTCAGGTTTTCAGAAATGGGGATTGTAGTGCCGGAGATGGTGAGATTAGATGGGGGAATTGTGGGGTGCTGAGATGAAAGGATTAGGCACTGTGTTTTTTCTTTGTTAAATTTCATCCTAAAGGCGTTGGCCCAGGAGGTTAAGATGTTCATGCCCATGGATATTCTATTAGAGATTTCTGTTAGGTTTGATTTAAAGGGAATGAATATAGTAACATCATCAGAGTAAATGAAAGGGTTTAGACCATGTCTGAATAGGGCTTTGGCTAGTGGGATCATCATTAGATTGAAGAGTATCGGCGATAAAGGGGATCCTGGAGGTACTCCGCAGATAGGTGACCAGGGGTATGAGATATCAGTGGGTGATATAATTTGATAGGATCTTGAGGTGATGAATCCTTTTATCCAGTTAATAATGTTACCGCCGATTCCAAGTTTGTCCAAGAGTTTGGTTAGTATGTTGTGATCTACCATGTCAAATGCACTGGATAAGTCGAATTGTAGAATGAGGATGCTGTTTCCAAATGCAATTTCTTGTCTGAATTTGGATATTGGGGTGAGTAGGACAGTTTCTGTGCTGTGGGCTGGACGGAAGCCCGATTGAGACTCATGTAGAATGGAGAATTTTTGTATGTAGTCGTTGATTTGAGAGGTCACCCTGTTTTCCATCAATTTAATTAGTAGAGGAATGGAGGCGATGGGGTGGTAGTTGGTGACATCGCTCGCTGGTTTCTTAGGATTTCTTGGTATTGGTGTAAGCAGTATCTTGCCATGTTCAGTGAGGAATGAACCTTGCTGTAGCAGAAGGTTTAGGTGGGAGGTGAGATCTATGATAAAGCGTTCTGGGGCATTTTTCATAAAGTAGTTGGGGCATGGGTCGAGATGGCAGTGAGATTTGGAAAGTTTGGTGAGTGCCACAGAGACTTCTTTCGTGGTAAGGAGGGTGAAGTTTGTCCATGAACAGTCGGCTGGAATTTCATCTCCATAGGGGTCCAATTCGTCGAGAAAGGAATCAATGTTAGTACAGTCTTGTGGAATTGCACTGCAAAGATTGGTGATTTTGTTATTGAAGTAATTTGCCAGCTGGTCAGCTGATGGGCAGTTTGTGGAGGATGATGTGACTGGGTTGGTATTAATAAGATTCTTTATGAGTTGGTATTGTTTTTTTATGTCTGTACAGCTCGTTAGAATTGTTTGTGTGTAGTAGGATCTTTTTGCTTGTTTGATGGCATTTTTGTATTTCCCGTGTGACTGTTTCCATGCATTGTAGGTGTGTGTATCTCTAGTTTTGTTCCATGCCTTTTCTAGTTTCCTGGTTTGTGATTTTAGGGTTTTTAGTTTGTCATTGAACCATGGTGTGAGGTTGCATCTGTGTAGGATTTTTGTACATAATGGGGCTATTTTATCTAGTCAGTGCTTTTTTTGTCGAAAAAAAAGGTGCCGGTACTCATTATGGGCGGGGTCACCACATATGGCTCCACCTCTATGATAGCCACACCCCTTATACCAGCTATGGCGCATATAAAAATACATCATTGAAAATATTATACTAGTACAGGAGAAAAAAATAATGTGATTTTTTTTCATTAGAAATAATTTCTGTAAGCTGTTACAGCTCCAGTGTACCCAGTGCAAAATAAGACAGCAGATGTAAGTTCTCAAATTGGTCATATTTCAAACACTAAAATGAAAATAAAGATTTTTTTCTACCTTTGTTGTCTGGTGACTGTTTTTCTTTCCATATTGGTCCCAGTCTCTGATTCTGCTGCTCTCTATCTGTTCCCTTAACTCTGTTTCCAGGGCTTCCTTTCCATTTATTTCTTTACTTTCCGCCTTTCTTCTCCATTTCTTGCCCTACATCCGTAAGTAAAAGCTGGGTCCTCCGCAGACTTCACCGTCCAGTGGATCCAGCTTCTGCCTATTTTCTTCATCCATGTGCAGATTTTCTCCTCTCTTCCTTTCCCCTCATCTCATCTCTCACTCTTCCCTTCCCTCCATCCATGTCCAGCATTTCTTCTCTTTCCCTTCCCTCTCCTCCATCCATGTCCTGCAACCCTCCTCTCACCTGCCCCCCCTCCATCCACCCATGTCCAGCGATTCCCTTCACTCCCCTGCCCCCCTCCAGCCATCCATACCCACCCAGCGATTCCCTTCGCTCCCCTGCCACCCTCCAGCCATCCATACCCACCCAGCGATTCCCTTCACTCCCTTGCTCCCCTGTCCCCCCCTCCAGCCATCCATACCCACCCCGCGATTCCCTTGGCTCCCCTGCCACCCTCCAGCCATCCATACCCACCCAGCGATTCCCTTGGCTCCCCTGTCCCCCCCTCCAGCCATCCATACCCACCCAGCGATTCCCATGGCTCCCTTGCTCCCCATTCAGTGAGGAAGTGATTTGAGTTAGGTTGTGTAGACCAATTGTTGTTATATATTTGTTGCCAAACCTTTCCTTGTCGATCCGTCCTCTAGTGGTGATTGTTATTGGGTCTTGTTTAATAAGCTGACCTTTTTTCCGCCATAATAGGGATAGAGTTGCTTTGTGATGGTCTGACCAGGGGGGTGGCGGACCACTTAATATCAGAAATGTGGATGTTCTGGTTTGTGGAGAATTTGTAAGAGATGATGTCTAGTGAGTGACCTTTGTTGTGGGTAGGTTGTATGGGAGGGAGGTCAAGGTCGCTGAGTGAAGCACTGCCAAAAAAGACGTTTTTATTATTGCAAGGGGGGGGAAGGCGGCCAAAATGGGTTGCCCATCCAAAAAAACCCATCCATTTTGGCACCCTTAATAAAAAAAACATCTTTTTGACAGTGCTTCACTCAGCTGAGACCTGGAAGCCCCTGAGCCAATCACAACGCGTTTAGCCGAGCTAAATGCGCTGTGATTGGCTGAGAGACTTCCAGGTCTCTCAGCTGAGTGAAGCACTGCCAAAAAAGACGTTTTTATTATTGCAGGGGGGAATGACGGCCAAAATGGACGTTTTTTTTGGATGGGCGTCCTCAACTGCACTGTCCTCTGGATCGAGATGCATCGGAGGGGGTGAGCAGCGTGGCGTCTTGGGGGGGGGGGGGGGGAGGGAATGACGGCCAAAATAAATGTTTTTATTATTGCACTGACGAACAATTGATTTTTTTTCCCCGATTTTTTGTTTTTGGCCGTTATTCCCCCCTACAATAATAAAAACGTCTTTTTTGGCAGTGCTTCACTCAGCTGAGAGACCTGGAAGTCTCTGAGCCAATCGCAGCGCATTTAGCTCGGCTAAACGCGTTGTGAACGGCTCAGGGACTTCCAGGTCTCAGCTGAGTGAAGCACTGCCAAAAAAGACGTTTTTATTATTGCAAAGGGGGAAGGCGTCCAAATGGTGCCCATCCAAAAGAAAAAAATGTCCATTTTGGCCCCCTTAATAATAAAAACGTCTTTTTTGGCAGTGCTTCACTCAGCTGAGACCTGGAAGTCCCTGAGCTGAACGCACTGTGATTGGCTCAGAGACTTCCAGGTCTCTCAGCTGAGTGAAGCACTGCCAAAAAAGACGTTTTTATTATTGCAGGGGGGAATGACGGCCAAAATGGACGGTTTTTTTTGGATGGGCGTCCTCAACTGCACTGGGCTCTGGATCGAGTTGCATCAGAGGGGGTGAGCAGCGTGGCGTCTTGGGGGGGGGGGAGGATGACGGCCAAAATAGACGTTTTTATTATTGCACTGACGAGCAATTGACTTTTTTCCCCGATTTTTTTGTTTTTTTTACTTTTGTAGCAGTGTTTCAATCCTGCGCAGCCCCAACGAGAGGTACAGACCTCTCGTTAGATTTTCCAGTGTTAAGGCAATCGGAAAAGGTTAGTGCATCTCATTACAATAGGGTTTCTACACAATTTGCTCATCTGCATTCTGTTTTCGTTAGCTGCTACCATCCTCGGAGAAAAGTCTTTAGTGCATGCCAGGGTTTACTACTTGCTTGCTAATGGCTCGTTAAGTTTAGTGCATCTGGCCCATAGACTGCATACCTCTGGATGAGGGGTAATTTGTATACAGCTATATGGTAAAAGAAAAAACAGAATTTAAGTTTACCTCGTGAGCTGTCTGAGCTACGCTGGGCATTTTCAGATTTGGTTTGATTGTAACCTGTGTCTTAATATCTTCCTGATAAACTGTTTCTATTCTATCTTATTTTTAAAAAACCCTGTCTTTTCACTTGCAGAGAGTCTGACTCTATAGTCCCACTAACCCACCCCTAGATGAACTCCCTTTAATTTTTTATTTATTTATTATTATTTAACAATTCTTTACAAGTCAAACACTTGAACAAGAAACATGGAGAGGTAAAATATATGTCAGCATAAGTCACAAAAAAAAAAAAGGTATTATTCCTCTTTAGACCACCATTTGAGGGCATGTTCAAAGAAAAACTCAGGAGATGAGCTTAAGAAAAAAAGGAAAAAAAAACTCACAATGCTTAGCACGCAATCCCCTGTCCAATAACATATCATAATCTCAACTTATTGGATATTATTACCTGTGGTCACCCTTTTTAAATCTATAAAGGCATGCAGTTGCTCTGGAAGAAAAAATACATATTTTAACCCTGTATATTTAACTACACATTTACATGGATAGTTAAGATAGAAAGATGCCCCTATTGCCAAATTTTCCGTTCTCAGGGCCAAAAAAGCCTTCCTCCTTTCTTGAGTTGGTTTTGTTACATTGAGAAATATCCTAGGTTTGTAGTTTCTGAAAGGATAAACGCTTCACCGCCTCTATATCTTGCTCGAATACAAATGAAACCAGTAAAGTCGCTCTTTCAGACTCTTCAGATAAAGATGTTTCTAGTAAGTCAGATACATTCAATAAATCTTTCTTATTTTCTTGAAGGTTCATTTCCAAAGACTCCTCCAAAACATTTTTATTTGGTATATAGTATATCCGATTTATCGGGGGAATAGTTTCCGGGGTATAGTTCAATATTTCAAGCAAGTATTCTTAAAAACTTCCAAAGGGGTAACTCCCAAGGATTTTGGAAAGTTCAAAAAGCGAAGATTTAGTCTACGATTGTAGCTTTCAATCTGCTCAATTTTTTGATGTAATATTTTATCTTTTATCATTGTGGCTGAGAAATCTTGTAACTTTTTAACATCTTCTTTAATTGTAACCATTTGAATATTAAATTCTGTCTTATTGCCTTCTAAAGAGTTAGATAAGGTATCAACAGTACTCACTAAGGCAGAAACTTCTGTCGTGGATTTGGCCACTGTAATGTCCAATTGTTGGCTTGTCATATGCTCTCCAAAGTTACCGTCTCTGCTTTTGTGTTAAAGCTACACGCTTGGTTGAGGCACGAACAGGCCTCAAGCCTCCGTCGGGAACCCGCCTTCTCAGTACCTCGATCCAGAGGCCTACCCTCAACGCTTTCCGATTCGGGGGACCTCCGCTGAGATAAGCGTCCTTTGGGGAGAGGCGGTGGGTTGAGAATCGGGGGAGAGAGAGTAACATCCAACCCCAAGTCTCCAGTGTCTCCTCCCTCTGGAGAAACAGCAGGGCTCCTCCCGGTGATGAACTCCCTTTATATAGGGCAATCAAGGGACAAGTATCTTTATTACATCATGACTGGTCAATCCTATTCATTGTTATCCCCTATAATAGTTCACCTTTTACACTTGTGAATCACATCAATATGACCTTCATTCAGTGCAATACATGTTCTGCTTTAATCCTAAGGCAAACCATAGAGCTTGTCCTATCTGTCTCCAAATATCTGCTTTGAAAGATGAGATCAACAAACTCATGAAGGAATTAGCTACAACTAAAAAAGCATCCAGGATTACTCAATTCACAGCCAATTTACCACCACTGCCACAGAGAATGAAATAATAGAGGAATAGATGGGTCACAGTAGGCTCTGGTAGACTAAGATCTGTGACACAGAAGCACTCACCCTCCCAACCTTTGCACCTGTCAAATTATTTTGCTGCATTGCATCATTATGATGCTGAAAAAGAAGTACTGTAGTGGAACCCAGGGGTGTAGCCATGGGTGGGCCTGGATGGGCCTGGGCTCACCCATCAACGGTGCACTTCATAGATGCCCAAACCGTAACTTCAACTTTCCCTCCTCCCAGCCACCTGCTGGTGCGCCGCAGGTTTTGTTAACTCCCTGCTCCCTCTGCTATCATCCCCGTCCGGCAGCGGTGTTAGCTCCGCTGCTTCAGTGGAGTGGAGCAGCGCTGGGGCTGTCCGCACGCTGCTACGAGTGCTTGCGCTGGCCCCACTTCTTCAGAAAGAGTATCGGAGAAGGTGAGGCCGGCTGGGTCTCCGTATCTCAAAAAGATATAGTAGAATTGGAAAAGGTACAGCGAAGGGCGACGAAAATGATTAGTGGGGATGGGACGACTTTCCTATGAAGAGAGGCTGAGAAGGCTAGGGCTTTTCAGCTTGGAGAAGAGACGGCTGAGGGGGAGATATGATAGAAGTGTATAAAATATGAGTGGAATGGATCGGGTGGATGTGAAGCGACTGTTCACGCTATCCAAAATACTAGGACTATAGGGCATGAGTTGAAGGCTACAGTGTGGTAAATTTAAAACGAATCGGAGAAAATTTTTCTTCACCCAACGTGTAATTAGACTCTGGAATTCATTGCCGGAGAACGTGGTACGGGCGGTTAGCTTGACGGAGTTTAAAAAGGGGTTAGATAGATTCCTAAAGGACAAGTCCATAGACCGCTATTAAATGGACTGGAAAAATTCCTCATTTTTAGGTATAACTTGTCTGGAATGTTTTTACGTTTGGGGAGCGTGCCAGGTGCCCTTGACCTGGATTGGCCACTGTCGGTGACAGGATGCTGGGCTAGATGGACCTTTGGTCTTTCCCAGTATGGCACTACTTATGTACTTATGTACTTATGCTGACGGACATGGCTCCATTGCAAAAATGCAGAGCTGGACCACGGCGGCGCCACCCGGCGGGGATGGAAGGGGGGGGAGAGGGCCTGCGGCGCGCCAGCGGGTGGCTGGGAGGTGGGAGAGAACAAAAACCGCAGCGGGTGGCTGGCAGGGGGGGGGGGAGAGGGGGGTAAAAGGTGCAGCATGTCAGCAGGCTGGCTAGGGGGAGGGGGAGGGAAGAGAAAAAACCTACAGCATGTGGTAGGTGGCTTGAGGGGTCAGGGAGAGATGGGAGAGACAGGAGCACTGTTGGGAATCAGGGAAGTGAGGGTAGTGCTAGGTGGGGTGGAGGAATAATTGTTCAATGTGGGGGGAGGGATGAAGAGATGCTGCAAGGGGAAAGCGAGGGAGAATTGTTGGATATGGGTGGGATGGGATAGGGAGAGGGAGGGAAAGGCTGCATGGATGGTAGGGAAGAGAAAGGGCAAAATGCTGAACAATGGGGGAGGGGAGAGAGATGGGACAGGAAGATGCTGGTGGTGGGAGGTAAAAGGGATAGGGAGATATCAGGCTAGAGGATGAAGATGGGCGAAAGAGGGAACAGATACTGGGCTGGAAGGGTGGAGGGAGGGAGACACTGGGAATGGTGGAAAGCATGGGGGGAGAGCAGGGCGTAGCCACGGGTGGGCCTGGATGGGCCTAGGCCCACCCAGTTTGGGTTCAGGCCCACCCAGCAGCGGAGCGGAGGGAGCAGGCAGCGCTGATCCTGCATCTGCCTCCTTCTCTCTGACGGCAGCGCTTCCCAGACGCTGCCTACCGCCGCCACGATCTACCTCCTCCCTCTGTCTCACTCTCAACAGCAGCGGTAGCGATTCAAACACGCTACCTCCTGCTTCTAACCCGGAAGCGTCTCCTATGCAGAGGAGACGCTTCCGGGTTAGAAGCAGGAGGCAGCGTGTTTGAATCGCGATGCTACCGCTGCTGTTGAGAGTGAGACAGAGGGCGGAGGTAGATCGTGGCGGCGGTAGGCAGCGTCTGGGAAGCGCTGCCGTCAGAGAGAGGGCGGGCAGGTGGAATGGGAGGGAAGGATGCATGGGGGTGAAGGAGAATCGCTGGACACATGGATGGGAGTGGGAGGGGAGGGGAGAGAGGAGAGTGACGGGATAGATGGATGGAGGTGGGGGTCAGGGGAGAGAGGAGAATTGCTGGGGATGGATGGATGGAGGTGGGGGGCAGGGGAGAGAGGAGAATTGCTGGGGATGATGGATGGATGGATGGAGGTGGGGGGAAAGGGAGAGAGGAGAATTGCTGGGGATGATGGATGGAGGTGGGGGTCAGGGGAGAGAGGAGAATTGCTGGGGATGGATGGATGGATGGAGGTGGGGGTCAGGGGAGAGAGGAGAATTGCTGGGGATGATGGATAGATGGATGGAGGTGGGGTTCAGGGGAGAGAGGAGAATTGCTGGGGATGATGGATGAATGGATGGAGGTGGGGGGCAAGGGAGAGAGAAGAATTTCTGGGGATGGATGGATGGATGGATGGAGGTGGGGGTCAGGGAGAGAGGAGAATTGCTGGGGATGATGGATGGATGGAGGTGGGGGTCAGGGGAGAGAGGAGAATTGCTGGGGAGGGATGGATGGATGGATGGATGGATGGAGGTGGGGGTCAGGGGAGAGAGGAGAATTGCTAGGGATGATGGGTGGATGGATGGATGGAGGTGGGGGGCAGGGAGAGAGGAGAATTGCTGGGTATGGATGGATGGAGGGGAGAGGAGAGTTGCTGGACATGGGTGGATGGAGGGGAGAAAAGAGGAGAGAGGAAGGTTGCTGGACATGGGTGGATGGAGGGGAGGAAAGAGGAGAGAGGAAGGTTGCTGGACATGGGTGGATGGAGGGGAGGGCAGGGGGCAGAGGAGGGTTGCTGGACATGGATGGATGGAGGGAAGGGCAGGAGAGAGGAGGCTGCTGGATATGGATGGAGGAGAGGGAAGGGAGAGAGAAGAAATGCTGGACATGGATGGAGGGGAGGGAAGAGTGAGGAAGGAGATGAGATGAGGGAAAAGGAAGAGAGGAGAAAATTGCACATGGATGAAGAAAATAGGCAGAAGCTGGATCCACTGGACAGTCAAGTCTGCGGAGGACCCAGAGCAAGAAATGAAGAAGAAAGGCGGAAAGTAAAGAAATAAATGGAAAGGAAGCCCTGGAAACGGGAGTAAAGAGGACAGATAGCAGCAGAATCAGATACTGGGCCAGTATGATCAGAAAACAAAGTCAACCAGACAGCAAAGGTAGAAAAAAAATCATTTTATTTTCATTATAGATGATGTGGAACATGTCCACTTTGAGATCAGGGTGCTCCACATTAAAAGTTTATATTTATTTACTTATTTATGGCAGTTTATCCCCCATTAAACATGAATTAGATTGGAACCTGGGATCATTTAATGTTTTTTTTCCTGAGAGGAGTATGCATTGCTCCCCCCACCCCCCAGAGCTCTCTCCCCGGCTATAGCCAGCGCTGCAATTTTGAGGGGAGGTGCACAGGTGGACGGGGGGGGGGGGGGGGGGGGTGGGGCGCAGAGGCTGGACTCAGGGGGATAGAGCCTGTTGTTAAACATTTACCAGCACACACTGTCTAGTGCCCACCAATCCAACCTGTTGGCCCACCCAAAAATTGACTTCTGGCTACGCCACTGGGGGGAGAGGCCCAGGGAGTGGAGATGGCAAGGAAATAAGATGACGAGAACAGTGATTACAGGGGTAGAAATATGGTAATGGTGCATAGATTGAAGAGTGGAAAGGAATGATAGGCTGGTAAGGGAGAGAGATGGGGGAATGGGAGAGCTAGTGGGTGAAAGGAAATGGAAATGTGATAGATATCTGAAAAGTAAAAAGAAGAAAAAGATTTAGAAAGAGGATGAAATTTGAGTGTACAGAGGCAAGAAAGAAAGAAAGGAAAGAGCTAAAATGGAAAGATCACTATTTCAGAGGCAGGTGTAGTGAGGAAATGAAATGACAGGAGAAAAAGACAATGGAGAGCCGCTGAAGAATTAGCAGAAGACAGACAGGAAAGCGGGAAAGAGAAATTGGAACCAACATGATGGAAAAATAACATGTCCAGACAATAAAGGTAGAAACATCATTTATTTGAACGTTTTAAATGGAATATGTTAGCTTTGGGAAATGTGCATAGTGGATGTCTTTTAATTGTGTTAAGTAGAAAGGAAATGCGCTTTTTGTTTGTTTTTCTCCAGTGTTGCAGTGCATGCTGAAGTTCCCAGTTCAATTTTGTCTACATATTTTTATTTCTAATGTGTGATCCCTTGTTCTGTAATTTGTGAGGGTCTATCAGTGTGACTGTAACAGCAGATGACGAGATTGAGAGGAGAGGGAATTGGGGGAGGGCTTCTTTATTTTCTGCCCTGGTCACCAGCATGGTTAACAGCACCCTGACCCTTGCTGTGGGCTAGTGGGGATCTCCAGCCTGCCAGCTGGGAATCACTTCCGGGCTGGCCGGAGCTGCCTTCTGCCGAGCTTGGCTGATGGGGGGCAGCATCCTAGAGCCACTGACACTAAGCATGTATGAGGTGCTGGCATCAGTGGCTCGAGGAGTTGCTACTGCTTCTGGCTGGGCGGGAGGAGTTCTGGTCATCTCTGGTGGAGGTCCCCAGCTGACGGAGATTGGGGATCCTTATCAGCTAAGTATTATATTTTGAGTTGGGAAGTGCTGGGGGAGAGGGGGGAGAGAGAAAATTTGTGCCCACCCCACTTTGTGCTCGGGCCACACAAAATTGGTTGTCTGGCTATGAAAGTAGCACAAACCCAAGAAACATCCCCCAAACAATGACAATTTGGTGAAAAAACAGAAAACTCTTACTGCTCGGGAGACTCCATTATCAGAGGCATTAACTAGGAACACAGTTCAAGGGTTCCAACCTAGTGAAATGCCTTCCAGGATCTTCAGCTACAAGATGTACCGACCAAATACTGAAAGTGATCAGAGAAGAAAGCAAGGCTTCAAATAGTGATGTTCTAATTCACCTGGGGAAAAATGACCTGGCCAACAATAGCCAGTTTACAGCACAGAGAGTCATTCCAGAACTTGGGGAGGGACTGAAATCTTTGGTCAGACTTTTGGCTTTATCTGCAGTAATTCCAACATGGGGAGAGGGAGAGGAAAGACTACACAAACAATGGAATTCAATAAGTGGCTTGAATCTTGGTGTAAAGAAGAAGGTTTTAGATACATAGGAGCATAGGTATGCGTAGACAAATAACAGGCTGTACTGTAATGATGGGCTACATCTTTTTGTGACAGGAAAAGGATCCTTGGGGAGAAATTCAGACAGTATGTTTCTAATCATTTAAACTAGAAAGGCGGGGGGTGGGGGGGGGTGTGACAAAAGGAACAAGGGAATTCAGAAAGTCACTCCCAGAACAAACATGATTGGGAAAGAGGGAAAGGTCATCTAAATATAGAAAACCACCTAAACTCACAAAGCACATGGAATGCTATGAGCACAAATGCTTGTAGTCTAGGTAAAAAGGTTCAAGACTTGCAAGCCCTGATATTGAAGAAAGCTTGGATATTGTTGCTATTCTCTGAGGAGAAGCAGGCTGCATTTGCCATAGCAAACAACAAAACTTTGCTAGAGCTTCTGGCGCGCTGTGAAGACTTACTTCCCACCTGTCGCTCGAGCGCATACCTCAGTTTCTTATTTTTTCCGCGACGAGGCGTGGCAGGTTCCTCCTGTACTCCTCTTTCTGACCCGGGAAAAGAGTCTTCTCTTAGCGATTTTCGCAGCTGTTAAGTTACTTACTTTGTTTTTTTCATAAACCCCCCCCCCCCCCCCCCAAAAAAAAAAAAACCCATAGGATTCCCTTTAAATTAAATCTTCAGTCTTTTTCCCCCATTTTTAAGTTTTCTTTCTTTTCAACACGGCCGAGTTCTCCTTCTTTTCATGCCCTTTTTTATTGGCACAATTGAGTCCTTTGATTTCACCAGAGCTGTTTTTCCTTCCATGTCATCGAAAACACCCAGTGGCTTCAAACGTACTCGGTGCAACCGGACCATCTCCAGGTACCGATACCCATTCTTGGTGTATCCAGTGCCTTGGGCCCGACCACAGCCCAGCTACTTGTGCTCTGTGTTTTCGTATGAAGAAGCGGACCCAAGTAGCTTGAGAAGCCCAACGCGAGAAACCTTTTGGGGCTCAGCCCGGTCCTTCGATGTCGGTGTTGGCATTGACATCGGTACTGAAGTTGGCATCGACGTCGACATCAAGGGAAGCATCGATGTTAGGAGCAGAGGTAATGGCTGCCGAGAGACCAAGACACGCTGGGAGCAGTGAGGCATCGAGTGGGTCTCCACCTGCCTCGAGGCCTCCTGTGTGACCCCGACCCCAAGGAGATGTGAGGATTCCATGTCGTCCTCGTTTGTACCGAGGAGTCTCGGTGACAGGCATCAAGCAAAAGCGAAGAAGCACCGTAACCATTCTCCTTTGACATATGGTGCAGGGAGCTCTGGGGCGTTGAAGGACTTGGCACCAAGAAACGTCGGCACCGAGAGGACCGCTCTCCCTCCATACAGGAGGTTGTTGATGTGTCGGCCTCTTGGCAGCCAGGTACCTGCTCCTGAGCCTAAGCAGATTCTGCCACCGTCTGCTCCACCAGCCCCGCAGCCTTCTCAAATGGTGGCCCTGCTTTCAAAACTTCTGGAAGGACTGCTGCACCAGTCTGCTTCGGCATCGGGTGCTTACGTGCCATCTGCTCCAGTGGCGTCTGGCCCTTCACCTATGGTAAGGTCCCCAATCTTTGGTGCCGCTTGCGGTGCCAGTGTCGGCTGCCACTCAGGTCGACTCCTCTTCGACAATCAGTGGGAGGAAGCTTCACCGGAGTCCATGTGGGCGTCGGCTTCTTGACATCGCCACCAAGGATGTTCCTTGGTATCAAGGCAAGCTCAGTCTCAGAGCTCCCTTAGAGAAGTGCTTTCTGATACTGAAGAGGAGCGCTCGTGGGAGTCAGAGGAAGATCCCAGATACTTTTCCTCCAATGAGTCTTTTGGGATTCCCTCTGAACTTCCCTCCACCTGAAAGGAGACTGTCTCCTCCTGGGAGCCTCTCTTTTTTAATCTTTTGTTCGGGAAATGGCTGCTGCTCTTCCATTCCGTATGGAGGTGGAGGATGAGCCCAGGGCTGAGAAGCTCGAGGTCCTGGATTATGCCTCTCCACCTAAGGAGGCTGTGATGGCTCCTTTGCATAAGGTACTTCTTATGCAAAACTGGTCGTTCCCTTTGTCTGGTCCCGTGATCCCGAAGAAGACTGATTCCCAGTATCGGATCCTCGGTGAACCTGGATTGATGAGGTCTCAGCTACCCCACAATTCTATGGTGGTGGATTCCGCTCTCAAAAGAGCCAAGAGTACTAGGGACTATGTCTCGGCGCCCCCAGGCAGAGAAGCTAGGACCTTGGACTCTTTTGGGAGGAATGTATCAGGCCGCTATACTCACTGCCCGTATTCAATCTTACCAGCTCTTCACGAGCGTTCACTTGTGGAACTCGGTGAGGCAGCTGTCTACCTTGGTCGATGCCCTCCCTCCGGAGCAGGCTGAGCCTTTTCGCCAGGTGGTCAGGCAGTAGAAGGCGTGTCGTAAATTCCTGGCCATGGGCGCTTACAACACTTTTTTGATGTAGCATCTAGACTCTTTGCTTAGGGTATAACGATGCGCTGATGCTCATGGCTGCGCGTTTCTGACCTGGATCATTCGGTCTAGCAGAGGATGGCGGTTGTACCTTGCCGGGGGACAACCTTTTTGGTGAAAAAGTAGAGGATCTTGTTGACCAGATCAAGAAGCATAATGATGCTATGGATTCTCTCTCCCACCGGGTGCCTTCTGCTACAACCTCCTCATCTAGGAGGTTTTTTGGAGGGAAGAGGAGTGCTCCCTATTCCTATGCTAGGCGTAGGTACACTCCAGCTTCTCAGCAGCCTAGTCAGGCTCAGCCCCAGTGTGCTCGTTCTTGTCAACAGCATGCGCCTAAAGACCCTGTTGTTCCCCAGCAAAAGCAAGTGATGGGCTTTTGACTGGCTCTAGTTAAGCATAGCCTCAGTAAAAGTGGGGGAGGTTATTGTTTTTTCCACCAAGGTGGCCTTTTATAAGCTCCGACCGGTGGGTTCTTCAAATAGTCCGGTTAGGATACACCCTCAATCTGGAATCCAAACCTCCAAATTGCCCACTGGGGCAATTCTTACAGCTCCCAGCACAAGCAGGTACTTGCGGAGGAACTCTCCGCCCTTCTAAAGACCCGTGTGGTCGAATCTGTTCCACCAGGGGAAGAAGAGCTGGGATTCTATTCCAGGTACTTCCTTGTTCAAAAGAAAACAGGGGGGATGCGTCTAGACCGCCCTGAACAAATTCCTAGTCCAAGAAAAGTTCAGGATGGTTTCCCTGGGCACTCTTCTTCCCATGATTCAGGAGAACGATTCGCTATGCTCTCTGGACTTAAAGGATGCGTACACACACATCTCGATACTTCCAGCTCAAAGGAAGTATATTCGATTTTGACTTAGAACACAGCACTTTCAGTACCATGTACTGCCCTTTGGCCTGGCGTCTGCGCCTAGAGTGTTTACAAAGTTTCTAGCAGTAGTCGCAGCATCGCTATGCAGACTGGGAGTGCATGTGTTTCCTTATCTCGACAATTGGCTGGTGAAGAGCACCTCGGAGGCAGGTGCTCTGGAGTCCATGTGAATGACTATTCAGGTGCTAGAGCTACTGGGGTTCGTAATAAATTACTCCAAGTCCCATCTGTCCAAAAATTGGAATTCATTGGAGCACTGCTGGACACGAAGACAGCTCGGGCCTATGTTCCCGAGACAAAGGCAGACAACTTCCTGTCCCTGGTGTCCACAGTTCGAGTGTCTCAGCAGATCATAGCTCGGCAGATGTTGAGGCTTCTGGGCCACATGGCCTCTACAGTTCATGTAACTCCCATGGCACGTCTACATATGAAATCAGCTCAATGGACCCTAGCTTCCCAGTGGTATCAAGCTGCGGGGGATCTGGAGGATGTGATCCAACTGTCCACAGATTTTCAAAATTCTCTTCAATGGTGGACAATTCGGTCCAATTTGACCATGGGACAACCATTCCAAATTCCTCAGCCACAAAACGTGCTGACAACGGATGCATCCCTCCTAGGGTGGGGAGCTCATGTAGATGGGCTTCACACTCAAGGAGCCTGGTCCTTCCAGGAAACAGGTCTTCAGATCAACCCCCTGGAATTATGAGTGATCTGGAACACTCTAAAGGCTTTCAGAGATTGGCTGTCCAACCAAATCATCTTGATTCAAACAAACAATCAGGTTGCGATGTATTACACCAACAAGCAGGGGGTGCACCGGATCTCGCCCTCTGTGTCAGGAAGCTGTTCAGATGTGGCTTGGGCACGCCGTCAGGGCATGTTTCTCCAGGCCACTTATCTGGCAGGTGTAAACAACAGTCTGGCCGACAGGTTGAGCAGGGTAATGCAACATCACGAGTGGTCACTGAACATGGGTGTATCCCGCAAGATCTTCCGAGCGTGGGACACCCCCTCAGTAGATCTTTTTGCCACTCAGATCAATCACAAGGTCCCTCAGTTCTGTTCCAGGTTTCAGGCCCATGACAGACTAGCATCAGATGCCTTTCTCCTTCACTGGGGAACAGGCCTTCTGTATGCATATTCTCCCATACCTCTAGTAGGGAAGACTTTGCTGAAACTCAAGCAAGACCGCACAACCATGATCTTGATTGCACCCTTCTGACCGCATCAGATTTGGTTCCCTCTTCTTCTAGAGTTGTCCTCCGAGAAACCATAGAGATTGGAGTGTTTTCCAACTCTCTTCACTCAGAATGAGGGGTCGCTTCTACATCCCAACCTCCAGTAGCTAGCTCTCACGGCCTGGATGTTGAGACCTTAGAATTCGCCTCCTTGGGTCTTTCAGAGGGTGCCTCCCGAGTCTTGCTTGTTTCCAGGAAAGATTCAGGGTCAGTGAGCTTCAGGCCCTAGTGGCAGATCTACATTACACAAAGTTTCATAATAATAGAGCAGTTCTCTGCATGAATCCTAAGTTCCTTCCAAAGGTGGTGTCAGAGTTTCATCTTAATTAGTAAATTGTCCTTCCAACATTTTTTTTTTAAACTCATGCCCATCCTGGTAAAAACGCACTGCACACCTAGGACTACAAACAAGCCTTAGCCTTCTATCTGAAGCAGTCTAAAGCCCATAGATAGTCTACCCAAACAGGTTGGGGGCAGACATTGGTAAATGCAGTTTATCCAACTGGCTAGCAAACTGTATCTCCTTCACCTATGTCCAGGCTGGGCTGACTCTGGAAGGTCATGTCACAGCTCACAATGTCAGAGCCATGGCAGTGTTGATAGCCTACTTGAGGTCAGCCTCCACTGGTGAGATTTGCAGAGCAGTGGCATGGTCGTCAGTCCACACATTTACATCTCAATACTGCCTTGAGCAGAATACCTAATGTGACTGCTGGTTTGGTCAGATAGTTTTGCAGAATTTGTGTGGAGACTAGAATCCAGCTCCATCCTCATGGGCCCATTTGTTTCTGTTTCAGGCTGCATCTTCACAACAGGAAAGTTTTAGTTGTTTAACGTTATTGGTTCTGGTTGCCTTGCCATTGCAAGTTCCTATTGACCGTTGTTTGCTGTTTTCAGTGAGCCTGGTAGCTAGGGATTTCCATTCATGATAATAAATTGTCCTGCTTGCCCTTGGAGAAAGCGAAGTTACTCAACTTAGCAGGTGTTCTCTGAGAACAGCAGGGCACAGGTTACCACATCCCTCCCATCAACCATCTTGAACTAGGCTGCGCATTTTTGGTTTGCTATTCTCTATAAACAACTTATGAAATTTTATAAAATATTATAGAAAAAAATTATACAGGATTCAGAGAGAATTAAAAGTCTTTAATTACTCACCCACCATCACAGCATCAGAGATCAGTTGTAAAGTTATAACAAACTGCGAGCTGCAAGCTGCGGCTCTGAAAGCAAATAGAATGTTGGGTATTATTAGGAAAGGTATGGAAAACAGGTGTGAGGATGCTATAATGCCGTTATATCGCTCCATGGTGCGACCGCACCTTGAGTATTGTGTTCAATTCTGGTCGCCGCATCTCAAGAAAGATGTAATGGAATTGGACAAGGTGCAGCGAAGGGCGACTAAAATGATAGCGGGGCTAGGATGACTTCCCTATGAAGAAAGACTAAGGAGGCTAGGGCTTTTCAGCTTGGAGAAGAGACGGCTGAAGGGAGACATGATAGAGGTATATAAAATAATGAGTGGAGTAGAACAGGTGGATGTGAAGCGTCTGTTCACTCTTTCCAAAAATACTAGGACTAGGGGGCATGCGATGAAACTACAGTGTAGTAAATTTAAAACAAATCGGAGAAAATTGTTCTTCACCCAACGCGTAATTAAACTCTGGAATTCGTTGCCGGAGAACATGATGAAGGCGGTTAGCTTGGCAGAGTTTAAAAGGGGGTTAGACGGTTTCCTAAAGGACAAGTCCATAAACCGCTACTAAATGGACTTGGGAAAAATCTACAATTCCGGGAATAACATGTATAGAATGTTTGTACGTTTGGGAAGCTTGCCAGGTGCCCTTGGCCTGGATTGGCCGCTGTCGTGGACAGGATGCTGGGCTCGATGGACCCTTGGTCTTTTCCCAGTGTTGCATTACTTATGTACTTACAAAATCTAACATCAGTACCTCTGGTAATTATAAGTAATTAGACTAATTATATAAAGAAGAGAAAAAGGAGGAAGAAAAGTTTGTTCCTCATAACAAGGTCACAGAACAGAGAGAAATAAGAGAAAGAAAGAAGGAAAGAATAAATGAAAGGAAGATTCTTAGATATAGAGAATTAGATTCTATGAAGGGGGGAAAGCACCCCTTTGGGAAAAGCCATTGGATGGCTCTGAAACTCTCTTTCCAAGCATGCCTAGTTTTTCAGAGCTTCTTTGACTGCAGCGTGGTTTTATAGGCTGTGGTGAGCATCCACCTCTCCTCTACCCTAGACCAGTTTTAGGTGCTGCATATGTGCTGTTGACTAGTAATTGGGACTTTCATATGTTCTGGAAGCTTGCAACTGGTCCTTGCCATACCTCTTCTCAGTAAATTACTTTTGTAACAGGATATACCAGGTATCTGAGTTGCCTTAGCAACATGAGGCCCCATCAGAGCATGTGACCAGCCAGAAATTCCTTCATGTGGCTGAAAGGAAAAGAGAGATGGGGGATCCGAAATAATGAAGTAAAACTTTATAGCTTATAGCTAAAATTATAGACAATCTCTATGCTTTTTATCCAACTGCGGGTCCTGAGTGAGTTGGGCAGGTGGAAAGGCATGTGCACATGTGTGGTCAGGTGTGCCAAAACCTTCTAGAATCTTCTGAATGCTGGGCAGCATCCGTGTCAGGGCACCATTAGTGATGACACCCATTCCTGGTAATCTGTGTCCTGCTATCCTTGGAGATCATCTGCTACAGGTGAGTAACTTTGTTGTATGCATATTTTAACATGTGCAAGATTTTCTGAACTCCAGCCTGCTTTTGACTTTTGCATAACTTGTACTACTTCAAACCCCTCTCTTTTTTAGTTCCAAAATATTTCTGTAGATTCATTTAGCCCAGGTTTTTCATTGCATAATAGTGGAAAAGTGGGAGATTTTGCACAAAATATAAATGAATTGTGCCTGTAAAAAATCACATTTTTGCAGTGATTTTAACTAATAGGGAAGAAGACTCTGCTGAAATTTGTGAGGGCAAGTTTTAAAGCCATTCACCTAGGTAGTCTGGCTGCCTGAAAAATTACCTTATTCAGTTTAGCACAAGGTTCCACTACACATGTATGTCTAGCCACATTGAATAGATGCATTGCCAGAGGCATGTTTTGAGTAGGATTAGACAATAACACATACAGATTATGGTTTTCAAATCTATGTATGTTACATTCCATGGTCAGACCACTACAAATTAAACCTATCCCTACAATGGCGAATAAAAGCCGCACACCATAGTCAATAACAATCAACCTATACCATGAGAGGCCAAATTGATCCTGCTATATTTTGGCAACAAATCTATAAGAACGAATGGACAGCACAAACAGACTCGAAACACTATCTCCTAGAGTGGGACAACAGATGCAGAAGTATACTTGACAACATAGCACCACTACAGATTAGAACCTCACGAAGACACAACTCTATACCATGGTTTAATGAAGAACTAAAAACACAAGTTAGGAGGCTTGAACGGGCATGGAATAAAAAGAAAGACGAATCTACACTCAACATATGGAAACTAATGCAAAGAAAATAAAATATGCAATTAGACAAACCAAAAGATCATACTACAAAATGAAAATAGGGCCAGATTACAAAGACACGCATAAACTTTTCCAACTCGTGAACAAATTACTAGATATCACACCAGTTACTACAACCGATCACGATCAATTCATTGATTGCCTTGACCCAACCCCCGATGAATATCCAGCAGACCGAATCTGGACAAACTTCGCCATACTTACGGACGACACCATTTCCCAAGCGACCAACAAATTTGCCAAGTCCCACTGTAAACTGGACATATGCCCCAATAACCTAATAAAATCCGCACCCCAACAATTCATAACTGACCTTACAATTCACCTGAACTATATGCTACAACACGGACTCTTCCCAAAGGATAAAGGAAACATCCTACTTACCCCAATACCTAAGGATTCAAATAAAAAAACAAGTGACATAACCAACTACCGCCCAGTAGCATCTATTCCACTGACAACCAAACTAATGGAAAGTATGGTAACTAAACAGGTCACCGATTACCTAAACAAATTCTCAATACTACACGAATCTCAATCAGGATTTCGATCCAACCACAGCACCGAAACAGTACTAATACCCTCCTAACCAAATTCAAACAAGTAATTGCAACTGGCAACAGCGTACTTCTCCTACAATTTGACATGTCCAGCGCGTTCGACATGGTAAGCCATAAAATATTATTAAACCTCCTAGAATACTTCGGGATTGGAGGAAACGTTCTCAGCTGGTTCAAAGGCTTCCTAACCGCAAGAACATACCAAGTAACATCCAGTTCGAATACATCAGCACCATGGAAACCTGAATGCGGAGTACCTCAAGGATCACCGCTCTCACTGACCCTTTTCAACCTAATGATGATACCTCTAGCCAAATCATTAGCCAACCAAGGCCTCAATCCATACATCTACACAGATGATGTCATGATCTACATCCTATTCAAAAAAGATCTAAAAGAAATCACTAGTGAAATCAACCACAGCCTCCAAATCATGAACTCATGGGCGGATGCATTTCAATTAAAACTTAATGCAGAAAAAACACAATGCCTCATCCTTTCATCACAACACAACACGAACAAACCCACCACTATAAACACCCCAAAATATACCCTCCCTGTCTCAGATAGCCTGAAAATACTCGGAGTCACAATTGACCGAACTCTCACACTAGAAAGCCATGCGAAAAACACAACAAAGAAAATGTTTCAAGCAATGTGGAAACTCAAAAGAGTAAAACCTTTCTTCCCAAGGGAAATATTTCGCAACCTGGTACAATCAATGGTGCTAAGTCACCTAGATTACTGCAATTCATTCTATGCCGGATGTAAAGAACAAATCATCAAAAAGCTCCAAACAGCCCAAAACACAGCAACCAGACTCGTATTTGGAAAAACGAAATACGAAAGTGCCAAACCCCTAAGAGAAAAACTGCACTGGCTCCCACTAAAAGAACGTATTACATTCAAAATCTGCACTCTGGTTCATAAAATCATTTTCGGAGAGGCCCCGGCCTACATGTCAGACCTCATAGACTTACCACCCAGGAACACTAAAAGATCATCACACACATTCCTGAATCTCCACTACCCTAGCTACAAAGGTCTAAAATATAAACTAACATATGCATCCAGTTTCTCCTACATAAGCACACAGCTATGGAATACACTACCACTCGCCGTGAGAAAAATCCAAGACCTAACTAACTTTCGGAGATCACTGAAGACCAGCCTGTTCAAAAAGGAGTACCACAACGACACATCCTAACTACCAGACAACGGAATTGAAGCCCGAACTAGATAAAACCAAAATCTCTACACTCAACTACCAAAATCTACTCTACCACGAATGAACTTTATCGCATCATCACTATATTTTTAATTCCAAATATGAACTCTTTATACTTTATTGCTTAATCTGTTATGTCAATCATGATCCCTAGTGTAATACCACCTGTCTCTCACTCCGGAAATGGCGATCGCCATGACGGAACAATGTAAGCCACATTGAGCCTGCAAATAGGTGGGAAAATGTGGGATACAAATGCAATAAATAAATAAATAAATAAATTTGCATAGATACTTTACCTGCACATAAAGCAGATGAAAAAGTCTGCAGCTACTTTGAACTTTTGGCAATTTTCAAAATGTCATGCACTGTAGCAAAAATAGATTTCCTCCAAAGCTAGTTATAGTGTTCTTTATAGATGCAACTAGAAGAACAGTGAGTGGTACTTCCTCACTACAAGGACTTGAAGTCTTACTTCAGTAGTATTCCCAACCCAAGAAGCTAGAGCCTAAATTCAAATCAATCCCTGATGTTCTGGTAGTCAGCAGAGAGCTACCCGGGCACTTATTATCAGAAAATCACAAAATGTCTGCAGAAAATTCAATGGTTTAATTTTAATAAAGTGACTTTTATTCCAAGAGAGCCTTGTAAAATGAAAAAGCTGTTTTGTTGTGTGTGTGGAACAAGACATTCCTGCTTATAATCGAACAAGAAAAACGCCCAAGTTCCGACCTAAATCGGGAGATGGACGTTTATCGCAGAAAAACGAATAACACAGTATAATCGAAAGCCGAACTTGGACGTTTTCAACTGCACTCCATCGCGGAAGCGTACAAAGTTGACGGGGGCGTGTCGGAGGCGTGGTGAAGGCGGGACTGGGGCATGGTTATCACTCGAACAGAGATGGGCGCCTTTCGCCGATAATGGGAAAAATGTATGCGTTTGTAGCTAGAATTTAGGGCACTTTTCCTGGACCTTGTTTTTTCACGAATAAAGCCCCAAAAAGTGCCCTAAATGACCAGATTACCACCAGAGGGAATCGGGGATGACCTCCCCTGACTCCCCCAGTGGTCACTAACCCCCTCCCACCACAAAAAATGATGTTTCACAACTTTTTATTTTCACCCTCAAATGTCATACCCACCTCCCTGGCAGCAGTATGCAGGTCCCTGGAGCAGTTGTTAGGGGGTGCAGTGGACTTCAGGCAGGTGGACCCAGGCCCATCCCCCCCTACCTGTTACAATTGTGCTGCTTAATGCTTAGTCGTCCAACCCCCCCAAACCCACTGTACCCACATGTAGGTGCCCCCCTTCACCCCTTAGGGCTATAGTAATGGTGTAGACTTGTGGGCAGTGGGTTTTGAGGGGGATTTGGGGGGCTCAACACACAAGGGAAGGGTGATATGCACCTAGGAGCTCTTTTACCTTTTTTTTTTGTTTTTGTAAAAGCGCCCCCTAGGGTGCCCGGTTGGTGTCCTGGCATGTGAGGGGGACCAGTGCACTACGAATCCTGGCCCCTCCCACGAACAAATGCCTTGGATTTATTCGTTTTTGAGCTGGGCACTTTCATTTTCCATTATCGCTGAAAAGCAAAAACGCCCAGCTCACAAATTGTCGAATAAAACATGGACGTCTATTTTTTTTTTCGAAAATACGGTTCGGCCCACCCCTTCACGGACCCGTTCTCGGAGATAAACGCCCATGGAGATTGACGTTTTCGTTCGATTATGCCCCTAATTGTCTCCCCAATATTCAAAGTTAGTGGCTATATCACATGACGTAGTTGTTTGGTGCGGATATTTAGCACGTAACCAGCTATGTTCAGTGGTTAAAATAGGCCACATAAATAGCAACCTATCTTTAAACGCTAAAACGTTAACCAGTTAATACTGAATATCGGCTTAACCAGTTAACTTTGTAGTAGTTAAAAACCCACCGGATATTCAATGCTAGTTTCCGGAAATGGCCCAGCATTAAATATCCATGTTTAACGCCACCGGCTGAATATCAGGCCTAATGTGTACACTATATACCAAAAACTTAAGAAAAAAAGGAAAGGATAGGAAAGGAAATGAGACTCAATATACTGCCTTTCTGTAGTTTTTGCCACTACATTCAAAGTGGTTTAAATAGTATATACAGGTACTTATTTGTACCTGGGGCAATGGAGGGTTAAGTGACTTGCCCAGCGTCACAAAGAGCTACAGCTGAAATCTAAACCAGTTCCCCAGGATCAAAGTCTGCTGCACTAACCACTAGGCTACTCCTGAAAAAAAAAAAAAAGATAAGATAAAAAAAAGAAAATGGATATGTTTAGTACAGTTTATCTTTCCAGTAAGACGGTGATAAATGTAGTGCTTTTACAGTTTTTCTGCTTATATTTTAATTTATATTTGTCTTTCATAGTTGATGTCCTTGGCCTCCGACTTCTCAGTGGACTGTTTTAAGGCATTATGGGATATCAGCTTGGACACTTTGATGAAATATGGTCAGTACACCGTTCTCTGCAGCTTTTCTTGGGATGGGGTGCAAAGTTAAGACAGTAACGAAAAATCCTGAGATGTCAATACAAGATATTCCACCATTTATACCAATTCAGTTCTTTACATCATTCAAATCTTACTATTTTTTTGTGACCCTGGAAAAGTCAGGTTGAGACTGATATTCTAAAGATGTATCTGGGTTATATCAGGTCTATGGCTGGTGTTACTAAAGGCACAGCAAACAGGAAAAACCTCCCCTTCTGACATTTATCTGACACCTTCAGGTAACACTGTCAGGCTAATTTTCGAAAGAGAAGGGCACCCATCTTCCAACACAAATTGGGAGATGGGCGTCCTTCTCTCAGGGTCGTCCAAATCGGCATAATCGAAACCGATTTTGGGCACCCTCAACTGCTTTTCGTCGCTGGGACGACCAAACTTCACAGGGGCATGTTGGCAGCGTAGCGAAGGCGGGACTGGGGCGTACTTAAGAGATGGGCATCCTCGGCTGATAATGGAAAAAAGAAGGGCGTCCCTGATGAGCACTTGTCCGACTTTACTTGGCCCATTTTTTCTTGCTATCAAGCCTCAAAAAGGTGCCCAAACTGACCAGATGACCACTGGAGGGAATCGGGGATGACCTCTCCTTACTCCCCCAGTGGTCACCAACCCCCTCCCACCCTAAAAAAAACAAAACTTTAAAAACATTTTTTGCCAGCCTTAAATGTCATACCCAGCTCTATGACAGCAGTATGCAGGTGCCTGGAGCAGGTTTAGTGGGTGCAGTGCACTTCAGCCAGGCAGACCCAGGTCTATCCCCCCCCCCCCCCCCCCCCACCTGTTACACTTGTGGTGGTAAATGTGAGCCCTTCAAAACCCACTGTACCCACATGTATGTCCCCCCTTCACCCCTTAGGGCTATGGTAGTGGTGTACAGTTGTGGGGAGTGGGGGTTTGGGGGGGTTTGGGGGGCTCAGCACACAAGGTAAGGGAGCTATGCACCTGGGAGCAATTTCTCAAGTCCACTGCAGTGCCCCCTAGGGTGCCCAGTTGGTGTCCTGACATGCGAGGGGGACCAGTGCACTACGAATGCTGGCTTCTCCCAAAACCAAATGGCTTGGATTTGGTCGTTTCTGAGATGGGCATCCTCGGTTTCCATTATTACTGAAAACTGGGGACGACCATCTCTAAGGACGACCATCTCTAAAGTCGACCTAGATGTTGAGATTTGAGCGTCCCCGACCGTATTATCAAAACAAAAGATGGACGCCCATCCTGTTTCGATAATACGGGTTTCCCCGTCCCTTCACAGAGCCGTCCTGCGAGGACGGCCCCAGGAAAACTTGGGCACCCAGTTCGATTATGCCCTTCTTTGTGTTTATTTCCAGAACGGAGTTCTTTGGGCAGTAATACTTATTCTCCGAGGACAAGCAGGCTGCTTGTTCTCACTGATGCGTGACGTCCACGGCAGCCCCTCCAATCAGAAACTTCACTAGCAAAGGCCTTTGCTAGTCCTCGCGCGCCCATGCGCACCGCCCGAACCGGCTCGTGTTCATCAGTCTTCTTTTGTCCACGCTCGGTTTGGCCGTGTTTACGCCGTTGCGCGCCCCTTAAGTTGACCCTCTCGCGTCTTTTTGACTTTTCGCTACTAAAAAACAAAAAAAAAAAAGAAAAGGATTTCGGAAGAAGGCCTTTCGGTCTTTTTCCCCTTCCTGTATTTCCAGTTTTTGCCCCGTTAAGTTTTCTTTCGTTTTCGGGGTAGGCCCTTTTGAGGCCTTGGGTCGAATTTTTTCTCCCCCTCTTTTTGGTGCCTTACCGCAATTACGAGTTTTGATTTCGCTGGCGTGATTTTTCCGCCCATGTCATCGAAGTCTCCCAGCGGCTTCAAGAAGTGCACCCAGTGCGCCCGGGTAATCTCGCTCACTGACAGGCACGCGTTGTGTCTTCAGTGTCTGGGGGCTGGGCACCGCCCGCAGACCTGTAGTCTTTGCGCCCTTTTACAGAAAAGGACTCAGGTAGCGAGATTGGCTCAGTGGAACGTTTTGTTCTCGGGCTCTTCGTCGGCATCGGGAGTATCGAGTGCGTCGACGTCGACAGCGTCAAGACCTCCGCCCTCGGCCGCGACTGCATCGAGTGCATCGAGGCATCGACCCTCTGCGTCGTCGGGGCCGAGACATTGGAAGGCTGAGTCGGCGTCGGTGGTACCGGGACCTCCACTAGTGCTGATGTCGTCGGACGGTGGTGCTTCGACTGGAGTGCAGGTGAGGGCTGTCCATTCCCCTGCTGGTGGCGGTGAGCCTTCGGGTGGGTCTCCCCCTACCCTGAGGGCTCCTGCGGTACAACCCCCCCCCCCCCCCCCCGAGACCGACCTTCTTCGGCCTCGGCCCCGAGGAAGCGACGGCTGGATTCTACGTCCTCCTCGTCGGTACCGGGAAGCTCCGGTGACATGCTTCGTTTGAAAAAGTCAAAGAAGCATCGACACTGGTCTCCTTCCCGTGTTGGTACTGAGAGCTCTGGGTCGCCGAGGGAGTCGGCACCCAGTAGGCATCGGCACCGGGAGGACTGCTCACCCTCTGTTCAGGAGGTGTCGATGCGCTCCACCTTGGACAGCCCGGAACAGCCTCCACGCCCGGAACAGACTAAGACATCGACACCTGCATCGGCTTCCATGTCTTTCTCCACAGCCGCTCTGCACGAGAGTCTCCGGGCCGTTCTCCCAGAGATCCTGAGAGAGCTGTTGCGCCCTTCCCCTCCGGTACCGGGGGTGCTTGCGCCACCGGTACCGTCGAGTGAGGCGCCGGCTGGCCCTTTGCCCGGGGTGAGGTCTCCGACATCGGTGCCGCTTGCGGTACCGACTGCGGTCGCCTCCCAGGAAGGCTCCCCGACGACGTCGGCGGAGGGAGCTTCGCCGGTGCGGGCAAGGGAGTCTACCTCTCGACGCTCCCACTGTGGCCGTGGTTCCACGGAGTCGAGCCGGGCACGGCTTCAGACACAGGTCCGTGAACTTGTGTCTGATACCGATGGTGAGGCCTCGTGGGAGGAGGAGGAGGACATCAGATATTTCTCTGACGAGGAGTCTGATGCCCTTCCTTCTGATCCCACTCCCTCCCCTGAAAGGCAGCTTTCTCCTCCCGAGAGTCTGTCTTTTGCGGCCTTTGTCCGGGAGATGTCTACGGCCATCCCCTTCCCGGTGGTTGTGGAGGACGAGCCCAGGGCTGAAATGTTTGAGCTCCTGGACTATCCTTCTCCACCTAAGGAAGCGTCCACAGTACCCATGCATCATGTCCTAAAAAAGACATTGCTGGCGAACTGGACCAAGCCTCTAAGTAATCCCCACATTCCCAAGAAGATAGAATCCCAGTACCGGATCCATGGGGACCCAGAGCTGATGCGCACTCAGTTGCCTCACGACTCTGGAGTTGTGGATTTGGCCCTAAAGAAGGCTAAGAGTTCTAGAGAGCATGCTTCGGCGCCCCCGGGCAAAGACTCTAGAACCTTAGACTCCTTTGGGAGGAAGGCCTACCATTCCTCTATGCTCGTGGCCAAAATTCAGTCTTACCAGCTCTACACGAGCATACACATGCGGAACAATGTGCGGCAGTTGGCGGGCTTGGTGGACAAGCTCCCTCCTGAGCAAGCCAAGCCATTTCAGGAGGTGGTCAGGCAGCTGAAGGCGTGCAGAAAATTCCTGGCCAGAGGGGTGTATGATACCTTTGATGTTGCGTCCAGGGCCACTGCTCAAGGTGTGGTGATGCGCAGACTCTCATGGCTGCGTGCCTCCGACCTGGAGAATAGGATCCAGCAGCGGATTGCGGACTCGCCTTGCCGTGCGGATAATATTTTTGGAGAGAAGGTCGAACAGGTGGTAGAGCAGCTCCACCAGCGGGATACCGCTTTCGACAAGTTCTCCCGCCGGCAGCCTTCAGCTTCTACCTCCACAGGTAGACGTTTTTATGGGGGAAGGAAGACTGTTCCCCAGTGGTGTAGCCAGACTGCCAATTTTGGGTGGGCCTGAACCCAAAGTGGGTGGGCACAAAATTTTCTCTCTATCCCCCCCCCCCCCCAGCAAAATGTAGTCACACTCAGATGCATTTGTCACACAGGGTAAAGTGCTGCTTTTCAGTGCATCAGATTTCAGACAATTTATTTAATAGCCTTAACACCCTTTTCAGTGAGCTTTCAGAGGCCAAAACCTCCTGCCTCAGGTCAGTATAATGCTGTTACGGTATCCTCTCCTGACCTAAGGAAGGAAGTATTGGTCTCTGAAACTTTATTAACACCATATTACTTTATCCTAAATTAAAAATAAAATTATTTTCTTTACCTTTGTTGTATGGCTATTTACTTTTTCTCATTGTGTTGCTCCCAGTCTCTAGATTCTGCTTTCCTTCGTTTTCGCTTGACTCTTCTGCCAGGGTTTCCTGGCCATTTGTCATTTTTCTCTCCTTTTTCTTTGCTTTCTTCAATATTTTTCTGCCTCTCTCTGTGTCCAGATTTAATTCATTCTTACTATCCATTCTTTAATTTCCTTCATCTACTTATGGCTTTTCATCTTTTTCTCACCCTTGTTCTCCCCATGCCCCTTCCTCTTATTCTCCAATCTTTCACTACTCCCCCTTTCCATGCAGCAGCTCTCCTCTTTCTCTCCCCATCCTCCCAGTGTCTCCCCTCTCTCTCCCCATCCTTCCAATAGTCTCCCCTCTTTCTTTCTGCATCCTTCCATCCAGTGTCACCTCTTTCTCCCTACCCTTCCATCCAGCGTCTTCCCCCTTTCTCTCCCCATCCTTCCACCCATCTACCCTCTCTCCTGATCCTTCCATCTAATGTCTCTCTCCCTCCTTCTAACCAGTGTCTATCTCTCTACCCTTTTCTGTTCAGTGTCCCTTCTCTCTCCACATCCTTCCACTCTCCCCTTTTTCTCTGCATCCTTTCATCCATCTCCCCTCTTTCTTTGCCATCCTCCCATCTGTTTTCCCTCTTTCTCTCCCCATCCTCCGTTTTCCCTCTTTCTCTGCCATCCTGCCATCTGTTTTCCCTCTCTCTCCACATCCTTCCATTTTCCCTCCTCTGCCATCCTCCCATCTGTTTTCCCTCTTTCTCTCCCCATCCTTCCATTTTCCCTCTTTCTCTGCCATCCTCCCATCTGTTTTCCCTCTTTCTCTGCCATCCTCCCATCTGTTTTCCCTCTCTCTCCCCCCATCCTTCCATTTTCCCTCTTTCTCCCCATCCTGCCATCTGTTTTTCCTCTTTCTCTCCCCATCCTTCCATTTTCCCTCTTTCTCTGCCATCCGTTTTCCCTCTTTCTCTCCCCATCCTTCCATTTTCCCTCTTTCTCTGCCATCCTCCCATCTGTTTTCCCTCTTTCTCTCCCCATCCTTCCATTTTACCTCTTTCTCCCCATCCTGCCATCCATTTTCCCTCTCCCATTCAGGCCCACCAGCCCCAGCTCCCATTGCCGGCCACTGCTGCTTTTCCTGATGAGCAGCAGGGCCGGCGCTACAAAAAGAAGACGCGCTCAGCTGACTGAGCTGAGCGCCAACGCGTTGCTAACCCGACGAGAAAAAATGTTTAAAAAAAATCGCGGCACTGCAGGCAGCCTCGAAGCATTGGCTGCTGGCTCTGCAGGCTCCTTCCGTCTCTTACGTCACTGCCCCTGCTTCGCTACAGGGGCAGTGATGTAAGAGACGGGAGGAGCCTGCACAGAGCCAGCAGCCAATGCTTCGAGGCTGCCTGCGGTGCCGCATTTTTTTAAAAACATTTTTTCTTGTTCTTAGCGACGCGTTGGCGCTCAGCTCAGTCAGCTGAGCGCTTCTTCTTTTTGTAGCGCCGCGCGCCGCGGCAATGGGAGCTGGCGCTGGGCGGGCCTGGGCTGGAATTGGGTGGGCCTGGGCCCACCCAGGCCCACCCGTAGCTACGCCCCTGCTGTTCCCTACTCTTCTGGTAAGCATAGGTACAATCCTCCTTCTCGACAGCCTGCGGCCCAGGCTAAGCCCCAGCGCGCTCGCTCTCGTCAGCAGCGTGCGCCTCAGCAAGGCCCCTCGGCTCCCCAGCAAAAGCAAGGGACGAGCTTTTGACTGGCTCCAGCAGAGCATAGCCGACATCCAAGTGTCAGTGCCAGACGATCTGCCGGTCGGAGGGAGGTTGAAAGTTTTTCACCAAAGGTGGCCTCTCATAACCTCCGATCAGTGGGTTCTTCAAATAGTCCGGCACGGATACACCCTCAATTTGGCCTCAAAACCTCCAAATTGTCCACCGGGAGCTCAGTCTTACAGCTTCCAACACAAGCAGGTACTTGCAGAGGAACTCTCCGCCCTTCTCAGCGCCAATGCGGTCGAGCCCGTGCCATCCGGGCAAGAAGGGCTGGGATTCTATTCCAGGTACTTCCTTGTGGAAAAGAAAACAGGGGGGATGCGTCCCATCCTTGACCTAAGGGCCCTGAACAAATATCTGGTCAAAGAAAAGTTCAGGATGCTTTCCCTGGGCACCCTTCTCCCCATGATTCAGGAAAACGATTGGCTATGCTCTCTGGACTTGAAGGACGCCTACACACACATCCCGATACTGCCAGCTCACAGACAGTATCTGTGATTTCAGCTGGGCACACGTCACTTCCAGTACTGTGTGCTACCCTTTGGGCTTGCCTCTGCGCCCAGAGTGTTCACGAAGTGCTTGGCTGTAGTAGCAGCGGCACTTCGCAGGCTGGGGGTACACGTGTTCCCATATCTCGACGATTGGCTGGTGAAGAACACATCCGAGGCAGGAGCTCTACAGTCCATGCAGATGACTATTCGCCTCCTGGAGCTACTGGGGTTTGTGATAAATCATCCAAAGTCCCATCTTCTCCCAGTACAGAGACTCGAATTCATAGGAGCTCTGCTGGATTCTCGGACGGCTCGTGCCTATCTCCCAGAGGCGAGAGCCAACAACTTGTTGTCCCTCGTCTCGCGGGTGCGAGCGTCCCAGCAGATCACAGCTCGGCAGATGTTGAGATTGCTGGGCCACATGGCCTCCACAGTTCATGTGACTCCCATGGCCCGCCTTTACATGAGATCTGCTCAATGGACCCTAGCTTCCCAGTGGTTTCAGGCTGCTGGGGATCTAGAAGACGTGATCCACCTGTCCACGAGTTTTCTCAAATCCCTGTATTGGTGGACGATTTGGTCCAATTTGACTCTGGGATGTCCTTTCCAAATTCCTCAGCCACAAAAAGTGCTGACTACGGATGCGTCTCTCCTGGGGTGGGGAGCTCATGTCGATGGGCTTCACACCCAGGGAAGCTGGTCCCTCCAGGAACGCGATCTGCAGATCAATGTTCTGGAGTTACGAGCGGTCTGGAACGCTCTGAAGGCTTTCAGAGATCGGCTGTCCCACCAAATTATCCAAATTCAGACAGACAACCAGGTTGCCGTGTATTACATCAACAAGCAGGGGGGCACCGGATCTCGCCCCCTGTGTCAGGAAGCCGTCAGCATGTGGCTCTGGGCTCGCCGTCACGGCATGGTGCTCCAAGCCACATATCTGGCAGGCGTAAACAACAGTCTGGCCGACAGACTGAGTAGGATTATGCAACCTCACGAGTGGTCGCTCAATTCCCGAGTAGTGCGCCAGATCTTCCAGGTGTGGGGCACCCCCTTGGTAGATCTCTTTGCATCTCGAGCCAACCACAAAGTCCCTCAGTTCTGTTCCAGGCTTCAGGCCCACGGCAGACTGGCATCGGATGCCTTCCTCCTGGACTGGGGGGAGGGTCTGCTGTATGCTTATCCTCCCATACCTCTGGTGGGGAAGACTTTGTTGAAACTCAAGCAAGACCGAGGCACCATGATTCTGATTGCTCCTTTTTGGCCGCGTCAGATCTGGTTCCCTCTTCTTCTGGAGTTGTCCTTTGAAGAACCGTGGAGATTGGAGTGTTTTCCGACCCTCATCTCACAGGACGAAGGGGCGCTTCTGCATCCCAACCTCCGGTCTCTGGCTCTCACGGCCTGGATGTTGAGAGCGTAGACATTGCCTCTTTGGGTCTGTCAGAGGGTGTCTCCCGCATCTTGCTTGCTTCCAGGAAAGATTCCACTAAGAGGAGTTACTTCTTTCTATGGAGGAGGTTTGCTGTCTGGTGTGACAGCAAGGCCCTAGATCTTCGCTCTTGTCCTACACAGACCCTGCTTGAATACCTTCTGCACTTGTCTGAGTCTGGTCTCAAGACCAACTCTGTCAGGGTTCATCTTAGTGCAATTAGTGCATACCATTACCGTGTGGAAGGTAAGCCGATCTCAGGACAGCCTTTAGTTGTTCGCTTCATGAGAGGTTTGCTTTTGTCAAAGCCCCCTGTCAAACCTCCTACAGTGTCATGGGATCTCAATGTTGTTCTCACCCAGCTGATGAAACCTCCTTTTGAGCCACTGAATTCCTGCCATCTGATGTACTTGACCTGGAAGGTCATTTTCTTGGTGGCAGTTACTTCAGCTCGTAGAGTCAGTGAGCTTCAAGCCCTGGTAGCCCAGGCCCCTTACACCAAATTTCATCATAACAGAGTAGTCCTCCGCACTCACCCTAAGTTCTTGCCAAAGGTTGTGTCGGAGTTCCATCTGAACCAGTCAATTGTCTTGCCAACATTCTTTCCCCATCCTCATTCCTGCCCTGCTGAACGTCAGCTGCACACATTGGACTGCAAGAGAGCATTGGCCTTCTATCTGGAGCGGACACAGCCCAACAGACAGTCCGCCCAATTGTTTGTTTCTTTTGATCCCAACAGGAGGGGAGTGGCTGTGGGGAAAAGCACCATATCCAATTGGCTAGCAGATTGCATTTCCTTCACTTACGCCCAGGCTGGGCTGGCTCTTGAGGGTCATGTCACGGCTCATAATGTTAGAGCCATGGCAGCGTCAGTGGCCCACTTGAAGTCAGCCACTATTGAAGAGATCTGCAAAGCTGCGACGTGGTCATCTGTTCACACATTCACATCTCATTACTGCCTGCAGCAGGATACCCGACGCGACAGTCTGTTCGGGCAGTCAGTGCGTCAGAATCTGTTCGGGGTTTAGAATCCAACTCCACCCCCCTAGGCCCATGTTTTTTCTGTTCCAGGCTACACTCTCAGTTAGTTGGATAAATTGTTAGGTCAATCTCAGTTATGTCCTCGCCGTTGCGAGGCCCAATTGACCATGTTTGTTGTTTTGAGTGAGCCTGGGGGCTATGGATACCCCATCAGTGAGAACAAGCAGCCTGCTTGTCCTCGGAGAAAGCGAATGCTACATACCTGTAGAAGGTATTCTCCGAGGACAGCAGGCTGATTGTTCTCACAAACCCGCCCGCCTCCCCTTTGGAGTTGTGTCTTCCTTGTCTTGCTACATACGGGACTGACGAACACGAGCCGGTTCGGGCGGGAAGACGGCCGCGCATGGGCGCGCGAGGACTAGCAAAGGCCTTTGCTAGTGAAGTTTCCGATTGGAGGGGCTGCCGTGGACGTCACCCATCAGTGAGAACAATCAGCCTGCTGTCCTCGGAGAATACCTTCTACAGGTATGTAGCATTCGCTTTCACTACCTGGTGGAACATCATTGTAACCTCTAAGGCAGGTATTTGATTACGCCGAAACACGGAGCACGTCGGGTCCTTCTGTCCAAGCAGTGAATAAAGCTTTCTTTCAGCACTAGTTCCTGTGTTGGAGTGTCTGTTGGCCATCCTCTATTCCTGCTTGGTGTTACTAAAAGCAAATAAATATTATGTGCGCCAGTGCTAGGTTACTCTAGTGTTGTATAACAGAATCCGGGGTCTCAGATGCTGTTATAGAATAGAATAGGTTCTCACTGCATGACTTCGGGGTGCCTAAACAGAGTCACCCATTTATAGAATTGCCCTCTTAGTGGCTGCCACTGACTCCACGGATTTTTAATGGCATTATCCAGAACACCTATTTTGTATAGCTACGAGGTTTACTTAAGGCCTGTAAAAAAGTAGTTCTAAAGTAAACCACTTAGCTTTAGCTAAATATCTTCACCTAATATAGTTGCTGCCAATGATTGCATGATATATATATTATATTCAGCGCTGCTGCCTATCCATATAGCGGTGCTGAATCAGAGCTACCAAGTTACCTAGTTTTGATAGGGAGACTTTTTGGCCAGCCCTGGTTTTAAATTTACGTCCCAAATCAGTGTGGTATTTGTAGTCCGTGATTCTACCCATTGAAATCAGGGCTGCTGGTCCTATAATGCATCAGGAACTGAGAAACTTGGAAGCTCTTCTGAATATAAATATTTTGTGACTGGCTTTTTCAAAAATGTGATCCACTGCCACTGAAAATTGACCCATTACTTTTTAAAACTCCTTTCTGGCTCAGTATTAAAAGTTTGTTTGGCCACCTTGTTGGATGGACAAAATATAGCTGTTGCCAAAAAGAATGGTATGTGAATTGATATAGGGGCACAGTTTGCCTTTTTCCAGAAAGACCTGATATTTAGTGTTGTCTGGCTAAAGTTATCTGAACAAATCTAGTCACATTTACCAGTTGTCCAGAAATTAACCATAAATCTCTAGATATTCAGTAACACTGAGTATTACCATTTTTATATCCTGTCACAAGGCACTGCCACACCCTTGTCATGACAGAGAAGGAGGGTCTAGGCTCATAGCACTACTTCCCACTTTACTGTAAAAGAAGCTGGAAAAGGGAGGTTTGTGTCAGGTTTTCAAGGCAGAAACTAGGTTTGTGAGCCCTTGGGCCACTGCCGTGGAGTAGCAGTGTCAGGAAAAACCACCCCACACCAGAGACAAGGCAGAACTCTGACAGGAACAACTAGACTTCACCTGCACTTGACCGCCGTTCCTCAGGAGGTGAGCCCCTGGGTGCAGGCGGCCGGCAGGACTTACCGGACAGGGCAGGAACTGGATACCAACTAGGCTGGACAGGGACTGAGGGTCAGAGGGGAAAGGAATATACATGGGCAGCAAGGCAGGAAACTGGGCTAGGACTCACAGACAATACTACACAAAGCAGGAAATGGACAAGTTAAAGGACAGGAACTGAAAGCTGCCAAGCAGCCACTGAAACAGGGTACAAATACTGACAGACAAGAGACAGGACTGAAAGCTGCAGAGCAGCCACTAAGCAAGAGACACAGACAAACAGAAACTAAACCAAGAATACAAACCAGAAACAAGACTAAGAAATAAGCAATAAACCTAAGCTAAACTACAAACAGACTAACTAGAATCAGACAAGGAACTACAAACAAGAAACCAGACTAGGCAGAAGTGCAACAAAGCACCAACAAACCAGGGACCTTAGACGAAGCAAAGGAAAACACAGAACTTTCCAGGTGATTAATAAAGCCCCTCAGCTTCTGAAGTTCAGCTGCAGGAATCATAAGGCAGCTACGGGTGCTGTTCAGGCACAAACAAGAGAAGCAAGTCTGGCAGTCCGGACGATCCGGACCGGACTGGGATGAAGTCTGGAACGGGTGACAGTTCATAGCAGCCACCGGTTCTGGCCACCAGGGGACGAGGTGAGCACAGACAAGGAAACGGTCACGAATGTGACAGTTTGCTTTTAAGAAGTGGGAACTACAAGTTCCATAAGGCTGTGGCCTGTGAGAGCTGCAGAGCCAGACTGGGAGGAATCTGGGGACAGCATGCTGATCCAGCAGCTCACAGCTGCACTAATTAATCAAATTCTTTGCTGACAGCACCTGATAGCTGCAGCAGTAATCGGTACCCACAATGAATATGCACGAGATAAAGTTGCATATATTATGCAGATCTATTTCTTGCATATTCATTGTGGATATCCTGAAAACTTGACTTTGCTAGTTGTGTCCCATGGACTGGGTTGAGAACCTCTAGGTTGTGCTAAGGGGATACTTTATTTTGAGCTTTATGTTTCAATAAAGAAATTATATATTTCAAGGAGGCGCTGGATTGAGTCTTTGAGATAGAACCCAAATATCCTGACGTGCAAGGATATTAAGGAAGCTTGGGGATACAGTGACCCATGACCCACAGATGGTGGCAGGTTTGTGGCAGCATAATAATGCCAATGCATCCGTTTCTAACCCTATTTCTTGTAAAGAAGTTTTTATTTAGTTCAAATATTTTATTGAATTTATAGTGAAACAATAAAAAATGAAATTGCAACAAATGTAAAGTAATAATTTTGTAAAAACAGGTATAAAGAGCAAAAGAATGATAATGAAAATAAAAAGATTTAGCAATAGAAAAAGAAAGGATACGTCCCTATTATACAAAGAAGCATGTAAAAGCTACTCTTTAAAATATAGAGGAGTGAAAGCATTATTAATCATAATAACAATTATAGAGATGTATGAGAAGTAATAATATGGTAATGGAAGTAGTAGTCTCTGAAAGTCAATCAAATCTCTGCAATTAATTTTTCTAATGATTTCCAAGTCTGTTTAGTTGTATCAGCCCTGGATTAAGCATCATTGCTGAGCAGGTAACCTACTTTTCAGTAGTAAATCCAAAAAATTTTAACTACTCAAAAATAGTTGGTAGTTGCCCAGCAGTTAAACTACATTTTATGTAGTTAATATTCAAATAGTTTAACATAGAAACATGACAGCAGATAAGGGCCAAATGGCCAATCCAGTCTGCCCATCCTCAGTAACCACTAACTCCTCCTTTTCCTAAGAGATCTCATGTGCCTGTCCTACACTTTCTTAAATTCTGACACAGTCCTGGTCTCCACGACCTCCACTGGAAGGCCATTCCACGCATCCACCACTCTTTTCGTGAAAGAGTATTTTCTTAGATTCCTCCTAAGCCTATTTCCTCTTAACTTCATCCTATGCCCTCTCATTCCAGAGTGTCCCTTCATTTGAAAAAGGCTCACCTCCTATACATTAATGCCACTGGGGTATTTAAACATCTATCATATCCCCTCTCTCCTGCCTCTCTTCCAGTGTGTACATGTTGAGGTTCATAAGCCTGTCCTTATATGTTTTATGACAGAGACTGCTTACCAATTTTGTAGCTGCCAGAGACTGGCTAACACCATCCTGTTTTATTTATTGTTTTTCTTATTATTATTTATTTAGATTTTGCTCACACCTTTTCAGTAGTAGCTCAAGGTGAGTTACATTCAGGTACTCTGGGTATTTTCCCTGTCCCTGGAGGGCTAACAATCTAAGTTTGTACCTGAGGCAATGGAGGTTAAGTGACTTGCCCAAGATCACATGGAGCAGCAGTGGGATTTGAACTGGCCACCTCTGGAAGTCAAGACTGGTGCTCTAACCACTAGGCCACTCCACTTATAACCCACAATTATCAAAAAACAGTTTTGGTTCAATGTGGCTTACATTTAGTTAGGAAAAACTAAATTTTAAATAGTTAAAAACAAAAAAATCTCAGTTGTGTTTTTAAGTTTTTCTGCACTACTTGCTTGCTGACATACAACACCCCAGCTAGTGCAGTTCTTTTGTGATTATGATTTGTTTTGTTTTATTTGATTACTAGTAAAAAAGGCCCGTTTCTGACACATATGAAACGGGCGCTAGCAAGGTTTTCCTCAGAGTGTGTATGTTTTGGAGAGTGTATGTGAGTGTGTGAGAGAGAGAGAGAGAGAGTGAAAGTGTGTGTGTGTGTGTGTGTGAGAGAGAGAGAGAGTGAGTCTGGGTGTGAGTGTGTCTGTGAGAGAGTGTATGTGTGAGAATGAGAGTGTGTGCAAGTGCGTATGTGAGACACAGTGTGATTGAGAGTGTGTTAGATTTGACATACACTACACGTTACTATGAGCCAGAGGTAAGAGGGGTAAGATTGGAAGAAATGACCTTTAAAGCCAAGTTGGTAAACCAAAGGGAGTACCATTAAGATAAAATTAGTAAGTTACCCAGCAAAACAGTTGGGTAAAGTTGATCCCTTTGTTAGGCTAGTGAGTGTTTTGTTTCAAGTGGACATATCAAAAGAAAGCAAGAAGCATTGACTATTTATTTACCTTGATGGATTTTGTTTGTGTATAGGGGTCAGTGTTTCCATTGTCTTCTATTTATGTCTGCATATCTTTTCTAGGAGTTTGTTGTTTGCCATTAACGCCTCCTCCGCGCGATGCACCCCCCTCCCGCCACCATCCCACCCTACCATCTCGTAGTTTTGCTGGTGGGGGACCCAAAATCCCGCCAGCAGAAGTCCTCTGTTGTGTGCTGTGCTGACTCCGACATGCTCTTCAGCATTGCTAGCCTGTGCAGGGCGGGGTTCTGTGTGTCTGACGTCCTGCACGTGCAGGACGTCAGAGGCACAGAAGCCCTGCCTGCAGAGGCTAGTAATGCTGAAGATCACGCCGGAGTCAGAAGACAGGACTTATTCTTGCGGGGTTTCGGGTTCCCCGGCGGCAAAGCTACGCGTCGGGTGGGTAGGGGTGGGGGTGGGTGTTGCTTCATCTGCATTTTGTTGCGGGGCTTATTTTGTTTCCTGGATTTTCGTGGGTTGCTTGGTGGGGGGGGGGGGGCGGCGCGGGGGTGGGTGTTGCACCTCCAACATTTGGAAGCGGGGCTTCTTTTTTTTGTGGGTGGCTTTGGGGGAGGGGGCGGCGCGGGGGGTGGGTGTTGGACATCCAGGGGGAGGAGTAGGGAAACTACTCCTCCCCCTGCTTGGTTTCAATTCGTTCGTTGACACCCTTAACGTTCTGTGGGCAAAGGTTCTGAACTCACAGCACAACGTTAAAGGGTTCGTTCGACGTCATGACGTTTGACGCGAGGGCGGGGCACAGAGTCATAGTGGGATGGCTTCACCACCATGAACTTACGAACCCTTTATCGTTGTGCTGTGAGTTCAGAACCTTTGTCCTCAGAACGTTGAGGGTGCGTTTTATTATAGTAGATAATAACTTTGGTTCTAGAACAAGTGATTGGATAAAATGAAAAACTGCTTTGTGATTTGAAAAACAAAATAGAAACTGTACTGTGATTGTATGGACAGAAAGGAAGTACTGTGATTGGGTAAAATGAGAAAATACACAAGGATTGGATCAAGGAGGTTTAATAGACAGGAGTGGAAGTGAGCCTATCTAGTCCACTGTAAGCAAGGAAGCCAATTTGGTTAATCTCTGTTTCCTTCCCCCCCCCCCCCCCCCCCATGCAGCCTTCTTTGCCATACACTCAAAACAAAGCAAGCAAAAACCTATGAGCTGCTGCCTCCATGTTGTCGTTCTTTATTGTTGGTCCATCTGTAACAAGTCTAAAGCTGTTTCAGTTGGATAGGCAGTGCCTTAAAAGGTGGAGGAGAAAAGAAATAACAATTGAATATCACTAAAACAGCTTAAAAAATTATTGTAGCTGGTAGAAACAGCAATTATAAACTCTGTAGTTTGTGCTTATTTTTCTTCACTGTTCTTCTATACAATACAGATGGCCAGATTTCAGTGAGGATATCCTGTTTGCTGATGGGTTCATCTTAACTGTTGTTGTAATCTGCCTTGGGGATGCCTGGTGTTATAAAGATGAAGGAATATATTGAAACTAAATGAAAGTAGAATTAAACTATCCTTTCTTTGGGGCACATGGAATCATATCTTCATCTGTTTTGTAGAAGTTTACCTTTTAGATACACAAATGGATCATTCTGTTTTGAACATGTTTCAGGGGCAAGTGGTTTTATAAGTCAAAATAAAAATGCAGATGTCTTTTGTTTAAACATAAATGGGCTATAAGCTCCTAATGCAGCCCATTGGTTTTCTTATATTTTATTCTTGTGATGACTTATATTGTGCCAAAACTGAAAATGCTTATCTCTATCTGGTCAATAATAAAAGCACTCGTGAACACTATCCATCCTAAAAGGTTGTTTTGTGGCTGTATATGAGGAATTGTGAAATTTAATAAATAAGTGCATGTTTGTGTCCCTAGTGATGCATCCTAAGTTTATATAATCCTTTCAAAAAATCCAGTTAATCGTTTAACTTATTAGTGGAACATAACCACAGAGGCATGGTATGGTTGCATTTTCAATGGTAATACTAGGGTCCTAGCTAAGGAACAGGTTATTTTGAGATAGTCTTCACTGGACCAAACTTGCTTTCCTTGTGCCATCACTATCCAGCAGGTAGGCAGTGTCTTAAAAGGTGGAAGATAAAGGATTTTTAAAACATTTATATCATACATTATCCCAAGCAAAGTCGGGTTCAATGTGGCTTACATTTGAAAATACAGTGAGACAGAATAATAGAATTTAGTTATATCATGGGAACAAATAGATGGATATGTCTGAAACATTTAACAAAGTTGAGATTAGCATATATACCCAACTGGGCATTTAAAACTTTGTCCTTTAATGATACCACAGGTTTAGAAATCCATAGCCATTAGTATAGGCAGTTATTCAAACATTATCACATGCACACACCAGAACAGGCATCCATCACATTGCAAAAGTAAACAACAACTTCTACAGAGTACATCCAAAATTTTAAAAAGGCGGGAGGAAGACTAAACAAAAGCCGGCATGGTTAAAAAGTGAGGTGAAGGAAGCTATTAGAGCTAAGAGAAAATCCTTCAGAAAATGGAAGAAGGAACCAACTGAAAATAATAAGAAACAGCATAAGGAATGTCAAGTCAAATGCAAAGCGCTGATAAGGAAGACAAAGAGGGACTTTGAAAAAAAGATTGCGTTGGAGGCAAAAACACAGAGTAAAAATTTTGGGGGTATATTAAAAGCAAGAAGCTGGCAAAAGAATCGGTTGGACCGCTAGATGACCGAGGGGTAAAAGGGGCAATCAGGGAAGACAAAGTCATAGCAGAGAGATTAAATGAATTCTTTGTTTCAGTCTTCACCGAGGAAGATTTGGAAGAGATACCGGTGCCAGAAATGGTATTCAAAGCTGATGAGTCAGAGAAACTGAATGAAATCTCTATAAACCTAGAGATTGTAATGGGGCAATTTGACAAACTGAAGAGTAGCAAATCTCAATACCTTGTGGTCAAGGACACTAGTTCCATTAACCGCTTGCTGGGGTATGGCCTGCTGATATGGGTGTAGATATAGTTGAGGATAATTTAAGGAAATACTGGGAAGACGGTTGTAAGCTTATATCTAATGCAGAGCTTCAAGAAATGTTGAAATCCTCCCATTGAGTCTATGTTGCAAAAGTGAGAGGTTTTCAAGTGAAGCTATGGGAGGATGATATCTGTACTAAGTATAAGTGGAGGCAGGGTACTTGGCTTCATTCTTTTTTGGAGTGCCCCACCTTACAGGAATTTGGTCTAATGTCATCTGGGTTACTGAAGATGTGTTGGGGAAGGACCTACTGGTTGCTGATGCTAGGAGATTGGGGGGGGGGGGGGGGGAATTCATTAACCTTTTGAGAGCAGTGAAAACATTTATTTTTGCATGCTTTGTTGTTAGTTAAGTTGATTTTAAAGGAATGGATAAGGGGTGAAGCCCTTTGCCTGCAAATGTGGTTGTGTTGGATGAATCAGGTAGGTCAGTTTAGAGTTACACACTATAAGGCCTTGCCAAAGATCCATGAGTGCTGGTTTATACGTGTCTTTGGACCTGATTCCTCAGATGACACACAACTGATGTGAAAGAGTGGAAGATGAGGTATGATCTGATTATTAGTTGTTTTTTCTTGCTTAAAAAATGGAATGCTGGGATTTGAGTGGGCCCATTACCATTGCAGGGAAAGTGAGTTGGCTGAAGAGGGTGAGTGGAAGGTGGGGGTGGGCAGGAAGCTGTCTGTGTTGGATAATGAATATTGTGTAATTTATGGATAAATGAAAAATGACAGCGAGGTGTGAGATGCCGCACTCCTGGTCCTCGGGATAAGAGCACGACAAGAACAGCCTCAAGCTGTTGTTTGTTTTTCATGTTTTTCTGTATTTAGAGCTTTCCATATTAAGGACATTGTGAAGAACAGCTTCCATTTTATGGAATCACCAGCCTTTCTGCTGTTCCTTGTCTTTTAGGGCTGTACTGTTCTGAATGAATGGGTGTTATTCCCTCTTACCAGCAGATGGAAATAGTGATCTTTTACAGGAAAGTCACCAGTATAACCTGCTGGTGCTCAGTTGAAAGTTCTAGTGGCCACACAGCAAGATTGAGCCCAATGGCCACTCACAGGTTCCTGGACTGGACCTGATAGATCATGGAGTGTGGCTCCTCTGCACCCAGTTGTGCTTTTTAGTGTCCACAGGGTGAAATATTGGCTTGGCCCTGTGGGGCCATGCCAGAAGGGTGCAGGTCCCCATCTCTCTCCCCTCATTGCTCATACATTCTGTTTTGGTCCCCCAGGCTCCCCTGCAGTCCCCCCCCCCCCCCCCAACTGTGTATTGAGCAGATCTCTGTGCATCTCTTTTTGGTTTAGTATTGGATCTTTAGGTGCATCCCCATATATTTTGACAAAGACCACTGACCATTTTAGTAGACTTCATCCGGTTTATATCTTTTAGAAGATGTGGTCTCTATAACTAAATGGGGTCTCACCAGAATCATATAAAAAGGCATTATCACCTCCTTTTCCTTGCTGTCCATTCCTCTCCCAGTGCACCCAAGCATTCTTCTGGCTTTTGCTATCTCCTTTTCTACCCTTTTGGCCATTTTAAGATCATCAAATATGACCACGCCCACTTCCTGCTCTTCTTTCATGCACAGAAATACTTCACCCCATAATGTACCGCTCCCTTGGGTTTTTGCAGCCCAAATGCATAACCCTGAATTTTTTAGCATTAAATCTTAACAGCCAAATTCTAGACCTTCTTCAACCTTTGCTATATCCTTTCTTATTTGATCCACATCATAAAGTGAGTAAAGTGATAGCTCAGAGACTGATCACATCAGAGATGCACCACTGTTAGATGGGCTTGTGCCTGCCCACCAAGGCTCACTCATGGCTACGCCACTGCTTTTTTGGTCACAGGTTGTTACTTAAAATGTAATCATTTCAATCAGAAATTAAAAGCAGAAGAGGAGGCCAAGAATCATCAACATTGATCCCCTTCAAAGCCAAGTGCCAGGAGTACCAAGACATCTGTTTTGCCAGTACCCAAGAAGCGTCCAAGCTGAGAGGGTAGCTCCCCCCGAAAGGGTTTGGTATCAGTATACCAACCTCCACTGGGCTGGGACCAGTCTTCTGATTTGGCCCTGATACCTTTTGTGGACCTGACCATACTGACTGAGCCCCTACCTTTACTGGTACCGGTCTTTGAGGAATGGTTCCGGGCTATGCTCCAGGAGAAACTGGGATGAATTTTCACCCCTTGCAATGCTGTGGCATTGAGGGAGTCAACATTGGACCCAGTGTTGGTCTAGCCTATATTGGATGCCCATGCTCTCACTGATCATCATCTACCGGTAAGAGGAAGAGCAGGGGAATGGCGGCGACGACCCCAAAAGGGGGCGGGGCGCGGACGGAGGATGTCGGGAGGCGGAGCTGAGGTGACAGAGTAGTGAGGAAGGGAGGGGGCAGGGGCTTCTAGAAGTTTGCTTTTTCGGGGTGGGGGGAGCGGCGGAAAGTGTGGGGGGGGGGCAAGGCCGTCCGTACAGGACGCTCCTGATGAGCGCCCTTGCCCCCTCCCGATCCTTTTTTTATTTTTATTTTTTTATGTGTTTTCTGAGGTCCTTTGGACCAATCACAGCGCTTTTAGCTCTGCTAATGCGCTGGGATTGGCTCAAAGTTTGTTTATTTTTTCACTTAACACTTTTTCCTGGCACAGAGCTGTCCTAACGAGAGGTCCAGACCTCTCGTTAGTTTTCCTGCCATTTTCCTGCGTAAAGGCAATCGGAAAAGGTTAGTGCATGTCGTTTCAATGGGGTTTTCACACTAATTGCTCATCTCCATTCCGTTTTCGTTAGCTGCTACTACCGTCGAAAAATAGGCTTTAGTGCATGGAAAGGATCGGAAATTCTTCCTTAAGGGCTCATTTAATGATGAAAAACGTTTAGTGCATCTGGGCCTTAGTGGGGAGGTATGGGGAACCTTTCCACTCCTGTTAAGTCCAGGAAGAGGAGAGAGAATGTATTCAGGGTTCCCGCTGTGTCATCCAGGCAAATCATTTAAATTACAACTTTAGCAGGCAGGAGGAGAAAGAAAGAACTGTCTTAACATTTGATAGCATCATCACTGCAGAGCCACAGTGTCTGCCACCTGAATACCCAGGATCCTGTAAGTGTTTACCAGCTAATTAAATCTTGATAACAGTTAATATCTGCTTACTTTTATCAGCAAAGTGAACTGTGCAAGCCAAGATAAACCCTCACCAGTTCTGCTGAGTTGGTTTGAGTAACAAGGAGAAGCTGTTTGTAATTTTTGTGCTTGATTGGAGGAAAGGAGAAATCTGTTGTATATAGTTAGCCATGTGTTTTGAGACGTTTGAAGCTGTACCCTCATCAATTGAAGGACAGTAAAGGTTCTTGTTTTCAGCAAAAAGAACTGGTGTGGTCTCCATCATTGTGTGAAGTTGAAGTCTGGTGCAGAGCTTGTTTGGCCTCCTAGGTAAATTTTAGCCCTGCCCTGGTCCCAACCAGTAAATAATAGTGTGCACCCCTCTTGTCCACTTTTCACGAGCATAGTCTAGGCAGCTGCCTATATCACCTTAACCAGGGAATTGTATTAATATAGACTATTATTCAGACTGTAACTTAGACAATTGTTCTTTTATCACAATTCCGTGTCATTTTCTTAATGTAAAGTTGGTATGCAATAAAATTGGATTGGATTGGATTGGTGCAGCCAAGTTTTCATATTCATAACTGAGACCTGATTGCAAATGAACAAGGATCCAGCTATGTCCCCATGGATATAAGATCTGTTATCTATCTAGATTGTATCAAAGGGGAGGAGGAATAGCATTGATTTGTAATATTTTTTTCAAGTTTAATTAAATCTTATTCTGGCACTGGATTAGAAATAATGGCCTGTAAAATTTCAGATGCCACCTTGTTGGGGAAATTGGGTTGTATCTTGGTATATCGTGCTTCACAGAATCAGAGTGACATACAAACTATCCTATATCACACAATATAGATTTGAATTTGTATTTTATTGGGAGATGTGAATTTACATCTGGAAAATGAATCTGATCCATTAACTAAGAAATTATGTCAGTTTTTAGAATTATTAGGTTTTATGTAACCACATTTTGATAAATCTCATATAGAAGGTCACCATTTAGATATATTAGCATATAATATTGATGGGCATTTCTCTATGATGGAATCTGAAATAGATTGGAATTCTGTAATTTGCTTTGATCATTTTGTTCTAGACTTTGTCCTGCATTGATAGAGGTTAGAAAAAAAATAATCATTCTACTAGAACTCCAAGGATGATTAGGGGAAAGATTGAATCCATAAGGTTTTGACGGAAGACCTTTACTTTTCTATCTGAGTAATCCTGACATGATGCTATGGAATCAGACAGTAGACACTGCATTAGATGAGGTAGTTCCAGAAAAAAAGTCTTCTGAATCTAAAATGACACAACCCTTGGTTTAATGATGAGTTGCTGAAGCTGAAAAAGCAATGCAGACAATTAGAGAAAATATGGATTAAACATGGAACTCTCATCACTAAACAAAAGTGGAGAGAAGAATTCAACATATATAAATTCAATCATGCAATCCGCTTAAGTGCAAGAGTCTGGGACCAAAGAAATACATGCAGTTAACCGGAGCGTGCACTTAACCGTTGTGACGCAAAAGAAGCTTGACATCTGATAAACATATGTACAGTACTGTTTATTATATGTACAGTATACAATCTCTGTTGACTGACATTATACAGTCTCCGTTAACTGACGTTAGGCTTACTTGAAGTAATCAGTCATAGTCCTCTGTACACTCTTGTGTCTGCGAGTTCCATAGACTACGTCTGCCAGTTGGTAAAAACTGTCATAGCACTGACATCCAGTGGCCTCCAGATAGGCCCGCACGGTGTTGAGACTCTCCAGCGCTCTTGCAAAAGTGACAGGAGGTTGTTGAATTTCGTCAGCATGTGCCTCGCTGCTCATTTCATCATCTGTTTCATCATCAGCCGTTGCCTGCGTGTAGGCGCATATCTGGACATCAGTGCTGTCGTCAGCTGTTTGTAGATCGTAATCAACAGCTACGTAGTGATGAAACTCCTCTTCAGTAACACCGGCTGGGATGTCAATAGCCTGTTCATCTGACACCACGTTTGCAACAGCTGCATCTGTTTCATCCCTCTCCACATCCTTAACAAAGCTTGCCCGCTTGTAGCAGTTCACAAGGGTTGCCTGTGTAGCATGATTCCAGGCTTCTTTCTGCATATGTAGGGAATCCAACAGTCATAGATTACGAGCCAGTTCAACAGCACGTTTATCCTTGCCAGTCTGGTCATCCATAAAGCTCATCAGACGACGTAGCACAAGAGCCCGATAATATTGTTTGAAATTGGCTATTATGCCCTGATCCATAGGTTGGATCAGAGAGGTAGTGTTTAGTGGCAGGAAGACCACCTTGACGTTAGACAGCTTGACATCATCACTGTGTGCAGCACAATTATCACAAAGCAACAAAATCTGACATTTTTGTGCCCGCATTCTAGTGTCTAACTTCTTTAGCCACTGCTTCCAAATTTTCCCAGTCATCCATGAACTTGCATTAGCCTCGTATGACACAGGAAGTCGCTTAACATTCTTGAAGCAACAGGGCTGTTTGCTAATTTCCAATGACGAGGGGTTCCAACTTCTCACTCCCATCCATATTGCAGCAAAGGAGGATCGTCAGTCGGTTCTTCGATATTTTACCTCCTGTAGTTTCGGCTTCTTTGAATGCAAGTGTTCCATCAGGAATCGCTCGCCAGTAGAGACTGTTTTCGTCAGCATTGAAAATGTCACGAGGTGCAAATTCGTTCAAGATGGTAGGAAGAACTGAAACAACCCAATTTTCAGCACCAAAGTCATCAGCGTCTTGTTTTTCACCATGCTGTTTCTTGAATTTTATGTTGTTCCACTCCTTCCATCTTTCCAACCATCCAACAGTGGCTTTGAATTCAGTTAGTCCAAGACTTTCAGCTAGCTGATTAGCTTTCTCCATAAGCAGTGGACCACTGACAGGAAACTGTCTTCTCCTGACTTGAGAAAACCACCGAAGTAGAGCATCTTCTACCTCCTCAGCTTTTCCCGCCCTTTTTCGTTTCCGGTGTGGATTTGTATTGTTTTTCCAGTCTTCCAGGTCTTTCTGCTTCAAGATATGTGAAATTTGACTGGGATTGACACCATATTCTTTAGCAATGCTTGACTTAGTTTGTTTTCTAATTTTTTAAGAACTTCTATTCGTTCAGCCAGTGTTAAAGTCTTACAGTTGCGCAACGACGACGACGACTCCAGTGTACACTCTAACATTCTTTCGCTTATTCTGCCTGTGGCAGTTAAAGGGGCGGTAAATTTGAAATCTCGTTGGTTGTCACACCCCAATCTGCTTCTATATTCCATGCGCACGCTTATGCGGGGTCTTTCCTGTAGAGGAGCGGTCTTAAACCATGCATATAAGCGAATCTTGCACTTATCAGTGGTGCGCTAAATCGAAGTTTGTCCCCATAGAAATTGATGGCGCCAAAAACGGGACCAAAGTATGGCATGCAGTTAAACAGAGCATGCGCTTATCCGACGTGCACTTAAATGGAGTGCACTGTATATGTTAACTGCTGCTAAAAGGATATACTACTCTACATAAATAGGTACTAAGGACTTGAAGCTATTTAATATAATGAAGGAGATCCCATTAAAAGGTAAAAGAGTAATTCTAATGATTGTAAGTTAAATCTACTTTTGACTTACAACCTGGCTTGTTATTTTGAGAGACCTTTTACCAAGCTGCGGTAAAAAGGGCCCTGCCATAGCGGCAGCGGCTGTTTTTGTCACACGCTGTGGCCCATTTTACCGTGGCGGGTAAAAAGACTGCAAAAAAACATGGCCATGCGGGGGGGGGGAGCCCTTACCGCCACTCACCACCACTCACTTAAGTCGACTAAGAGCTAATATTCAGTGCAAGATAACTGAATATCTTGGCTGAATATTAGCATTTAGCAGCTAGCCTGGTCACCAACTATGTCGTGCAACATAGATGGATAGGGCCAATATTCATTGACTGACTGGCTAAGTATAGTGGCCAGATAGACCCGCATAAATAGGTCTATCTTTGGCTGCTATAACTTAACTGGTCAGCCGATGAATATCGGCTTAACTGGCTATGTTCATAGTGGCCAAAAAAAAAAAAATCTGGAAATGCAATGCCGATCGTTGGATACGGCCTAGCATTGAATTTCTGGGTTTGCCGCTGACTTGGAGAGTTAGCTGGGCTGTCTCCCAAAGTCTGATTATTGGCCCTATTGTTTGGACCTTTGTACTACACATTTGTTACAAGAAGCACCACCAGTTTTTATGATATGGTTAACCAAACTGATAGAGAAATCTTTTCATTCTGGCATTTTTCCATTGATACTAGGTGGCATAATATTAAATCCTCTTTTGAAAGATCCAGCTCTAGATCAGAAATTACCAGAGAACTGTTGTCCAGTTGCAAATATTCCAATTTTTGCTAAGATAATGGAGGAGTGTGGTAGCCGTGTTAGTCCACTCTTAAGGTTATCAATAGAAATCAAACAAAATAAAACATGGAAAAGAAAATAAGATGATGCTTTGATGTCCCCATGCATACTTCCTACCCACCCCCATCTTCCCACCCTGTCAGACTGTCATAGTAATGCTTGAATGTTATCACTTATATACACTGTCAGCTAGCACATTTACTTATTTCCGATCTGACGAAGAAGGGCAACCTTCGAAAGCTAATCAAGAAATGTATTAAGTTATGTCCAATAAAAAAGGTATCATCTTATTTTCTTTTCCATGTTTTATTTTGTTTGATTTCTATTGATAATGCTAAGATAATGGAAAGCTTGGTAGCAGCTTGTTTCTCCAAGGACAAGCAGACTTGTTATTCACACAAGTGGGATGACACGGTCCCGCGTCGCCCGGTTTGGCAACATTGCCAGAGTAAAAATCTAGAGCTTTCAGGAGCAGAGCTCCAGCGCATATATGCGAGTGCCTTCCTGCCAGCCATGTGAATGCGCCGCCTCAGTTTCTTTTCTTCCGCATGAGAGTAAGCTGTTTTTCTCTGCTCCTCTCACACGCCCAGTAGAGCTATTTTTGAGTGCCTTTTCGGTCATTTTTGGTACCGCTTCCTTTCTTTTTCATTTTTCTTTGTTGTTTAAAAAAAAAAAAAAAAAAAAAAGAAAACATAGTTTTTCCTTAGTTTTGTTTGTCCCGCATCTAAGTTTCCTTTATTTTCGACACAGGCCGCTTTTAGGCCTACCCGGCCTGCTCTCCCTATTTTTGTGCCTTTTTACCTTATTTTAGATACCATCGCAACTTTTTTTTTTGTTACATTTGTACCCCGCACTTTCACACTCATGGCACTTGAATGATACTAAATCATACAAAAGACTAATGCTTAATCCGACCAATAGGCTTAAATCCCTCATCAACAGAATCACTACCAAAGCTTTGGAAGAAGGATTCATCACCCCCAAAGATAAGAAATTTCTATGCCGTGGTTCTCCAACTATTCCAGTTATGTATTTCTTACCGAAAGTGCATAAAAGTCTCATTAATCCACCAGGGAGACCAATTCTTTCAGGAAGAAATTCTGTTTTAGAACCGCTATCTGCTTTTATTGATACCTTTTTTGCGACCGGAAGTGTCAAAATATCCATCATACATTAGGGACACTACCCATTTTCTTGAAAAAATCTTGGAAATCGAGTTTAAATACAGGAATGTCTTAATGGTCACGCTGGACGTGTGTTCATTATACACATCCATTCCTCAGGACGAAGCTTTGAACAACATAAAGAACATACTTGAAAACAGAACAAGACCACATCATATACCCACGGACTTTCTTTTAACGCTCGCGAGAATAGCGATGAAAGAGAATTATTTTCTCTTTCTAGACAAATTATATTTACAAACCAATGGGGTGGCGATGGGGGCCACATTTGCGCCGTCCATCGCCAACTTATACATGTCCCAGTTTGAATCAACATGGATTGCGCAATCTCCTTTTCATGAGGTCATAGCACAGTGGTGGAGATATATCGATGATATCTTCATGATATGGACAGGCTCAGTTACAGACCTACACAAATTTATGACCTGGCTCAACAGCTGTGATCAGAACATTCAGTTCACTGAACAACACTCATTCCAACATATCCATTATTTAGATGTAGAAGTGAACATTACACCAGATGGATTTGTCACTAAAGTATATAAAAAAGAGACAGATAGGAACACGTTTCTACACAGCTCCAGCTGTCACCCTACACATTTGAAAGAGAGCCTTCCTTTCTCACAAATGCTCAGGACAAGGCGTATCTGCTCTGATCTCTCCACTTTCAAGACTCAAGCTGACAACCTCATGTCTAATTTACTTGATAGAGGCTACAGTAGATCCATTTTGAAAAGAGCATATCGGAGGGCCAAATACAATAACAGGAGTTTACTTCTTTCAAAGAATCTGAGACATCAAGAAGATGACAACAAATTTACCATGGTAATGTAACATAGTGAGCACAGTGAACATCTTGCGACCATGATTAAGAAGAGATGGGAAATTATGAAGACTACGCATACCTTTGAAAATATTGACTTACGGATCGCCTTCTCTAGGACAAGAAACATCAAAGAGATTCTTAGTCCAGCAGACATCAGACCGTCGACTAATAGAAATTCAACTAAAATTTGTGGGCACTTTAAATGTGGCCATTGCCAGATTTGCAACATCACCACGCAAACCAAACAAATTATGAATCCTAAGACCAAAAAAACATGCAAATTATTACATTTCACCAACTGTCTTTCAGATCATGTTGTGTATTGTCTGACGTGTCCCTGTAATAAAAAATATATAGGGATGACTACAAGACCTTTAAAGGTCAGAATACTCGAACACAGATCTAATCTTAGGAGGTTAGCGACCAAGGAACCCATGGTTGAACACTGTATTGAATACAAACATAAATTTGAAGATCTACGATGTGTTGCAATTGACTGGATAAAACCGTCTCCTCGGGGCAGTAATCGTAAGCTTACACTAGCAAGGAAAGAAGCTAAGTGGATTTTTGAATGGGACACTTTGGAGCCCAATGGGCTGAACAGTTCAATTGATTGGTTCAATTTTTACTAGCGCTCAACACGTCACGCTGACGGCAGTATTTCAATCAGCTGTTTGAACGTGAACACTAAGGCACCATTTTGAAAAAGTTTATGCCTTCAATTCAGTATGTCTGCTCATGGTGTGACTTTTTTTGTGTTTTGTATTTCTAGAAATATTCGTTTTCTGACAGCAATTCACAAATATATGTATTGTTTGTTTCAGATTTCAGCATATAATGAGCACTCCGTTCCTGATGAAGCCGTGGTCTTAGGTGAAACGGTGATCTCCGTAGAACGGATAATGAAGAGTGCTTGAATTCAGTTCAAAGCTAAGTTTTTTTCCCTTTATGCTGATTTGATTCAGGTCATTAGCGGGGCCTGACATTTAAAAACCACTGCTGTCAGTTAGTATATTTTTGGTTGAGGCTTTTAAATAATTTAGCCCAAAGGTGACAGAGTTTTTGCCCAGTGATAGAAACGCTGTGTGAGTTATAATTTGAGCAATATATAACCATGCACTAAACCGCAGGCATTTTGCCAGCGGTTTCTGAGGGCTTTTCTCTGTTGCACCAATCCAACACTAATAAATCTAGGCTGGAGCTTCTATATAGTAATATCACATTCCATATCATCATGCTGATCAATCCATAGACTGGTGGGTTGTGTCCATCTACCAGCAGGTGGAGATAGAGAGCAATCCTTTTGCCTCCCTATATGTGGTCATGTGCTGCCGGAAACTCCTCAGTATGTTCTCTATCTCAGCAGGTGGTGGTCACACACAGCAGCAGCTCTGGCTAGGCCTCCAAGCCTAATTTTTAGGTTTTGTTAAGTGCCTGGGGTTGAGGGCTCTTCTTGAGCAAGTGCAAACCTGGTGGCGCCAGGTCCCTCCTTTTCTCCCCCCCTCCCGCTGGCTCCGTTAAAAAAAAAAAAAATTTTGGACGCCCTTAAAGGCGTTTATTTCGACGTTTATTTAAACGTTTATTAGAGCTACTCACTGGGACACCAGGTCGTTACAGCTCGGAGCGAGAAGCAGGTAATTTTTACCTTTTTTATAGCGGGCAGGGGGTTCCCCGATTGATCTCCACATGGCCTATGGCGTCGGAGGGCGAGGGCGCGAAGAATCGCTCCCCGGACCGCGTGCGCGCTCCTAGCGGGGATGCGGGGGTATTAAAGTCTGATTCGCCCTTGTTGGGTGTCAGTTCGGAGGCCGGTCAGTGTCCCGGGTCTTCCTCCGGTGCGGCGGTTTTTCCCGCAATAAACGCCCATCCCCCGCTGCTCGCCTCCGCCATCTTGGCCGGCCACTCTGCTCGGACGGCTTCTTCTTGGGCCGCCCTTGAGCTGGGAGACGTTCATGCCATGGCCGCCCTTGATTTGGGGGACGGCAAAAAAGCGGCTAAAGTTAAGCGCCGTTCTTCCCGCACGGCTCCTTCGCGGAGTGTCGTGCCGGACGCCATCTTGGATGCGCAGCATGTTTCTCCCCCGCTCTTGCGAGCGCCGGTTGAGGGTGCGTCTAGGGCTGTGGCCCAGGCTGCTGAAGTGCACAGTCTGGGGGGTTTCTCCCCCGAGTTTATTTTGCTGCTGCATCAGGCCTTCATTATGCAAAACGCTGCCGCTTCTCCCTTGTCCGATAAAGGGGTTGAGGCCCCCAGAAGTAAACGCCCTCGGGTGGATTCCCAGGCCTTAGAGGACTCTGTTTCCTCTGATGTAGATGAGGGCAGCGTATCTGAGTTCTCCCAACGGTCCTTTGGGGATTCCTTGGAGGAGACGGATTCCCGCTCGGATGGAGCGGATGACCCCTCTGCAGCGCGGATCTTTTGCTCAGAGGATTTGCCCAACCTGTTAGTGCAGGCCATGAGCATTTTGAAGATTTCCTCTCCGGAGGACGTCTCTCCCTCAGCCCCTGTTGGCTCCGCCATTATGCTGGGACGAAGCGCCCACCTAGAACCTTCCACGTGCATAATGCCATGCACACCTTAATTTCGGCTCAATGGGATGTCCCGGAAGCGAGCCTCAAAGTGGCTATGGCTATGTCCCGCCTCTATCCTTTGCCTGAAAGTGAACGGGAGGCCTTTCTTTGGCCTACCGTGGATTCTTTAATCACTGCGGTGACTAAGAAAACGGCGTTGCCGGTGGAAGGTGGCACGGCCCTAAAGGACGCCCAAGACAGAAGATTGGAAGCGGCCTTAAGGTCGTCCTTCGAGGCGGCTACCTTAAGTTTGCAGGCCTCAGTTTGTGGCTCCTACGTGGCCAGGGCGTGCCTGACGATTGTGCAGCGGGCTTCCCCCTCGGATCCTTCCTTGAGGGCTGATTGGCCGGCCCTGGAATCGGGCTTGGCTTATTTGGCAGACTTACTGTATGTTGTCTTGAGAGCCTCGGCTAAAGGTATGGCTCAGACAGTCTCTGCGCGGCGGTGGCTTTGGCTGAAACATGAATGTCAAGGCGGACTTTCTCAGTCGCCATACCTTGGATCCCGGAGAGTGGCAGCTATCTCCTCAGGCGTTCTTGGGCATCACGAAGCGCTGGGGCCAGCCGAGCCTAGATCTGATGGCGTCATCGGCCAATTGCCAAGTGCCGCGCTTTTTCAGCAGAGGACGGGACCCTCGATCCCTGGGGGTAGATGCTCTTCTCCAACAGTGGCCGACACAGGAGCTTCTCTATGTGTTCCCGCCCTGGCCCATGTTGGGCAGGGTGCTAGACCGGGTGGCAAAGCATCCGGGCCGGATAATCCTGGTGGGTCCGGACTGGCCCAGACGTCCCTGGTATGCGGACTTGATCAGGCTCTCAGTGGACGATCCTCTGCGGCTGCCAGTGGAGCAGGGCCTGTTGCATCAGGGTCCCGTGGTGATGGAGGATCCCTCCCCCTTTGGTCTTACGGCCTGGCTATTGAGCGGCAGCGTCTGAGAAAGAAGGGCTTCTCAGACAAGGTCATCGCCACTATGCTAAGAGCGAGGAAGCGCTCTACTTCTACTGCTTACGCCAGGGTTTGGCGTACCTTTGCAGCATGGTGTGAAGCAGGCTCACTTTCCTCCCTTCACTGCTCCAATTTCTTCAGTGTTGGCGTTCCTGCAAGAAGGTCTGGAGAAAGGCCTGTCGCTCAGTTCCCTTAAAGTCCAGGTAGCGGCTCTGGCTTGCTTCAGGGGCCGCCTGAAGGGTGCTTCCCTGGCTTCGCAGCCAGATGTGGTACGTTTTCTCAAGGGAGTTAATCACCTGCGCCCTCCTCTGCACTCAGTGGTGCCTGCGTGGAATCTCAACCTGGTGCTAAGAGCCTTGCAGAAGCCGCCTTTTGAACCCTTGTCAAGGGCATCTCTGAAAGACCTGACGTTGAAAGCAGTCTTTTTGGTGGCTATCACTTCAGCCAGAAGAGTTTCCGAGCTCCAGGCACTCTCATGTCGAGAGCCCTTTCTGCAGTTCACTGAGGCAGGAGTGTCTATTCGCACAGTGCCTTCCTTCCTGCCCAAGGTTGTTTCTCGCTTCCATGTGAATCAGCAGCTCTGTCTCCCTTCCTTTCGTAGGGAGGACTACCCAGAGGAATACTCTGCTCTCAAATATCTGGATGTGAGACGAGTCATCATCAGATACTTGGAAGTGACCAATGATTTCCGGAAGTCGGATCATCTGTTTGTCCTGTTTGCAGGTCCTCCTAAGGGTCTGCAGGCTGCTAAGCCTACAGTGGCAAGATGGGTCAAGGAAGCCATTGCAGCGGCTTATGTGGCCGCGGGGAAGGTGCCGCCTATCCAGCTGAAGGCTCACTCCACTAGAGCTCAGGCGGCCTCGATGGCAGAGGCCGGGTCCGTCTCCTTGGAAGAGATTTGCAAGGCGGCAACTTGGGCATCGGCCCATACCTTCTCCAGGCATTACCGCTTGACTGTGGCTGCTCGGGCGGAGGCCCGGTTTGGAGCTTCAGTGTTGCGGTCAGGGATTTCAATGTCCCGCCCTGGGTGAGTACTGCTTCGGTACATCCCACCAGTCTATGGATTGATCAGCATGATGATATGGAAGGTAAAATTATGTATCATACCTGATAATTTTCTTTCCATTAATCATAGCTGATCAATCCATAGCCCCTCCCAGATATCTGTATTGTTTATATTCTGGTTGCATTTCAGGTTCAAGTTTAGTCTTCAGTTCCTGTTCAGGAGGACTTCGTGTTCAAGTTTTTCAATGGATTCTTCAAGAATTGAGACGAATTTGTGTTACAGTGAGCTGCTGCATTCCTCTCCCCTCCGTTTTCCGGGGTTGGATTGAGACTTAAATTCTGCCGGCGCTCCCTCCCGCTTCGTGCGGCAGTAGGGCAGCTTTGTACCCCTCCCGCTTCGGCGGTGTTAGGGTCAGTCAGCTCCTCCCGCGGTTGCGGTTGCAGGATAAGCCAGATCCCCCCGCATCGGCGGGTGTGGTGTCCCTCCCCCGCTCCGCGGGGATGAGCTGGACAGATTCCCCTCCCCCACTTGTGTGGAGATGAGCTGGGTTAATTCCCCTCCCCCGTTTCGGCGGTGGTGAGCTGGGCAGAGTGTCCCTTTGTGGGTGTAATTCTCTAAGTGCTGAGTCCTGCGGATGGAGCTTGGATATCGACATACTGAGGAGTTTCCGGCAGCACATGACCACATATAGGGAGGCAAAAGGATTGCTCTCTATCTCCACCTGCTGGTAGATGGACACAACCCACCAGTCTATGGATTGATCAGCTATGATTAATGGAAAGAAAATTATCAGGTATGATATATAATTTTACCGTCTCCCCCCCCTTCCCTTCTCCCTTAAGGATTGCTTTTGTACATCCCATTTGTCTGGACTAATACTTGGGAAGTAATGGAAGGAAAAATTAATTACCCGAAAATTTTATTTCCTTTAGTCCCAATTGATCAGTCCAGAGACCACCCTTCTGTGATGGTTTCGGTTTTTCTGGGTTCTATGTAATTTCGGGTTTTGTTTTGTTACATTTGTACCCCGCGCTTTCCCATTCATGGCAGGCTCAATGCGGCTTATCTGTGGCCAACGCTAATGATTTTGAGTAATTTATTTTAAAACCGGCGAAGTCCCCGTATTCCCTAAAGAGTTCTAATAGGGCTTCCAGTGATCTTTTTGGTTGCGTTAAATGGACCAACAGGTCGTCCGCGAAAGCAGATATCTTAAACCCCTCAGATCCCCATTTTACCCCCTCTATTTCTGGATGGTCCATAATTTCCATGATCAATGGGTCTAGGACTAGGACAAATAGCAGGGGCGAGAGAGGACACCCCTGTCTCGTGCCCCTCCCAATCGGAAACAAAGGCGACTGTTCCCCATTGATCCATAAATATGCCTGTGGGTTTACATATAGGGCTCCTATCGCATCCTGGAAAGCCCCTTCGATGCCCATCTTTGTCAACACCGCAAATAGGAAGCCCCACACCACTTTATCAAAGGCCTTCTCTGCATCAAAACTGACCACCAGAGAAGGCCGTTTCTGTCTTTCCACTGTCTCCAAGGATGCCAACAGGGCCCTCACATTTTTTGCCACTGTTCTCCCTCGCACAAACCCAGCTTGGGGGGGTGATATTAGTCCAGGCAAGAGTTTTGCCAGTCTATTTGCCAGTATCTTTGCATATAATTTAAGATCACTATTTAATAGGGAGATTGGTCTATATGCACTGACGTCAGTGTCTTCCTTCCCAGGCTTTCGTAATAAAATTATTTTTGCTATATTAAAGGAGTCTGGCATTGTCCCAGTTGAGATCATGTGGTTATATAAATCTAACAGAGGGGGTGTGACCTGCTCCTGCAGGATCTTATAAAATGCTACACTAAACCCATCCGGCCCTGGCGCTTTGTGCAAATCACTTTGTTGTAAGGCCAGCATCAATTCCCCTTCCTCAATAGGTTTGTTCAGAGTCTCCCTCTGCTCCTCAGTGATCTTGGGCAAATTTTGGTTTATTAAATATAGGTTACTGTCTTCTACAATATCCGTGGGTTTTGCGTATAGAGCCCTAAAATAATCCCTAAATCTCCCTATAATACCTCCAGTTTCCTTTATGAGATTCCCTCCTCCATCTTTCACTTGTAGGATCCTTGAGGGCCCTTTCTTCCCTTGTACTAACCTGCCCATTAGTGCACCTGCTTTATTTCCATATTGGAATAATTGGTGTTTATAGTACATTTGCGTTTTGTGTGCTGTTTGATGAAGAAGCTCATTTAGGTTTTTCTGGGTTATGAGCAGCTCCTTCTTGTTCTCGTCCGTTACTTCCTCCCCTAATCTCTTCCTTCTCACCCGAACCTCCCTTTCCAGACGGAGGATCTCTTTGTCCCTCATTCTCCTAACTCTAGCTCTATAAGCTATTACCTCCCCCCTCATTACAACTTTGGCTGTTTCCCAGTATAGCGCCACCTCCTGTCTGTGACCTCCGTTAAATTGTTGGAAATCCTGCCATTTTTCACTGATAAAAGGCTTAAAATTTGGATCTCTATACAGTTCAAATGGGAATCTCCATCCTCCCCTCCCAAGCCCCCCTCCCGTAACCTGTAATTCAAACCATACCATCGCGTGGTCCGATATCTCGCATGGGCCTATCTCTGCTTTTGGCACTTGGGAAAACAGTGCTGGGGATATGAGAAAGTAATCTATACGGGACTGGGTCAAGTGCGCTCTGGAGGTATGTGTGTAGTCCCTCTGCGAAGGGTGCAATATTCTCCACACATCTATCAGGTTGAGGGCTGAGCAAAGGAAAGGCACACCCCTTGATTGAAATCTATGCTGCAGACCCGGTTTACTACATCTATCCAGCTCCGGATCTATCACCATATTAAAGTCCCCTCCGAGTATTACATTGCCCCCCTGGTATGGGCCCAACAGTTCCAATAATTTGTTATAAAATTTCTTGTCATATACATTGGGTGCATATATGTTGCACAAAATATATGAAGTTGTGCCTATTTCCACTTCCATTATCACTATTCGGCCTTCCTCATCTCGTTTTATTAGTTTAGTTCGCATTTGCAGGCCCTTCCGTATTAGTATCAGCACTCCTCCTTTTTTCCCTTGTGCTGGTGAGCCTACTGCCTGTTCTACCCAACCCTTCTGGAATTTGTTATGCTCTTTATTTGAGAGATGGGTCTCCTGGAGGAATGCTATGTCCGCTCTGTGTCTCTGCAGAGCCTGCAGTACTTTAGTACGTTTCACCGGAGAGGAGATCCCCCCCACATTCCAGGATATTAACCTAATTGGGGTCATCCTCTTGTTTTACAACCATTACAGCATCTGATAACTTTCCCATTCTGAAGAGCGCCCCCCAGCCCCTGGGCACCCTCCTGTCTTTGATCTGCAGTTGCGATCCGTATGCGGCTGTCCAAACCAACAAGGTAAATAATATATATATATATATAAAAAAAAAAAAAACCCTTGCTCTCCTTACTCCTTTCCATGGTTCCCCTTTCCCCTTCCCCATCTTCCCCCTATCCCTCCCTTCCACCACCTCTGTACTCCTTCCTTTCCTGACCTGTTGTTCTCGCTAGAGAACGAGTCACGCCCCCCCCCCTTTCCCCCCTAGCGCTGACTTCCAGATTTGATATTTTACCCTTTGTTAATTATAAGTTTCTAACTTTTATACAGTCCTGCTTCCTGTTATACATAGTATTGGCCTTAAATTTACATCTTTTCTATGTGAGCTTAGGCACGGCCTTTGATACAGGGAACTTTGATACAGGTCCCTATAGGGGCCTAGATAATCCCTGCGGTGATATGCATTCTACCTTTCTATATAGTCCTTACAGTTCTGTCAGCATTATAGGTATTTAGTGTCTGGGCTTACTCCAACCAAGCCTTTATCACCTCCTTTTCACTGATCTCCTGGGCTGCTGTTCCGTGCGGCCTCGCTTCCTTCCTCCGGTCTCAGCTCCATTTTGTTAGCAAAGTGTAAGGCCTCCACATGTGAACTGAAGAGGTGTTGTTTGCCCTTGTACTGAATTCTTAGTTTGGCAGGAAACATTAGCGCGAAGTTCGCTCTTTTTTCATACAGGTTCTTGCATACTTCTACAAATTGCCTGCGCTGGGCTGCTACTGCAGTTGAAAAGTCTTGAAAACAGAGGACAGTGCGTGCCTCATACTGCACCTTGCCTCTCCCTCTCCATGCTCGTAATATTTCTTGCTTGTGGGTGTAATTGAGGATTTTACAGATTATCACACGAGGTCTTTCTGAGTCCTGTCCCGCACGGCCCAACCGATGTGCTCGCTCAATTTTTAACTCCTTCTCCAACCCAGGTAAATTCAGTACCTTAGGCAGCCATGTTTCAAGAAAGTCCCGCAGCTCTACTTCACGTATTGACTCCGGGAGCCCCACCAGTCTGAGATTGTTCCGGCGTGATCTATTTTCTAGATCTTCTATTTTAGCTTCCAGTTTGTTTAGTTGTTCCCTCATTTGTTCTTGCTTATTATCTCTCTGCTGGCACTGATCTTCCACATCCGACAGTCTCTGCTGAAACCCAGTCAAATCTGTGCGTAAGCTTTCTAATTTGCCGTCCATTTGCACTATTTGATCTGAGATTTTCTGTAATTTTTTGTCAACGGATGCCTCTAACAAAGCGGAAACCTCCGCGGCTATCTCTGCTGCCCAGGCGGAACTCACCGCTTCGCTCGACGCGCCAACCTCCGCCATTTTGTTTTCACCCGTGCGGCTCCTTGTGCTGTCTTTCCGGCTGATTTTTGTGGCCATTCCGACCCGAATCGCTGTTCGCTAGCCGTTGTGCACACCAGGGAGGTTTCCCGAGCCTTTCCAGCTCAATTTTGTGGGTTCTCTACAGATGCGTGCAGCGCTAGGGGAAGTTGTTTAACGAGGGGTCTCGGAGCTCTCTTAAGCGGCGACCTTCCCCTCGCCTAGCATCACGTGACTAGGCTCAATGCGGCTTATATGGGGCAATGGAGGGTTAAGTGACTTGCCCAGAGTCACAAGGAGCTGCCTGTGCCTGAAGTGGGAATCAAACTCAGTTCCTCAGGACCAAAGTCCACCACCCTAACCACTAGGCCACTCCGCCTCACTTGTTTGTATTGTTCTGATTCCGTTTTTTCTAAGGCACCAGTTTTGCACTTTATTTCATAGTTCTTTATCTGTCTAGAGGCTTGATTTTTTTCTCTGGAAGTCACTGCTTTGTTATCGAATACTGGCTTGGCTGCTAAGCGTAGGAACTTAATGAGGCAGAACTCACTAGAGTTCTCTATCTCTACCTGCTGGCGGATGGTCACAACCCATTTGTTTGGACTCATGCTTTGGGACTAAAGTGAAGAAAATTATCAGGTAATTAACTAATTTTTCCTTTCAAAACAACCTTAAGTGCTTTCAAAAGAGGCTCTGATCTGATATACAAAGGCAGACCATTCCAAAGAAAAGGTGCCATTAAAGTAAAAAGTGCTTTTACACATCAATTCATAGTAGGCCTGCCTTGGATTTGGTAGGATGAGCCTATGATCATTAACGGAGTGTAAACAATGAGCCGGTGTATAGAAAATGGTTTAGGATGCCAAATAATCAGGGAGACCTATACAGTGGTGGAAATAAGTATTTGATCCCTTGCTGATTTGTAAGTTTGCCACTGACAAAGACATGAGCAGCCCATAATTGAAGGGTAGGTTATTGGTAACAGTGAGAGATAGCACATCACAAATTAAATCCGGAAATCACATTGTGGAAAGTATATGAATTTATTTGCATTCTGCAGAGGGAAATAAGTATTTGATCCCCCACCAACCAGTAAGAGATCTGGCCCCTACAGACCAGGTAGATGCTCCAAATCAACTCGTTACCTGCATGACAGACAGCTGTCGGCAATGGTCACCTGTATGAAAGACACCTGTCCACAGACTCAGTGAATCAGTCAGACTCTAACCTCTACAAAATGGCCAAGAGCAAGGAGCTGTCTAAGGATGTCAGGGACAAGATCATACACCTGCACAAGGCTGGAATGGGCTACAAAACCATCAGTAAGACACTGGGCGAGAAGGAGACAACTGTTGGTGCCATAGTAAGAAAATGGAAGAAGTACAAAATGACTGTCAATCGACAAAGATCTGGGGCTCCACGCAAAATCTCACCTCGTGGGGTATCCTTGATCATGAGGAAGGTTAGAAATCAGCCTACAACTACAAGGGGGGAACTTGTCAATGATCTCAAGGCAGCTGGGACCACTGTCACCACGAAAACCATTGGTAACACATTACGACATAACGGATTGCAATCCTGCAGTGCCCGCAAGGTCCCCCTGCTCCGGAAGGCACATGTGACGGCCCGTCTGAAGTTTGCCAGTGAACACCTGGATGATGCTGAGAGTGATTGGGAGAAGGTGCTGTGGTCAGATGAGACAAAAATTGAGCTCTTTGGCATGAACTCAACTCGCCGTGTTTGGAGGAAGAGAAATGCTGCCTATGACCCAAAGAACACCGTCCCCACTGTCAAGCATGGAGGTGGAAATGTTATGTTTTGGGGGTGTTTCTCTGCTAAGGGCACAGGACTACTTCACCGCATCAATGGGAGAATGGATGGGCCATGTACCGTACAATTCTGAGTGACAACCTCCTTCCCTCCGCCAGGGCCTTAAAAATGGGTCGTGGCTGGGTCTTCCAGCACGACAATGACCCAAAACATACAGCCAAGGCAACAAAGGAGTGGCTCAGGAAGAAGCACATTAGGGTCATGGAGTGGCCTAGCCAGTCACCAGACCTTAATCCCATTGAAAACTTATGGAGGGAGCTGAAGCTGCGAGTTGCCAAGCGACAGCCCAGAACTCTTAATGATTTAGAGATGATCTGCAAAGAGGAGTGGACCAAAATTCCTCCTGACATGTGTGCAAACCTCATCATCAACTACAGAAGACGTCTGACCGCTGTGCTTGCCAACAAGGGTTTTGCCACCAAGTATTAGGTCTTGTTTGCCAGAGGGATTAAATACTTATTTCCCTCTGCAGAATGCAAATAAATTCATATACTTTCCACAATGTGATTTTCCGGATTTAATTTGTGATGTGCTATCTCTCACTGTTACCAATAACCTACCCTTCAATTATGGGCTGCTCATGTCTTTGTCAGTGGGCAAACTTACAAAATCAGCAAGGGATCAAATACTTATTTCCACCACTGTATGTACTGCCTTATGAGTGAAGGTTTGAATTGAATCCCATTCTCAGATGTACAGGTAACCAGTGCAATTTAACTAAGAGCAGAGTAGCAGGGTCTGAGCACCTCACGTGACACAACAGGCAGGCCACAGTATTTTGAAGAGTCTGCAATCATTTAATTGCCATGTTGGGAAGTCCAGCATATATAACATTGCAATAATTGAGCTGGGAGCAGACAAAAGCATGGAACAAAGTATATAACGCTTTAAAATCAAGGATATACCGTACAGTTTTTAATCCGCTTTAAGATTGCTGAAAGAATCTAATAGGACCCCTAGATATTTAAAATGTTCAACTGGATGCATAGGGTCACCGTACAACATTGGTGTTATAAAGGGAATCGAGGCATGGCCAGTAAGCCAACATACTGTTGTCTTTTGAGGATTTAAGATCAAATGATGCTCTCTAAGGCCCTCATGATCAAAAGCAAACTCTGGCGCTAGAGGCTGTTAATGCCATACTAGCGCCGGAGTTTGCTGCCGACCCATGATCAGAGCCCTCGAGCGCCTGAAACAATGCACTCGAGGGCTCTTAGCGCAAGTAGCATGCAAATGCATGCTAAACAGGGCTCTCAGCACAAGTAGCTTGCAAATGCATGCTAATCAGCGCTTAACGCATTCATCCCCAATGATCAGCGTCCAGCGCGCCAAAGATTGGGTCGCTGGCCGTGGCAAAATCTACGCCAGCTCCAAGCTGGCGTTAGGGTTTGTGCCGATCATTGGGGAAGAATGGTGAGCCCTGTCCAGCATGCAGTTGCTTGCTGGCAGGCCCCCGTTCCCCCCCAAAGCAAACGCGAACAGGGGGCTGGAGGTCTGGTGGACCTCCGGTCCCCCTGACGATCTCACCCCCCGAACCCCCAGAAAATATCAAGTGGCTGCCGGCGGCGGCCAAACCCTCTCCCACCCTCCCACCCAGCGAGCGATGGGGGGGGGGGGTGCTGGAGGTCCACCCCAACTCCCCCCCTCCGCATTGTTCTACCAATCCCTGGTGGTCCAGTAGTAGTGACAACCCCCCTCCCAGCCCCCCTACCCTCTCCCACCCTCCCACCCAGCGAGCGAAGCCACCCCAACTCCCCCCCCACCAGCGTATACCAATCCCTGGTGGTCTAGAAGTAGTGACAACCCCCCTCCCGACCCCTCCTACCTTTAGTTGGAGGAGGGACGCAGCCTGCCTCCCTCCTCTTCCAGTGGACGACATCACAAAATGGCGGTGCCCAGCCCCGCCCATTGCATCCTGGGATGCACGGGGCAGGGCTACAGACCATGTAAGGGAGCGATTCCCTTACATGGTTTGTAGCCCCACCCAGCATATAAAAGGGTTTGTAGCCCCGCCCAGCGTATCAGTTGCTTTTTTACCACGGTGAGGAGAGGGTGTATTTTTTTCACCGTCTCCACACTTGCTTGGTCCAAGAACTTCTTCCATTTTGGCGGCCCTTCCATTCGCGGAACCTTCAGCAAGGTTTCTTCCCTAAGGAAAATGGCAATATGCTACTCACTCCAATATCAAAAGACACCAAGAAAAAAACAAATGAAATCACCAACTACCGTCCAGTAGCATCCATCCTGTTGTCAGTCAAACTGATGGAAAGCATGGTAGCCAAACAACTTACAGATTATATAAACAAATTCTCAATATTACACAAATCACAGTCAGGTTTTCGACCCCTCCACAGCACAGAAACAGTACTACTCACTCTCCTAGCCAAATTCAAGCAGGAAATAGCATTAGGCAAAAAAATCCTCCTCCTCCAATTCGACATGTCTAGTCCATTCGACTTGGTAAACCATAATATATTAATAAGATTACTAGATAAGTTTGGGATTGGTGGAAACATACTTAGCTGGATCAAGGGTATCCTAACCACAAGAACATATCAAGTAAAATCAAACTCAAACATATCATCACTGTGGAAAGCAGACTGCGGAGTACCACAAGGATCACCGCTGTCACCGATCCTCTTCAACCTAATGATGACCCCACTAGCCAAGTCCTTATCCCTTTCATCTATGCAGACAATGTCACAATTTACATTCCTTACAAATCTAAACTGACAGAAATCACCAACGAAATCAAGATCTGCTTGAACATCATGGACTCTTGAGCAAATGCATTTCAACTAAAACTCAACAAAGAAAAAACACACTGTCTCATCCTCTCATCCCAACACAGCGCGGACAACCGCACAATTATCAACACCACAGATTACATCCTCCCTATCTCAGACAGCCTGAAAATCCTCGGCGTTACAATGGACCGCAACTTAACACTAGAGAGCCAAGTGACATCCACAACAAAGAAAATGTTCCAATCAATATGGAAACTTAAACGCGTGAAACAATTCTTCCCAAGGGGAACATTTCACAATCTGATACAATCAATGGTTCTAAGCCATGTAGACTACTGCAATGGAATTTATGCGGGATGCAAAGAACAAACCTTAAAGAAACTTCAGACAGCTCAAAACACGGCAGCTAGACTTATCTTCGGAAAAACGCGATTTGAAAGCGCAAAACCACTTCGCTATAAACTACACTGGCTCCCAATCAAAGAACGCATTGCTTTCAAAGTCTGCACTCTGGTTCACAAAATTATCTACGGTGAAGCCCCGGGATATATGACAGATTTGATCGACCTACCAACTAGGAACACATTCGAATCAACACGAACGTACCTAAATCTGCACTACCCAAGCTGCAAAGGACTCAAATACAAATCAACTTACGCGTCCAGTTTTTCCTACATAAGCACACAACTGTGGAACGCATTACTAAAAGCCTTGAAAACTACGAACGACCACCTAAACTTCTGGAAAATACTAAAAACTAACCTGTTTAAAAAGGCATACCCTACCGATCCAACATAAATGCCTGATCTCTGCAACACAATAAAACTAAAGTACGTAATGGACATAACACAACTCTTCCATTGTACGATTCCTAATGTGGCTGTGCCACATGAACTTTATCTTACCACAACATCACTTTGTATTTGTTTACACCAGAATCTGCAAACGCCTCTCCGGTACTATGTAAGCCACATTGAGCCTACAAATAGGTGGGAAAATGTGGGATACAAATGTAACAAATAAATAAATAAACATTGTTTTACCTTTTCCTTTATTTTCTTTGGGTTTTTTGCCAAATTTTTAAGTTTCCTTAATTTTTCGTCGTCACAAGGTTGCTTTTGGGCCTTGACCTTGGCCGGGTTCACTTCCTATCTTTTTCTCCAGTGCCTCATCCCTTTTTCCAGCACTATCGCTTATTTTAATTTAGCCAATGACGTTTTCCCGTCCATGTCCACTAAAGTTCCTAGTGACTTCAAGCACTATACTCAGTGCAATTGGATGATCGCTGGAACAGACACCCATTCTTGGTGTCTCCAGTGTTTATGGCCTGACCATAGCCCTGTAAACTGCAACCTTTGTCTTTGTATGAAGAAAAGGACCTAACTTTCCAGAGAGGCTCAGCATGAGAAACATTTTGGAGCCAAGTCCGATTCCTCAGCATTGACATCGGCATCAAGGTCAAAGGCATCAAAAGCAACATCAAGCATCGCACCAGCATTGGGAGCATTGGTAAGCATAGCTGCTGCTAGACCTGTAAATACTGGGAGCAGCGGTGCATTGAGTGGGTCTCCACCTGTCTCGAGGCCTACTGCTGTGCAGAGCCCCCGGGACCGTCCATCGTTGAACTCGACCCCGAGGCAACGTAATAATTCGATGATGTCCTCATTGGCACTGAGGAGCCTCATTGACAAGCTTTGGGCGAAAGCCAAGAAGCATCATCACTGATCCCCCTTGATGCATGGTGCTGGGAGTTCCGGGGCATCAAGGGATTCAGCACCCGAGAAGTGGTGCCAGGAGGATCGCTCTCCCTCCATTTAGGGGGTATCAATGTGCTCTTCTACCAGAAGGCACCAGCCGGCTCCAGTATTGACCTCGACAGTCCTGCAACCTGTCTCTCAACTGGAGCCCTAGCTTTTCCCGATGTCGGCCCTTGATGAGCGCATTTGGGCCATGCTTCCTGAGCAGCTTGATTGCCTTATGCAATGGTGTGCATCAGCACCAGGGGTGCTTGCGCCCTACCCTGCCTCCCATTGTGGCCTTGCATGGCCCTCAATCTGCGGTGAGGCCTCCGACATTGGTACCACGTGTAGCCCCAGTGTCAACTGCCACCCAAGCTAGGAACCCCCCCACGTTGGTGGAGGAAGCTTCGCCGGAGTTGAAACAGAAACCGGCTCCTCAATGACATTCTCAAGGACATGGCTCCTCTGCATCGAGGCAGACTTGGTCTCAACCCTACCATCGAGAGGTTTTGTCTAACACCAATGAGGAGCGTTCATGGGAGTCAGAGGAAGATCCCAGGTACTTTTCCTCAGACAAGTCCTATGGGATATTCTCTGAACCCTCCCCTCCATCTGAAAGGAGAAAGTCTCCCCTGGAAAGCCTTTCATTTCCATCTTTTGTAAAGGAAATGGCTGATGCCATTCCATTTCCATCTTTTGTAAAGGAAATGGCTGATGCCATTCCATTTCCTTTAGAAGTGAAGGATAAGCCAAAAGCCAAGATGCTTGAGGTCCTGGACTACACGTCTCCTCCAAGGGAGGCTTTGACTGTCCCTCTTCACGAGGTACTCCAGGAAGTCCTCATTAGGAATCGGGAGTCCACTCTGTCAGTCTCTGTACTGCCCAAGAAGATCAATTCCATGTACCAGATCTACAACACACCTGGATTTGATAAGCCTCAGTTGCCTCACAATTCCATGGTGGTGGAATCCACTCTCAAAAGAGCCAAGAGTTCCAGAGACTACGCCTCGGCATCCCCAAGCAGAGAAGCTAGAACCCTGGATTCTTTCTTCACGTTGAGGTGTGGCAGCATTCGTTTCCTGCTACTCTCAGGCCCAGGAAGAGTCTCCTTCGTTTGCGATTTTGTTCGCTTCTGTTTTTTTGCGTTTTTTTCACAAGATTTAAAAAAAAATAAAAAATAAGGTTCCCGTAGTTTTCCCTTTAGTTTTTTTTCCCCTATTTCAAGTTTTCTCTCTTTTTCATCGCGTTCGGCCTTAGGCCACACGGTCGGGTTCTCCCCTTTTTTCTCTTTTGTGCCTTTTTCTGATTTTTAGGCACGATCGCGTCTTTTGATTTCGCCGAAGCCGTTTTTCCTTCCATATCATCGAAGACTCCCAGCAGCTTCAAGCGTTGTACGTGGTGCAACCGGACTATCTCAGGTACCGATACCCACGCCTGGTGTATTCAGTGCCTTGGGCCCAACCATAGCCCAGCCGCTTGTAGTCTGTGTCTTCGTATGAAGAAACGGACCCAAGTGTCTCGAGAGGCCCAACGTGAAAAACCTTTTGGGGCTCAGTCCGGTCCTTCGACATCGACATTGGTACCAAGGTAGGCGGTGTCAACATCGAAGGGAGCATAGACGTCGGGGAGAGAGGTAATGGCTGCTATGAGACCAACTCATGCTGGGAGCAGTGAGGCGTCGACTGGGTCTCCACCTGCCTCGAGGCCTCCTGTTATGCAGGCCCCCCCCCCCCCCCCCCCGGGACCGGCCTTTGTCAGACCCGGCCCTGAGGAGGCATGAGGATTCCATGTCCTCCTCATTGGTACCGAGGAGTCTTGATGACAGGTGTTGAGCAAAGGCTAAGAAGCACCGTCATTGTTCTCCTTCGTCGCACAGTACTGGGAGCTCCTGGACGTCGAGAGAGTTGGCACCCGAGAAGCTTCGGCGCAGAGAGGATTGCTCATCCTCGATACAGGAGGTGCTGATGCGTCGGTCTCCTAGCAGCCCAATGCCTGCTCCTGAGCCTCCACAGATTCTGACATCGTCTGCCCCACCTACCCCACAGCCTTCTCCGATGGCAGCTCTTGACGAGCGCATCTGGGCCTTGTTTCCAGAACTTCTGGATGGACTGTTACGTCAGTCAGCTTCGGTGTCAGCGGTGCTTGCGCCTTCTGTACCATCTGCTGTAGCGGTGTCTGGCCCTTTATCTGTGGTGAGGTCTCCGACCGCGATGCCACCTGCGGCATCGGCTTCCACCCAGGTCGACTCACCTTCGACATCAGTGGAGGGAGCTTCACCGCAGTCGGACAGGGCATCGACCTCTCGACATCGCCATAGAGGACATCGTTTCTCAGCGTCGACAGGTCCAGTGTCGAAGCACCTGAACTCAGGTTTTATCCAACACTGAGCAGGAGCGTTCGTGGGAATCAGATGAGCAGGGCCGTGCCTAGGGTCTCTGGCGCCCCCCTGCAGACTATCAGTTGGCGACCCCCCCCGTGAAAATGATCACGCCCTCCCCCCCATGAAAATGATCGCTCACCACTTGCCACACTGAAAGGAATTGTCAGCAATATTCTTAGAAACAAATTGCTATACATTGCAAAATAAGATAGCAGATGTAAATTCTCAAAGTGGACATATTCCAAACGCTAAAATGAAAATAAAATGATTTTTTTCTACCTTTGTTGTCTGGTGACTTTCTTTTATCGATCATGCTGGTCCAGTATCTGATTCTGCTGCTATCTGTCCTCTTAACTCCATTTCCAGGGCTTCCTTTCCATTTATTTCTTTACTTTTCTCCTTCATTTCTTGCTCTATATCCATTTCCAGCAATTTCTCCTCTCTCCCTGGGTCCTGCCCTCCCATCCATGTCCCTTCTTGTCCCTCTCTGCCCTTCCCTCCTCCATCCATAGCCAGCAATCCTCCTCTCTCCCCTCCCCTCCATTTCCAGCAATTTGTCCTCTCCCTGGGCCCCCATGTCCATCCTTGTTCCTCTCTGCCCTTCCCTCCTCCATCCATAGCCAGCAATCCTCCTCTCTCCCCTCCCCTCCATTTCCAGCAATTTGTCCTCTCCCTGGGCCCCCATGTCCATCCTTGTCCCTCTCTGCCCTTCCCTCCTCCATCTATAGCCAGCAATCCTCGCCTCCTCTCTCCCCTCCTCTCCATTTCCAGCAATTTGTCCTGTCCCTGGGCTCTGCCCTCCCATCCATGTCCCTCTCTGCCCTTCCCTCCTCCATCCATAGCCAGCAATCCTCCTCGCTCCCCTCCCCTCCATTTCCAGCAATTTGTCCTCTCCCTGGGCCCCCATGTCCATCCTTGTCCCTCTCTGCCCTTCCCTCCTCCATCCATAGCCAGCTATCCTCTCTCCCCTCCCAGCAATGTGTCCTGTCCCTGGGCCCTGCCCTCCCATCCATGCCTCTCTGCCCTTCCCTCTGCGCCCTGGGGCCTTTAAATCTTTTACTTCCGGTCGCAGCAGCGTCAGTGAAAGCGGAGCGCTGCCGACGTCTCCCTTCCCTTCTCGCTCTTGGTTCCCTCAGTGTCTGCCTTCTTCTGATGTCAGAAGAAGGCGGGACACTGAGGGAACCAACGAGTGCAAGGGAAGGGAGACGTCGGCAGCAGTGGCGTAGCTAGGGTAGTTGACACCCGGGGCCGGTCATTTTTTAACACCCCCCCCCCCCCCAAATCCAGTACTAGGCATACCGAGAATACAAAACACTCACGACCTATAGAGCAATTCTACCATACCATAAGCAGTCATTTCTACGAGTCACACAAGGAAAAGGAAAGCATCTTAAGCACTACAGTGAGCACTAGAACATCAATTCACCTATTGTAAAATGAAACCAGACAGAATAGTACAGATCGTCGATCCTGCACAGTCAATGCCAACTGAAAGCCATGTCTTTTTCACAAACACAGATACACCCTAATCCACTATAGAATAAGTAATCATAAACTTTCTATTTAAACAAAAATTAAACTGAACCCCCGATGCCAGACTCTGCATACAATGCAACACCACAGAAACAGAAAATGTCTCCTAGTACTGTGCAAAATATAAAGACAGCAGATGTAAATTTGAAAAAACTAACAAATACCAATCACCACTTTACAAATTAACAAATAGAAATAAAACAAATACAGAAAATAAAATAATACCATTTTATTGGACTAATACATTTAGCTTCCAGAGACCAAAATCTCCTTCCTCAGGTCAATACAGGCTGGGCTGACTCTAGAGGGCCATGTCACAGCTCATAATGTTAGAATCATGGCTGTGTCAGTGGCTCACTTGAAGTCAGCTTCCATTGAAGAGATTTGCAAGGCTGCAACGTGGTCATCAGTCCACACATTCACATCTCACTACTGACTTCAGCAGGACACCCGAAGTGACAGTCGGTTTGGGCAGTCGGTGCTGCAACATCTGTTCGGGGTTTAGGATCCAACTCCACCCCCCTAGACCCATTTTTGTTTTTATTCAGGCTGCACTCTCAGTTAGTTGGTTATGGTTTCAGGTCAATCTCTGTTATGTCCTTGCCATTGCGAGGCCCAATTGACCAATGTTCATTGTTTTGAGTGAGCCTGGGTGCTAGGTATACCCCATATGTGAGAACAAGCAGCCTGCTTGTCCTCGGAGAAAGCGAAGATACCTGTAGCAGGTATTCTCCGAGGACAGCAGGCCTTATATTCTCACAGTCCCTCCCATCTCCCCTTGGAGTTGTCTCCTTTATTATTTTTCCTTTTTTTGCTGTTATAACTGAGGTGACTGCATTCGCGCAGTGGGCGGGAAGGCACTTGTGCGTGTGCGGTGGAGCATGTTTTGTGCTCCACAAAGCTCTTCTTATGCTTGCCATAAGATCCAGACCGGGCAACGCAGCCTGCTTTACACACTTACATAAGTACTGCCATACTGGGAAAAGACCAAGGGTCCATCAAGCCCAGCATCTGGTCTCTGACAGCGGCCAATCTAGGCTTCAAGAACCTGGCAAACCTCCCCCCCTCCCCCAAATAATTTAATAATGTTCAATGGACTTTTCCCTCAGGCATCTGTCCAAACCCCCTTTAAATTCCGTAAGGCCAGCTGCTGTCACTACATTCTCCGGCAACGAGTTCCAGAGTCTAACTACACGCTGAGTAAAGAAAAACTTTCTCCTATTTGTTTTAAATCTACCATATTCTAGCTTCATCTTGTGTCCCCTGGTTGTGTTGTTGTTTGAAAGTGTAAACAAACGCTTCACATCTGTCCGCTCTAATTTGCTCATTATCTTGTAGACTTCTATCATATCACCCCTCAGCCGCCTTTTCTCCAAGCTGAAGAGCTCTAACCTTCTCAGCCTTTCCTCATAGAGAAGTCGTTCCATTCCCTTTATCATTTTCATTGCCCTTCTCTGCACCTTTTCTAATTCCTTTATATCTTTTTTGAGATGTGGCGACCAGAATTGGACACAACACTCGAGGTGCAGTCGCACCATGGAGCGATACAACGGCATTATAACATCCTCGTGTTTGTTTTCCATCCCTTTCCTAATAATACTTAACATTCTGTGTGCTTTCTTAGCCGCTGCAGCACACTGAGTAGAAGTTTTTAACATCTTATCAACTATTACTCCCAGATCCCTTTCTAGGTCCGTGACTCCTAACGTGGAACCTTGCATGATATAGCTGTAATTCGGGTTCCTCTTACCTACATGCATCACTTTGCACTTGTCAACATTGAACTTCATCTGCCACTTGCACACCCAATCCCCCAGTCTCGCGAGGTCCTCCTGTAATCTTTCACACTCCTCCTGCGACTTGACGACCCTGAATAACTTTGTGTCATCTGCAAATTTAATTACCTCACTAGTTACTCCCATCTCTAGGTCATTTATAAATATGTTAAAAAGAAGCAGTCCCAGCACAGACCCCTACGGGACCCCACTAACTACCCTTCTCCACTGAGAATACTTACCGTTCAACCCTACTCTTGTGAGAATATAAGTTCTGCTGTCATCAGAGAATACCTGCTACAGGTAAGTATCTTCGCTATGTCTGCTCTTGCATCACCCTCAGCCCCAACACACTGGGGGACTGAGTATATAGATATTCTAATCATACTGCATGCATGAATTTCTTGTAGAGAATTTCTCTATAAATGTCTGGAAATGTATTCATTTTGCTGTTATATTACTCTAACAGTTTTGCTGTAGGCATTATTGGGGCAATTGTTTTTTCAAAACTATGCAGACAGGTGTAAAGTTAGCAGGCACTATTTCCTGTGGATTTTGGACCAGCTCTTAAAGGAGAAGGTTCCTCAAGAAAATAGTATCCACTCAGATTTGCACCTGTTGTTCTTCAGATTCTTTTTCCAGACAAAACATGCATTCCCACTCTGGGAATGCTTCTGTGAAAATGTAGGCAAAAATATTATTGCTCCAAGATATGGGGGTGAGCAATTTTCAAAAAATTCCTTTTTAGCTAGGTAAATAACCATTTATACATTGTTGAAAATTCCCTTCCTTATGTCTCCAGGCATTTTTTATTTTAATTCCTGTAATCTCACATGCACTTTTTTTTTCTCAGGAGATACTGAGGGATACCTGTGGTGCCCAAGCCTGAAAGATATAATTACTGTTTTGGAAAGCCTAGGGGCTGAGCCCTCTACACTGTTCTCTGAGGGAAGTCTGCCAAAGCAGTGTGCCTCTGAAAGCAGGATGTGAGTCCTAATGATTTTCTCATTTTTTTCTTACTTTTCTTCCCTGATTTCTCCTTTATCTGCCAATCCACAGGACAGGTATTCATAAATACCAGATCAGTATTTAAAAACACTTATGTGGTGATCAGCACTGGTACCAACTACATAAATGCTTTTAAAGAAATCCATGACATTCTCAAGGATAATTTTGAATGTTTAAGTTATTAAACAACCAAAGGTCTCCATTTAAAACTGGGGTAAGAAAGATCCAAGTACTCATGCACAGGATATAGGAAAAAATACTGACACAACACCCCAAAGATATTATAAAAATAAATTGCTTATTTATTTACATAACAGCAAGAACAAAATGAAAGGCAACAATAATGACAATGATGATCTTATCATAGAAACAGCTCAGTGCAAATGCACATGAACCCTAAGGCAGGCTTCTAGTTCACTGGAGAGAAGAAGAAAACTGAAAAGGATCCCACATGGGACATTGCAGAACAAAAGACGGTGGGAAGGTGGAGATGGCTTGAGAATAACCAGGGGCGTAGGTGGATCATAAATGCCTAAAACACTTTATTTCTTATGCTTGCAACAACATGCAATACCCATGCATGTTATTGCAAGCATAAGAAATAAAGTGTTTTAGTCATTTATGATCCAGCGGCATCCCTGTTTCTTCCCAAGGCTTCTAGTTTGGCCAACTATACTAACCCAACACAGCTACTATACAGCAGTTGGACTGCTAGATGACCGAGGGGTAAAGGGGGCACTCAGGGAAGACAAAGCCATAGTTGATAGATTAAATGAATTCTTTGTTTTGGTCATTACAGAGGAAGATTTGGGAGAGATACCAGTGCCAGAAATGATATTGAAAGCTAACCAGTCAGAGAAACTGAATGAAATCTCTATAAACCTGGAAGATTTAATGTGCAATTTGACAAATCTCCTGGACTGGATGGTATTCATCCCAAAGTACTGATAGAATTGAAAAATGAATTTAGTAATACATAATTTATCTTTAAAATCAAGCATGGTGTTATTCTGATCGTGAGTCCTTGTGCCTAGGCCGCAGCCTAGGAGGGACCTTGTCCAAGGCCTAGGGTAGACCAAACAGGCGCTATGCAGTAACACAGGCCACAAAGCCCCGCACACTCAAGGAAATCAGCATGCACCACCTGAAAAGGGAAATAGACCACTCATGCAGGCCACAAGGCCGATCTGGAACCCACTCCTACAGAGTCCAAGCGTACGGGCTGCAAGGCTGAACTGGAACCGAATCATACACTATGGAAGGGAAAGAACAACGAGAGGTCCCAGAAAGGACTGGGGCTCAGGCGGCGCACACAGCGCCAGGCAGAGACACAAAGGGAAGGACATCAGACCAAACTGGCAGATACAGGCAACAACCAGAGGGAGAGAATACAAACAAAGGCTACCCAGTAACCCAGGTAGCGGAAGGCAGTGCCCACAGGGAAAAAGGAAAGGCAGGGTCAGGGCAGGACACTATAGGCTTGCGGAACCTAAAGGAGCAAAGCTCCACAGAAATGGCCAAACAGGAAAAGACAGACTGAAGAAAAGGGTTGCTAAAATCCACCAGGCGGAGGAGGGCCAGGACCCATCAGAGCCAACACAAACACAGCAGGCCAAGGCCAAAAGCAGACAGAAAGAAAAGACAGCTTTTAACTAACTAAACCAGGAAAGGGGGAGAGAGCTCCCCAAAGCCAAATAACAAACACAGGGCACCAAGTGTAAAAGCAGAACACAGGAAAGGACTGCCTTCAAATATACAAACAAGAAAAGGGCCAAAGTCCACAGGAACCAAATAACGAATGAGCAAAAGCAGCCTACAGAGACAGGCTGCTTTCAAAAATAAGGACAGGAAAGAAGCAGGGCTCACAAGAGTACAAAAAGGATTAAAGCAGACACCAGAGAAAGGCTGCCTAAAAGAGGCAGGGCTCACAAAAGACAAATACCAAGCACTGCACATAAAGGGTTAAAGGAGGCTAAAGGGAAACTAAACAAACAAAGCAGGAATGAGCTTACCACGGACAAGTCAACACCACAGCCAGGCAGGGAGAGGCGAGGCAGAAGAGAGACAACAGACCCAGCTGCACTGCAGTGAAGCAATCAAGGAAACGCTGGTTACAACCAGCACACACAGAGACCACAAACAAAGAGAAGAGCAAGCAAACTACAAAGAATATACCCTGTGCCATGAGCACAGACTTAAGCAAGAGAACTAGAGCTCAGAAGAAAGGAATAATGCTAGAGGCTCTGCTGTAGGGAGAGGTGAGTTTAAATAAGGTCTGACGTCTGCTGCTTCAGACATCAGCTCAATCCCTGACAGGCCAATCAGAAATGAGTCCCAGTCATTCCCCTGCCTGTCTCAGTAGAATCATAACATATGGTACCAGAAGATTGGAGGGTGGCCAATGTAACGCCGATTTTAAAAAGGTCCCAGAGATGATTCGGGAAAGTATTGACCAGTCAGCCTGATGTCGGTGTCAGGCAAAATGATAGAGACTATTACAAATGACAAAATTACAGAGCATGTTCAAAAGCATAGATTAATGAGACAAAGCCAACATGTATTTAGTGAAGGGAAATCTTGCCTCACCAATCTATTACATTACTTTGAAGGGGTGAACAAATATGTGGCTAAAGGTGAGCCAGTCAATATTGTGTATCTGGATTTTCAAAAGGCACTTGACAAAGTACCTCATGAAAGACTTCAGAGGAAATTGGAGAGTCATGGGATAGGAGATAGTGTTCTATTGTGGATTAAAAACTGGTTAAAAGATAGAAAACAGAGAGTAGGGTTAAATAGTCAGTTTTCTCAATGGAGAAGGGTAGATAGAGTAACTAGTGAGGTAATTAAATTTGCTGACAACACAAGGTTATTCAAAGTTGTTAAATTGTGAGAGGACTGTGAAAAATTACAAGAGGACCTTACAAGACTGGGCGTCTAAATGGCAGATGATGTTTAATGTGAGCAAGTGCAAAGTGATGCATGTGGGAAAGACAAACCTGAATTATAGATACGTAATGCAAGTTTCCACATTAGGAGTCACCGACCAGGAAAGGGATCTAGGTGTCATTGTTATGATACGTTAAAACCCTCTGCTCAGTGTGCGGCAACGGCTAAGAAAGCAAATAGAATGTTAGGTATTATTAGGAAAGGAATGGACACTCGAGGCCCAAGTTAACTTCACAGTCAAGAAAATGTTCCACTCAATGTGGAAACTTAAACGTGTAAAGCCATTCTTCTCGAGGGCATCATTCCGCAACCTGGTTCAATCAATGGTACTATGCCATGCTGACTATTCCAATGGACTTTATGTGGGATGCAAAGAACAACTCATAAAGAAACTACAGACTGCTCAAAACACAGCAGCCAGGACTACAGACTGCTCAAAACACAGCAGCCAGGCTCATATTTGGAAAATTGCGATTTGACAGCGCCAAACTGCTACGAGAAAAACTGCACTGGCTCCCAATCAAAGAACGTATTACTTTCAAAATCTGCACCCTGGTCCACAAGATTATCTATGGCGAAGCACCGGGTTATATGTCTGACCTTATAGACCTACCAAAAACAAACACAATTGGATCATCACAATCATACCTAAATCTTCACCACCCCAGCTGCAAGGGACTCAAGTATAAATTAATGCACGGATCCAGCTTCTTCTATATAAGCACACAACTATGGAACGCATTACCAAAAGCCATAAAGACAACACACGACCACCTCAACTTCCGGAAATCACTAAAGACCGGCCTGTTCGAGAAGGCATAACTTACTGATCCAACTTAGGTGCCTGGACTCAGCAACACAATGAAACCATAACTTGCAACGATCATTATATAACTCTTCTCTCGATTCTATTATTACTATTACTACTACTATTTAGCATTTCTATAGCGCTACAAGGCGTACGCAGCGCTGCACAAACATAGAAGAAAGACAGTCCCTGCTCAAAGAGCTTACAATCTAATAGACAAAAAATAAATAAAGTAAGCAAATCAAATCAATTAATGTGAACGGGAAGGAAGAGAGGAGGGTAGGTGGAGGCGAGTGGTTACAAGTGGTTACGAGTCAAAAGCAATGTTAAAGAGGTGGGCTTTCAGTCTAGATTTAAAGGTGGCCAAGGATGGGGCAAGACGTAGGGGCTTAGGAAGTTTATTCCAGGCGTAGGGTTCAGCGAGACAGAAGGCGCGAAGTCTGGAGTTGGCAGTAGTGGAGAAGGGAACAGATAAGAAGGATTTATCCATGGAGCGCAGTGCACGGGAAGGGGTGTAGGGAAGGACGAGTGTGGAGAGATACTGGGGAGCAGCAGAGTGAGTACATTTATAGGTTAGTAGAAGAAGTTTGAACAGGATGCGAAAACGGATAGGGAGCCAGTGAAGGGTCTTGAGGAGAGGGGTAGTATGAGTAAAGCGACCCTGGCAGAAGACGAGACGGGCAGCAGAGTTTTGAACCGACTGGAGAGGGGAGAGGTGACTAAGTGGGAGGCCAGCAAGAAGCAGATTGCAGTAGTCTAAACGAGAGGTGACAAGGGTGTGGATGAGGGTTTTGGTAGAGTGCTTGGAAAGAAAGGGGCGGATTTTATGGATGTTGTAAAGAAAGAAACGACAGGTCTTGGCAATCTGCTGGATATGAGCAGAAAAGGAGAGAGAAGAGTCAAAGATGACCCCAAGGTTTCGAGCTGAGGAGACAGGGAGAATGAGAGAGCCATCAACAGAAATAGAAAACAGGGGGAGCGGGGAGGTGGGCTTGGGGGGGGGGGGGGGGAAATGAGAAGCTCGGTTTTGGTCATATTTAATTTCAGGTTGAGACATCCAGACAGCAATGTCAGACAAGCACGCTGAAACTTTGGTTTGGATGCAAGGTGAGATATCAGGGGTAGAAAGGTAGATTTGGGAGTCATCAGCATAGAGATGGTAGGAAAAGCCATGGGATGAGATTAATGAACCAAGGGAAGAAGTGTAGATAGAAAAGAGGAGGGGACCAAGAACAGAACCCTGAGGTACGCCGACAGGCAGAGGGATAGAAGTAGAAGAGGATCCACCAGAGTGAACACTAAAGGTGCGGAGGGAGAGGTAGGAAGAGAACCAGGAAAGGACAGAGCCCTGGAATCCAAGTGAGGACAGGGTATCGAGAAGTATGCTGTGATCGACAGTGTCAAAAGCAGCAGAAAGATCAAGAAGAATGAGGATGGAATATTGACCTCTGGATTTAGCCAGTAATAGGTCATTGGAGACTTTAGTAAGCGCAGTTTCGGTTGAGTGGAGAGGGCGAAAACCAGATTGTAGTGGGTCAAGAATAGCATGTGAGGAGAGAAAATCAAGGCAGCGGCGGTGAACAGCACGCTCAAGTAATTTGGAGAGAAAAGGAAGGAGGGAGATGGGTCGGTAATTAGAGGGACAAGTAGGGTCGAGTGAAGGCTTCTTAAGGAGAGGTGTGACTACAGCATGTTTAAAGGCAGCAGGGACAGTCGCAGTGGAAAGTGAGAGGTTGAGAATGTGACAGATAAAAGGAATAAGAGCAGGAGAGATGGCATTAAGAAGGTGGGTGGGAATGGGATCAGAGGAACAGGTGGTACATTTTGAGGAAGAAAGGAGAAGTGTAGTTTCCTCAATAGTAACTTCAGGAAAGGAGGAAAGGGAATATGGGGAAGGAGAGAGAGGGGAATGGACTAGTGGAGGGAGAGGTGGTGAGGTAGAGAAAGCAAGGTTTATCTTTTGAACCTTGTTGTGAAAGAATGTCTGTAACACATACATCTCATTCTCTACCACAGTGGCGTAGCAAGGGCGGGGCAGTGGGGGCGGTCCGCCCCGGGTGTCCGTGGGTGGGGGGGTGCTCCGTCGCGTCTCTCTCCTGCCACCACCTGCCTTTTTTTTAAAAATCCGTGCAGCCACGCAGGCAGCGCTGAGCACCCCCACCCCTCCCCAATCCCCATTCTCCCCTCTGAGCACCCCCACCCTCTCCAATCCCCTTCTCCTCTCTGAGCACCCCTCCTCTGAACTCCCCCACCCCCTCTCCAATCCTCTTCTCCTCTCTGAGCACCCCCACCCTCTCCAATCCCCTTCTCCCCTCTGAGCACCCCCACCCCCTCTCCAATCCCCATTCTCCCCTCTGAGCTCCCCCCCTGACCTAGTCCCGTCCCCCCCTCCATTGAAGCCACAGAGCCCTCTTCTCCTGCCACCGCCTGCCTTTTTCTTTTCTTTTAATCCGTGCAGCCACGCAGGCAGCGCTTCGCGTCTGCCCTGTGTGTGCTGCTGTGAAAGAAGTAAATCGCCAGCGCTGGCTTCGGGCCTTCCCTCGATGTCCCGCCCTCGAGGAAATAGGAAGTTACCTCACAAGAGGGCGGGACATCGAGGGAAGGCCCGAAGCCAGCGCTGGCGATTTACTTCTTTCACAGCAGCACACACAGGGCAGACGCGAAGCGCTGCCTGCGTGGCTGCACGGATTAAAAAGAAAAGAAAAAGGCAGGCGGTGGCAGGAGAAGAGGGCTCTGTGGCTTCAATGGAGGGGGGGACGGGACTAGGTCAGGGGGGGAGCTCAGAGGGGAGAATGGGGATTGGAGGGGGTGGGGGTGCTCAGAGAGGAGAAGAGGATTGGAGAGGGGGTGGGGGAGTTCAGAGGAGGGGTGCTCAGAGAGGAGAAGGGGATTGGAGAGGGTGGGGGTGCTCAGAGGGGAGAATGGGGATTAGGGAGGGGTGGGGGTGCTCAGAAGGGTACTCAGAGGTGGAGGGGTGGGGGAGTTCAGAGGAGGGATGCTCAGAGGTGAGAAGGGGATTGGGGAGGGTGGGGTGCTCAGAGGGGAGAATGGGGATTGGGGAGGGGTGGGGGTGCTCAGAGGGGATAAGGGGACTGGGGAGGGAAGTGCTCATGGGAGAAGGGGGTCTGGAACTGGGGGCTGAAAAGGGGCAGGGGCTGATACTGTGGGGACTGGGGGCTTTAAAGGGGACAGGGAGAAGTGGCTGGGGCTGAAGCTGGGGACTGGTGAGAGAAAAGGGCTGGGGTTGAAACTAGGGGCTGAAAAGCGGACAGGGAGAAGTGGCTGGGGGCTGAAGCCCAGGACTGATGGGAGAAAAGGGCTGGGGACTGGTGGGATAGTGGGGCTGAAAAGGGTGGCAGGTGGGAGATGTGGGCTGGAACTGGAACTAGGTGCAGGTGGAAAGAGGGGGCAGAGAGAGGGGACAGACCCTGGATGGAAGGGGGGGTGCGTGAGGGAGGGCAGACCCTGGATGGATGGGAGAGGGAGGACAGACGGATCGAAGGGGCAGAGAGAAAGGGCAGATGGTGGGTGGAAGGGGGAGAGAGAAAGAGGGCAGATGGTGAATGGAAGGGGCAGAAAGAGAAGGCAGACACTGGATGGAAGGGACATTAGAGAGGGCAGACACTGGATTTCAGAGAAAGAGCAAAGACAGATGCTGGATGGAAGGAAGACAGTGACAAGAAGATGAGGAAAGCAGAAACCAGAGACAACAAACTGTAAATAAAATATATTTTTTTGCTTTAGGGTATAGTATTGTATCTGTGTTTATGTGTTAAATGTTTATAAATAGAACATATAAATAAAGGTAATCATTTTATTGGACTAATTTTTAATACATTTTGACTTAACTTTCAGAGAACAAAACCCCCTTCCTCAGGTCAGGATAGGATACTATAACAGCACTATACTGTATTGACCTGAGGAAGGAGGTTTTGGCCTCTGAAAGCTAAATGTATTAGTCCAATAAAATGGTATTTTATTTTCTATATTTGTTTTATTTCTATTTGTTAATTTGTAAAGTGATCGGATTTGTTAGTTTTTTCAAATTTTATATTTTGCACAGTACTAGGGGACATTTTCTGTTTCTGTGGTGTTGCATTGTATGCAGAGTCTGGCATCGGGGGTTCAGTTTAATTTTTGTCTAAATAGAAAGTTTATGATTACTTATTCTATAGTGGATTAGGGTGTATCTGTGTTTGTGAAAAAGACATGGCTTTCGGTTGGCATTGACTGTGCAGGATCGACGATCTGTACTAATCTGTCTGTTTTCGTTTTACAATAGGTGAATTGATGTTCTAGTGCTCACTGTAGCGTTTAAGATGCTTGTGTGACTTGTAGAAATGACTGCTTATGGTATGGTAGAATTGCGCTATAGGTCCTGAGTGTTTTGTATTCTCGGTATGCCTAGTACTGGATTGGGGGGCGGGGGGTGTTAAAAAAATGACCGGCCCCGGGTGTCAACTACCCTAGCTACGCCACTGCTCTACCACATCACTCTGTATTTGTTTCATCACCGGAGGGTGCTTATGCCTCATTGTGCTATGTAAGCCATATTGAGCCTGCAAATAGGTGGGAAAATGTGGGGTACAAATGCAACAAATAAATAAATAAAATAGTCAGGTTCCACCTGTTGCTCCCTCAGGTGTCCATGGTAATACTTGACTGGAATCGACAGTTTCCATCCAAGCCCAGCATAGTGTGTAAAAACCCCTGGCCTTGCGGGGTCTTTTCCTCCTGGGCTCAGCTCACAATTGGAAGGACCTCTGCCAACACACAACACCTCCACACTCGGTTAAACCAGAAGATCCTCTTTATTTTAGTTCTCACATTAACTGGTGTCACCAAAAATTCCCAAAAAGATGCACTTAACACAGTTCTCCTGCCCCTAGAAAAGGTGTAATCCAGGGCAAGAGAAAAAAGAAAGAAAGAAAAAAAAAAAAAGGAGTTTGGGGTGAGACTCAGCTCCCTTAGCCAGCCAGCCAGTCAGTCAGTCAATCAATCCCCAGATAAATTATCCCCTCCTGCAACAGAAAAAAAAATGCTCTAGGACAGTTCTCTTTTTCCCTTGCTTTAAAGTTCAATCACTTTTGCTTTACAGTTCAAGGTTACAGTTTCCTTAAAGTGCAGTTCACCTTTTTTTCCTTCAGCTAAAACCTTAGCACTTTGGTTCCCTGCTGTAGCAGTGCTTCCCCCTCTGCCCCATAACTATCAGTCTGTGGCCACCCACACACTTCTCTCTCCAAATACAGTTCAAGACGCTTATTTTTACTCATTCCATCATCCATTTGTTCCTCCGAATGCTGTGCAACCGCTTGGGAAGGCTGTAGGCTCTCCTCCCATTTCATCTCTCCTCTCTCTTCACCACCAATCTCTCTCAAACCTCAGTTCCTCAAAGTCTTGAGGAATGCAGGCTTCCCCACCCTCACAGGTGACAGGGATTTTATATTGATTCTTTATCCAAAGGAACTGGCCTCCTAGCTCACGCTCCCCCTGCTGGCCACTGGAGAGATTGACTTTCCCTCTCTGCTGCTGCTGGATAAAGAGTCCCTGGCTGGTTTTGACTCCCTCCCTCCTCCCTGATGGATTCTGGGTAGGGTAGTTCTGGCTCCTGAAGCCTCTCGAGCGGCACAAGGGACCTGGTCTTATTACAAGTGTTAAAACATTCCCACACTCCATTAGTCAAAGATTCTCTAGGAAGGGATTTCACATAATGTTGCAAGTAGGCAAAACTTGCCTTCAGAGTTAAAGTTCCCCTAGAAAAATCAGAAATAGGTTTCAGAGTACCAGCATCAGTCAGAACATGATATAAATATTGGGTCCCCCCAGCCACTTACCTCTGGGTAAGCCCTCAGATCACACAGGATCATATTGGCCCATTTCTTTGTTAAATATTGATATAAAAATCCTATTCTCCGAGGACAAGCAGGCTGCTTGTTCTCACTGATGGGTGACGTCCACGGCAGCCCCTCCAATTGGAACACTTTTCTAGCAAAGTCCTTTGCTAGTCCTCGCGCGCCGATGCGCACCGTGCATGCGCGGCGGTCTTCCCGCCCGAACCGGCTCGTGCTGGCCAGTCTACTTTTGTCCGCGCTCGGTACGGTCGTGTTTCGCCGTTCGCGCCCCAAAGTTGACCTCGCGCGTCGTTTATCGTCTTCGTTCTTTAAAAAAAAAAAAAAAAAAGGTGTCGGAAGGAGACCTTTATGGTTTTCTCCCTTCCCATACTTCTAGTTTTGCCCCGGTAAGTTTTCTTTCGTTGTCGGGGTAGGCCCTATTTAGGCCTCGGTTGAAGTTTTTCTTCCCCCTATTTTTTTGGTGCCATTTTCGCCATTTCGAGTTTTGATCTCGCCGGCGCGATTTTTCCGCCCATGACATCGAAGTCTTCCAGCGGCTTCAAGAAGTGCACCCAGTGCGCCCGGGTAATCTCGCTCACTGACAGGCACGCGTCGTGTCTTCAGTGTCTGGGGGCTGGGCACCGCCCTCAGGCCTGTAGTCTATGTTCCCTTTTGCAAAAGCGGACCCAGGTAGCGAGATTAGCCCAGTGGAACGTTTTGTTCTCGGGCTCTTCGTCGGCATCGGCACCGGGAGTATCGAGTGCTTCAACGTCGTCGGCGCCCGGACCTTCATCCTCGCCCCCGATTGCATCGAGTGCATCGAGGCATCGGCCCTCTGCATCGGGGCGACATCGGAGGGCTGCGTCGGCGTCGGTGGTATCGAGACCTCCTCGTCTGCTGATGTCGTCGGACGGTGGTGCTTCGTCTGGAGTGCAGGTGAGGGCTGTCCATTCCCCTGCTGGTGGCGGTGAGCCTTCGGGTGGGTCTCCCCCTACCCTGAGGGCTCCTGCGGTACAGCCCCCCCGAGACCGACCCTCTTTGGCCTCGGCCCCGAGGAAGAGACGGCTGGATTCTACGTCCTCCTCGTCGGTGCCGGGAAGCTCCGGTGATGTGCTTCGGTCCAAAAAATCGAAGAAGCATCGTCACCGGTCCCCTTCCCGTGTCGGCACCGAGAGCTCTGGGTCGCCGAAGGAGTCGGCACCCAGTAAGCATCGGCACCGAGAGGACCGCTCGCCCTCTGTTCAAGAGGTGTCGATGCGCTCCCCTTTGGACAGCCCGGAACAGCCTCCACTCTTGGAACAGGTTCTGACATCGACTCCTGCATCGGCTTCCATGTCTTTTTCCACAGCCGCTCTGCACGAGAGCCTCCGGGCCGTTCTCCCAGAGATCCTGGGAGAGCTGTTGCGCCCTACCCCTCCGGTACCGGGGGTGCTTGCGCCACCGGTACCGTCGAGCGAGGCGCCGGCTGGCCCATTGTCCGGGGTGAGGTCTCCGACATTGGTGCCGCTTGCGGTACCGAGTGCGGTAGCCTCCCAGGAAGGCTCCCCAACTACGTCGGCGGAGGGAGCTTCGCCAGTGCAGGCGAGGGAGTCTACCTCTCGATGCTCCCACCGTGGCCGTGGTTCCACGGAGTCGAGCCGGGCACGGTTGCAGACACAGGTCCGTGAACTTGTGTCTGACACCGATGGTGAGGCCTCGTGGGAAGAGGAAGAAGACATCAGATATTTCTCTGACGAGGAGTCTGAGGGTCTTCCTTCTGATCCCACTCCCTCTCCTGAAAGACAGCTTTCACCTCCTGAGAGCCTGTCTTTCGCTTCCTTTGTCCGGGAGATGTCTACGGCCATCCCCTTCCCGGTGGTTGTGGAGGACGAGCCCAGGGCTCCTGGACTATCCTTCTCCACCTAAGGAAGCGTCCACAGTACCCATGCATCATGTCCTCAAAAAGACATTGCTGGCGAACTGGACCAAGCCTCTAAGTAATCCCCACATTCCCAAGAAGATCGAGTCCCAGTACCGGATCCATGGGGACCCAGAGCTGATGCGCACTCAGTTGCCTCATGACTCTGGAGTTGTGGATTTGGCCCTAAAGAAGGCCAAGAGTTCTAGGGAGCATGCTTCGGCGCCCCCCGGGCAAAGACTCTAGAACCTTGGACTCCTTTGGGAGGAAGGCCTACCATTCTTCTATGCTCGTGGCCAAGATTCAGTCCTACCAGCTCTACACGAGCATACACATGCGGAACAATGTGCGGCAGTTGGCGGGCTTGGTGGACAAGCTCCCCCCTGAGCAAGCCAAGCCATTTCAGGAGGTTGTCAGGCAGCTGAAGGCGTGCAGAAAATTCCTGGCCAGAGGGGTGTATGACACCTTTGATGTTGCGTCCAGGGCCGCTGCTCAAGGTGTGGTGATGCGCAGACTCTCATGGCTGCGTGCCTCCGACCTGGAGAATAGAATCCAGCAGCGGATTGCGGACTCGCCTTGCCATGCGGATAATATTTTTGGAGAAAAAGTCGAGCAGGTGGTAGAGCAGCTCCACCAGCGGGACACCGCATTCGACAAGTTCTCCCGCCGGCAGCCTTCAGCCTCTACCTCTACAGGTAGAAGATTTTTGGGGGGAAGGAAGACTGTTCCCTACTCTTCTGGTAAGCGTAGGTACAATCCTCCTTCTCGACAGCCTGCGGCCCAGGCTAAGCCCCAGCGCGCTCGCTCTCGTCAGCAGCGTGCGCCTCAGCAAGGCCCCTCGGCTCCCCAGCAAAAGCAAGGGACAAGCTTTTGACTGGCTCCAGCAGAGCATAGCCGACATCCAAGTGTCAGTGCCGGGCGACCTGCCAGTCAGAGGGAGGTTGAAAGCTTTTCACCAAAGGTGGCCTTTCATAACCTCCGATCAGTGGGTTCTCCAAATAGTCCGGCACGGATACACCCTCAATTTGGCCTCAAAACCTCCAAATTGTCCACCGGGAGCTCAGTCTTACAGCTTCCAACACAAGCAGGTACTTGCAGAGGAACTCTCCGCCCTTCTCAGCGCCAATGCGGTCGAGCCCGTGCCATCCGGGCAAGAAGGGCTGGGATTCTATTCCAGGTACTTCCTTGTGGAAAAGAAAACAGGGGGGATGCGTCCCATCCTAGACCTAAGGGCCCTGAACAAATATCTGGTCAAAGAAAAGTTCAGGATGCTTTCCCTGGGCACCCTTCTCCCCATGATTCAGGAAAACGATTGGCTATGCTCTCTGGACTTGAAGGACGCCTACACGCACATCCCGATACTGCCAGCTCACAGACAGTATCTGCGATTTCAGCTGGGCACAAGTCACTTCCAGTACTGTGTGCTACCCTTTGGGCTCGCCTCTGCGCCCAGAGTGTTCACGAAGTGCTTGGCTGTAGTAGCAGCGGCACTTCGCAGACTGGGGGTACACGTGTTCCCATATCTCGACGATTGGCTGGTGAAGAACACATCCGAGGCAGGAGCCCTGCAGTCTATGCAGATGACTATTCGCCTCCTGGAGCTACTGGGGTTTGTGATAAATTATCCAAACTCCCATCTTCTCCCAGTGTAGAAACTCAAATTCATAGGAGCTCTGCTGGATTCTCGGACGGCTGGCGCCTATTTCCCAGAGACGAGAGCCAACAACTTGTTGTCCCTCGTCTCGCGGGTGCGAGCGTCCCAGCAGATAGCTCGGCAGATGTTGAGATTGCTGGGCCACATGGCCTCCACAGTTCATGTGACTCCCATGGCCCGCCTTCACATGAGATCTGCTCAATGGACCCTAGCTTCCCAGTGGTTTCAGGCTGCTGGGGATCTAGAAGACGTGATCCACCTGTCCACGAGTTTTCTCAAATCCCTGTATTGGTGGACGATTTGGTCCAATTTGACTCTGGGACGTCCTTTCCAAATTCCTCAGCCACAAAAAGTGCTGACCACGGATGCGTCTCTCCTGGGGTGGGGAGCTCATGTCGATGGTCTTCACACCCAAGGAAGCTGGTCCCTCCAGGAACGCGATCTGCAGATCAATGTTCTGGAGTTACGAGCGGTCTGGAACGCTCTGAAGGCTTTCAGAGATCGGCTGTCCCACCAAATTATCCAAATTCAGACAGACAACCAGGTTGCCATGTATTACATCAACAAGCAGAGGGGCACCGGATCTCGCCCCCTGTGTCAGGAAGCCGTCAGCATGTAGCTCTGGGCTCGCCGTCACGGCATGGTGCTCCAAGCCACATATCTGGCAGGCGTAAACAACAGTCTGGCCGACAGGTTGAGCAGGATTATGCAACCTCACGAGTGGTCGCTCAATTCCCGTGTAGTGCGACAGATCTTCCAGGTGTGGGGCACCCCCTTGGTAGATCTCTTCGCATCTCGAGCCAACCACAAAGTCCCTCAGTTCTGTTCCAGGCTTCAGGCCCACGGCAGACTGGCATCGGATGCCTTCCTCCTGGACTGGGGGGAGGGTCTGCTGTATGCTTATCCTCCCATACCTCTGGTGGGGAAGACTTTGTTGAAACTCAAGCAAGACCGAGGCACCATGATTCTGATTGCTCCTTTTTGGCCGCGTCAGATCTGGTTCCCTCTTCTCCTGGAGTTGTCCTCCGAAGAACCGTGGAGATTGGAGTGTTTTCCAACCCTCATCACACAGGACGAAGGGGCGCTTCTGCATCCCAACCTCTGGTCCCTGGCTCTCACGGCCTGGATGTTGAGAGCGTAGACTTTGCCTCTTTGGGTCTGTCAGAGGGTGTCCCGCATCTTGCTTGCTTCCAGGAAAGATTCCACTAAGAGGAGTTACTTCTTTCTATGGAGGAGGTTTGCCGTCTGGTGTGACAGCAAGGCCCTAGATCCTCGCTCTTGTCCTACACAGACCCTGCTTGAATACCTTCTGCACCTGTCTGAGTCTGGTCTCAAGACCAACTCTGTAAGGGTTCACCTTAGTGCAATCAGTGCATATCATTACCGTGTGGAAGGTAAGCCGATCTCAGGACAGCCTTTAGTTGTTCGCTTCATGAGAGGTTTGCTTTTGTCAAAGCCCCCTGTCAAGCCTCCTACAGTGTCATGGGATCTCAATGTCGTTCTCACCCAGCTGATGAAACCTCCTTTTGAGCCACTGAATTCCTGCCATCTGAAGTACTTGACCTGGAAGGTCATTTTCTTGGTGGAAGTTACTTCAGCTCGTAGAGTCAGTGAGCTTCAGGCCCTGGTAGCCCAGGCCCCTTACACCAAATTTCATCACAACAGAGTAGTCCTCCGCACTCACCCTAAGTTCTTGCCAAAGGTTGTGTCGGAGTTCCATCTGAACCAGTCAATTGTCTTGCCAACATTCTTTCCCCGTCCTCATTCCTGCCCTGCTGAACGTCAGCTGCACACATTGGACTGCAAGAGAGCATTGGCCTTCTATCTGGAGCGGACACAGCCCAACAGACAGTCCGCCCAATTGTTTGTTTCTTTTGATCCCAACAGGAGGGGAGTGGCTGTGGGAAAACGCACCATATCCAATTGGCTAGCAGATTGCATTTCCTTCACTTACGCCCAGGCTGGACTGGCTCTTGAGGTTCATGTCATGGCTCATAATGTTAGAGCCATGGCAGCGTCGGTAGTCCACTTGAAGTCAGCCAGTATTGAAGAGATTTGCAAAGCTGCGACGTGGTCATCTGTCCACACATTCACATCTCATTACTGCCTGCAGCAGGATACCCGACGCGACAGTCTGTTCGGTCAGTCAGTGCTTCAGAATCTGGGGTTTAGAATCCAACTCCAGCCCCCTAGGCCCATGTTTGTTCTGTTCCAGGCTGCACTCTCAGTTGGTAATTTTTTTAGGTCAATCTCAGTTAGGTCCTCGCCGTTGCGAGACCCAATTGACCATGGTTGTTGTTTTGAGTGAGCCTGGGGGCTAGGGATACCCCATCAGTGAGAACAAGCAGCCTGCTTGTCCTCGGAGAAGGCGTATGCTACATACCTGTAGAAGGTATTTTCCGAGGACAGCAGGCTGATTGTTCTCACAAACCCGCCCGCCTCCCCTTTGGAGTTGTGTCTTCCCTTCTCTTTGTCTTGCTACATATGAGACTGGCCGGCACGAGCCGGTTCGGGCGGGAAGACGGCCGCTCATGCGCGGTGCGCATCGGCGCGCGAGGACTAGCAAAGGACTTTGCTAGAAAAGTGTTCCGATTGGAGGGGCTGCCGTGGACGTCACCCATCAGTGAGAACAATCAGCCTGCTGTCCTCGGAGAATACCTTCTACAGGTATGTAGCATTCGCTTTGCGGATCCTGGCTGATAGATTGGCCCCTCATAACCTGAAACTAGTAGGGACACATCAAGTGAGTTTCATGCAGGGCCACAATGCTGTGCTGAATGTGAGGAAGGCATTGTTAGCTTTTGCACAGAGTCACAAACACTCCTCTTTTAGTGGTCATCCTAGACACGGAAAAAGCATTAGACTGGGTTAAATGGTTTTATATATTTGAAGTTCTTAGATCTGTGGACCTGGATGGTTGGTTGGGAAAGGCGATTCATTCTCTGTATGAAAACCCCAATACTACGTTGTTAGTGAATGACACTTGCACCCCTGCTTTTACAATCCAGCGGGGAACATGTCAAGGGTGTCCACTCTCTCCTTTGCTCTTTCTTTTATATTTGGAACCCCTATTGCGTACCATTCACACTGATCAGGGGGTGCCAGGTGTGCAACTGCCATGTCTCACGGTCAAAACTCTGGTATTTATGGATGACATCCTGATAACACTGTCTCAGCCTCACCAGTCCTTGTCACAGTTATTATCGATCTCAGATGAATTTAGTTTTTTCTCTGGGTTCTAGCTAAAATTCTTTAAATCCATGGCACTCCCTATCCCGCTCTCGCTTAAAGAACAATGGGGGGATGGATTTCCACTTCAGTGGGCCTCTGACAAGCTTAAATATCTAGGGATTTATATCACTGTCGATCCCTCGCATCTATACTCTGTAAACATCCAGCCTCTCTCTTTCGGGTAGAGTGGCCCTTTATAATATGATTTTAGTACCTAAGTGGATTTAAATGCTACAGGTTTTGCCCCTCTTTTTGCAACATAAAGATGAGATTTTTTTGCAGCATGTTGTAACCTCTTTTATTTGGCAGGGCAAACGGGCTCAGTGTCCTCTACCCCGGCTCTGCTTGTCTCATGCTCAGTGAGGCTTGGGTTTATTGGATGTGAAATTATTTTCTGTTGTATGTAACATGCGTCGCTGATTGGTTTCGAAGTACTTCCTTTTCTCATGCACTAATACTGAACTAGCACTAATAAGGCTGCATCACTTTGGGTACTGGCAGGCTCCGAGCACTTCACTTTGTTTTTTTGTTCGCATCTTTATGAAAGGCTTGGTGTTGGCTCTGAAGATTGCATAACTTGTCCAAGGAGATGTCCCTCCTGCTGCCGATCATTGGAAATGTGGACTTTCAGGCGGGCAGTTCCTCCCTCAACCTTCTTTTAATAAAAAAACTGCTGCCCCTGTCAAATTCTTTTGCTGCGTTGCATCAGTATGGTGCTGAAAAAAGAAGAACCGTGGTGGACTCAGAGGCAATGAAAGTAGCACAACCCAAGAAACATCCCCCAAACAATGACAGATTGGTGAAAAGCAGAAAATTCTTACTGCTCGGAGACTCCATTATCAGAGGCATTAACTTAGGAACACAGTTCAAGGTTCCAACGTAGTGAAATGTCTTTCAGGATCTTCAGCTACCAGATGTACCGACCAAATACTGAAAGTGATCAGAGAAGAGAGCAAAGCTTCAAATACTGATGTTGTAATTCACCTGGGGACAAATGACCTGGCCAACAATAGCAAGTTTACAACACAGAGAGCATTCCAGAAGCTTGGAGAGGGACTGAAATCTATGGTTTGGACTGTGGCTTTTTCTGACGTAATTCCTACATGGGAGAAGGGAGAGGGAAGACTACACAAAACAGTGGAATTCAATAAGTGGCTTGAGTCTTGGTGGAAAGAAGAAAGTTTTAGATACATTGGAGCATGGGGTAATGCATGGAAAAATAACAGGCTGTACTGTAATGATGGGCTACATCTTTCTGTGACGGGAAAAAGGATCCTTAGGGAGAAATTCAGACAGTATGTTTCCAAAAATTTAAACTAGAGGGTGGGGGTGACAAAAGGAAACAAGGGAATTCAGAAAGTCGCCCCCAGATTAAACATGATGGCAGAGGGAAAGGTCAACTAAATATATAAAAACTCCTAAATTTACTTAGCACATGGAAAGCAATGAGCACAAATGCTCGTAGTCTAAGTAAAAAGGTTCAAGACTTGCAAGCCCTGATGTTTGAAGAAAACTTGGATGTTGTTGCTATTACAGAGATGTGGTTCAATAATTCCCATGAATGGGATGTGACCATACCGGGCTATGATCTTTTTAGGAAGGATAGAAAGGGCTGAAGAGGTGGAAGAGTGGTGCTGTATTTGAGAGACAATATCAGAGCGGCTGAAATGCGTGGAACCTGGGGAAAGGAAGAAGCTTTATGGATCGTCCTAGAAAGAGAAGATGGAACCTGTATCCACGGGGGTTATCTACAGACCTCCAGCACAGATGAAGAAGCTAGACAAGGATCTGATAGAAGATATTCAAAAGATTGGTATGAAAGGGGAGGTGCTACTGTTGGGAGATTTCAACTTGTCTGATGTGGATTGGAACGTCCGGTCTGCAGAATCGGAAAGAAGTAGGGAGATTGTGCATGCCTGTCAAAGTGCCTTGCTCAGACAAACGGTGACGGAATTCATGAGAGAAGGGTCGATGATGGGTCTAGTGCTCACGAATAGAGGAAGTGCTTCTAATATCCGGGTGGGTGCCCACCTATGTAATAGTGATCATCACACCATATGGTTTGATATAAGGGCAAAGGCGGAGTGCGGACTGGATTTCAGACATACTGATTTTGATAAAATGGGGGAATGAATACCTGAAGAAGGAGCTGTTGGTGTGGGAAGGCATAGAAGTGGAAAATCAGTGATCAAAGGTAAAGGCTGCTATAAATATGACAACTGATCTTTATACAAGGAAAGTAAACAAAAACAAGAGAAACAGGAAACCTATACAGTTCTCCAAACAAGTAGCTGAAAAAATAAGAGCAAAAGAAGCTTTGTTCAAGAAATACCAAGGAACTCAACGAGAGGATCACGGAAAAGATTATCAGATTAAACTCAATGAAGCGAAGAGGGAAATTCGGCAAGCGAAAGTGCACGTGGAAGAAAAATGGCTAAAGATATAAAGAGAGGCGACAAGACCTTTTTCAGATATATTGGAGAAAGGAGAAAAGATAGGAATGGAATTTGAATACTGAAAGATAATGAGAATGGTTATGTGGAGAGTGATGAGGATAAAGTGAACGTGCTAAACAATTACTTCTCTTTGGTGTTCACAGAGGATAATCCTGGAGAAGGACTGCGGTCGGCTGCCGAGGGAACATCTGGGAATGGAGTGGATACTACGCCATTTATGGAACAAAGAGTTTATAAACAGCTTGGAAATCTGAAGGTGGATAAAGCTATGGGGGGGGGGGGGGGGCATATTGGATACATCCCAGGATACTGAGGGAGCTCAGAGAGGTCCTTGCGGGACCTCTTAAAGATTTATTTAATAGAGCTGGGAGAGGTTCCACGAGATTGGCGACAAGCGGATGTGGTCCCTCTTCATAAAAGTGGAGACAGGGAAGAAGTGGGAAACTACAGACCGGTAAGTCTCATGTCGGTGGTAGGAAAAATAATGGAGTCGCTACTGAAAGAAAGGACAGTTAACTTTCTAGAAGCCAATGGTTTACAAGACCCGAGGCAACATGGCTTTACCAAAGGAAAATCCTGCTAAACTAATCTTATTGACTTTTTGACTGGGTGACCAAAGAACATGGATGAAGGACATATGCTAGATGTAATCTACTTGGATTTCAGCAAAGCCTTTGATACGGTTCCCCACAGAAGACTAGTGAATAAGCTGAAAGGGCTGAACTTAGAACCAAAAGTAGTGAACTGGATAGGAAACTGGTTGACCGACAGGTAGCAGAGGGTGGTGGTAAATATAATCCGCTCAGAGGAAAGGAAGGAGAGCAGTGGAGTTCCTCAGGGGTTGGTGCTGATTCTATTTAATATATTTGTGAGAGATATGGCTGAAGGGTTGGAAGGAAAGGTTTGCCTTTTTGCGGATGACACGAATATAGCCAATAGAGTGGATACCCTGGAGGGAGTAGAAACAATAAGAAGGGATCTCCAAACACTAGAAGAATGGTCGAGGGTCTGACAGTTAAAATTTAATGCCAAGAAATGCAGAGTGATGCACTTGGGGTGCAGAAACCCAAAAGAGAGATACCAAATAGGAGGGGAGAGGTTAGTAAGCTCGTCTGAGGAGAGAGACCTTGGGATGTCCGAGGATCTGAAGGTGAAGAAACAATGTGTCAAGGCGACGGCTGTGGCCCAGTGGCGTAGCCAAGGGTGGGCCTGGGTGGGCCCAGGCCCATCCACTTTGGGCTCAGGCCCACCCAGTAGCAACATACCTATGATGTGTCTGGCAGGGATCCCCAAGCCCCACTAGCCGAAAACTCCCAACAACTGTCCTCCTGCATACCTTTTAAGTAACAGATCTTAGCCTGCAGTGAGCAGCGACTGATACATACTGCTTGCACTGGCCCAATAGCCTTCCCTCTGATGTATTCCCACCTATGCGGAAACAGGAGGTTGCATAAGAGGGAAGGCTGTGGGGCCAACATGAGCAGTGTGTATTAGCTGCTGCTTGCTGCCGGTGAAAATCTGCTATTTACAAGGTATGCAGGGGAGGGGGATATTTGAAAGACCATATGGCATGCAGGCGAGCGAGGGAATGACCAAATCACTTGTTGGCCAAGGCAGAGTTCTTCTGCCCACCCATCTTAGGCCCAGGCCCACCCAAAATTGGGTGTCTGGCTACGCCCCTGCTGTGGCCGAAGGATGCTAGGCTGCATAGAGAGGGGTATAACCATCAGAAAAAAGGAGGTATTGATGCCTCTCTACAAGTTGTTGGTGAGGCCCCACTTGGAGTATTATGTTCAGTTTTGGAGGCCGTATCTTGCTAAAGATGTAAAAAGACTGGAAGTGAGTCAAAGAAAAGCTACAAAAATGGTATGGGATTTGTGTTGCAAACCATACGAGGAGAGACTTACCGACCTGAACATGTATACCTTGGATGAAGGGAGAAACAGGGGTGACATGATACAGATGTTCAAATATTTGAAAGGTATCAATCCGCAAACAAACCTTTTCCAGAGAGGGGAAGGCGGTAGAATTAGAGGACATCAATTGAAATTGAAGGGGGGCAGACTCAGGAGTAATGTCAGGAAGTATTTTTTCACAGAAAGGGTGGTGGATACCTTGAGTGCCCTCCTGCAGGAGGTGGTGGAGATGAAAACAGTAATGGAATTCAAACGTGTGGGATAAACACAAAGGAATCCTGTTTAGAAGTAATGGATCCACGGAATCTTAGCGGAGATTGGGTGGCAACACCAGTAATTGGGAAGCAAAACCAGTGCTGGGCAGACTTCTACGGTCTATGCCACGATCATGACTGAATAGATATGGGTGGGCTAGAGTGTAAATTTTAAGGGGCTTCGACGTTAGCTTCAGAAGAACAGTGCAAGGACAAATCAAACTCGGGTATACATTTAAAGAATCGTATACCATGTAATATGAGTTTATCTTGTTGGGCAGACTGGATGGGACCTTACAGGTCTTTATCTGCCGTCATTTACTATGTTACCTGGTAGTCTATGTGGACCTCCCCAATTCTACCTGATCCTCCTATTCATCTCTAAAGTTGGGAGGCAGTGAAAATGTCCACTTGTTTCTGCTTCCAATACCACTGTCTTCCAAAATGGCAGTGTTGCTCCCTAGAGGTGTGTCATGACACCTCTAGAGGTCAGTCTGCCAAATAGGCAATACTTTACAATGTCTCTCACCACTGTGTTGTCCACACATACATGCCTGAGTCCACAAACTGAAGATGGGGAAACATGACATTGTGTCACTATGTATATGTGAACTTTTCAATTTGTATTATATAGATATGCTATACCAACTCTACCTGGCCAATTAAAAATAAATGTTTGTGCCCTTTTTATAAGAGGACATTTGAAAAGCATTTTACCATTTGCTGCAATAAGCATAGCAGATGTATTAAAAGACGATAAAATAATGCAAGATAATTTAAATCTTTCTGTACAGTATTAGAAATATCTGCATCATATATAAAATTTCTATCATTAGAAACTCGGAGTCAGACATGCAGTTCTGGTAATAAATGATGAAGCTATAATTATGTTGAGTCATATTCTCAGGTGTGTGGCTCAATTGTTTCAAATAAATTATACTGAATTATAGTCCTTTTGGAAGCAAGGCTTTATTATTAAATGGCTATTTCTGATGTACCTAGAGTATCAAAAACTGAAATTCTTGACTCATGTTTCACACATGGAAAATGCTTAACAAAATTACTTTTTAAATGCATGCTTTATAAGTGTATATAGAAGATTTGCTCAACATTTTTCCTTTATCAGAAGATTTATAACTATAATATATACTAAATTGTCTGGATTGGAAGCCACATTGAACTTGAACTCTGTTTGGGATAATGTGGGATACAAATGTCATTATAAAAATAAATAGATAAATAAAAGGGCTCATATAATTATACAGTAGAATACATACATGTAACATTCATGGTTACAAGATGGCATGTATTTATATATGCTGTTTGTAGTGTCACCACTAGGGGCACCCTGATGCATGTGTTTGGTCCTGACCTTTGCTAAACTGTGGAGTACTAGCCTAGAGGGAGTCTTATTTAGGTATTACTGATACGGTGAGGGATCTGCAACTTTCCTGCTATTCCCACGCCCTCCTGATTTAGCCTACCCCAGCCCTATGAGAGGCTTTCCTAACTAACCACACTCTTCAAACATTTGTAGAAAAGCTTCTCTTTTATTGTGGTTCTAACAAAAACACATATTCTAACAAATAAACATTCCTTCTGAAGGAAATTTGCTATTCCTTTCACCTTAAATCAGATATTATTACTTAATATCCCCATTCCAGTGTCTGACTCTTAAGATCTTAGGTATTACTATTGATTCTGGCCTCACTTTCTCCACTCATGTTGATATGGTTATTTCCAAATGTTTCTATCACCTCCGTTAGATTCATTCTCTCTGTCCCTTTCTGGAACCTAATGCTCTTCGTATTCTTATACATGCTTTAGTCCTTTCTAACATTGACTACTGCAATGCACTATTTATCAGTCTGTTCCAGTGAGAAGTGCAGCACTTCCAGGTATTACAGAACAAGTTGGTTAGGTTAGTCACTCTGATGGTCGGAAATGTGATCATTCTTAGATAGGAACATTGGCTTCCTGTGTGTATGCATATTCAATATAAGATCTTAACATTGATTCATAAAACCCTCCACACTGGTCAATCTCCTATCCTGTTAGAATATCTATTACTTTACTATCCCACTTGGACACTGTTCCTCAGACTAACAACTCCTTGTAGTCCCAACTGCTCAACAGGTGCTTTTTGGAAATCAGTATTCTCAGTTTCTGGCCCTGCCCTTTTGAATGCTCTTCCTGCAGACCTATTGCTACAGTACTCTCATTCTGAGTTTAGAGTGGCCCTTAAAACCCATCTATTTAACCAACTATATGGGTCTCCTACCTGATATTAGGGTCTCCTTTTTGAAGAGATATATTCCTAACACATAGTCTGCTGGATTTTATTTTTCCCTTTCCCATTTTACATAGTCCCTGTATGCTCCTTCTCCACCCTTGAACCTCATACCTTCTCCTATTTTTTTCTTTCTTGAACTATCTTGCAGGGGTGTAGCCAGACAGCAGATTTTTGGGTGGGCCTAGGCAAGCATTGGGAGAGCACCAAGTGTTCTCCCACCATCACTACCACCAAAAAAATATCTCAGCTGGTGGGAAAACGCTTCTTTCCACCTTGGCAGTCTGCAGCAGGGATGTGCTGAAAACTGAGCATGCGCAGGTGCCAGTATCGTGGAGTAGCATTTTCATTATCATCAGGGGGAAGTCTTCAGCTGGCAGAGCTTGGGATCCCCACCAGCTACCACTAAACACGTGCTACTGTTGGTTGGGCCTAAGTGGGTGGGCCAGGGCTACCCACCTGTGGTTACGCCACTGCTATCCTGTATATATTATAGTTCTTTTCCATTACAGTTTCTCCGAAATATTAAATTGTAAACTGCTCTGATGGTATGCACCCTTAACGGTATATCAAATAAAAGAGAAACTTGAAATCATAGGCCTATGTTTTCTGCTATTATGAATTGTATAGTCAATCAGTGAGGAATGGTAGCAAGTATTCAATGATACACACTGAAAGCCATGTCAAACATAAAGAAAGGGGATGTGCTCATAAATAAAACGAGATGATCACGTAGAAGTTATGTAAATAACAAGGATGTGTCTTATGTAAAATACCTGGCACATAGTATAGGCCTATCATACAGGTGCAAACTGGTTTTGGAAAGAATTTGTTTTCAACAGTGTGTGAAGATGTGAGAAGTCAGACATTGACCACTTCAAGCTACCTCTTGACCAACTTCTGTTAATTACGTATGTCTGGCCTGTATCATTTTATGCACTTTCTGCCAAAATAGGTAGTGCTAAAGGGCATCACTCATTAGTGACTGGTGATTAGTAAGATTAACAAGTGTTATGTTACTAATCAGTATTACATATATACACTAACTATAGCTATGTAATGCGAGGTTCCACGTTAGGTGTCACCGATCAAGAAAGGGATCTTGGAGTCGTTGTTGGTGATACGTTGAAACCCTCTGCTTAGTGTGCGGCGGCAGCTAAGAAAGCAAATAAAATGTTAGGTATTATTAGGAAAGGAATGGAAAACAAAAGTGAGGATGTTATAATGCCTTTGTATCGGTCCATGGTGCGACCGCACCTCGAGTATTGTGTTCAATTCTGGTCAGCGCAGCTCAAAAAAGATATAGTGGAATTAGAAAAGGTGCAGAGAAAGGCAACAAAAATGATAAAGGGAATGGGACGACTTCCCTATGAGGAAAGGCTGAAGTGGCTAGGGCTCTTCAGCTTGGAGAAAAGACGGCTGAGGGGAGATATGATAGAGGTCTATAAAATAATGAGTGGAGTGGAATGAGTGGACATGAATCATTTGTTTACTCTTTCCAAAAATACTAGGACTAGAGGACATGCGATGAAGCTACAAAGTAGTACATTTAATACGAATCTGAGAAAATCTTTCTTCACTCAACGTGCAATTAAACTCTGGAATTCGTTGTCAGAGAATGTGGTATAGGTGGTTAGCTTAGCAGGGTTTTAAAAAAGGCTGCATGGCTTCCTACAGGAAAAGTCCGTAGACCATTATTAAATTGAAATGCTAAAGGTGGACAAAGCTATGGGACCGGACGGGATCCACCCCAGGATATTGAGGGAGCTCAGAGAGGTTTTGGCAGGTCCTCTTAAAGATTTGTTTAATATATCCTTGCAGATGGGAGAGGTTCCGAGGGATTGGAGAACGGAGGGTGTGGTCCCTCTTCACAAAAGTGGGTGATAGGGAAGAAGCTGGAAACTACAGGCCGGTAAGCCTCACTTCGGTTATTGGAAAAGTAATGGAAGCGATGCTGAAGGAAAGGATAGTGAATTTCCTGGAAGCCAATAAGTTGCAAGATCCGAGACAACATGGTTTTACCAAAGGGAAATCGTGCCAAACGAATCTCATTGAGTTCTTTGATTGGGTGACAGGAGAATTGAATCAGGGACGAGCTATGGACATAATCTATTTAGATTTCAGCAAAGCTTTTGACCATAGGCGTAGACTGGGGGGGGCGAGGGGAGGCAATGCCCCCCAAACGACAATGAGGCGCCGCCGCGCCATTAGTTAAAAAAAAACAAAAAACACATGCATGCACGCGCTCCTCTCCATCCACTTGGCTTTCCTGCTCTCTCTGTCTGCGTCTTGCCTTCCTCTGACGTCAGAGGAAGGCGGGACGCAGACAGAGAGGGCAGGGAAGCCAAGCGGAGTAGCGGACGGAGAGGAGCGTGTCCGTCTACCCCTCTCTCTTCCTCCCTCCCTCCCTCCCTCCGCCGCAGGCAGCAGTCTTTTCCAGCGTTCCTGGCAGCGGTAGCGATGTACACGCTGCCTTTGGCTCTGCCCCGAAGCCTTCTCTTCAAGTTCCTGTTCCCGCATAGGTGGGAACAGGAACTTGAAGAGAAGGCTTCCGGGACAGACCGAAGGCAGCGTGTACATCGCTACCGCTGCCAGGAACGCTGAAAAAGCTGAAGACTGTTGCCTGCGGCGGAGGGAGGAAGAGAGGGGGTAAACGGAGTCACCATCTTGGACCTCGCGGGGGGGGGGGGGTGGGGAGCAGAGGGAAGATGGATGGGACTGGGAGGGGTGGGGAGCAGAGGGAAGGAGCAGGAGATGAATGGGACTGGGAGGGGTGGGAAGCAGAGGGAAGGAGCAGGAGATGAATGGGACTGGGAGGGGTGGGAAGCAGAGGGAAGGAGCAAGAGATGGATGGGACTGCGAGGGGTGGGGAGCAGAAGGAAGGAGCAAGAGATGGATGGGACTGCGAGGGGTGGGGAGCAGAGGGAAGGAGCAAGAGATGGATGAGACTGGGAGGGTGGGGAGCAGAGGGAAGGAGCAGGAGATGAATGGGACTGGGAGGGGTGGGAAGCAGAGGGAAGGAGCAGGAGATGGATGGGACTGGGAGGGGTGGGAAGCAGAGAGAAGGAGCAGGAGATGGATGGGACTGGGTGGGGTGGGAAGCAGAGGGAAGGAGCAAGAGATGGATGGGACTGCGAGGGGTGGGGAGCAGAAGGAAGGAGCAACAGATGGATGGGACTGCGAGGGGTGGGGAGCAGAAGGAAGGAGCAGGAGATGAATGGGACTGGGAGGGGTGGGAAGCAGAGGGAAGGAGCAGGAGATGAATGGGACTGGGAGGGGTGGGAAGCAGAGGGAAGCCTACTGGAAAGAAGACACTGAATAGAACAGAAGACACTGGGACCAAAGCGAATAGAAAAACTAAATGATCAGACAACAAAGGTAGATAAAAGTATTTTATTCATAATTTATTAATTGAAATGTGTCAGCTTTTTGAAATGTGCATCTGTGATATTTTGCCTGTAAATTCAATTCCTTCCTCCACATTAGCATATTCATTTGCATATGTATATATGCAAATGATATGCTAATATGCTCCGCCTATTCTTTGCCCCCCCCAAATGAAACAGTCAAACTATGCCTATGCTTTTGACACAGTTCCCCACAGGAGGCTCTTAAATAAACTGGATGGGCTGAAGATAGGACCCGAAGTGGTGAACTGGATTAGGAACTGGTTGACGGACAGACGCCAGAGGGTGGTGGTGAATGGAATTCACTCGGAGGAGGGAAAGGTGAGTAGTGGAGTGCCTCAGGGATCGGTGCTGGGGCCGATTCTGTTCAATATATTTGTGAGTGACATTGCCGAAGAGTTAGAAGGTAAAGATTGCCTATTTGCGGATGATACTAAGATCTGTAACAGAGTGGACACCCGGGAGGGAGTGGTAAAGATGAAGAAGGATCTGCAGAAGCTAGAAGAATGGTCTAAGGTTTGGCAATTAAAATTCAATGCGAAGAAATGCACTTAGGGAATAGAAATCCAAGGGAGACGTATGTGTTAGGCGGGGAGAGTCTGATAGGTACGGACGGGGAGAGGGATCTTGGGGTGATAGTATCTGAGGATTTGAAGGCGACGAAACCGTGTGACAAGGCGGTGGCCGTAGCTAGAAGGTTGTTAGGCTGTTTAGAGAGAGGTGTGACCAGCAGAAGAAAGGGGGTGTTGATGCCCCTGTATAAGTCGTTGGTGAGGCCCCACCTGGAGTATTGTGTTCAGTTTTGGAGGCCGTATTTTGCTAAGGATGTAAAAAGAATTGAAGCGGTGCAAAGAAAAGCTACGAGAATGGTATGGGATTTGCGTTACAAGACGTGTGAGGAGAGACTTGCTGAACTAAACATGTATACTCTGGAGGAAAGGAGAAACAGGGGTGATATGATACAGACGTTCAAATATTTGAAAGGTATAAATCCGCAAACGAACCTTTTCCGGAGATGCGAAGGCGGTAGAACAAGAGGACATGAAATGAGATTGAAGGGGGGCAGAATCAAGAAAAATGACAGGAAGTATTTTTTCACGGAGAGAGTAGTGGATGCTTGGAATGCCCTCCCATGGGAGGTGGTGGAAATGAAAACGGTAACGGAATTCAAACATGCGTGGGATAAGCATAAAGGAATCCTGTGCAGAAGGAATGGATCCTCAGGAGCTTAGTCGAGATAGAGTGGCAGAGCCGGTGGTGGGAGGCGGGGCTGGTGGTTGGGAGGCAGGGATAGTGCTGGGCAGACTTATACGGTCTGTGCCAGAGCTGGTGGTGGGAGATGGGACTGGTCTTTGGGAGGCAGGGATAGTGCTGGGCAGACTTATACGGTCTGTGCCCTGAAGAGCACAGGTACAAATCAAAGTAGGGTATACACAAAAAGTAGCACATATGAGTTATCTTGTTGGGCAGACTGGATGGACCGTGCAGGTCTTTTTCTGCCGTCACCTACTACGTTACTATGTAAATTGACTTGGGGAAAATCCATTGCTTATTTCTGGGATAAACAGCATAAAATGTAATGAACTTTTTCGGGATCTTGCCAGGTATTTGTGACCTGGATTAGCCACTGTTGGAAACAGAATGCTGGGCTTGATGGACCTTTGGTCTGTCCCAGTGTGGCAATACTTATGTACTTATCTATATATTATCCTGAGTTGTACTTAAGGAAATAACAATATTATAATGCTATATAAGGTGCAGCACAATGCTTTGTAATTCAGTCAGAGAATCTGATTGCTGAATCCCTATCTTTCAATAAACATGAATGAATCTGCTATGGGAACTGGTTATTTAGTTCTCTACCAGTGTTAGTAGATGGAAATCTGGAGATTTTGAATTGGACTATTTTGGATTGCTCAGGAATACCGATTACCACTTGAAATCAGGTAAGAACATTTCGTCTTACTATGGTGCTGTGTATGACTAGGTTTTCTCTGTGGTCCTTTCTATGTCTATTGATCTCTCACTTTTCTTTCCTTCTGCTAGTACAAAGCCAATATAGCATTATAGAAACTTTGAAGGTGGTTTGTTTATTTATTTATTTTTCATAGTTATAGCATTATTAATGATTTTTATACATACAAGGTAAAACTCAAATTACATTTGAGAAAAACTCAGAAACAAAAAACAAGGAAAACAATTAGTTATAGTCCACATTATGGAACTTGTCTCTTTCATCAAATGGTCCAAAGAATCAAAAACAAGATAGTAAGTCCATAATAATGTCAATGGACAGAAATCTAATCTAATCTTTGTCATCTAGACATTCCTCAAACACTAAAAATTACCTATAAATTGATACGTTAAAGAACAGATTTATCTAAAAGAAAAGATTCCAAGTGGGAAGGATCTGAGAAAACATATTTATTATTCCCATACATGACCAGACACTTACAGGGAAATCTTTAAAAGAAAGTGGCTTCAACAGCCAAGACTTTCGACTTAAGCTGAAGAAACTGCTTCCTACAAAATTGTGTTTGTCTGGCTACATCAGGGGAAGATTGTTAATTGTTGACCATAAAACAAGGCTTGTTTCTTAGTAAAATACAGTTTCAAAATATATTTCTTCTCCATTTCTGTATGAAAAGTAATCAGTTGTGTAATAAAGCAGGGATGATTTTTCTCAGGTCTCTAAGGACCCCTCGGCTGACGTCAGGCTCCTCAGTGGATGCTGCAGGAGTGCCTGTCAATGTCAAACAGACCACAGGCTTCAGACAAGTCCTGAAGGTGGTTTATTTAACTGAATAATTTGGCCAAATATTTCAGCTTGCACTTTTGTTAATTCCATCTCACAGCTGAGAATTTTTCTTTTTCTAATCTTAGTGTTTCACTCTCAGGGTTGGTTTTGGGGATACCCTTCTTTCCAGTTTGAAGGATCCTCAATCCCCCTCTGAGTGATGCTTCACTTTCCTGATTGAGGGGCTCCTGGGTCTGTCGCATCACTTCTTATCTGGAATCAAATTCCTGCAACAAAATAATTCATAGAGCACAAAGTTATACAATAGCACCTTCTATTTCTTTCCAATTAGTAGTACATAAAGCATATATCATTCCTTAGAGAGTTCTACCTAGCACTCTGTCCTAAGAGCCCGCTCCAGGTTACCACTTACAGACTGCAATTCCAGGTTCCAACTTGCTAGTGCTGACCACCTCTAGTTCCACAGCACTACAGAAGGAGGTTTTTCCCATCCCCCTTCTCTATACAGCAAATGCTTCTTCTAGGCTCCAGCACTTTTACTTCCTCACAATGTGAGAAAAAAAAATACAGAAACGCCATTGCACATAAACCATTCCCTAGGCTCTATTCATGTCTAATCTGTCTTCCTATGGTTTCTACTTTCAGAAAGTAGAGGAGTGTGGTAGCCGTGTTAGTCCACTGTTAAGGTTATCAATAGAAATCAAACAAAATAAAACATGGAAAAGAAAATAAGATGATACCTTTTTTATTGGACATAACTTAATACATTTCTTGATTAGCTTTCGAAGGTTGCCCTTCTTCCTCAGATCGGAAATAAGCAAATGTGCTAGCTGACAGTGTATATAAGTGAAAACATTCAAGCATTACTATAACAGTCTGACAGGGTGGGAGGAGGGGGGTGGGTAGGAAGTATGCATGGGGACATCAAAGCATATCATTGATATTCTAACAGGGAGGGTGTCTCTGTTGATCACCCTCCCCTCACCTATCCACACCCACCCTGTTAGAATATCAATGATATGCTTTGATGTCCCCATGCATACTTCCTACCCACCCCCCTCCTCCCACCCTGTCAGACTGTCATAGTAATGCTTGAATGTTTTCACTTATATACACTGTCAGCTAGCACATTTGCTTATTTCCGATCTGAGGAAGAAGGGCAACCTTCGAAAGCTAATCAAGAAATGTATTAAGTTATGTCCAATAAAAAAGGTATCATCTTATTTTCTTTTCCATGTTTTATTTTGTTTGATTTCTACTTTCAGAAAGACACTGCTTTCTTTCAATATTCTTTTTCCTGGGTGAATACCCTCCAACTAAAGGGACTCATTTCCTTGTCTATATCCCTAGCCAGGTTTTCTCTTTATCTCATAGGTCTAGGGCAACCTATTCTTCTCTAGACTCTCTCTATAGGCTGCAGTAATCCATATAACTAAAAGCTTTTCCTTCCAGGCCCTTTCCCTTGGCCTTCTAGCCTTTCCTTTATCTCTCTGGGTTTGTAATTGTTTCAGGGACCTATTTGCCCTTAGGGTTTTTAGCCTGTGTTCATGTGTTCTCCTTTCTTGGTCTCCAGCTACTTCATATACTGAGGGATTAATGTGGCTGGCAAACTCTTCTACTACTGCCAGAGCAGCTAATGAGCTATCTGCCTCAGCTGGAGAGATTGGCTTTCAGACTATTTGTCCCAAGAGGCTTTGCTCTCTGCCCCCAGTTTGCTGCTGGATGTACCTCCTGTATGCTGCTTTCTGCTGTTACCCCTTACCCATGTCAGGGCTGGCTTAACCTATGGACCAGGTGAGGCTCTGGCCCAGGGTGCCAGCAATAAAGGGCACCAAATGCCCAGGCCACAAGTTAAGCTGGCCCAGAAAGGGAAATGGGACTTGATATACTGCCTTTCTGTGGTTTTTGCAACTACATTCAGAGTGGTTTGTGTTATCTGCTTAGATATTATTTGGATATAAGCATGTTATAAATGTCACGAATGGAATGCAATTAGAGGAAAAGCTAGATAGGATTAAAGACTGGCTAGATGAACATAAGCTGTTTCTGAACCTTTTCAAATGTAAGGCTATATGGGTATCCCTTTCAAATACATCACCGATAACCCCTAAGATTCAACATTGTTCAATTGCTCTCAAAGAAACAATCACTTCTTTAGGGGTGATATGGGATCCACAACTACTATTCAGTATTTATATTACAAAAATAATCTGCAATGCTTTTTCTATTTAAGAAAAAATTGTTCCCTTAAGATATTTTTGGACTTAAAATCAACTAAGCTTCTATTACATTCATTAGTTATTAGTAGAATCAGTTCTCCGAGGACAAGCAGGCTGCTTGTTCTCACTGATGGGTGATGTCCACGGCAGCCCCAGGATGGGAAAATCTTCCTAGCAACAGAAGTTTGCTAGCTCTCGTGAGATCCGTATGCATCGCGCATGCGCACCGTCTTCCCGCCCGCTTCTAGCGGGCTCCTCAGTCTCTCTTTTTCCGTGGTCAGAACGGACATGTATTGTTTGTTCAAAGTCCCAGAGAGGCTCCTGTTGCGTTCTTTGCAGCGGTTTTTCGTGCCTTTCGGCTAGTTTCTTCCTCCTCTCGTGTGTGTTAAAAAAAAAGTGTTTGTTTTGTTTCCTTTACTTCGTACAAAGTTTTCTAGTAAGTTTCTTTTCTTTTCCGAGCGCGGCCTGTTTTGCCGCCCGTCCGGGTCTTTCCCCCTTTTTTGGTGCCCCTTTTTTCGGCATCATCGCGTTTGACCTCGCCGGCACGATTTTTCCGCCCATGTCCTCAAAGCCTGCCAGCAGCTTCAAGAAGTGCACATGGTGCAGCCAGACGATCTCGCTCACTGATAGACACGTGTCGTGTCTTCAGTGTCTCAGGGCTGGTCATCGCCCGAACGCCTGTACTTTGTGCCTTCAGTTAAAAAAAGAGGACTCAGGCGGTGAGATTGGCTCAGTGGAACATCCTGTTTGGAGCCCCGTCCGGTCTTTCGATGTCGACGGAGCCAGTGGTACCGAGGTCATCGCCGGAATCGATGTCGGCATTGGAGGGAGCATCGACGTCCGGAGTGCAGGTGATGGCTGTCCAGAGGTCCCACGCTGGTAGCAGTGAGCCATCAAGTGGGTCTCCACCTGCCTCGAGGGCTCCTGCGGTGCAGGACCCCTGGGACCGACCACCTTCAGCCCCGGCCCCGAGGAGACGTTTGGATTCCACGTCTTCCTCATCGGTACCGGGAGGTTCCGATGCCGTGCTTTGCGCGAAGGCGAAGTAGCACCGTCATCAGTCACCTTCCTGTCATGGTATCGAGAGCTCCGGACACCGAAGGATTCGGTACCCGTGAAGCGTCGACGCCGGGAGGACCGCTCGCCCTCCATACAAGAGGTGTTGATGCACTCTGCTCCGGACAGTCCGGTACCGCCTCCGTGCCCCAGACAGATTCTCAGCTCATCGCCGGTACCGGACCCACTGCCTTGCTCGACAGCCACTCTGGATGAGCGCCTCAGAGCCATTTTTGCTGCTGTGACCTTCTGCTCCGGTACCGCAGGTGCCTGCGTGGGCGGTACCATCGAGTCATGCGGCAGTTGGCTCCCTGCCCGTGGTGCAGACTGCGACGCCGGTACCACTTGCGGCACCAGTGTCCGCTGCCACCCAGGAGGACTCCCCGCCGACGTCGCTGGAGGGAGCTTCATTGCCGCCGGCACGGGAGTCTTCTCGGCATCACCGTAGGGGACCGGGTTCCTCGGCATCGAGACGGGCTCGGCTTCGGACTGAAGTTCATGAACTTGTGTCCGACACCGATGGTGAGGCCTCGTGGGAGGCGGAGGAAGACACCAGGTATTTCTCTGACAAGGAGTCTTGTGGCCTTCCTCCCGATCCCACCCCTTTGCCAGAGAGAAAGCTTTCTCCCCCCGAGAGTCTGTCTTTCTCATCCTTTGTCCGGGAAATGTCTACGGCCATTCCCATCCCAGTGGTTACTGAGGATGAGCCCAGGGCTGAGAAGTTCGAGGTCCTGGACTATCCTTCACCACCTAAGGAGTCGTCCACTGTTCCCCTTTACAATGTCCTGAAGCAGACATTGATGGCAAACTGGGCGAAACCGTTAAGTAACCCCCACATTCCCAAAAAGGTTGAGTCCCAGTATCGAGTCCATGGGGACCCGGAGTTGATGAGGGCCCAGTTGCCTCATGATTCTGGTGTTGTGGCTCTCAAGAAAGCCAAGAGTAGTAGAGATTATGCCTCGGTGCCCCTGGGCCGTGAATCTAAGACTCTAGAGTCTTTTGGGAGGAAGGCCTACCATTCTGCTATGCTCGTGTCCAAGATCCAATCATACCAGCTCTACAGGAGCATTCACATGCGGAACAATGTGCGGCAGTTGGCAGACTTGGTCGATAAGCTCCTGGCGGAGCAGGCCAAGCCTTTTCAGGAGGTGGCCAGGCAGCTGAAGGCGTGTAGGAAATTCCTGTCCAGGGGTGCCTACGATACTTTTGATGTAGCGTCCAGGGCTGCTGCTCAAGGTATAGTGATGCGCAGACTCTCATGGCTGCGTGCCTCTGACCTGGAGAATAGAGTCCAGCAGCGGATTGCGGATGCTCCTTGCCGGGGGGGGGGGGGGGGATAATATTTATGGTGAGCGCGCCGAACAGGTGGTAGAACAGCTCCACCAGCGGGACACCGCATTCGACAAGCTCTCCCACCTGATGCCTTCAGCATCTACCTCTTCTGGTAGACTGTTTTATGGGGGAAGGAGGAATGCTCCTTACGCGTAGGTACAATCCACCTTCCCGCCAGCCTGCTCAGGCTAAACCCCAGCGTGCTCATTCTCTTCAACAGCGTGCGCCTCCACAGGCCCCTGTGGTTCCCCAGCAAAAGCAAGGGACGGGCTTTTGACTGGCTCCAGGCGAGCATAGCCGAAATAAAGGTGTCTGTGCCAGACGATCTGCTGGTCGGAGGGAGGTTAAAGTTTTTTCACCAAAGGTGGCCTATTATAACCTCCGACCAGTGGGTTCTCCAAATAGTCCGACTCGGATACGCCCTCAATTTGATCTCAACACCTCCAAATTGTCCTCCGGGAGCTCAGTCTTTCAGCTTCCAGCACAAGCAGGTACTTGCAGAGGAACTCTCCGCCCGTCGAGCCCGTGCCACCGGGGCAGGAAGGGCTGGGATTCTATTCCAGGTACTTTCTTGTGGAAAAGAAAACAGGGGGGATGCGTCCCATCCTAGACCTAAGGGCCCTGAACAAGTATCTGGTCCAAGAAAAGTTCAGGATGCTTTCCCTGGGCACCCATCTTCCCATGATTCAGAAAAACGATTGGCTATGCTCTCTGCACTTAAAGGATGCTTATACTCACATCCCGATACTGCCAGCTCACAGACAGTATCTTCGATTCCGTCTGTGAACACGGCATTTTCAGTACTGTGTGCTACCCTTTGGTCTCGCCTCTGGACCCAGGGTGTTCACGAAATGCCTGGCTGTAGTGGCGGCGTCTTTACGCAGACTGGGATTGCATGTGTACCCTTATCTCGACGATTGGCTGGTAAAGAATACGTTGGAGGCAGGTGTAATAAAGTCACATCCAGGATAGTTGGGTTAAGGCAGTTTCAGTCTAAACTACAAGTCCCAGAAGGCATTGCAGGCAAGGAGCCAGGGGGTGAGATGAGGAACCCGGACTGGACTTCTAGCTGCAATAGGGGAAGACAAGGGAATAAGCTGACAGGATGTGTAGATTGGCTGCCACTAGGGGGAAAGAGAGCTAGGAAACCCTGTGTGCAGGAGCTCCTCATTAGGCTCATGCTCAACTCAGCTGGTATGGGTGTGTAGAGAAGCTAATGAGTGGAGAATGATTGGTTGTGAAGGCAGAAGCCAGGGATTGATTAGGCAGGTGGGAAGGAGTCTCAGGAGTTCAGTTCAGGGAGAGCAGCAAGGAAGGCGAGAAGCAGTTGCAGGCTGAAAATCCTTGGGCAGGGAGGTCCCTAAAGTACTGAAGTCTGGGAGAAGTATTTGGAGGCTGAAAACCCTTGGGCAGGGAGGTCCCTAAAGTACTGAAGTCTGGGAGAAGTATTTGGAGGCTGAAAACCCTTGGGCAGGGAGGTCCCTAAAGTACTGAAGTCTGAGAGGCAGTTGCAGGCTGAAAACCTTTGGGCAGGGAGGTCCCTAAAGTACTGAAGTCTTGGAAGTATTTGCAGGCTGAAAATCCTTGGATAAGAAGAAGTCCCTAAAGTATTGACCTTACTAGTGAAGCTGTTGCAGGGGGAATCCCTTGGGTGTGAGAAGTCCCTAAAAATATGGAGCTCATTATGAGGGTGAAGAGAATAGAAGTATAACTGCTGCTTTGTGATTTAGCTATGATGATGAATTGAATGGACTGCTGCTGTTTGGAATTGAACTAATGTTTATGGTGCACTGGATAAAGAGCCTAGACTGAAGCCGACTGTAGCCTATATTGAATCCTGCCATGTGCTAACAGCCTTTGGCTTAAAGGGGACTACTGGCCACCCACTTTCAGGTGGCTTATATGTGTTTAAGATTGAAGGTGAATGCTGCTGTTGGAACTGTGTACTAGAAACCTGCATGGAATAAAGTCCTTGAGTTTGAAGTTACTGGTGGATATCTATTTCTTCATTGTACCGGGAGCCTGTGGCTAGAGGAGATTGTTCTATCCCTGGTTGCACAAGAGAGGCACCTGGTTACAAATGGCACCCCAGATGGGACTGAACATGGATCCATGCAAGCCGGAGAGTCTGGTCGTGATGGCCTGAATGCTTAAATCCTGGATGCCTCAGGTAAGAGGTACCTAGGGGGGCCAAGGCTGGATAAAGAGAAGTGGGGAAGACCAGGAGTGGACCGGGCTGGCTTGAAAAGGGGGACCAGTGTAAAGATATCGCACTTGGGTCTCTCTCTTTTTTTGGCTTTACAGGGTGAAGGTGGTGGTGTCCAGGAGGTTCCTGAAGCCCGTCGAGGGGGCCAACGCTGATGAAGGCGCATTACTCGCCTGCCCAGGTAAAGGGTACCTAGGGGGAGGCAAGGGAGGATCCTAACTGAGAAGGGCAGTTCCAGTAAACTGTAGAAAGGCTTGGTTGATGTGAATTCAGGTACGAAGTTAAGAAGTAGCGCAAGTATAGGACTGGGGAAACAGGCAGTCCGCACTTGGATTCTTCTCTTCTGTTGCAGGCTGCATCCCATCGGACGGTCAAGGAGGACGCCGGAGCCATGGGAAGGCCGAGATGGGTCAGACCGGAAAGAAAAGTCCAGAGACCTGAGGGGCCGGAGCCCAAGTCACCCGCAGAAGGAATGGACATGGCAGGGATGGACACCAGGATCCAGGTTCTGGGACTTGGAGGAGGACTTTGTCTGAAGACTGGTGGGACTATGCTTAAGCCTGAAGGGGTGTCTAGGGAAGACGGGACCCCAAGAAGGAGAAAGAAGGTTGAGCCAGTGTGTTACCAATGTGGGGAAATAGGCCATGTTGGAGAGTGGAGTCTGGAAGTATTCAGTTCAGAGGATGAACTGGGAGACTGGGAGGATATAGGTAATCCTACAGTCAGTTGGGGGGGGAGTTAAGTGACATGGCAGGCAAGAGGAAGCCCAAAGGCCATGGGAGTCCGGAGGTGACCCATTCCTCGGGGGCAGACTTCATGGTTAAGCCTTCCTATGGGGAAAGAGGTGTCTGCAGGGAAGAGGGTCAGGAGGAACCCGCTGCAGGGAAAGCACCCAATGTCCCAGGGAGAGGGAAGGCCACAAACCTGAAAAGTGCCAAGAGGGAGGAGGGGTGCCTAGACAAGGGAGGAAAACCTCAGTTGCAGGATAGTGGTAGTCCTGACAAAAATGGTAAACCCTCTAGGAAAGTGAAAGGGGGGGGGGGGGGGTAGGCCCAGGTGAGAGCTCCCCAGGTGACGGGATGGAAAGTAGTCCTGATTGGGGAGGGGTAGAGCCCAAGGAAGGGGAAGTCAATGTACACTGTGAGCAGGGGGGTGAGACAGCTGAAGATAAAGTAGGCTGCCCATGCTACAGTAAGGAACTGCCAGTATTTCCCTGTGGTGGGGAGCCAGGGAGAGTTGCCCCAAGGGAGAAATACTGGGAAACCCAGGGAGTAGAAGGTAGTAAACCTATCGCCCTGGAAATGGGATTAAGGGAATTTCCCAAAGATAGCCTGGAGTTGGATAGGAAACTCCAAGAGGAAGCCCAAAAGGAGAATGAGAACCCGCTGTTGAAATCCCTAAAAGAAAGCATCTGGCAGGTAGAATGGGAGTTACAGGCCCTAGGTAAACCAGGGAAACTCTATAGGCACCCTGAGCAACGTCTGAGGGAGGTCCTGGAACTTAATAAGGGACTGATGGTAACTTTAGTGGGCAATATACAGCAGCAAGAGGAGTCCCATAAGGTAATGGAGAATAGTCTAAGGGAGAATGAGCAAAGATGGGTCCTATTTGAGGTAGCTTGTAAGAAAGAAATGGCTGCTTCAGTGCATGCCTTAGAGGCCAAACTGGCAGAGTCCCTTAAGGAGAAGGAAGGTTGTGAGGCACTACTAGCCACGGTTAGGGCTGAGCTGCGCACAGAGGGTAGGCTAAGGGAAGAAAAGGAAGCAGAAGTAGTCCATCTTACAGCTACCCTGGAGGGGACCCAAGCCAAAAATGAGACCCAATTAGCAAAGCTGCAGTCCACACATGAGCAGGAGATGAGGGACCTCACAGACCAGTTGCAACAAGACCAGGAGCAGAGGGTAAACCTAGTTAAAGCTGAGTTCCAGAATGCTCGCCAAGAATGGCAAAAAGAGCAGGAGGCCCTAAGGGAAAGTATAAGGGAACAGCAAGCCTTGATACTACTCCAGAAGCAAAGGGAAAATAAGCTTGTCACCTCTGTAAAGGCAGAATTAGAAGAAGCCAAGCAGGAGGTGAGGCAGAAGGAAGTGGAGTTGGCCAAGAGGCAGGAAAGTGTTAAGGAGATGCAGGCAGCCCAGGAAAGGGTAGGATACCTTACTCAGAGGAACCTTGAGTTGGAAACTCAGATAAAGGAGTTGCAACAGGTTCAAGCTCAGTGGGCAGCTGAGTGGGCTGTTGAGAGGCTGCAGGCCAAGGAAACCACAGAAAGGGCAGAAAGCTGCAGGGTGGCCCTGGAGGAGAGGTGCAGGGTGTTGACCCTAGCGGTAGATGTCCTCTTCCAGGAGGGGCAGAGAAGACTAAAAGAGCTTCAGGAAGCCCAAGCCTGCATTGTGGACCTCCAGAAAAAGCTTGAGGGAAAGAAGGACCCAGGAGGGGTTAAAGTAAGTAAACTCCTATCCCTGAGTAATGATCAGGATAGGGAGAGTCAGAAGGGCACTGTTAAAACCCCAGAAAGAGGTAGTGTAAAGGTTAAGGAATTTGAGAAACCCCGGAAGGGCAAGCAGAAAAGGGAAGAGGCTGCCCAATGGAGGGAAAGGCTCAGGCCTCAGAAGAAAGGGTTGATCCTAGGGCCCAGACACCGCATGTTAGAGTCAGGTTAGGAAAGAGCTCCTAGGCAGAGGACACCGGCTCATGGGGGGGTGGGGGGTGCCAGGGGGATACTAGAGCACCCAGAGGCTGGGGGGAGTCTTGTACTAAAAGTGGTTATCCTATACCGAAAGGGAGGGATAGGAAACACTTAAGAGTCTCAGGGAAAAGGAGACTGAGGACCCTACACACCCCCCACAAATGTCAGTCAGGGCCTAGTGGGCGAAGAAGTGCAGCCCAGGATTGCAGAAAGCAGAAGGGTAGGCCTAGAAGTTGCCCGAGTGTGGGGAGGAAACCAGGTCGTAGGGAAATACACCAGAAGCCCAGAGTGGTAAAGGGGGTGTACCCATGGGTCAGGAAAGTGGGCGAAGAAATTAGACGCCGAGGCCTAGGGAGGTGCAAAAAGAAAGGACGAAGGGTTCTGTCTAGAATTGCGAATCCCTGGGAAGGTCCCAAAGGGACTCGCAATTTCTTAAGTGGGGGGGGTATGTGATAAAGTCACATCTAGGATAGTTGGGTTAAGGCAATTTCAGTCTAAACTACAAGTCCCAGAAGGCATTGCAGGCAAGGAGCCAGGGGGTGAGATGAGGAACCCGGACTGGACTTCTAGCTGCAATAGGGGAAGACAAGGGAATAAGCTGACAGGATGTGTAGATTGGCTGCCACTAGGGGGAAAGAGAGCTAGGAAACCCTGTGTGCAGGAGCTCCTCATTAGGCTCATGCTCAACTCAGCTGGTATGGGTGTGTAGAGAAGCTAATGAGTGGAGAATGATTGGTTGTGAAGGCAGAAGCCAGGGATTGATTAGGCAGGTGGGAAGGAGTCTCAGGAGTTCAGTTCAGGGAGAGCAGCAAGGAAGGCGAGAAGCAGTTGCAGGCTGAAAACCCTTGGGCAGGGAGGTCCCTAAAGTACTGAAGTCTGGGAGAAGTATTTGGAGGCTGAAAACCCTTGGGCAGGGAGGTCCCTAAAGTACTGAAGTCTGGGAGAAGTATTTGGAGGCTGAAAACCCTTGGGCAGGGAGGTCCCTAAAGTACTGAAGTCTTGGAAGTATTTGCAGGCTGAAAATCCTTGGGCAAGAAGAAGTCCCTAAAGTATTGACCTTACTAGTGAAGCTGTTGCAGGGGGAATCCCTTGGGTGTGAGAAGTCCCTAAAAATATGGAGCTCATTATGAGGGTGAAGAGAATAGAAGTATAACTGCTGCTTTGTGATTTAGCTATGATGATGAATTGAATGGACTGCTGCTGTTTGGAATTGAACTAATGTTTATGGTACACTGGATAAAGAGCCTAGACTGAAGCTGACTGTAGCCTATATTGAATCCTGCCATGTGTGAAGAGCCTTTGGCTTAAAGGGGACTACTGGCCACCCACTTTCAGGTGGCTTATACTGTATGTGTTTAAGATTGAAGGTGAATGCTGCTGTTGGAACTGTGTACTAGAAACCTGCATGGAATAAAGTCCTTGAGTTTGAAGTTACTGGTGGATATCTATTTCTTCATTGTACCGGGAGCCTGTGGCTAGAGGAGAATGTTCTATCCCTGGCTGCATAAGAGAGGCGCCTGGTTACACAGGAGCTCTACAGTCCATGCAGGTGACTATTCAACTCCTGGAGCTACTGGGGTTTGTGATAAATTATCCAAAGTCCCACCTTCTTCCAATTCAAAGACTAGAATTCATAGGAGCTCTGCTGGACTCCCAGACGGCTCATGCCTACCTCCCCGAGGCCAGGATGGACAATCTTTTGTCCCTGGTCTCCTCGGTACTAGCGTCTCAGCGGATCACAGCTCGGCAGATGTTGAGATTGCTCGGCCACATGGCCTCCACAGTCCACGTGACTCCCATGGCCCACCTTCACATGAGACCTGCTCAATGGACTCTAGCTTCCCAGTGGTATCAAGCTGCGGGGGAACTAGAAGACGTGATCCAGCTGTCCACAGTTTTTCTCAGATCCCTACATTGATGGACGATTCGCTCCAATTTGGCCTTGGACGTCCCTTTCAAATTCCTCATCCGCAAAAAGTGCTGACTACAGATGCGTCGCTCCTGGGGTGGGGAGCTCATGTCGATGGGCTTCACACCCAGGGACGTTGGTCCCTCCAGGAGACAGGTTTTCAGATCAACCTCCTGGAGTTACAAGCGGTCTGGAACGCTCTAAAGGCTTTTAGAGATCGGCTATCCAACCAAATTATCCAAATTCAGACAGACAATCAGGTTGCCATGTATTACATCAACAAGCAGGGGGGGCACCGGATCTCGCCCCCTGTGTCAGGAAGCCGTCGGGATGTGGCTTTGGGCTCGCCGTCATGGCATGTTTCTCCAAGCCACGTACCTGGGAGGCGTAAACAACAGTCTGGCCGACAGGTTGAACAGGATAATGCAACCTCACGAGTGGTCTCTCAACTCGAGAGTAGTTCGCAAGATCTTTCAAGCGTGGGGTACCCCCTTGGTAGATCTTTTTGCCACTCAGATCAACCACAAGGTCCCTCAGTTCTGTTCCAGACTTCAGGCCCACAGCAGACTAGCGTCGGATGCCTTTCTTCTACATTGGGGGGAGGGCCTCCTGTATGCGTATCCTCCCATACCCTTGGTAGGGAAGACTTTGCTGAAACTCAAGCAGGACCATGGAACCATGATTCTGATCGCTCCATTCTGGCCGCGACAGATCTGGTTCCCTCTTTGTCCTCCAAAGAACCGTGGAGATTGGAGTGTTTTCCAACCCTCATCACTCAGAACGAGGGGGCACTTCTGCATCCCAGCCTCCAGTCTCTGGCTCTCACGGCCTGGATGTTGAGAGCGTAGACTTTGCCTCCCTGGGTCTTTCTGAGGGTGTCTCCCGAGTCTTGCTTGCTTCCAGGAAAGATTCCACGAAGCGGTGCTATGCTTTCAAGTGGAAGAGGTTTGCCGTCTGGTGTGACAGCCGGGCCCTAGATCCTCATTCTTGTCCTACACAGACCCTGCTTGAATACCTTCTGCACTTGTCTGAGGCTGGTCTTAAGACCGTAAGAGTTCATCTTAGTGCAATTCATGCTTTTCATTATCGTGTAGAGGGTAAGCCTATCTCAGGACAACCTTTAGTTGTTCACTTCATGAGAGGTTTGCTTTTGTCAAAGCCCCCCATCAAACCTCATACAGTGTCATGGGATCTCAATGTCGTTCTTACCCAGCTGATGAAACTTCCTTTTGAGCCACTGAATTCTTGCCATCTGAAGTACTTGAGCTGGAAGGTCCTTTTCTTGGTGGCAGTCACTTCAGCTCGCAGAGTCAGTGAGCTTCAAGCCTTGGAAGCTCATGCTCCTTATACCAAATTTCATCATACATAGTAACATATATAGTAGATGACAGCAGAAAAAGACCTGCACGGTCTATCCAGTCTGCTGAGGTGGAAGGAGGTGTTTCAGAGAGCTCTGCAGACTTCCAGTGGGAAGGGAGTGAGGCCTAGCTCCCTCCCCAAGGATGAGGAGGGCCTCTGGGGAGCGTTCCCCAGGACAGGCCCAGGCCATGGGGCCTCCTGGGCCCAGGGACCAGAGGATCAGGAAAAGCGGTCCCCTCCCTGGCAGTGCTGCAGGGAGGAGGGAAAAGGAGCCCTGTGGATAGAAGAGGGCCAGACTCCAAGGGAGGAAGCCAGACCGGTACCCCCCTCACGGCCGCACGACATCCAGCAGGTGAGGAGGGGAGAGAGCTGGGGGAGGCCCTAGAGAAGAGCTGGTCTGAGAAGGAAAGAGAGGTAATGGAGATCTGTCAGGAGGCCCTGCTGGAGGTGGAGGAGGAAGGCAGTGAGGACAGTGACGATCTGGAGGAGGAAGAGCTTGTGGACTAGTGCTAAGATCCAGAGGACCCAGCCAATGGCATAATTAAAAGGGTGAAGAGAATTAAAAGTACGGAGAAGGAGGTGGTGGAGCTGGGGAAGCGGGTCAAAATGGCAAAAGCCCTGAGCAGGCTGGCCCCAGCAGAGCATCTCAAGCGGACCTATATGAAAGAGGTAACCCGGCTACTCAAGCTTCTCCAGAAAAAAGAACAGCTGCTGGGGGCACTGAGGAAAGGTCCTGGAAACCCTCTGAGAGAACTCTATATCAACAGAGACAGGATGGCCTCGGGGAGACAGGCCCCGTCAGCCTCGGTACAGTGGAAGCAACAAACAGAGCAGGAAGGAATCAGCCCAGGCTTTGGACCCCAGAACATTGAAGCATCAGGGGAGCTGCCAGGAATAAGCACCCAAAATACATTAAAATTCATGCAATACCTTGCTAGTCAGTCGGGGCCTCTGCAGGCAGCTTCTGTTGTAAGCAGGACTGGAGGTGGGTCTGTGGAGGCCTCCTCATTGAGAGCACCTGAGTGTGGGAGAGCAGAACAGGAAAAAAACTTTACCACCAAGACTTTTCAAATTGTTGAAACAGAGGCTGAAATTTCAGGAGAGAGAATTTTTTCCACAGAAGTGGTGGTGGAAGTTGAAACAGAGAACTTACCTGGAAAAGAGGCAAGGGGTAGGCAGAGGCAGTTGCAGCCACAGGTTGTCCTGTTCCCATTGCCTGTAGGAGGAGCAGATGGCAAGGAAAAAATGCCTGCCCCATCACAGCCTGGGAGGCCCCACCCACGAAGCTCTGAGGAGCAGGATGTTCTGGCCAATCGGGCTGCAGCAAGGCTAAGGACTGAAAGTGGAGATGCTCCAGCAGGGAGCTGCCTCTTAAAGGAGAATGCAGGAAGAAAGGCAGGTGAAGAGGAGCGGTTTTCGATAGAGAAAGCACAGGAGGACACGCAGTGTTCCCCACAAAAAGGTTCAGAATGGCGAGGCACGGCGCTGCCGGGTGGCGGGAAGCCACGCCCGACCAGCACATTGGAGCAGGAGGCCCCAGCCAATCGGGCTGGAGGAGCAGGGACGGCCGCAGAGGAGCTGCAGTGGCCGGTAGGGGAGAATGCTACAGCGCAGGAGGATTTCCCAGGCGCAGGAGAGCGAGCGATGCTGGAGTGCGGGAAGCCACGCTTACTTGGCGAAATGGCGGAGCAGGAAGTCCCGACTAAGCAGGACGCAGAGGGGAGACCAGTTCCCAGGAAAACAGCGGGCCCGCACAGGGAAAGCTGGAGCAGCACGTTGCAAGGAGGGACCCAGCACAGAGAGCAGGTTCCGGGGGGAAGGAGGGGGGGAGGAGCGGGAGGTGTTTGCCTTGCAGTGTGCGCCAGAAGGAAACTTGACTGGTACCTTTGACTTTGAAGTTGGCCAGGCTGCGGGGGGGGGGGGGGGGGGCGAGCCAAGGGGGAGTGTTTGGGCCTGGGGGGGAGGGTTGGTTCGGTGGGGGGGGGGGGGGGGGGTCAGGGGCATTGGGAGGGGAACAGGTATTTAGGGGAACCTGCTCTCACTGTCTCTAGTGAATGTGTTGGAGGGGACAATGGCAGGGTTTTGGCTGCAGGAGAAATGGAACAGAAGGACACTGTGAAGGCAGGGGATGTGCAAATTCTGCTGATAGAAGGGAAGCAATGTATGTTGGGTGGGGGGAGAGGGGGTTTTGGGGGGGAGGGAGGCTGAGAGGGGGGCGAGAGAGAGGGGGGGGGTACGGCGCAGCAGGAGCAGGGGGGTCTCAGTGCAGGAGATGGGGGAGGGGGATAGTGGGGGGGGTGCTCCGTCCTTTGCGGCGGTAGTAGGTGGGGGGTGGGCGCAGGGGAATGGGGGGGCAGGAAGCAGTGGGGAAGGATGGGGGGGAGGGTGGGGAGGCCAGGTTCCCAAAAGGAGGAATGTGGTCCAGTTAAGATGGGTGGGGGAGGGGGGATGCCAAGTAGGGATGCGGCCCTGAAGCTGGTCCTGGGTTTAGGATTTCTCCCAGAGGACCTCTATGCCTGTATCCATCCGGTGAATATCCCAGAATACGATGTTAGTTTTCTGACCCAGCGAGGTATGAAGGTCTTCTGGGAGAAATACGAGGGGGTAAGGGGGGAAGGGGATTGGAGAAACTTTAAGGCCGTACCGATCAGCAGACCTGACGTGGTGCAGGTAACCCTGCTGGTCCGAAACGAATCCATCTCGGGGGCAGACCTGGCCTTCTGGCTACAGCGGTATGCAGAATTGCGTACCCCCTTGTCCAAGCTCCCTAACCCCAGTAGGGTGTGGGCAGGAGGATGGGGTGCGCAGGTTAGGCTGAAGCAGGCAGGACACGTGACCCAGCACATTCCCTCCGCGGCGTTCATTGGCAGGGATCGGATCCTCTGCTTTTATAAGGGGCAGCCGCGGCAATGTCACAAGTGCGGGTCATTCAGACACTTTAGTATGTCGTGCCCAGTACGGTAGTGTGGGAAGTGCGGGTCCAAGGAGCATCCTACGGAGTCTTGTGCATCTATCCGGTGTAATTTGTGTGGGGGTCTGGGGCATGCATTCAGAGCTTGCCCTTGGGCCTCCCATAATGGGGGAGAGGAGGACATGGGAGGGGGCAGTCCAGTTCAGAGGGAGAGGGGGGGAGGGGATGTAGGGCGAGAGCAGGTTTCTGGGGTGGGGGGAAAGGGGCTGCGGAGGGACAGGGAGTGGGAGGTGGGGGGGTTTGGGGGAAGGGCGGAAGCGGCAGGAAGGGGAAGATGAGGGTTGGACGTGGGTGTCAAAAACACAATGGAAGGGGGCAGGGGTACGGGAGGAAGGGGGGGCAGGAATGGGGATAGAAGTAGAGAACAGATTTAGGGGATTGGAAGATGAGGGAGGGGGTGAGGAACTGGCAGGAGAGGAAGGAGAGGTGAACCGGCAGAATGGGTTGGGAAGCATGGCAGAGGCTGAAAAGGGAACGGCGGTAAAAGGAAGAAGAACTAGAGGGAGAAGGCTTTGAGGGACGAAGAGGAGGAAATGGTAGTGGAGGAGGTCGGGGAGGTGGGGGGCGGATTGGGGGGGCTGAAGGGAGGGTGGGGGAGGAAAGGAAGGTAGGACAGGAGGCAGTGATGAAGGCAAGAGAGGGGTGGAGCTGGGAATTGGGAGGTGTCTGGTGTTAGATGTGAGATTGCGGGGGGTGGCTTTGCGGGTGATTAACATCTACGGGCCGCAAAGCAAACGGGGAAGGTCGGCACTGTTTGGGAAAATTCGGCCTTACCTTTACACCTCACAGCAGCTGGTATGTGTGTGGGGGGGGGGGATTTTAACACAATCCTGAGCAAGGAGGATAGGGGGGGAGGGCGGCACAAGTAGGTTACGATGGGGTAAAGCTAGTAGGGATCATGAAGGGAGCGGGATTGGTGGACGCGCACATAGAGTTTGGTGGTGAGACGCAGGGTTTCACTTTTGCCCGGGGCACTTGTAGAAGTAGAATTGACCGTTTTTTAGTTCGGGGAGGGGCGTATGGGAAGGCACCAAGGGTGGTAGAGGTTGATTTCTCATACCACAAGATGGTGATGGTCGAGCTGGGGGGAGGGGGATTCACGGATTGGGGAAAGGATTGTGGCGTTTGAATCAGAAATGGTTGAGGGAGAGGGTGTTGCACCAGGAGTAACTGGAGTTTCTGGCAGACCAGGTATCCATTCAGGGTGTCTTCCCTTCCCTAGGGGACTGGTGGGAAGTTTTGAAACACCGCACCAGGGGGTTCTTTCTCCGTCGGGCGAGGAGGCAGGGGAGGGAGGTCACCCGGCTAGGAACTGCTCTGAGGAAGCGAAGTGACAATTTGATTTCCAGGGGAGGGAGGAGGGAGGACTTTGAGGCCTTGCAGCAGGAGGTGGAACGGGTGCAATACAATCGGTACTCTTTCCTCGTCTATGAGCGGGACTTCAGGAAGCTGCTCAGCCCGGACCTGTATGACTGCTGTAAGGAAAGAAGGGAGAGGAGGGTGGTAGAGGGGTTAAGGGATGAGGGGGGGACGCTCCAGCAGTCTAGGGAAGGTATCTTGCAGGTGGTGGGGACCCACTTTGGGCGGGTCTTTTTGGACCAACAGTTGGGGAAGGAGGGCCATGGTGAGGTACATTGAGGAAACCCCAGGGGGCCTCATCTTCGGGTCTTGCTGCAGCCATGGACGCTGCGGGAGGTACAGGAGGCCATCGGGGCCTTGCGGCACAGGATGGCGCCGGGGCCGGACGGACTCCCGGCAGAGTTCTATCAGCGGTTTAGGGATCAGTTGGCGCTGGTCTTGTTGGCAATCTGGGAGGTGGCACGAACAGGGGGCTCCTTGCCTGAGTCGATGGGGGCATCAGCTTTGGTCCTCCTTAGCAAAGGCAAGGACCCCCTGGATGTGGCAAATTGGCGGCTGATTGCACTTCTGAACACCGACTGGAAGATCTTCGCTCACATGCTCCTTGCTCGCATGAGGAAGATCTCCGGGGAAGTGCTGGCGGCCCCGCAGGGGTGTGGGGTCCCGGGAAGGGGGGTGCTGGAGGCAGTGGCCTGGGTGAGGGAGGGCCTGGAATGTAGTCGGGTGGGAGAGGGCAGGCTGGTCGTGGCCTTGGACCAGGACAAGGCCTTTGACCGAGTGCAGTGGGGTTTTTTTATGGAAGGTCCTAGACCACTATGGATTCCCGGGGGAATGGATCGCGCAACTGCAGTTATTGTATGCGGGGGCGCGATTCTTTCCCCTGGTGAATGGATGGAGGGGGATCTCGGCGGGGGTGCGGCAGGGGTGCCCGTTGAGCCCCCTGCTGTACGCTTTTGCCATTGATCCCCTGGTGAGGAGGCTGGAAAGGGGGGGGGGAGGACAGGCTCAGAGGGGTGGAGGTAGGCAAAGGGAATGTGTTGCGAGTCATCGCTTATGCGGACAATGTCACCGTCTGGGTGGCGGATCGCAGGGAGGGGAGGAGGCTGCGGGAGACCCTTGCAGAGTACTGCCAGGCTTCGGGGTCTCGGGTAAACCTGGGCAAGAGCACCGGCTTGTGGGTAGGGCCGGAGGGACAATGGTTTAATTTAGGGGTGGATTTCCGGATGGGATAGAGAAAATGAGGATTTTGGGAGTGTATTTTGGGGGGGGGGGGGGATTACGGGCGGGAGAATTGGAAGCAAAGGATAGCGGAGGCGAGGGAGAAGGTGGACCGCTGGAAGGGGTGGCGAATGCCCATGCAGGACCGGGTCCGGTTGCTGAAGAGCCAGGTGGTCCCCATGTTCCTCTTCCTGAGCTACATCTGTCTCCTGCCGGAGTGCTGTTTCACGGCAATTTACAGCGTGTTCTTTCAACTCCTGTGGGGGGACAGGATGAACCCGGTTAGACGTAATACTACTTACTGGTCACGGGAGGAAGGGGGGGGTGGGAATGGTAAACCCGGTCTTGCTATTCTCCTCCCTCTTCATCCAGGTTAACCTGGGGTGGGCGGGGGGTACGGATGCCCCAAGATGGGTACACAGTGTTGTCCAGTGGTGGGAGGGATTTTGGGGTCCTTGGTTGGGGGGAGGTAGGGTGGGACGATTGCGGAAAGGTTTCCCGGAGGGGGTAGGCTACTACAAATCCTTGGTAAAGCTGGTTCGGCTGTGGGACATTACATGGGAGGAAGTTAGGGCAGGGCAGAGGGAGATCTGGGTGGAGCGGGTTCGCTCCCAACGCTTCTCCTCTCCCCTGGCTCTTAGGGATGCTCCGGAGCCCGTGCTGAGGCAGGGCCTGCGTTTTATTTCATCCAAACGCATCCCACACAAATACAGGGACATTGCCTGGCTGTCTCTACATGGCAGGTTGTATGTTAGGGCAAACCTTCGGTGTAGGAACCAGCAGGACCGAGACTGCCCGAGGGGGGAGTGTGCTGGCCGGCTGGAGACCATGGACCACTTCCTGAGGGAGTGTCCATTCTCCATAGCAGTTTGCCGGAGAGTGGCCGCCTTGCTGGCCATCCCCAGCTTCACATCCTACACCTATGCGGACTGGGTGTATGGGAGGCAGGGGGGGACAGGGTGGCTAGAGCCAGGTACCGCCTTTCTAATCTCAGTTATCATCAGATACTGCCTATGGATGGCTCGCTGCGGGGTGTCCCTGCGCCAGGAGTGCAGGTCTGCTGAGCAGGTCTCCTGGGACATTGTCCGAGCTGTCCAGGAATTGGCCCGATGGGAACAGGTGGAGGTGGGTTTGGTGGAAGCATGTACGCTTGAAGTTGAGTTGAATGGTTGGGGGGGGGGGGGGGGACTGTTTTTTGTGTAAATTTTGCATTTTTGTATAAAAGTATAGAGGGGCTGGCTTTATAACTGCACAATGTAATGTATTGAATTTTGGTTTTCCGCTTTCATTTAATAAAGGAATTCTCCAGTCTACCCAACAAGATAAACTCATATGTGTATACCTTACCTTGATTTGTACCTGTCTTTTTCAGGGCACAGACCGTATAAGTCTGCCCAGCACTATCCCCTCCTCCCAACCACCAGCCCCGCCTCCCACCACCGGCTCTGGCACAGACCGTATAAGTCTGCCCAGCACTATTCCCCGCCTCCCACCACTGGCTCTGGCACAGACTGTATAAGTCTGCCCACCACTATCCTCGCCTCCCAACCACCAACCCCACTTCCCCCCACCGGCTCCGCCACCCAATTTTGGCTAAGATCCTGAGGATCCATTCCTTCTGCACAGGATTCCTTTATGTATATCCCACGCATGTTTGAATTCCGTTACTGTTTTCATCTCCACCACCTCCCACGGGAGGGCATTCCAAGCGTCCACCACTCTCTCTGTGAAAAAAATACTTCCTGACATCTTTTTTGAGTCTGCCCCCCTTCAATCTCATTTCATGTCCTCTCGTTCTACCGCCTTCCCATCTCTGGAAAAGATTTGTTTGCGGATTAATACCTTTCAAATATTTGAACATCTATATCATATCACCCCTGTTCCTCCTTTCCTCCAGGGTATACATGTTCAGGTCTGCAAGTCTCTCCTCATACGTCTTGGAACGGAAATCCCATACCAATCTCGTAGCTTTTGTTTGCACCGCTTCAATTTTTTTTACATCCTTAGCAAGGTATGGCCTCCAAAACTGAACACAATACTCCAGGTGGGGCCTCACCAACGACTTGTACAGGGGCATCAACACTTCCTTTCTTCTGCTGGTCACACCTCTCTCTATACAGCCTAGCAACCTTCTCGCTACGGCCACCGCCTTGTCACACTGTTTCATCGCCTTCAGATCCTCGGATACTATCACCCCAAGATCTCTCTCCCCCTCAGTACATATCAGACTCTCACTGCCTAACACATAAGTCTCTTGTGGGTTTCTACTCCCTAAGTGCATCACTTTGCATTTCTTCGCATTGAATTTTAATTGCCAAACCTTAGACCATTCTTCTAGCTTCTGCAGATCCTTTTTCATGTTTTCCACTCTCTCCCGGGTGTCCACTCTGTTACAAATCTTAGTATCATCTGCAAATAGGCAAACTTTACCTTCTAAACCTTCGGCAATGTCACTCACAAATATATTGAACAGAATCGGCCCCAGCACCGATCCCTGAGGCACTCCACTACTCACCTTTCCCTCCTCCGAGCAAACTCCATTTACCACCACCCTCTGTCGTCTGTCCGTCAACCAGTTCCTAATCCAGTTCACCACTTCGGGACCTATCTTCAGCCCATCGAGTTTATTTAAAAGCCTCCTGTGGGGAACCGTGTCAAAAGCTTTGCTAAAATCTAAATAGATTACGTCTATAGCGTGTCGATGATTCAATTCTCCAGTTACTCAAAGAATTCAATGAGATTCGTTTGGCATGATTTCCCTCTGGTAAAACCATGTTGTCTCGGATCTTGCAACTTATTGGCTTCCAGGAAATTCACTATCATTTCCTTCAGCATCGCTTCCATTACTTTTCCAGTAACCAAAGTGAGGCTTACCGGCCTGTAGTTTCCAGCTTCTTCCCTATCACCACTTTTGTGAAGAGGGACCACATCCGCCATTCTCCAATCCCTCAGAACCTCTCCCGTCTCCAAGGATTTATTAAACAAATCTTTAAGAGGACCCGCCAGAACCTCTCTGAGCTCCCTCAATATTCTGGGGTGGATCCCGTCCGGTCCCATGGCTTTGTCCACCATTAGCTTTCCAAGTTGTTCATACACACTCTCTTCCGTGAACGGTGCTATATCCACTCCATTCTGTTACGTCTGTGGCCGTGACCACCCTCAGACTTACCCTGTTTCTGGGAGTCAGTGGCTGTGCTGGCTTCTGCTTGTCTCTGTGTCTGTCTCTGTCTTAGTTTCTCTCTGGCTCTGTGTGCTGATTGCCCTACTGAACCTCACCTGTTTGGGCTATGCCTTTTCCAAGATGGCTGCCGCCGACTCCTCTATGCCAGTATCCAAGATGGCTCCCGCTGGGCTGACTTCTCTGTGTGTCAAGCCTCTGTTTGGATGCAAGGTGATTGCTGCAGCTGTGCCTCTGGTGTGGAAGGGCTTTATTAATCACTTAGAGACTACAGCCCTGGCCTTTGCATCTCATCTAAAGGTCCTGGTGTATAGAGTGCTCTGTACACTGTTTCAGTGTTTGCTCTGTGTGAGTTTCTATGTTTGACTAGATAGCTTAGGCACCGTGTGGCTTGTTAGCCTGTGTATAGCTTTGCTAGTGCTCTGTGTTTTGTTTAGACTAGCCATCTTAGGCACCGTGTGGCTTGTTAGCCTGTGTATAGCTTTGCTAGTGCTCTGTGTTTGTTTAGACTAGCCAGCTTAGGCACCGTGTGGCTTGTTAGCCTGTGTATAGCTTTGCTAGTGCTCTGTGTTCGTTTCCAGTGCATGACTTGTTAGCTTGGGCACAGCTTTGTTGTTAGCTGGTGTATAGCTTTCAAGCCTCCTGAGTGTGCTTTGTGTATGACTGGTTTGCCTGGGTATAGCGTTTCTATTAGCCTAGGTACAGTTTACTAGTCATTGGGTTTAAACCTGCCGACTGCCAGAACCCGGACAGTCCCTGCCTGTCGGCCTTGCCTGCGCCTAGGTGCCGGGGGCACTCCTGGATCTTCATTCCTGCTGTTCCTGCTTGCAAGTTCCAGTTCCGGGTTTTCCTGTAAGTCCTACCGGCTGCCAGAACCTGAGGGCTCAACCCTCGGGGAAAGGTGGTCAAGCGTAGGTGAAGCCTAGGTCCAGTGTGTTCCAGTCCAGCGGGTTTCACTCCTGTATGTTCCAGTCCTGTGGGGCCCTCCAGTGTGTTCCAGTCCAGCGGGCTCCACTCCAGTGCGCACCCGTCCGGTGCGTTCCAGTTCCGTGTATTCCGGTGTAGAACTCCAGTCCGGGGTTCCGGTCCAGTTTTGTCTCATCTCTACCTTGGAGGTGATCTTGCCTGCCACTGCCGCTCCACGGTAGTGGCCCATGGGCTCACGAACCCAGTGCTCCCGGGGAAGAAGCCTGACAGTATGCCAAGGTCCTCGAGCACGCGACACATTCTCAAATGTACTTTTACCAGTCCCTCGTGGTCCTTCTTCAGGATTTTCTTCAGTGAAAACAGAACAAAAGTATCTATTTAGCAAATTGGCTTTTTCTTCATCATTATCTACATAGCGGTTTGCTGTATCTTTTAGTCTCACAATTCCCTTTAACAGAGTAGTCCTCCGCACTCACCCTAAGTTCTTGCCAAACTTAGGGTCAGAGTTCCATCTTAACCAGTCAATTGTCTTGCCAACATTCTTTCCCCGGCCTCATACCCGCCCTGCTGAACGTCAGCTGCACACATTGGACTGCAAACGAGCATTGGCCTTCTATCTGGAGCGGACAAGCCCACACAGACAGTCCGCCCAATTGTTTGTTTCTTTTGACCCCAATAGAAGGGGAGTGGCTGTTGGGAAACGCACCATCTCAAATTGGCTAGCAGTTTGCATTTCCTTCACTTATGCCCAAGCTGGGCTGACTCTTGAGGGCCATGTCACGGCTCATAGTGTTAGAGCCATGGCAGCGTCAGTGGCCCACTTGAAGTCAGCCACTATTGAAGAGATTTGCAAGGCTGCGACGTGGTCATCAGTCCACACATTCACATCTCATTACTGCCTCCAGCAGGATACCCGACGCAACAGTCAGTTCGGGCAGTCGGTGCTGCAGAATCTGTGGGGTTTAGAATCCCACTCCAACCCCCCTAGGCCCATTTTTATTCTGTTCCAGGCTGCACTCTCAGCTAGTAGGAAAAGTTTTAGGTCAATCTCAGTTATGTCCTCGCCATTGTGAGGCCCAATTGACCAATGTTTGTTGTTTTGAGTGAACCTGGGGGCTAGGGATACCCCATCAGTGAGAACAAGCAGCCTGCTTGTCCTCGGAAAAAGCGAGGTTACTAACCTGTAGCAGGTATTCTCCGAGGACAGCAGGCTGATTGTTCTCACAATCCCGCCCTCCTCCCCTTTGGAGTTGTCTTCTCTTGTCTTTGCTTTATACTGGACTGAGGAGCATGCTAGAAGCGGGCGGGAAGACGGCGCGCATGCGCGATGCATGCGGATCTCGTGAGAGCTAGCAAACTTCTGTTGCTAGGAAGATTTTCCAACCCTGGGGCTGCCGTGGACGTCACCCATCAGTGAGAACAATCAGCCTGCTGTCCTTGGAGAATACCTACTACAGGTTAGTAACCTCGCTTTATTGTAATTCCCTACTTGTGGGATGCCCACAATATCAGTTAAAATGTTTGCAGTTAATTCAGAATACTGTGGTAAGATTGCTTCTGAACATGTTACACGGCTTTTGCAAGAACCTCATTTTCTTCCTGTTGCAGCTCGAGTAAAATACAAGATCTTGATTTTGGCTCATCAGGCCTACTACACCAATATTCCAGTTTATCTCCATTCATTACTTTTCCCTTATCAATCAACTCGGATTCTGAGGTCATCAGAAACCAACCAATTAGTTATTCCTTCTCATAAAAAAATATGGCTCAATTTATCTAGGCATTCTGCCTTTAGTTGTGTAGCTCCAACTTATTGGAACGCTCTCCCAATTGCCCTTGGATTAGAATCCTCATCAAAAATTGAAAAGATTGAAAACTTGATTATTTCAGCAATCTTTTATGGCCCTATTTACTAAGCTGCGCTGTAGGCATACAAGGTTTTTAGTGCGCTTTAAAAATTAGCGTGTGCTAATGCTAGAGACACTCATAGGAATATAATGGATGTCTCTATCATTAGCGAGCACTAAAAAGTTAGTGCACCTACAACACAGCTTAGTAAATAGGGCTCTTAGTGTTTAAAGTATTATTTTGAATGTTAGGAATATATAAGAATATGTAATGGAACTGATTATTCAGTGTTTATGGAAATAATTGTTGTGCAGTTCACTTCCCCTCCCTTTTCTGCTTTTGTTTGTTTTTTGTTACATGTTAGTTTTTGTTTTGATGTTCTGAACATTCATTATTCTATTATAAACTGCTTTGGTATAATGTACAGTGTGAGAGTGCAGGTGAAAGGGGATCCGGGAAGGCACGAAGAAAGGGGGTACAGGGAGCCGGGGAATCCCAACGGGGCAGATTTCAGGTGCACAACACCCACATTCAGAAAGCTGGGCTACCGGAGGCAGAGAGGTTGGTTGGGTTAAGGAAGAAGGGGAGGAACTACCAGTCCCAGAATCCTTCTCTTCCCCACCCGGCTGTGCAAGAGTTAGGGGAGGAGATAGAAGATTGGAAAATGGTCTCTGAGGAAGGTGATGAGGGCCAGCTGGAGAGATTGGGGGCAGGGGAAGTTGAAGAGGAAGATAAAATAGAGATTACTGAAGGGCTAGGGGAGGAACAGATGGAGATTGGAGCCCTGGCTAAAACCCAAAAAGCTGCTGTAAGAGGGTGGCTAGCTGTACCTTGGAGAGACTGGTGGAAGACCGGAGGAGAGAGGCTAAGGCACTGGGGGAAATCTCTACTAAAGAGGAAACAGGTGCAGCCTGTGGGAGAGAAAGAGAGCTGGGCACAATTGAAACCCCAGCCTGAACCAGGTGGGAATAAAGCTGTGTAACCGTGCTGTAAGAAGGTGCAAGAAAGACTGTGTAAACTGTTTCATACTACAAGGTCTGGGCTGCAACCTACCAAGCTATTGGGTTTTTCTCTCTGATAATGTACTGTTCCCTAAGTGAAGTAATCTGAGCTAAAGTGAAGTGAAGTTATATGGACTGTGTTGAACCTGAGTTTGAAGTTATATGGACTGTTTTTGAACCTGAATTTGACTGTGTTGAACCTGAATGGTGCTCTGGGGCTGCTAGTCTAAACAAGCTGGAGTGAAGGGTGTTGTGTTGATTTGAAGCAAGAAAATAAAAGCTCTTACTTATAAACATTGGGCTTTGAATGTGCCTCTGTGAAAGGAAGGGAGGGAGGAGGAAGTCCTGGGAGTTCGCAGGGCTGGGAGCCAAGGCTCAGAGGAGCCAGACTGCTATGGAGTGAAGGCAACAGTCGTGTGGAGGAAGAGGCAGCTAAGCAGGGTTGAGCCTGGCTGGGTCCTGGATGGGGGACCCAGCTACAACAGATAAATAGAATACAAATTAAAAACAGCCTCCACACCCTGGATAGACCATTACTCAACATGACATTTCATCCTATCCTATCCTCTGCCCCCCCCCCCCCGTGTTTAGTTCAAAACAAAGGTGCAAAGAAAATTACAAGGGAACTTTATCCCCATCTATCAGGTAAGTACTTTGTCCTTCTGTAGATCTTTCCCCATAGGCTTTCCAGGTTGGAGTTTCTCAAGCCATGCATTCCTTCCTATCTTCCTCCCCTACTGTCTTCTTCCCCTCCTAGGGCACTCTCTTTAAAGACCTCTAAGCTCCAAACCCCTCCCTGCTTATTAGGTCTCCACCTCTCAGGGAGTTTGGTTCATACTCTTCCCAATTAGGACAATTGGCGTAGTCCTGCCTAGCTTCTCCTAATATGGGCGCCACTTCCTGTTGGGATTACAGGCTTCCCTGCCCTCACCCTTCTAGGACACTCCTCCCATTCACTTCCAGCTGGGGCCAGAACTTTCCTGCTCTAGCCCAGACTTCTTTTGTCTTCTTAAAGGGAAACATCTTTTTGTCAACTGTTTTAATAAACCAAACAGAGTTGTACCTGAGATCTGTTTCATCTCCAAACAAGCATTTAGGTTCCTGGGTCTCCCCTCTAAGCACTAAAGTCTATTGGGACTCCCTGGTCCCTTCCCCCTTTATGGGACTCTGGTCCAGGTTTTCCTCCCTTTCCAAGGCTTTCCTACAACAATGAGGTTTCCTGGGCTGCTTTTAGCCTACTCCCCTCCTGGGGATCCCTACCAGGTTTTCTTCCCTCCCCATGGTTCCTATAAATCTCTTTAATCTTAACCTGTCCCCCCACCTTTCACCCACTTCCTTAGTCTCCCATTTCCATCCTCTGTACTCAGCCTCTTAGCTCTCATCTACCCTCCACTGCATCTCATCACCCTATCAATTCCAGCTCCATCCCTGTCTCTTCTTCTCTTGCCTCCAAGGACATTCTTCTATCTCTTATCCTTTACCCCATGTCCTATTGCCTTTCACAATCTTGTTAACCCCATTTCCACTCTCACTTAAACCCTTCAGAGACTCATCCCATTCCTTCAATACACCTCCTAGCCCCATCCATCCTCTACTCTATTCCTCTTCCCCCACCCACACCCCCTACTATTACTCCTTACTCCCACCCACACTCCCTGGTTTCATCCATCTTCTACTCTGTTCCCCTAGCCTCATCCTACTCCATTCCCTTCCACCCATATCCCTCAGCCCCATCCATCTTTTGCTCCATTCCCCTCCATCCACATCCCATAGCCACATCCAACTTCTGCTTTCCATCGTCATTTCATCTGTGCCCCTATCTGTTCTGTCCAGCACTTCCCCTCTATGTCCTCATTCCTCCCCCATCCTGCTTCTTGCCCTTCCTCCTGCACCCCACCCAGGGCATTCCTCCTTCTCTCCCCCTCACCTTCCCCATGATACTTTATCTCTCTCCCCCCTCCTCCATGGATCCAGCATATTTCCCAATCTCCCCAATCCCCCTCATCCCAGCATCTGTTACTCTCTCCCCCCATCCTGCTTCTTCCCGTTCCTTCTGCACCCCCACCCAGGGCCAGCATCTCTCCTTCTCTCTCCCTCCCCTTTCCCATCGCCATCCCCATGGTGCTGCATCTCTATCTCCCTCCTCCATGGATCCTGTCTTTCCCAATCTCCTCAACTCCCCCATCCCAGAACCTGTTACTCTCTAACTCCCCCATCCAGCTTTTCTTCCCCTTCTGCTCATCTGAGCCTTTGCTTCCCTCTCCACCTCCCAATGGGTCTGGCATCTCTCTTCCTTACTCCCTTTGCCCCTCCCCCCATGATGCGACATCTTTTATATTCCCTCCCTCTCTCCCCTATCTGCTTGTGTGTCAACTCATTCTCTCTCCTTCCACCTCCGTGTGGCCACGGTATGGCTCTCCACGCCCCTCGCCCCGCCTGCAGTCCTCTAATCTTCCAGCCACCACTGCAGCCTCAGCAATGAAAACTCACTGCCTTCAGCCTACCCCAGAAGTTCCTCTCTGTGCATCTTCCCGCCTATGCATGAACCAACAGACATTGTACAGAGAAGGGCTTCCGGGGCAGGCTGAAGGCAGTGAGTTTTCACTGCTGAGGCTGCCAGTGGCTGGAGGAGGAGTGGCCTAGTGGTTAGAGTGGTGGACTTTGGTCCTGGGGAACTGGGTTCAATTCCCACTGCAGGCACAGGCAGCTCCTTGTGACTCTGGGCAAGTCACTTAACCCTCCATTGCCCCAGGTACAAATAAGTATCTGTATATAATATGTAAGCTGCATTGAACCTGCTATGAAAGGGAAAGCGCAGGGTACAAATGTAAGAAAAAAAAAAGATTGGAGGATTGCAGATATGGCATTGTGAAGGGGTGGTGGACAGCAATACTGGGTGTCACGGAGGGGTGGTGGATAGCGATACCAGGTGTCATGGGGGTGGAAGAAGAAAGAGAGAGGAAAATGGAGCGGCAAGTTTGGGGGGGCTTCAACTTAGATAAAGGCAGCTCTACTCCCATGTTAGAGACATTGGCTGGATCTCTTCCTTGTTTGGGGATGACTATAATTTTAGATTCTAAGAAGGAACCTTTGTTGCCTGTATGGTGAATCAAATGATAGTATAAAGTAAGGAGGTGTGGACCTAGGATGTCAGCTAAGGCAGCAAAGAATTTGATTATTAGACCATCATCTCCTGGGGATTTATTCCTAGGAACTTCTTTAATCACCATTAGAATTTCCTGAAGTGATAGAGGTGAATCTAAGACAGCTTTTTGTATTGTGAGAGAGTAGGGTGAGGGAGGTTATCCAGAAAAGAGTTGAAAAGAGCTTCTGATGGATTAATTTCAGAACTGTAAAGATGATGGTAGTAATTAAAGAACTGTTTAGCAATCTGTTGATCAGAAAAATATGAGTTCCCATTAGGATCCGTGATGTAAGATATTTTAGTACAGTTTGTTTTAGCTTTAAGATATTGCGCCAGCATATGGCCAGCTTTGTTGTTGCCATAGTACGAAATTTTTTCGTTTAAAAAACATTTGAGGATATTGCTTCCTTGGTTTAGATTGTATTGAAATTTTATTTGACATTGATGAGTTTCTGATATGTGTTATGAGATTGTGAATGGAAGTACTTATTATCTAGCGATTTTATTTCTTGTTCAAGAAAGTTTAATTCTTTCTTTCTTTCTTTCTTTTTTTTTTTGTAATTCCAGCTGTGTAATTGATAATAACACCTCTTATGGTGGCTTTATATGCATTCACAATCTGTATGAATAAAGCTAGTTAGACAGTCTAGATAAATTACCAGCAACTGTTAAATGAACGTTATGTCAAGCATCTGGCTGGACGTAACGTTCATTTAACGGTTGCTGGTAATTTATCTAGACTGTCTGACTAGCTTTATTCGTACAGATTGTGAAGACACCCCTGAGGCAGGCGTTTGTGCGCTGAAACACGGCCCATGTCGGGTCTTTTTCACAATAAAGGACGGCACTTACCTCTTTCTTGAAGGCCCAGTGCTGCTTTTTTGTTCTTGTTGTATGCTTGTATGCTGTAATACCCTCTCTCTTGTGACTGGCTTTAAATGCATCCCACCAGATTTGTATAGGGTAATATAGAACTTTGTTAGTTGTAAAATAATCAATAGTAGATTGTTTTAGTGTGGTTATGAAGGATTCGTCCTTGATGAGTTCTGCATTGAATCTCCAGCAAGGGTGGGTATTTGGAAGAGTAACACCTGAGAGAGCAATAGAAATAGGAGAGTGATCTGATATGTGAGTGCTGTGAATACAGGATTCTGTAATGAATGGAAGAAGAAATTTAGATATTACAAAGTCTATTCTGGAGTAAATAAGGTGGGGGGTGGAATAGAAGGTGAAATTTTTGTCCATAGGATGAAACAGCCTCCATATGTCTACTAGACAGGGAAAGTTTTAGAGTGCGAATAACTTGTGCTTTGGTTTGGTGGTAATGGCATTTTGACTGTCCAAAAATTGATCCTGAATTTGATTAAAGTCTCCTCCTACAATTATATTTGTAGAATGAGAATTGTTAATCTCTAATGTCAGAGTATTGAAAAAATCTGGAGAGTCTTTATTGGGGGCATAGATGTTTAGTAGGGTATAGACGATACTATCAATTGTAATTTCAGTCTTAATCCATCTTCCTTCTAAGTCAGAGGATAGGTTTTCAATCAGCAGGGGGAGAGATTTATGATAAAGTATGGTTTACTCTATTATTATTATTTTTAAATAGCTGGAGAGTAACCAGCAAGTAAATAGTTTTTGTCAGAAAGGCGTTTGATGTCTGCATCTAGTAAGTGTTTCTCCTGAATAAAGTCTGCATATAGGAAGGTAAAAAAAGCATTTTTTTTTCCATTTGATAGGATTGCTTAATTCTTTTATATTAATGGACACAATTCTCATGAATCAGTATTAATGAAGTAGTGAAAATATGAGAGCAGTGACGAAATGCTATTGTTACATAAGGAAATATATGAAAAGATCCTTAACAAAGAAAGTATATCTGCAATTCGTTTAGTAACAACAATAACAAGGTGTGTGGAAGGGGAAAATAACTGAGATAAGAGAACTTATCCAAGAGTAGCATAATATAATCGGGCCATGCAAGGCAAAAAGAAATGTTACCATGTACTTAAAGTTGTGAGCAGACTGCATTTGTGAAAGTTAAGTACGTATTTCAACATTTAGAATGCATTATATTTTAAACAGAATGAAGATAGCAATACTACTGGTAAAACAAGCATGCAGTTAATGAATGCATATTAGGTACAAGTAAAGTGAGTGATCTTCTTTGACGCTGGTAAGAATTTTAAAGATAACAGACTCATATGATGAAGGAGAAGGCTAAACTTTAGTCAGAAGGTGTCTAAAAATTGCTTCAGAGCTTCAGGGTTGTCCAAATTACGGGTGTTGTTGTGGACCATGACTTTCATGCGGGCCGAATATAGGAGGCCAAATTGTGCTCCTAGTGATTTCAAGCGACTTAAGTCCAGAAATATTAATATTTTTGATCCGTTGTAAAAAAGTGGCGACTTGAGCTTTGCTTTTTGCTAAATGGTAAGGACTTGTAGATATCGCATGATTTTGATGATCAGTGGATGAGGGAGAGATTGATTTGATGGTTTGCTAGAGGGAATCTTGTACGCTCTCTCTATTTCAAATGGTGACTCAAATGTAATATCCAAGAGAGCAGGGAGGAGATTTTGCACGAAAGAAATTGGGTCTGAACACTCGACGCCTTCGTGGATTCCTAGGATTCGTAAATTACTACATCCGGCTCTATTGTTTAAGTCCTCGAGGTCCCTTTTCAATATGGCGATCTCCCTCATGGTTTTGTGTAGGGAGATAATTTCCTGAGCATTCGAGTCACATTTCAGTGATAAGGAATCTAGACAGGTTTGTGTCTGAGATAATTGCATATTGCTTTCAGTGATTTCTTCTTTTAGTTGGTTGAGAGAGTAGTTGGAATCTTGGAGAAGACCCCTATGTGATAATAACTCATGCAAAATAGATTGGAGAGAAACATCCTCTGGATCCACTTCTGCTGCCATAGTGTCTGAGGATGAGTAATCTTGTTGGGGCTTTTTTAGAGCGGGATGTGGTGGAAGTTTAGAATCTGACTCGGTAGTTTGGACGGCATTGTTTCAGAGAACTGAAGCAGTTTTTGTTTTGAAGAGTGACCCAGTTAAAATACGTGGAATCTGCAGGATTCTATTGCTGAAAGCAGGAGCTACAGAATCAGGCAACCATTTCTTGTTGCACTTACTAGCGCCCCCATCTACTGGCTTTTCTAGTCTTCCTCTCATCTCCTCTCCTCTCCAGCAATCACATTGCTCCATCTGTCTTTCTCCTTCCCCAGTCTGCTATCCCACCTCTATCTTTCACCTATTCCCTAAGTCCCCCATTTTTATCTTCTGTACTCACCCTCACAGCCCTCATCTACCCTCCACTGCCTCTCATCCCCTCACCAGCCCCAATTCCATGCCTGTCTCTCTTTCCTACCCTGGTATCCAGGCCATTCTTTCTCTTACCTTCTACCTTATTTCCGATTGCCTCTCTCTAACCACATTAACTCCATTTCCATCCTCACTCAACCCTTTCAGAGACCTTTCTCCTTCTTCTCTCATACTCTTCCACAGCACCATATCCTGGCCTTGTTCACACATACAAAACACAGATGGCTCATCCTTCAAATACAAGATTAAAAAAAAGCCCACAAACTAACAGGCTGATGCTCAGAACTCTAGCACTATAGCAAATAGCAGAGGAACAGCGCAGAAAAATAGCGCCCCAATGCTTAACACCAATTGCATGCAAATAATTTGCACACTGTGAGACTGAAAGTAAGAGGGAGGAATGTGCCTGATGCATGTGCACAAGAGTTTTGTGGTAAGCATGACTCTTGTGCACATCCCCAGGCAAACCCAGAAGTGAAACATACATTGGTTTGGATGGCTTTCTAAAGGAAAAGTCCATAGACCGTTATTAAATGAACTTGCGGAAAATCCACTATTTCTGGGATAAGCAATATAAAATGTTTTGTACTTTTTTGGGATCTTGCCAGGTATTTGTGATCTGGATTGGCCACTGTTGGAAACAGGATGCTGGGCTTGATGGACCTTTGGTCTTTCCCAGTATGGCAATACTTATGTACTTATTGGCGATGTTCCTCTTTGCATTTAAATATATGCTTTAAATATAAGCATTTCAAAATTTTTTTCATTAGAAGGCGTATATTTAAGTGCAAAAAAACAGATGCTAAAGCGTGCTTTCATTTCCAGCTTTGCTCAGACTCGCACACATGTGTTTCTCACTCCCAGCGCTTAGAGGCTTCCTTCTGCTTCCAAATTCAACCAAAACTGGCAGATTTTAAGGAGAAAATCATGAGAAATCCTCTCTTCAAACACCCCAATGCCAGCTCCAAGCTGCAGTTAGGTTTCCAGTGGTAAGAGTGGCTTTGTTTTGTGTGCTGTGTGCATTGGGGAGGGAATAGGAAATGGCCTCATTAATATCCATTTTACTACATTTAAATACTGTTTGCAGTAATCTTTAGTGCACACATTTCCTGCACTAGAGCCCTCTGAACATTCTGCTCAGATTAACACACTAGTCCAGCACTAATAAGCTCTAGCGCCAGTGTTAGGTCCTGAGCATCGGCCCATAAAAGTACTAATGTAGACAAAAAATCAAACTGAAACCCAAGATGCCAGACTCTGCATGTAGAGAAAGAAATGCATTTCCTCCTGTACAGTGCAAAATAATGCCAACAGATGTAAATTCTCAAAACTATGTAGGGTTACTATATGGCTCCAGAAAAAGGAGGACTGATGAAGTCAATCCAGGTTTTACTTCCATTGCTTTCAATGGAAGTAAAACTCGCACATAATTCAATCACTAAACTGAAAATAAAATAACTTTCCTACCCTTGTTGTCTGGAGATTTATTTTTCTAATTATCTTGTTCTCAGTATCTGGTTCTGCTTCCCTCTGTCTGTTCTCTTAACTCTGTTTTCAGGGCCTCCTGTCCATTTGCTATTTCTTTTCTCACCTCCTTTCTTCTTCACTTCCTGCCCTACATCCATCTACAGCACTGATTTTCCACATTTAGCTTTCTTCCATTTTTCTGCCTCCTCCCTTCTCTTATGTCCACATGCAGCATTCTCCCATCCCTTCCTTTCTGTGTGTTGCATTCCCCCTCTCTTATTTTCTCTTCCATCCATGTGCAACATTTCCCCCTCTCTCGTCCCTTCCATCCATATGCATTATTTCCCTCTCTCCATTCCATTCCATCTATATGCAGCATTTCCTCCCTCCCTTCCCTTCCTTCCATATGCAGCATTTCCCCCCGCTCCCTTCCTTTCCATCCATGTGCAGCATTTCCCTCCTCTCCCTTGTCTTCCATTCATGTGCATCATTTTCCCCTCCCCTTCCTTCCCTCCTAAGTGCCAAATAACAAAAATTTTCAAAGGAGAGAGCACAGCAATCAATGAAATACACCTGCTCTCCTAAAATGACATCAGTATTAAAGCGTTAAGGAAATATCCCAATTTTGTGTTAAATTGGTAACATTGTTTAAATGTACATTTTTGTATAAGGAGTGAACCATTTGGACTGCATTTGAGATGTTTGTTCAGCTATTTTTATAGAGAGCAAAGTAACAATGGTCCCGATATTCAAACCATGAGAGATAACCAGGCTGTCTCCCATGGTCCGTTCTGAACCCAGATATTCAATGTCAGGCCATTTCCTGTGAATATCCAGGGTTTGTTTTGTCTGATTTGAAGATAACCGGCTAGGCCGATATTCAGACATAGCCGGTTATCTTGAAACCGGTTAAAGATATACCAGGTTTCAACATGGCCAAATATGATTGCCAAACCTGGTTTATAAATTGTTGGATAGCCAGTTATATCACGTGATATAACTGGTTATCTGCCAACCGCTATCTGCGGATATTCAGCAGATGATAGCTGGTTATCCCCTGCTGAATATCGGCAGATAGCCAGTTAAGCGCTATTTAACTGGCCAGCATCCTTTCTGATCAGTTAAATATCGGGCAGAATGTATTTTATTGTGGGCATATGAGCACTGTTATTAACGTGTTTCACTATTTTTAGCAGTTTCTCACAAAAACTGGAGTAGAGAGACCCTAGGATGTTTTGGGTTTACACATAGGCGGTCGGTGGCCCAACTGTTTGGGGAGGCTAAAGGGGGCGGGGTTGGGGTGGGGCCAGGGGTGGAGCTTAAATCCATAATTGTCTGATAACACACAGAAAAAAATAAATAAAAGTCACAATTAATACCTTTTATTAAATTTAGATATTAGATATGTATCATATGTCAAAGAATAAAGTGGTTGCTCAAAGCATATTCTAAGCACAGTCGCTCAACTGCAAAACACTATGCACAACTTTGTCCAAAAACACACTCAGAACCTTACTGTACCATAAATATTACACTGGGCAGAACCTAATACACCAATATACCACCCATACGGAAAATGCAGACCGTCAACAATATGAAACAAGGGATCATATCATCACAATTCTCATGTAGAGCCACAAAACACCCTAATTCATGTTTAATGTGGGATAAAATGCCATAAATAAGTAAATAAATATAAACTTTTAATGTTGAGCACCTGATTCTCAAAGTGGACATATTCCAAATACTATAATGAAAATAAAATGATCTTTTCTACCTTTGTTGTCTCGTTGTCTGATTCTGCTGCTATCTGTTCTCAGTGCAGGTCAGGAAGTCATCCTCCTTAAATATCTCCCTGGCAACCCAGCCAACCCCCCCTCCCCCTGCTCTCCCAGCAGTAAGGTAAACAAACCATAAACCAATTTCTACAATTGCTTACAAAAGGCTAGAGGGCTTTCACTGCAGCTCCTGCTGTGAGGATGGAGGTAAATCAACAATTTAAACCTCTCAGAGCACAGTAGGGGAGGCTTAGCCTGTCCAAGCCTCTTATACCGGGCGCCTATGGGTTTACAATGGCGGTAATATTGCTTCAGCAGATAAGACTGGTGAGCCTTACAATTGCTGTGTTTCAAGCATATTAAAGTACATTGGGTTTCATGCTGTCCAATATAGCTGAGGAGTCTGTCTCCTTATACAAACATTTATAAATAAAAAATGTTTCCAGTTTAACACAAAATTGGGATATTTTCTTATTGCTTTAATAGTGATTCAGAATGGAGGATGTAATGGGGCAGTTCAGCAAACCTAAGAGTAGCAAATCTCCTGGACTGGATGGTATTCATCCTAGAGTACTGATAGAACTGAAAAATGAGCTTGCGGAGCTAGTGATATGCAATTTATCCTTAAAATCGAGCGTAGTACCGGAAGATTGGAGGGTGGCCAATGTAACGCCGATTTTTAAAAAAGGTTCCAGGGGAGATCCGGGAAATTATAGACCAGTGAGTCTGACATCGGTGCCGGTGAAAATGATAGAGGCTATTATCAAAAACAAAATTACAGAGCACATCCAAGGACATGGAATACTGAGACCAAGTCAGCACGGCTTTTGTGTGGGGAAATCTTGCCTGACCAATTTACTTCAGTTCTTTGAAGGAGTAAACAAACATGTGGACAAAGGGGAGCCGGTTGATATCGTGAATCTGGATTTTCAAAAGGCGTTTGACAAGGTACCTCATGAAAGGCTACAGAGGAAATTGGAGGGTCATGGGATAGGAGGAAATGTCCTATTGTGGATTAAAAACTGGTTGAAGGATAGGAAACAGAGAGAGGGGTTAAATGGGCAGCATTCACAATGGAGAAGGGTAGTTAGTGGGTTTCCTCAGGGGTCTGTGCTAGGACCGCTGCTTTTTAATATATTTATAAATGATTTAGAGATGGGAGTAACTAGCCAGGTAATTAAATTTGCTGATGACACAAAGTTATTCAAAGTCGTTAACTCGCGACAGGATTGTGAAAAATTACAGAAGGACCTTATGAGACTGGGAGACTGGGCGGCTAAATGGCCGATGACGTTTAATGTGAGCAAGTGCAAGGTGATGCATGTGGGAAAAAAGAACCCGAATTATAGCTACGTCATGCAAGGTTCCATGTTAGGAGTTACGGACCAAGAAAGGGATCTGGGTGTCGTCGCCGATAATACACTGAAACCTTCTGCTCAGTGTACTGCTGCGGCTAGGAAAGCGAATAGAATGTTGGGTATTATTAGGAAAGGTATGGAAAACAGGTGTGAGGATGTTATAATGCCATTGTATCGCTCCACGGTGTGACTGTACCTTGAGTATTGTGTTCAATTCTGGTCGCCACATCTCAAGAAAGATATAGTAGAATTGGAAAAGGTGCAGCGAAGGGTGACTAAAATGATAGCGGGGATGGGACGACTTCCCTATGAAGAAAGACTAAGGAGGCTAGGGCTTTTCATCTTGGAGAAGAGATGGCTGAGGGGAGACATGATAGAGGTATATAAAATAATGAGTGGAGTGGAACAGGTGGATGTGAAGCGTCTGTTCACGCTTTCCAAAAATACTAGGACTAGGGGACATGCGATGAAACTACAAATTGGAGAAAAATTTTCTTCATCCAATGCGTAATTAAACTCTGGAATTCGTTGCCAGAGAACGTGGTGAAGGCGGTTAGCTTAGCAGAGTTTAAAAAGGGGTTAGACGGTTTCCTAAAGAACAAGTCCATAGACCACTACTAAATGGGCTTGGGAAAATCCACAATTCCATGAATAACGTATATGTTTGTACATTTGGGAAGCTCGCCAGGTGCCCTTGGCCTGGATTGGCCGCTGTCGTGGACAGGATGCTGGGCTCGATGGACCCTTGGTCTTTTCGCAGTGTGACATTACTTATGGAATCCTGTGCAGAAGGAAGGGATCCTCAGGAGCTTAGCCTAGAATGGGTGGCAGAGCTGGTGGTTGGGAGGCGGGGCTAGTGCTGGGCAGACTTATACGGTCTGTGCCGGGGCTGGTGGTTGGGCGGCGGGGATAGTGCTGGGCAGACTTATACGGTCTGTGCCAGAGCTGGTGGTGGGAGGCAGGGATAGTGCTGGGCAGACTTATACGGTCTGTACCAGAGCTGGTGGTGGGAGGCGGGACTGGTAGTTGGGAGGTGGGGATAGTGCTAGGCAGACTTATACGGTCTGTGCCAGAGCTGGTGGTGGGAGGCGGGGTTGGTGGTTGGGAGGCGGGGATAGGGCTGGCCAGACTTATACAGTCTGTGCCCTGAAGAGGACAGTACAAATAAAAAAGTAGAACATGAATTTATCTTCTTGGGCAGACTGGATGGACTGTCCAAGTCTTTTTCTGCCGTCATCTACTATGTTACTTATGTACTTATGTAAGGAGAGCAGGTGTATTTCATTGATCCTATCCAAGTTCAGCATTCCCTCCTCTCCCTTCGCTTTCATCCATGTACAGTACTTCCCCCTCAGCTTCCTCTCCCTTCCCTTCCATCCATGTGCAGCATTTCCCCTCTGCTTTTCCTTCCATCCATATATAGCATTTCCCCCCCACCTTCCTTTCATGTGCAGCATTCCCTCCTCTTCCTTTCCTTCTTTCCTATCCAAGTGCAGCATTTCCTCTCTAACTATACAGCAAGGGTCAAGTCTGATGTTAGCTGTGCTAGAGCCCAGGTCAGAAAATAAAGGATTCCCCCCTCCCTGAACCCCTCTCCTCTTTGCCTCCCCTCCAATTTCCCCGCCTGCCATTCTGTCACACCACAAAGGGTACAGGAGTGCACACTATGTGGTAACAATATCAAAATGCTTACTAACCAAGCACACTATGAATCAATTTATTAACATATGTAATTGTTGTTTAATTTTTAAAGATGGGGCATCATGTATGGCTCTAAAATGAACTATTTGATCTCCTATAGCGCATAGCTATTCTACATCTGAAGCTCTCCAATTATCATAAGTATTGCCATACTGGGAAAGACCAAAGGTCCATCAAGCCCAGCATCCTGTTTCCAACAGCGGCCAATCTAGGTCACAAATACCTGGCAAGGTCCAATTTCTTATTTTATCTTTTATATAAAAATGCACTTCTGCAATAAACTTTTGTTTTAAAAGCAAAACAGCGACCAGTTCACTTATCTGAGAATGCAGATTACAGAACTGTAGAGACTTCATCAATACACCAAATACAGAACAAGGGATCAAAAATTAGAAATAAAACTATTTAGATAAAAGTTGAGCTGGGAGCCCCAAGAAGTTAAACTTAGCATGTACTGCAACACTGGAAAAAGGAACAACAGAAATGCTGTTTGTTTTCCACTGAACACAATACAAAGACATTTACTATGCACATTTCCCAAAGCTAACATATTCTATTTAAAGCATTCAAAATAAAATTCTTCTTTTCTTCCTTTGTAGTTGGGACATTTTATTTTTCCTTCATGTTGGTTCTGATTTCTTTTTTCTGCTTTCCTGTCTGTCTTCTGCTAATTCTCCTTCAAGCGACTGTTGTCCATATGTCTTTTCTCCTCTCTCCTGTCTATTCCTTCACTACACCTCCTCTGACAGTTCCTTTTGAGCTCTTTCCTCTTTCTTGTTTTCTTTTCTGCTCTGTCAGCTCAAATTTCACCCTTCTCCTCCTTTTTACTTTTCAGCCACCTATCAAATTTCCATCTTCTCTCACCCACTAGCTCTCCCATTACCCATCTCAAACCTTCCCCAGCCCTCCATTCTCTTTCATTTTTAATCTAATCCCCATGACCATATTTCTACTCTCTATAATCACTATCCTCTCATTCTTTTTCTCTGAGGACAAGCAGGCTGCTTGTTCTTAAATGTGGGTGATGTTCACGGCAGCCCCAGGTCCGGAAAATCTTCCTAGCAACAAAGGTTGCGAAAATCCTTCGAGCGCACAGGTGTGGCCATCTTCCTGCCTGTCGCACAAGAGTCCTGCTTCAGTCTTCTTTTTTCCGCGGTTAGGAGCGGCTGTTTCACGGTTGCTCTGTGCCCCAGAGAAGAAGAGCCTTTGTTTTCGGCGGTTTTTTTTTTTGCCGATTCCCTTCGTTTTTGTTCGTCTTCGGCTCGCGTTTGAGCTGTGTCTTTAAAAAAAAACAACAAAAAAGAGTTTTAGTTTTCCTTTATTTCTTAGTTTTTCTCCATTTAAGTTTCCTTTCGTTTGTGTGTGTGGCCTATTTGGCCGCCCGTACGGGTTTTCCATTTTTTGTGTGCCCTTCTTTTGGCACCATCATGAGTTTTGATTTCGCCGCCGCTATTTTTCCATCGATGACATCGAGGATCGCCAGCGGCTTCAAGAAATGCACTCGGTGCAACCGGGCAATCTCAGGCACCGACCCTCACGCATGGTGTATCCAGTGCCTTGGGGCCGATCATCGCCCTGACGCGTGTAAGTTGTGTCTTAGCCTTAAAAAGCAGACACAAGCGTCAAGACAAGCTCAACGGGAACGTCTGTTTGGAGCTTTGCCCGGTACTTTGGCGTCGATGTCGACAGCAGTACCGAGATCGGTGGCGGTGTCGATGTCGGCACCGGAGAGTGCATCAACGTCAGGAGCGCAGGTAATAGCTGTCCAGAGACTGTCACACGCTGGCAGCAGTGAACCATGGAGTGGGTCTCCACCTGCCTCGAGGGCTCCTGCGGTACAGGCCCATCGGGACCGACCTCTTTTGGACCTGACCCCGAGGAGACATGTGGATTCCACGTCCTCGTCGTCGGTACCGAAGGGTACTGGTGATGTGCCTCGAGCGAAGGCAAAGAAGCACCGTCATCGGTCCCATTCTCGTCACGGTACCGAGAGCTCTGGGGCGTCGAGGGATTCGCCACCCGGGAAGCAGCGACGCCGGGAGGACCGCTCACCCTCCATATAAGAGGTGTCGATGCGCCAGTCTCTGGACAGCCCGGTACCGCCTCCTCGTCCTTGGCAGATTCTGGCTTTGACTCCTGCACCGATCCCACAGCCTTTCTCGACAGACACTCTTGATGAGCGTCTCCGAGCCATTCTTCCAGGGATCCTGGAAGGGCTGCTGAGACTGTCTGTGTCAGGATTCTCGTGGAACCACTGGGTTAGTGAGCCCTTGGACCACTGCCGAGGAGCGGCAGTGGCAGGAGAATCACCCAAATACAAGACAAGGCAGAACAGACGTACCGGCAAACCCAGGACTGGAACTACCAGACGGAAACTGCAGCCGAGGCAACGCAAGCTGAAGCAAGCAGGACAGGAAATCAGCCAGACTTCACCTGCACTTGACCGCCGTTCCTCAGGAGTTGAGCCCATGGGTGCAGGTGGCCGGCAGGACTTACCGGACAGGGCAGGAAGTCAGAACTGCAGGGTTCAGCAGCCAGCCAGCAACCAGCAGATCACTCCAGAACCCACACCAGGGTCCCAGACAGCAGCAAGCAGAGAAATATTCCAGGAACCAGACAGGGTCAAAGGCAGGCAACAAGCAGTAGAATAAACCAGGAGACAAGCCGGGTCTTAGGCAGGCAGCAGACAGTAGAATAAACCAGGAAGCAAGCAGGGTCAAAGCCGCAACCGGAAATAGCACAGAAGCACTGCAACTAACTCTCACCAAAGGAAACTCCTCTGAGGACCTCTGTTGCAAGGCAAACTAGAAAGCTTCCCAGGTGATTAATAAAGGCAACATACAAGGGAGTTCACCAGGTACGGGCACTGCTTAGTTCCAAAAAACTCCCAAAAGAATCTGGAAGGCTGGAAGATCCGGACCGGAATACCTTCTGGAACATGGGAAACAGCAAGCAGTCAGTCCATAGCAGCCACCAGGTCTAACCACCGGGGGGGGGGGTGCGATGTGACTGAGAGCAAGGAACATGGGCACAACCGTGACAGTCTGTTCCGGTACCGGCGGTGCTTGCTCCTACGGTACCGTCGATGGATGTGGTGGCTGGCTCCCTGCCTGTGGTGAGGCCTTCAACGTCGGTGCCGCTTGCAGCGTCGGCCTCGGCTGCCACCCAAGTTCACTCCCCGTCGACATCGATGGAGGGAGCTTCATCGCCGCAGACACGGGAGTCAGCTTCTCGGCATCGCCATCGGGGCCATAGCTCCTCGGCATCGAGACGGGCTCGGCTTCGGACTGCAGTCAGGGAACTCCTGTCCGATACCGAGGGAGAGGCCTCGTGGGAGGCAGAGGAAGACCCAAAATATTTCTCTTCTGAGGAGTCTTGTGGTCTTCCCTCTGACCCCACTCCTTTGCCAGAGAGAAAGCTTTCTCTTCCTGAGAGTTTGTCTTTCTCGTCCTTTGTGCGGGAAATATCTACGGCCATTCCCTTCCCGGTGGTAACTAAGGATGAGCCCAGGGCTGAGATGTTCGAGGTCCTCGACTATCCTTTGCCACCTAAGGAGTCATCCACTTTCCCTCTACATAATGTCCTCAAGCAGACATTGTTCAGGAACTGGATGAAACCATTATCTAACCCCACCATCCCTAAGAAGGTTGAGCCCCAGTATCGGATTCACGGGGACCCAGAGTTGATAAAGACCCAGTTGCCTCATGACTCTGCGGTTGTGGATTCCGCTCTCAAGAGAGCTAAAAGTACGAGAGATTTTGCCTCGGCGCCCCCGGGCCGGGAAGCTCGGACTTTGAACTCTTTTGGGAGGAAGGCCTACCACTCCTCTATGCTCGTGTCCAAAATTCAGTCTTATCAGCTTTACACGAGCATTCATTTGCGGAATAATGTGAAGCAACTGGCGGACTTGGTCGATCAACTCCCTTCGGAGCAGGCCAAGCCTTTTCAGCAGGTGGTCAGGCAGCTGAAGGCGTGTTGTAAATTCCTGTCCAGGGGTGCTTACGACTCTTTTAATGTGGCGTCCAGAGCCACTGCTCAGGGTATAGTGATGCGCAGACTCTCATGGCTGCGTGCCTCAGACCTGGAAAATCGATTCTAGCAGCGGCTTGCGGATGTTCCTTGCCGGGGGATAATATTTTCGGCGAGAAAGTCGAGCAGGTGGTCGAGCAGCTCCACCAGCGGGAAACCACACGCGACAAACTCTCCCACTGGGCACCTTCAGCATCTACCTCATCAGGTAGACGTTTTTATGGGGGAAGGAGGAATGCTCCCTATACTTATCATAAGCGTAGGTACAATCCACCTTCCTGCCAGCCTGCTCAGGCTCAACCCCAGCGCGCTTGTTCACGTCAACAGCGTGCGCCTCGACAGGCCCCTGCAGCTCCCCAGCAAAAGCAAGGGACGGGATTTTGACTGGCTCCAGGCGAGCATAGCCGCAATCAAAGTATCCGTGCTGGACGATCTACCGGTCAGGGGGAGGTTAAAATTTTTTCACCAAAGGTGGCCTCTTGTAACCTCCGATCAGTGGGTTCTTCAAATAGTCCGGCGGGGATACTCCCTCAATTTGATCTCCAAACCTCCAAATTGCCCACCGGGAGCTCAGTCCTTCAGCTTCCAGCACAGGCAGGTACTTGCAGAGGAACTCTCCACTCTTCTCGCGCCAATGCAGTCGAGCCCATGCCACCGGGGCAAGAAGGGCTGGGATTCTATGCCAGGTACTTCCTTGTGCAAAAGAAAACAGGGGGGATGCGTCCCATCCTAGACCTAAGGGCCCTGAACAAATATCTGATTCGAGAAAAGTTCAGGATGCTTTCCCTAGGCACCCTTCTTCCCATGATTCAGAAAAACTGGCTATGCTCTCTGGACTTAAAGGATGCTTATACACATATCCCGATACTGCCAGCTCACAGACAATATCTTCGATTTCGTCTGGGAACACAGCACTTTCAGTATTGTGTACTGCCCTTTGGGCTTACCTCTGCGCCCCGGGTGTTCACCAAATGCCTGGTGGTCGTTGCAGCGTTGCTACACAGGCTGGGAGTGCATGTGTTCCCTTATCTCGACAATTGGCTGGTCAAGAACACCTCGGAGGCAGGAGCTCTACAGTCCATGCAGATGACTATTCAACTCTTGGAGCTACTGGGGTTTGTCATATATTACCCAAAGTCCCACCTTCTTCCAGTTCAGAGACTAGAATTCATAGGAGCCCTGCTGGACTCGCAGATGGCTCATGCCTACCTTCCCGAAGCGAGGGCAGACAATCTTCTGTCACTGGTTTCCTTAGCCAGAGCGTCTCAGCAGATTACAGCTCGGCAGATGTTGAGACTTCTGGGCCATATGGCCTCCACAGTTCATGTGACTCCCATGGCCCGTCTTCACATGAGATCAGCTCAGTGGACCCTAGCTTCCCAGTGGTATCAAGCTGCTGGGGATCTAGAGGATGCAGTCCAGTTGTCCACCGCTTTTCACAATTCCCTGATATGGTGGACAATTCGTTCCAATTTGACCTTGGGACGTCCCTTCCAAATTCCTCATCCTCAAAAAGTGCTGACTATGGATGCATCTCTCCTGGGGTGGGGAGCTCATGTAGATGGGCTCCACACTCAGGGAGCTTGGTCCCTTCAGGAATCAGGTCTTCAGATCAATCTCCTGGAGTTGTGAGCGATCTGAAACGCTCTAAAGGCTTTCAGAGATCAGCTGTCCAATCAAATTATCCAAATTCAGACACACAACCAGGTTGCCATGTACTATGTCAACAAGCAGGGGGGGCACTGGATCACACCTCCTGTGTTGGGAAGCCGTCCAGATGTGGCTTTGGGCCCACCGTCACGGCATGTTTCTCCAGGCCACGTATATGGCAGGCGTAAACAACAGTCTGGCCGACAGGTTGAGCAGGATAATGCAACCTCACGAGTGGTCTCTCAACAGGGCAGTTGTCTGCAAGATCTTCCGAGTGTAGGGCACCCCCTCGGTGGATCTCTTTGCCACTCAGATCAATCACAAGGTCCCTCAGTTCTGTTCCAGACTTCAGGCCCACGACAGGCTAGCCTCAGATGCCTTTCTCCTACATTGGGGGTCAGGCCTTCTGTATGCCTATCCTCCCATACCTCTAGTAGGGAAGACTTTGCTGAAACTCAGGCATGATTCTGATTGCTCCCTTCTGGCCATGTCAGATTTGGTGCCCTCTTCTTCTGGTTATCCTCTGAAGAACCGTGGAGATTGGAGTGTTTTCCAACCCTCATCACTCAGAACGAGGCGGCGCTTCTGCATCCCAACCTCCAGTCTCTGGCTCTCACGGCCTGGATGTTGACAACATAGATTTCTCCTCATTGGGTATTTCTGAGGGTGTCTCCCGAGTCTTGCTTGCTTCCAGGAAAGATTCCACAAAGAGGTGTTACTCTTTCAAATGGAGGAGGTTTGCCATCTGGTGTGACAGCAAGGCCCTAGATCCTCGCTCTTGTCCTACACAGACCCTGCTTGAATACCTTCTGCACTTGTCAGAGTCTGGTCTTAAGACCAACTCTGTAAGAGTTCATCTTAGTGCTATTAGTGCTTTTCATTATCGTGTGGAGGGTAAGCCTATCTCTGGACAGCCTTTAGTTGTTTGATTCATGAGAGGTTTGCTTTTGTCAAAGCCCCCTGTCAAACCTCCTACAGTGTCATGGGATCTCAACGTTGTTCTCACCCAGCTGATGAAAGCTCCTTTTAAGCCACTGAATTCCTGCCATCTGAAGTACTTGACCTGGAAGGTCATTTTCTTGGTGGCTGTCACTTCAGCTCGTAGAGTCAGTGAGCTTCAAGCCTTGGTAGCCCATGCTCCTTATACTAAATTTCATCACAACAGAGTAGTCCTCTGCACTCACCCTAAGTTCTTGCCAAAGGTGGTGTCGGAGTTCTATCTGATAGCAATAGATAGTAGTATAGTCCAGTTTAAATTTTCTTTATGCCCTCTTAATCTTTAAGAATAGTAAAATCTTTTTTACACAAACACAATTTATAGCGTAGATACTTCAACATCAAAAGTTAATCATATATATTTTTTTCTGAACCTCAGTGATGTAAATCGCCATCCTTCAGATAGAGTCGAATCAAATTCTTCACTGGTTCTTTTATTTTCTTTCTAAATTTCTTATTCAATACATATAAAGTTTTTGAATTTATCACTTATCTTTTCAATTTTTCAAAGTTTGTCGGACCCAGGGGATCAACTGCCCGACATGCACGGTTCGCCCATAGTGGGCTGTCTCAAGGACATTCCCCCCGTGTTTCTTTTAGCGTCAGCTCAGCAAAAGTTATTAGCCAAGAGTTCTATCTGAACCAGTCAGTTGTCTTGCCAACATTCTTTCCCCGTCCTCAAACCCCGCCCTGCTGAACGTCAGTTGCATACATTGGACTGCAAGAGAGCATTGGCCTTCTATGGGAAGCGGACAAGCCCCTTCAGACAGTCTGCTCAAATGTTTGTTTCTTTCGACCCCAACAGAAGGGGAGTGGCTGTTGGGAAACGCACCATTTCCAATTGGCTAGCAGATTGCATTTCCTTCACTTACGCCCAAGCTGGGCTGACTCTTGAGGGTCATGTCACGGCTCATAGTGTTACAGCCATGGCAGCGTCAGTGGCCCACTTGAAGTCAGCCACTATCGAAGAGATTTGCAAGGCTGCGACGTGGTCATCAGTCCACACATTCACATCTCATTACTGCCTTCAGCAGGATAGCCGACGCGACAGTCAGTTTGGGCAGTCGGTGCTGCAGAATCTGTTCGGGGTTTAGAATCCAGCTCCACCCTCCTAGGCCTATTTTTATTCTGTTCCAGGCTGCACTCTCAGTTAGATGTTTCTTCTTAGGTCAATCTTTGTTATGTCCTCGCCGTTGCGAGGCCCAATTGACCCTGTTTGTTGTTTTCAGTGAGCCTGGGTGCTAGGGATACCCACATGTGAGAACAAGCAGCCTGCTTGTCCTCGGAGAAAGTGAAGTTACTTACCTGTAGCAGGTATTCTATGAGGACAGCAGGTTGATTGTTCTCACCAACCCGCCCGCCTCCCCTTTGGAGTTGTTCCTTTCTTTGGTTTTGCTTCATAAGTTGACTGAAGCGGGACTCTCGCGCAATGGGCAGGAAGACGGCCACGCATGTGCGGTGTGCGCACTCCCGCGTGCTCGAAAGCTTTTAGCAACCTTTGTTGCTAGGAAGATTTTCCGGACCTGGGGCTGCCGTGGACATCACCCACATGTGAGAACAATCAGCCTGCTCTCCTCGGAGAATACCTGCTACAGGTAAGTAACTTCACTTTCATGCTACCCCCCCTGGCCTCTCCCATATGGTTTCACCATCCCCTCCACCTTCTAGCCCAGCAGCTACTCCCTCTTTCTCCCCACTAGTAGCCTGACATCTTCCTGTCCTTTCTTTCTTCTCTGCTACTCGCTCCCCAATTTCTCCAGCATTTGTTCCTCTCTCTTCCCTCACTTTCACTGTCCGGCATCTCTCCATCACTCCCTTCTACTCCTTGATCCAACATCTCCCTCTTTCTCCCCTCTCCACCTCCAGTGTAACTCTCCCTTCTACCCCATGTCCAAAATCTCTCCCTCTCTACTGTTGTCCACCATCTCTCTCTTTCCCTCCCTTGTGCCCAAAATCTCTCTCCCCCTCTCTCATTCATTTCTTCCTTTCTCTTGTCTATTAACTTGTCCAACATATCTGCCTATCTCCCTAGTGCACCATCTCCCCCTCCCCTCCACCCTTATGTCCAATATTTCTCTCTCCCTCCCCTCCACCCTTATGTCCAACATTCCTCCCTCTCTCTCTCTCACCCTCATATGGCCTTTCACTCTCCCCTCTATCCTTATGTCCAACATTACTCCCTCTCTCAACCTCCACCCCTATGTCCAATGCTTCTCCATCTCTCACATCCCTTTCACCATCCATTGTGAAGATGAGGCTTCTGCTCCCACTCTCTAGAAGGCCTCACTGGCCTGTGGCCTGTGAACAGAACATCGGCATTGGTTAAAAGCCTACCTGCCCGGTGCTCCACTCGGAAGCGGTAGGGCTGCAGGGCCAGGTACCACCGGGTAAGCCGGGCATTACTGTTCTTCATATGCCCCAACCATTTGAGAGGAGCGTGGTCAGTCACCAACGTAAATGCTCGGCCATCCAAATAGAAGTGACAGGCCTGTACAGCCCACTTGATAGCCAAACATTCCCTCTCAATGGTGGAATACCTCGTCTCATGTGGTAACAACTTGCGACTCAGGTACAGGAGGGGATGTTCTTGTCCCTCATGGAGCTGGGATAACACTGCCCCCAACCCCACCCCAGAGGCATCTACCTGGAGTACAAAGGTTTTATCAAAGTCCACTGCCCTTAGTACTGGTTCCTGACACAATATCGACCTTAACTTATCAAAGGCCCCTTGACTTTCCCCATCCTACTGAAGCGTGTTCGGGCTCTTGCTTTTCAACTTATCTGTTAGAGGGGCTGCTATTGAGGCGAAATGGGGAATAAACCTCCGATAGTAACCCACTATGCCCAAAAACCGCCTTAACCCTTTCTTATTCCCCAGACGAGGAAACTCCCTAATGCTCGCCACTTTGTCGCATAAGGGAGTGATCTGTCCGTTCCCCACCATGTACCCCAAATATTTCACGCGCCGCTGACCGAAATGGAATTTCTGGCGGTTTAAGGTTAAACCTGCCCGTCGGAACATCTCCAGTACCCCCCTGAGTCGTACTACATGAGTGGCCCAGTCCTCACTATGGATGACCACATCGTCCAAGTAGGCTGCCGCATACTCCTGATGCGTACGTAATATCCTATCCAACAACCGTTGGCAGGATGCCACCACGGAGTGCAACCCGAACGGCATTCTTTTAAACTGATAAAGTCCCACCGGGGTAGCAAAAGCAGTTTTCGGCCGTGCTCCCTCCGTCAGGGGTATCTGCCAATAGCCCTTGGTCAAGTCCAGGGTAGACAGATACCTGGCAGTTCCCAGCCGATCTAGTAATTCCTCAATGCGAGGCATGGGGTAGGCATCCAGGGTGGACAGGGCATTGACTTGGCGGAAGTCAATGCAGAACCGCCAGGTACCATCAGCTTTTGGTACAAGCACCACTGGGCTTGACCAGGGACTGAAGGACTCCTCGATTACTCCAAAGGATACCATCTCCTTAACCTGCCGGACCACCTCCTGCCGCTTGGGGGGGAGAGACGATAGGGCCGCTGCCTCACTACCTTCCCTGATTCAGGTATAATATCATGGGTTATGAGAGTAGTCTCCCCGGGACGAGCGGTCAACACATCCCGAAACTCCTCTAAATGTTCCTGCAGATCCTTCTGCTGGGGTTCACTAAGGCCTGGATCTATCTGGGGTTCACACTTCTGTGAGAACTCCGTAATCTAGGGCCCCAGGTCTTCCTCCCCTTCCTGTATCCCCTGACTCCATAACCCCTTTCTCTCTCACCAGGGCTTCAGAACATTCACATGATACGTTTGTATCCGGCCTTGCTCGTGCCTCACTGCATAGGTGGTGGGACCCAACTGTTTCTCTATTGTAACTGGCCCTTTCCACCGGCTTGTGAATTTATGCAGGGAGTCAGATATCAATACCAGCACTTTTTCCCCCGCCTGAAATGTCCGATTGGCACTCCTCCTATCATAATAGGTCTTTTGGGTGACCTGGCTTCTGGCTAGCTCCTGCTGCGCCCCCTCCTGCACCCTCCTCAAGCGCTCCTTTAGATCAACCAAATACCTACTAACTTCCTTATCCTGCTCCTCGGGTGGCACCCACTGCTCTTTTAAAATATCCAGCACTCCCCTGGGTACTCTCCCATACATCATCTCAAACAGAGAAACCTTTAGGGAGGCTTGCACACTTTCATGACACACATACAACACAAAGGGAAGTAACAAATCCCACTGTTCATGATGGATACCGAGTCCCTTTCTTAACAGCATCTTCAAGGTCTTATTGAAGCGCTCCACCAACCCATTGGTCTGGGGGTGGTAGGCCGCGGTACGGAGGTGCTGGATCCCAAATGCCTCCCATACCTGTTTCAGCGTATGGGACAGAAAATTGGTACCTCGGTCTGTTAATACCTCCCTGGGGAACCCCACCTCACAGAAAATCCATATGAGATGGGAGGCTATGACTTTGGCTGAGGTGTTGCGGAGAGGAATAGCCCAAGGATACCTAGTAGCCATATCCACCACAACCAGTATATAGGAGAAACCCCGCTTGCTCTTGGTAATGGGAACGATCATATCCATAGCCACCCGGGTCATCGGGATAGCTATCCGGGGCAGAGGACATAGGGGGGCTCGGGCAGGCATCTTCTCCGACACCTTTTGGCACTGGGTGCAAGCAGCGCAGAACTGCTCAATACTCTTGTACACCCCAGGCCAATAGAAACGGAGCAACACCTGCGTAAGTGTCCCTTGGACCCCCTTATGCCCTCCCAAAGGGTGATCATGAGCTAGCCGCATAACCAACTCCCTGAAACTCTGGGGAACCACTAACTGCTTCTTGGTACCCTCCTCACACGGAGTCCGGGCTACACGGAATAGTAGCCCCTGGTCAATACTGAATCGCGGGAAAACCTGCTCTCCCTCCTGTCCCGCCCACTCCCAGGCGTACCGTAAGCTAGCATCCGTTTCCTGCTCCTTGTGGAAGTAAGGGAACCTCTCCCGCACCCCCACCAGGTCTTGGGGAAATTCCCCCTGCTCATTCAAATCAGCTCTCCTACGCTTCTGGGCTCGCTTCTTATGGCTAGAGCTAGGCTTCTCCCTACCCGGGGCCTCAAAAATGTCCATTTGGAACGGGAATACCTGAGAAACTGTGGGCCTATCCCCCTCTTCCGCGTTAGGAGTTACGGATCAAGAAAGGGATCTGGGTGTCGTCGTCGATGATACGCTGAAACCTTCTGCTCAGTGTGCTGCTGCGGCTAGGAAAGCGAATAGAATGTTGGGTGTTATTAGGAAGGGTATGGAGTCCAGGTGTGCGGATGTTATAATGCCGTTGTATCGCTCCATGGTGCGACCGCACCTGGAGTATTGTGTTCAGTACTGGTCTCCGTATCTCAAAAAAGATATAGTAGAATTGGAAAAGGTACAGCGAAGGGTGACGAAAATGATAGTGGGGATGGGACAACTTTCCTATGAAGAGAGGCTGAGAAGGCTAGGGCTTTTCAGCTTGGAGAAGAGACGGCTGAGGGGAGATATGATAGAAGTGTATAAAATAATGAGTGGAATGGATCGGGTGGATGTGAAGCGACTGTTCACGCTATCCAAAAATACTAGGACTAGAGGGCATGAGTTGAAGCTACAGTGTGGTAAATTTAAAATGAATCGGAGAAAATTTTTCTTCACCCAACGTGTAATTAGACTCTGGAATTCGTTGCCGGAGAACGTGGTACGGGCGGTTAGCTTGACGGAGTTTAAAAAGGGGTTAGATAGATTCCTAAAGGACAAGTCCATAGACCGCTATTAAATGGACTTGGAAAAATTCCGCATTTTTAGGTATAACTTGTCTGGAATGTTTTTACGTTTGGGGAGCGTGCCAGGTGCCCTTGACCTGGATTGGCCACTGTCGGTGACAGGATGCTGGGCTAGATGGACCTTTGGTCTTTCCCAGTATGGCACTACTTATGTACTTATGTACTTTGGGCCCGTGTAGTCACCAGTCCTGTCTGACTCCCCAGGTACTGGAAAAAGGGAGCCCAATCTCACCCTAAAATCAAATTCTGGGGCAGCCGGGGTAGTACCGCCACCTCCACCTCATGGGTCCCTGCCGAGCTCTTAATCTGCACCCGATGGACTGGGTATCGTGAGGTAGCCCCATGAATGCACTGGATGTTCATTAACCTACTCCTTTTGCCCTCTCCCTTTTTCCCTCCTTTCACCTGGTCCCACAACCTCTGGGAGCACATTGTTTGGTCGGTCCCCAAATCCAGGAGCCCCTCTACTTCAATCCCTCCGAACTCCACCCACTGAGTGAATTGGCCCCCGGCTGAGAAAGGCACATGAGAGGTTAACCCCAGTCGGACCCCACAATCCCGTCTCACATGCCCAGGTTTCCCACAACGATAACACTGCCTATCTTCCCCCATTCCCTTTTCCTTATACCCCGGGGAACCCTTTCCTAACGTGCTTTTGGGCTGGGAAGAAAACCCCCTTGATCCCCTGAAACATTGAGACTCAAGGTAACATTCCATCCCTTTGACAGCAGTTTCTAAGGTTTCACACCCCTTTCTTACCAAGTCTGTCCTCACTATTTCCGGTACAGACTCTAAGAATTGTTCTAACACCAGCTCTTGTAAAATTTGCATCAGTGACCTTTTGTCTGGCTCTAACCACCTCGTGGCAAGGTCCATTAATTTCTGGGCCAGGGCTCTCGGAGTCTCCCCCTCCGACCACCTCCAACTCCGGAACTGCCGGCGATAGGTCTGTTTACTCACACCATATCTGTCCAGGATAGCCTTCTTAAGGCAACCATAGTCTGCTACCTCTGATGGAGCCAGCCCCCGAAACGCTGCCAAGGCCTCCCCAGACAAAGCTGGGGCCAAACGAATGGTCCACTGATCCTGGGGCCACGCAGCAGCCATGGCCACTCGTTCAAAGGTTTCCAGGTAGTCCTTGATATCATCCCCAGGAGCCAACTTGCCCCAGGGTAGCCAGTTCACATGACCAGGTTCCCCATAGGTTCGCACCCCCGTTGCTCCGGAATCCTCTCCACTCGGGCCCGCTCTCTTTGACACACTCCCAGACCGCACCATCTCTTGTACTAGGTCCAACAAGGGTTGTTGCTGGGCTCTCGATGCTGCCAGAGAGTCCTCCATGAATTTCTGTGCCAGTTCTTGCTGCTTCTGGAACTGGTGTGCCATGAACGCCATCAGCTCCTTCGGATCCATGATCTCCGACGCCCGCTGGTTCCTGGAAAACACAGAATACAAGACCCAAGTGCTGCTCTTCACACAATATGCCCAATTGAGAGCAAATGATTACTCCCACCCGTTTCACAATCCTTGCCCCAATTCTGAGTCTGCTTACCAGAATCAGGGTAAATATAAGCCTTCCTTGGCGGGTCTTCGATTGATCCCACCACTGCCACCACTTTGTAGCTGGGTCCCCCTTAGGACCCAGCCAGGCTTAACCCTGCTTAGCCTCCTTCTTCACCTGACTGTTGCCTCGCTGCACACCACCTTGGCCTGTTCTGGGAACTCAGCGCCAGACCCCCTGAGAGCTTGCAGGACTTCCTCCTCTCTATATTGTTTCCACAGAGGCTCAATCAAGGCAAAACGTTTATAGAAAAAAAAACTTTATTTTCTTGCTTCCATTCAGCATAGACACAAAAGGAAAACACCTTACTCCCAGGTTGTTAAGGTTTGCTGCCAAAGTCTCATTCAGGGTTTAAACAGTCCATATAACTTCACTTTAGCCAAAATTACTTCTTTTAGGGAACAGTACATTATCAGAAAGAAAACACAATAGCTTGGTAGATTGCAGGCCCAGACCTTTCCAGTATGAAACAGTTTACACAGTCTTTCTTACAGCACAGCTACACAGCTTTGGTCCCACCTGGTTCAGACTGGGGTTTCAATTGTGCCCAGCCCTCTTTCTCTCCCAGGGGCTGCACTTGTTTCCTCTTTAGTAGAGATCTTCCCCAGCGCCTCAGTCTCTCTCCTCTGGTCTTCCACCAGTCTCTCCAAGGCACAGCTAGCCACCCTCTTACAGCAGCTTTTCGGGTTTGAGCCAGAGCTCCAATCTCCACCTGTTCCTCCTCTAGTCCTTCAGTAACCTCCATTTTATCCTCCTCTTCAACTACCCTCACCCCCAACCTCTTCAGCTGGCCCTCATCACTTTCCTCAGAGACCATTTCCCAATTTTCTATCTCCTCCCCTAACTCTTGCACAGCTGGGTGGGGAAGAGAGGGATTCTGGGACTGGTAGTTCCTCCTCTTCTTCCTTAACCCGGCCAACCTCTCTGCCTCCGGTAGCGCAGCTTTCTGAATGTGGGTGTTGTGCACATGAAGTCTGCCCCGTTGGGGTTCCCCAGCTGCCTGCACCCCCCTTCTGCGTGCCTTCCCGGATCCCCTTTCACCTACCCTCTCACACCATGCAGTATCTCTCCCTTCCTGACACCGTTATGTCCAACAAGTCTCCCCTCCCCATCCCATGCCCAACAATTCTCTATCACCCTCTCTCCATCCCATTATCTCCTCTCCCACCACAACAGTTCTCTATCTCCCCCCCCCCCCCCCCATGCAGCATCTTTCCTTTCTTATCCCACCTCACAACTCTCCTATGAATGGGTCCCCAGCAGTGGCAGTATGGAGGGGAGCAGGCTGGGTTCCCATGGTCCAGCATCTCCCTCCCTTAAGCATCACTCTTGCTTGAATATGTCCCCAGCAGCAGGGAATCACTGCTGCTACTGAGGAACCCGTTCATGCCAGAGTGACGCTTAAGGGAAGGAGATACAGGACCACAGGAGCCCAGCCATACCAGTGATGTTAATGGTGCACCACTGCTGGGCAGGCCTGAGCCCAAGCCCAGGCCCACCTGTTGCTATGCCCCTCCATTCCCTTCCATCCATGTGTGGCATTTCCCCCTGCTCCCTTCCATTCCATCCAAGTGCAGAATTCTCTCCCTCCTTGTTTCCTCCTGCATGTCTAGAATGTCTCCTTCCCTTCTATCTATCCTCCCCGCCCTCGGGCCCTACAAAAACATCTTCACTGCTTACATCAGGCTCTCTACAGCCGCTTTGAGGCTTCTTTCCCTCTGCTATGTCCTGCCCATGCGGCAATAAGGAGTTGTGACAGAAGGAAAAACCCCATGGTTGGTCAGAGAGAGCCTGATGTAAGCAGTGCCATCAAAGATGTAAGTTTGTAGGGTCTGTGTGGGGAGGTGGAGAGGAGGACAAAAGAAAGGGAGGAGATGCTGGGCATGCAAGAAGGAATGGGGAAGGGGAGAGGGCGGTACAGAGGTAATGCCAGACTTGCAGGGAAAGTGTGCCGATTTTGGGGTGGCATTGGCAAGGCAATTTTTTGGCACTTGCCATCCCATGCCATCCTGTACATAAGTACATAAGTAGTGCCATACTGGGAAAGACCAAAGGTCCATCTAGCCCAGCATCCTGTCACCGACAGTGGCCAATCCAGGTCAAGGGCACCTGGCACGCTCCCCAAACGTAAAAACATTCCAGACAAGTTATACCTAAAAATGCGGAATTTTTCCAAGTCCATTTAATAGCGGTCTATGGACTTGTCCTTTAGGAATCTATCTAACCCCTTTTTAAACTCCGTCAAGCTAACCGCCCGTACCACGTTCTCCGGCAACGAATTCCAGAGTCTAATTACACGTTGGGTGAAGAAAAATTTTCTCCGATTCGTTTTAAATTTACCACACTGTAGCTTCAACTCATGCCCTCTAGTCCTAGTATTTTTGGATAGCGTGAACAGTCGCTTCACATCCACCCGATCCATTCCACTCATTATTTTATACACTTCAATCATATCTCCCCTCAGCCGTCTCTTCTCCAAGCTGAAAAGCCCTAGTCTTCTCAGCCTCTCTTCATAGGAAAGTCGTCCCATCCCCACTATCATTTTCGTCGCCCTTCGCTGTACCTTTTCCAATTCTACTATATCTTTTTTGAGATACGGAGACCAGTACTGAACACAATACTCCAGGTGCGGTCGCACCATGGAGCGATACAACGGCATTATAACATCCGCACACCTGGACTCCATACCCTGTAGGATGCCTATAGTTCTGCCTTAAGCTGTTAGAATGCCTCCATAACTTGTACGATAAATTCCTTTTTCTGTAATTTCTTTTTCTTGCCATGTCTATGTAGCGAAGGGCGACGAAAATGATAGTGGGGATGGGACGACTTTCCTATGAAGAGAGGCTGAGAAGGCTAGGGCTTTTCAGCTTGGAGAAGAGACGGCTGAGGGGAGATATGATAGAAGTGTATAAAATAATGAGTGGAATGGATCGGGTGGATGTGAAGCGACTGTTCACGCTATCCAAAAATACTAGGACTAGAGGGCATGAGTTGAAGCTACAGTGTGGTAAATTTAAAACGAATCGGAGAAAATTTTTCTTCACCCAACGTGTAATTAGACTCTGGAATTTCATTGCCGGAGAACGTGGTACGGGCGGTTAGCTTGACGGAGTTTAAAAAGGGGTTAGATAGATTCCTAAAGGACAAGTCCATAGACCGCTATTAAATGGACTTGGAAAAATTCCGCATTTTTAGGTATAACTTGTCTGGAATGTTTTTACGTTTGGGGAGCGTGCCAGGTGCCCTTGACCTGGATTGGCCACTGTCGGTGACAGGATGCTGGGCTAGATGGACCTTTGGTCTTTCCCAGTATGGCACTACTTATGTACTTATGTACTTATGTACTTATGTGATATATCACTCCCATAAAATTTCAGAGCTGATTTTTTCCAAAGCAATTTCTTTTTAATCATCATTTGCTTTTATTCCAGAGTTTTTGGCCATCTTCTTTGCAACTGCAGTTTTCTTCTTTTGACTCTGGTAACGCAGCCTTTGTTGTACTCATAGCCTTTCCAAGAGTTTAGGCTGACTTAAATGATTTCAGTGGTATTGACTCAAGTGATATTGTGTGCATTTGTGCCATTTTATTCATTCTTGACTTCTTTATCCACAGTTCATTTTGTTACATTGTAAGTATTGCATTACTTCTGTTGCATCAGTTACACAGCTAGGTTGTGTCCATTACACTAATATTTCAATGCCAGGATAATATTCATTAGAAAAAAGATATATTGATTCACTCCAGTATAGGAAGAGAACTGGTAAAGCCACAAATGTTTTTCTCTTGTGTGTTATGTGAAAAGTTTAGCATTGGTATAACTGATGCAATATGTATAGTCCAGTAATGTTTGAGCCAGTGGCGTAGCCAGACCTGACATTTTGGGTGGGCCCAGAGCTAATATGGGTGGGCACTGTGTATATATAGGTGTGAGTACTGTTTCTTTGGATACTCCTAAATAATGCCTTAGAGTGTACTTGATGATGGATTTCTAAATAAATAATCTGCCCATCTGTCCTGCATCAACATAACCACATAAATACTTGGAGCCTATGTTGCAAACCTTAACACCACCAATTCTGAACACACAAATACCAATAACAGCGCCTTTAAAAAGGCAGCAGTGAATATAAACGACTTTCTTTCTTACAGCACAGCTGTCCTACTGGAAAAGCCAGACAAGTCAGACTGATATAGATACCCACACAAGCCACATGCCAGAAGAATCTCTCACATGAAGAACACAGATCAACCTTCATCAATTACCAAAACTTTTAAATTGTCCTGTAGCCTATGTAGGACAATGAAAGTGTTGCGTAGATGTATAAATCACTGGGATATAACAGTATTCCTTGAGTGCATTTAATTGGAGACTCACCAAGCATGATAGGAGAAATAAGAATGGAAGCCATCTAACTAAAAGAAATTCCATTATGGACTAGTTAGAATTGGATAAGACTTGAAAGGAAAGAGAAAGGGGATCGGACTTGATATACCGCCTTTCTGTGGTTACAAGTAAAGCGGTTTACATATTATATACAGGTACAGGGCAATGGAGGGTTACGTGACTTGCCCAGAGACACAAACTTTGATGGATTAAGATCCAAAAGACACTATGATAATAGTAAGAAGAAAAGGAGAAAAGTTACTGACTAAAGTGACAGACTAACCAAACTAGAATTATGTGCGACATCACTCTAAAGTAACATGATTGGATGATTACAGCAACCTGGTTAATATGAAATATTACTACAATGAAGCTTGGTCATAAACATGAGTTTGTGGAAGTTTACCAACAGATATAAAGGCCTTTACCTGCACACTTGAAGTTCTGAGAATCCAGTCCTTTTCCTGTGGGTATGTGGGTCAAGCACTGTAACAAAGAAATGTCTTCTTTCACCACAACCTGTGAATTCCTGCCGCAGTCCCTATTCAATGGCTCATCGGCTGCTTCTAAATAAGACGTCAGGGCCCCTCGAATAAGCTCCCGCCAGGCCTTGGCTTCCTTGGGGCTCTCAGCCCGCAATGAGGTCTTTACAACTCTGAAGAAAGCAGGGCCTCCAAGGCTGGCATCTGGAAGGATGTCTTGAATTATGTTAATTCCATAGACCTGGCACAGGGTCTTTGTGCAGTCTGTCACCACAAAACACTTCAAAGTCTCCAAGGACAAAGAGAAAATGAAGCGGCTCCAGCTCCCATCCACTCTCATGTACAGAGCAGATTCCTTGAATGCATCCTGTTCCACAGACAGCCCTGATGGCCAGTCGAACACAAGTGGAGAACTAACTGGATTCATGGTGTGTTACTGTCAGATTCTGGGGACTTCAGGACTTCCCAGGTCTCTTCTTGCTGGGGGTGACATTTCTGCAGCACCTCCTCCCTCCAGTCTGTCCACCCAGTCCTCAGCTTCCCGTAGGTACAGCTTCTTATTTGGGAGAAAGAGATCAAAGCGGCCATCGGCATGTGCCGGCCCTACTGCCTCACACCAGAGCAGGGAGCAGTTCTCAGTGCAGGTTCGGTCCTCAGCATTTAGGCAAAGGTGAAACTCAAAGGGTGAGAGCACACAGTAGAATTCCTTCCAGATACTCAGGACCCCACGATGTTCCAAATTACCCAACTTCAAGAGTCCCCAGAAGGGGTTTGAGAGTCCTATCTGCCTGCACTACGGACCGGGGGGGGGGGGGGGAGGAGGGAGGGAGGGGGGGAGGGAGGAAGGAAGCAAGTAGGCAGGCAGGCAGGCAGGCAGGCAGGCAGGAAGGAAGGAAGGAAGGAAGGAAGGAAGGAAGGAAGGACGGACGTACGTACGTACGTACGTACCGCATGGCTGCAGCTGAGCTTCTTATTTTAGTGTGAGTCGCGCGAGAACGAGGCTGAGGCAGCGCAGGAGGACCGGAAGTTAAAAGCTGCCGAGACTGGCAAAACGCAGGTGGGTGGGACGTCAATTGAGCAGGTTGCCACCGCGACAGTAGAAACTAAGGCTGTGGCCCGTTCAGCTGCTGCTTTGCTGTGTACGTTTTGCTGGCGCAAAACTGGGTGGGCCTGAGCTGAGATTGGGTGGGCCCAGGCCCACCCGTAGCTACGCCCCTGGTTTGAGCATGACTAGCATGTTGCTCTTCAAAAATGACTTTATTTCAATTATTTCACCAGATTTCTAGTTATTAATGTAATATAAAAATACTTACTTAGTGTTGTTTGTGGTAGCTTTGTGCATCTAGCAAAATAAAACCGAAAACAAAACTTTAAAGCATCTGCTCATAATTACTTGTAGGGCCCTGTTTACTAACCCACGCTATAGGCGCACTAGCATTTTTAGTGCATGCTAAACATTAGCGCACACTAATGATAGAGACACCTATAGGAATATATGGGTTTGTCTAGCATTAGCGCATTCTAAAAACACTAGTGCACCTTAGTAAACAGGGCCTGTAATGTGACCAACAAAGACACAACCAAAAAGGCTTGCATATCATGTGACCATGAAAAACAAAATCAAAGTGTACATAGAATTATACTGAACAGGGTTGAAGCTATCACTTAATGTGATTCTCATGATAATATAATACATTTTAATTTTTTTTGTATCAAGGTAGCAATTTTCTGGAATTACTATTAATAAAATTGTATGTTTTATGTCAAGCTGTACCAGCTGTGTACTGCCTTGAACGAAGCTCTTTATAAAAGTGGTTAATAAATCCCAATAAATAAACAGGACAGGAAAAGTCTGTCCAAGGTCAACCAGGTAACTATCCAGGTACCACCATTAAATATTGGCAGTACAGTAGAGTCTCGATGATTTGACCTAAACGGGACTGACCTGTTGTCGGATAGTCAGATAATAGGGAAAAAAATGGTAACCCCTCAAACAATGCAGAAACTAAGACAATAAAAGCAGGGTCATGCTCACAATGGTGATAAAAGTAGGGTCCCGGGTTCGGAAAATGGAAAGAGAAGTCAAACAATGCAGAGTTCCAGCTTACAATAGTGGTAAACGTAGGGTTTGGAAAATAGAAATAGAAGCAGTGTGACATCACTGGGGGGTCTGTCAGATATGACAGATGACTGGATCAGCAAAGATTGTATAATCAAGATTTTACTGTAACTGTGTAACTTCCAGCAGACCACTGGTACCTGAATAGGTGCTGGCACTGGATATCCAGGCACAATGGCAGCAACCATTGTTCACCACTGGCTGAATATTACCTTCTGAAATTATTTTTCACCGTTGTTGTATGGGCAATTAAGGGAAAAGTTATCAACTTGGGCTACAGTTAAGATGGGTGATTTTACCAGAAGTCATACTATTTTAGCACAGGGTCTCTTTGCATAAAATGAGACCCTGTGCTAAAAATAGCACAACATGTGGTAAAATAACCCATCTTAATGGTAGCCCATGTTGATAACTTCTCCCCTTAATGCTAATCGAGGTGATTCTGGCCTCCTTGCGCTCTCATTTTGTTGGTCTTCTCCTAAATTGTTCCGTCTCCTTTCTATTTTCCATTTTGTCTTTGATTTTTCCTTTTCTTTCCTTCATTTGTCTCTGACATTTATCTTTCCCTTTCATCCTTATGCTCCTAAATTACTCTGCTGTGCCTCACTATACACTCATAGCTAGATTTCACCTCTCTTTTCTCCCCTTCCACCTTCCAGTTCTCAAACTGCCTTTTTCCATCTCTTAACTACCATTAGCTTTCTGTCTTCCAGTCTCAATCCTCCCCATTCATCTGATTCTTTCATTCATTTATTGCCTTTCCCCAGCTTTCTGTTCTCTTCCTGTCTTTCACTTAATCCGTAGAAAGCCATTTTAATATTCTGTACTCAACCTCCTCCCAGCTCTCATCTATTTCCCCCTGCCTAGCGTCCCCTCACCAGCCTTAATTTATTCCATGTCACTCATTACCTCCCTATCCACCCTGTCTTCTGTCTCTTATCCCCTGTTCTGTCCCCTGACAGCCTGGCACTAGTTATAGTGTGACCCTAAAATGTGTTAATGCCTTCACTGCTATTCTGACTCCTAAAGATCTTGACTGCTGCAGTCTTCACTGCTAAGATATGTGTGTGAGCAATGGATTGTGTGTAATGTAGTTCACAGACAACGCAACCCCACTTGCCTGTCTGTATAAGATCTGTTACTACTGGTTGTGATGCTGCTTAGATCACTCCTCTGTCTCAGCCAAGCTTGGCTTCTTTGTTTATGTGCCAGCACTTCCTGGCCATTCTTACTATCTCTGTCCCGAGAGGTCAGCCAGGTATGACCTTTTCCTCCAATCAGGGGCTGCCCCCTAGAGCCACCCTTGCCACTCGAGGGCAGGCTTTGTCCCTATTGGCCTTTCTACTCTTTCTTCTCTGAGTCTGTATGAGCTTCTAGCTCCGCACCCCCCCTGTCCATGAGGAGGACAGGATCCATTTTGCTCCAGGACAAAGCAATGATCCTGTTGTAGCTCTGGAAAAGCTCTAGTCTTTTCACCCCAAAAATACCTTCCTAGAAGAGGGTACTGCACTCCCAAACACCTAACTCCGAGCTGCCTCTATCTGTGGAACTACTTTTCTTATGTCTGCAATGAACTGATCCCACTTAAGCTTCTACCTTCTCTCCACTGATACAGCTCATGAAACTACAGGGTTCCTTTGTGCTTATGAACATCTAACTGTGAGTAATCATCTATGTTATTCAATAAAGGAACTTCAGAAAAGAACAAGAGATTTAGGTGTGTTGATGTGCTAGGGGTTTATACTGCAAGATATTGAGACTTATAGCTAAATAACTCTTAAGAAACAGCTATACAAGTCTCGAGAGACTTGACATCCCCTAAGGTTCCCATACTCCCTGTGGCCTCTTACCTAGTTCCTCTATTTTTCTACTTGCTCTTAAGTTTATTACAGATCTGCTTCTTTCCTCATTCTCTCAGTTCTTCTTCAGCAACTCCATATTCTTCACAGTTTCACACCATCTCTCAAGCTCATTGTTCCATGCCCTGCCTCATATACTCCATCCCATTTAACACACCCCTATATATATATATATATATATATATATATATATATATATATATATATATATATATATATATATATATATACTGTTACTGATTTGTTTGCTTTCAGTGCTGCCCAGTCCCTGAATTCCCACTCCAACATCTTCATTCAGTTGCCAAATATCTGCATTCTTACACAATCCCTGAAAAAAAACCTGTTCCTATAGCATATATATATATATATATATATATATATATATATATATATACTGTTACTGATTTGTTTGCTTTCAGTGCTGCCCAGTCCCTGAATTCCCACTCCAACATCTTCATTCAGTTGCCAAATATCTGCATTCTTACACAATCCCTGAAAAAAAACCTGTTCCTATAGCAACTTTCTCAGTTTCTCCATATAAATTCAGATGTCTATTGGGAGACATAGATCATAAAAAAAACCCCAATAAAATTAAAAAGCGCATTTCCTGTAGGGTGCCTAATTCAGGCATCTCTCTTCATCCTAGTGCACTGTTCTATCATGTTGCTTACTCTTCTTCCATCTTTTTTTTTTGCCACTTTTTGCAGGTTCCTGGGTTTGAAAGGGAAGGGAAATGTTGGAGGAAATGAAGTAAGCAGGCATGAAACTGCTCATCATTTTATGTTAGCTGCTAACCTCAACAATATATTTAAGGTAGGAAACATTAAAGCTTACAGGGTTCCTCTTAATTTCTCTAAATCTATCCTTAGTAGAATTAATGGCAGTAGCAGTTAGCATGGAACTAAACACAAATATGTTAGCAAACTCTAAGGCCCGTTTTACATAAAACATTGAGATCAGAATTTAGACATCCAGCTTGGGATGTACTCAATTCTGACAGCAGAAATAAATGGGACTGAGGACAATGGCTCCCGTAAACCTTTGTGTAAAGCCCTGGCTGAAAAGAACACTTTTCAATCTGTGCTTGCCTTTGAACTGGTATAAAACCTTACAGAAATGTTTTTCTCAACAAGGTGTATTCCCTTTGTAAAATGGGGAATATATCTATAGTTGTTTTCTGCCACCCAACCTCCTTAGAAGCTCTGCATGGTATAGATATCCACACACAAACAGCAGCTTTCTGAAATAGCCATTTACATATGCATGCAATCTACATGTGTAAATACAGACATTTACACATGGAGTTGTTTCTAAAATAACCCCTTTGTCTTTAAGCAGGTGAAAATCTATGTATGTTTTTTTCCTGAGTCAATTTTCAAAAGGAAATTTTTCTATTTGAAAACTGTTGTACATTTTGCAGGTAAAAAGACTTCACACATATGTGCTTTGTCTGGAACTTGTCACCAGTAGAATAACCAGTGGTATAACAAACAAGATTTGTGAATTTTAGACAAAGTGAGAAAAATATTCAGCAGCAATTGAGGATCAGTGTAATTGCACTTGTAACATTACATTGGTATTATGGTTTGGAAATTCATGGCCCAATATTCTGCCACAGCAGTGAGCATGTATTTTAAATGTTGACCACGACATTTTTAAAAAAAATACATATGTATCCTCCCAACTTATAGACCAATATCTTCCTTTGGACTTCTCCCTACAAATTGTAGAGTGCTACCTTGATTTTCAGCTTTCCTTTTCTCCTCTCATGGTCTGGCTTCTCTCAAAAACATATGAACATAAAGAAGGGTGATGAAAATGATAAGGAGATGGGACAACTTCCCTATGAAGAAAGGCTAAAGTGGCTAGGGCTCTTCATCTTGGAGAAAAGACGGCTGAGGTGAGATATCATAGAGGTCTATAAAATAAGAAGTGGAGTGGAATGGGTAGATGTGAATCGCTTGTTTACTCTTTCCAAAAATACTAGGACTAGGGGACATCCAATGAAGCCACAAAGTAGTACATTTAAAACAAATCAGAGAAAGTATTTCTTCACTCAACGTGTAATTAAACTCTGGAATTCGTTGCCAGAGAATGTAGTAAAAGCAGTTAGCTTAGCGGGGTTTAAAAAAGGTTTGGCTAGCTTCCTAAAAGAAAAGTCCATAAGGCCATTATTAAGATGGACTTGGGGAAAATCCACTACTTACTTCTAGGTTAAGCAGCACAAAATGTATTGTACTGTGTTTGGGATCTTGCCAGGTACTTGTAACCTGGATTGGCCATTGTTGGAAACAGGATGCTAGGCTTGATGGACTTTTGGTCTGTCCCAGTATGGCAACACTTATGTTATTCTGCCAACATTTTTCCCAAAACCACATTCCCATCCTAACAAAAGCACACTGCATGCCTTAGATTGCAAGCAAGCCTTAGGCTTCTGTCTGGGGTGGACAAAAGCCTATAGACATTCCGTTTAGCTCCTTGTTTCTTTTGATCCAAACAGGATGGGGTTAGCCATTGGCAAACACACACTTTCCAGTTGACTAGCAGATTGCATCTCCTTCGCTTATGCCCTGCTGGGCTGAATCTTGAGGGTCATGTCACAGCTTATTATATCAGAGCCATGTCTACATCGATAGCCCACTTGAGATTAGCCTCCATTGAGGAGAGTTGCAAAACTGCAACGTAGACTTCAGTCCACACATTCACATCTCATTACTGCCTTGAGCAGGATACTTGATGTGATAGCTGGTTCTGTCAGACAGTCCTGCAGAATTTGTTTGGTGTCTAGATTCTAACTCCATCCTCCTAGGCCCAGTTTTGTTGTTTCAGGCTGCACCTTCACAATCATTTTGTTTATAGTTTCAGGTTAATTGATTTCTAGGCCTTGACGTTTCAAGTCCCTATTGTCCTAGCATTGCTGTTTTTGGTGAGCCTGGTAGCTAGGGATTCCCACATGTGAGAATATCTCTGGCCTGTTTGTCCTTGGAGAAAGCAAAGTTATTCATCTGTAGCAGCTGTTCTCCAAGGACAGCAGGCCAAGTATTTTCACATACTCTCCCACCTCTCCTTGGAGTTGTCTTCTTTAGCTATGTCATCCGCTCATGCACGAAGGGGCATTGCTAGAACTTTCTTAAAGCAATACGCGTTAGGCAGTGACCACATCAGGCTCCGTCGGATAAAGTCACCCACATGTGAGAATACTTGGTTTGCTGTCTTTGGGAAAATCTTGATACTGGTGAGTAACTTTACTTTTCTGCAGGATGTGTGCTACTATTTTATAAAGACACATAGGTGCCTCTTTCTTTATAAAATACACTAAATGTAGGCACCTATGTGGCCTTTGCACATCGGTGACCTGTTTTAAAATTACCCATCTACTGTTTGGAACCTAAACATTTACTATTATACTCTGATTGCAGGAATCTTTTTATTTTTATGACAAAGGTTTAGTCTCTAGATGTTATTTAGGTTATTTTCTTGTTCTTGTTTTTATAGAAGGACTCTATCCTTGGCTATTTTCCCTCTTGTCTTCAAAAATGCTGAGGTTTTTAAAGCCTGCTCATGACATTTGTGTGTGATGTTTTAAGTTTCTCCTTTTTTCTTCCTAGTTCCTGACATTATGTGGGGTGGTCCGACCCTATCAGTACTCTGACTATGAGCTACTGACCCTCATCCCTTTGCTGTGCCGAGTCAGCCTGGATAAAAATTTGAGGAACCTTCCGAAGAAGGATCTACAGCAGTTGCTGCTTACTCTTCTTGACAACATCAAAGACTGGCAGGAAAAGGTATGAAACAGACCTAGAGAAAAAGATCTAATACCTTTATATTCATAGGCTAATATGCTATCCATTAGCTCACCAAAAGGTAATCCACTGTAAATCTCTCATGCTAGAAATACATTGACATGCTTAATAAATTATTGTTATAGAAAGTACTGGTAGGTGCAAATCAATTCTAAAGATCGAAATTGTCCTGTTAATTTCGATCTTTAGAATTAATTTGCACCTACCAGTACATTCTATAACAATAATTTATTGAGCATGTCATTGTATTTATAGCATGAGAGATTTACAGTGGATTACCTTTTGGTGAGCTAATGGATAGCATATTAGCCTATGAATATGATGTCCTGTTAAGGACGGTAGAAAGTAGAGAAAGCTGAACAACTTTGAGAAACAGATGCCAGAAGCTCTCTGTTTGCTGAAGAAAGAACCATAAATCTCTGAACTCTTTCTTAGGCATGTTCCATTCAAGCAATACTGTCTGTTATGGAGTGTATGTCCCTCTGTCTATCTGCTTGTTCATCCATTTGCATAAGTTTGTTTGTGCATGTACAAGCAATTAGGCCCATAAAGATAAAGCTAGGAAGAGAGAAAGATCTAAGTGCAGGAAGTAGTTGGGAGGCACTGAAATCAGATCCTGTCACTCAAAGGTGAGTAGGTGCAGTGGATAGAAAGTCAGAGCTGTGGGACCCAAACCCCTGTGGCACTAAAATCAGTGAAAAGTTCATGATGGTAATGTGGTCTTCAGTATGTCGATGGGCACCCAACCTCACTTGCAGAAAAAACAGGAGGAATGCTGCATCTGTGGCAAAAGATGTCAGCAGTGTATTAATGGGAATCCAACCTTCACTGCCACATGAAGCAGAGGTCTCCCCTGATGGGGAAGGTAGGGAGGTCTCATCTTTTTATGCCAGTGGGAGAAACAGATCGAGTGCAGGGCGGAAGGCAAGGTGAGTACAAAGTGTAGAGAAAAGGGGAGAAAACATGGGAGAAAAGAGGGAATAATACGGGAAAGAAAAGAAAGCACAGGGGAGATAACATGGCAGGGATCATTTAGACAAGGGCCAGGTGGTCCTCATAATTTCATTAGACTTCTCCACAGCATTTGATCTTATGGACCATAATCTCCTTTTTCTTCATTTAAGGGACATTGGTCTTAGACATATGGTTTAATCAATGATTTTGTTCATTTTTATTGAAAAGACCCTTTTATATGTTTCATTATTCTGACTCATCTTGCTATCACCTATCCTTCCCAAACTATTTTTAAGTCCATTGGTACTATTAACACAGGAACTAGGTACATAACATAAGTATTGCCAAACTAGGACAGACCAAAGGTCCATCAAGCCCAACATCCTGTTTCCAACAGTGGCCAATCCAGGTCACAAATACCTGGCAAGATCACCAAAAGGTTCAATACATTTTATGCTGCTTATCCTAGAAATAAGAAGTGGATTTTCCCCAAGTCATTTTAATTATGGTCTATGGACTTATCCTTTAGGAAGTCATCGAAACCTTTTTTTTAAACCCCGCTAAGCTAACAGCCTTTACCACATTCTCTGGCAACGAATTCCAGAGTTTAATTACACGTTGAGTGAAGAAAGATTTTCTCAGATTCATTTTAAATTTACTACTTTGTAGCATCATTGCATGCCCCCTAGTCCTAGTATTTTTTGAAAGAGTAAACAAACTATTCACATCTACCTGTTCCACTCCACTCATTATTTTATAGACCTCTATCATATCTCCCCTCAGCTGTCTTTTCTCCAAGCTGAAGAGCCCTAGCTGCTTCAGCCTTTCCTCATAGGGAAGTCATCCTATCCCCTTTATCATTGTCATCGCCCTTCTCTGTGCCTTTTCTAACTCCACTATATCTTTTTTTAGATTTGGTGACAAGAATTGAACACAGTATTCGAGGTGTGGTTGCACCATGGACCAATACAAAGGCATTATAATGTCCTCATTTTTGTTTTCTATTTCTTTCCTAATAATACCTAACATTCTATTTGCTTTCTTAGCCACCGCAGCACACTGAGCAGAGGGTTTCAAAGTATCATCAACAACGACGCCTAGATCCCTTTCTTGGTCAGTGACTCCTAATGTGGTACCTTGCATTACGTAGCTATAATTCGGGTTCCTTTTTCCTACATGCATCACTTTGCACTTGCTCACATTAAATGTCAGCTGCCATTTAGATGCCCAGTCTCCCAGTCTCGTAAGGTTCTCTTGTAATTTTTCACAATCCTCTTGCAATTTAACAACTTTGAATAACTTGTGTCGTCAGCAAATTTAATTACCTCACTAGTTACTCCCATCTCTAGATCATTTATAAATATGTTAAAAAGCAATGGTCCCAGCACACACTATCTACCCTTCTTCATTGAGAATACTGAACATTTAACCCTACTCTCTGTTTTCTATCTTTTAACCAGTTTTTAACCCACAGTAGGACACTACCTCCTTTTCCATGACTCTCCAATTTCCGCTGGAGTCTTTCATAGGTACTTTGTCAAATGCCTTTTGAAAATCCAGATACACAATATCAACCGGCTCACCTTTAGCCACATGTTGTCCACCCCTTCAAAGAAATGTAACAGATTGGTGAAGAAAGATTTTCCTTCACTAAATCTATGTTGTTTTTGTCTCATTAATCCATGCTTTTGAATATGCTCTGTAATTTTGTTCTTTATAATAGTCTCTACCATTTTGCCATCATCACGGCTGATGCTGTAGACAGATGCGGCCATCTATGGTGTTTGAGGTGCTGCTCTGTTTTAGGGGATTTTCCCTTTTGATCTTTGGAAACATTTGTGCTGTGAAATAGAGCCTGTGAAGGAGTCCCCTGAGGGGCAGTCTCTTTGGTGCCAGAAACCTTTGGTACTGCAAGAAAGCCCCATAAGGTTTGCAGAAATGGAAACACTTCATGCAATTGAGCCTGCTGGCACCATAATTTGGCCCTATGGGTCAGGACAGCTTTGTTCCATCCATGAAGAAAGATAGGTTCAGCTTTCCCTTTCCTGATTAAGAGAGCAACATCCATCACAGAGCGCAGAAAAGTAAGAACTGAGGAGCAGGATGATGTTTTGTTCAGCAGAATGTGATCTTCGTACCCTATTGGCTGCTGCTGCTGCTGCTGCTGGTCATTTCTTTGGTCATTTCTTTGCAGGTGACATCCAGTTGTTTGCTTATGTAGATTCTAAACAGCCGGATCGTACTGTCTTCAATGATTGTCTTCACGAGATTGCTTTATAGTTAGAAGATCATTGTTTGAAATGAAACTCTTTAAAATCTAAAGCCATCTGGATACCATATTTTCTCCGAGGACAAGCAGGCTGCTTGTTCTCACTGATGGGTTGACGTCCTCGGCAGCCCCCTCCATCGGAAAGTTTACTAGCAAAGGCCTTTGCTAGTCCTCGCGCGCCCATGCGCACCGCGCATGCGCGGCCGTCTTCCCGCCCGAAACCGGCTCGAGCCGGCCAGTCTTCTTTCGTCCGCGCTCGGTACGGTCGTGTTACGCCGTTCGTGCCCCAGAGAGTCGACCTCGCGCGTCCTTTTCGACGTGTTTTTTGCTGTTTTTTCCTTGAAAAAGTTCGGGAAGCGCTCCGGTAGTGTTCCGGAAGACCCTTTCGGGTTTTCTGCCCTTCCCGTATTTCTCAGTTTTTGCCCCGTAAGTTTTCTTTCGTTGTCGGGGTAGGCCTCTTTTGGCCTCGGTCGAGATTTTTCTCCCTCTAAATTTTGGTGCTTCAATTTTCGCCATTTCGGCTTTTGATTTCGCCGGCGTGATTTTTCCGCCCATGACATCGAAGCCTTCCAGCGGCTTCAAGAAGTGCACCCAGTGCGCCCGGGTAATCTCGCTCACTGATAGGCACTCTGCGTGTCTTCAGTGTCTAGGGGCCCAGCACCGCCCTCAGAACTGCAGTCTGTGTTCCCTGTTACAAAGGCGGACTCAGGTAGCGAGATTAGCCCAGTGGAACGTTTTGTTCTCGGGCTCTTCGTCGGCATCGGCACCGGAGGCATCGAGTGCATCGACGTCGTCAGCGTCCGGACCATCTTCCTTGGCTGCCGCTCCATCGACTGCATCGAGGCATCGGACCTCTGCATCGGCGCCGAGGCATCGGGCGACTGCATCGAAGTCGGTGGTACCGAGACTTCGTCTGCTGATGTCGTCGGACGGAGGTGCATCGTCAGGAGTGCAGGTGAGGGCTGTCCATTCCCCTGCTGGTGGCGGTGAGCCTTCGGGTGGGTCTCCTCCTACCCTGAGGGCTCCTGCGGTACAGCCCCCCCGGGATCGACCCTCTTCGGTCTCGGCCCCGAGGAAGCGACGGATGGATTCTACGTCCTCCTCGTCGGTGCCGGGGAGCTCCGGTGACATGTTTCGGAAGAAGTCGAAGAAGCATCGACACCGGTCTCCTCCCCATGTCGGCACCGAGAGCTCTGGGTCACCGAGGGATTCGGCACCCAGCAGGCATCGGCACCGAGAGGACCGCTCACCCTCTGTTCAGGAGGTGTCGATGCGCTCCACTCTGGACAGCCCGGAACAGCCTTCTCGCCCGGAACAGGTTCTGACGTCGACGCCTGCATCGACCTCTCAGCCTTTCTCTGCAGCCGCTCTAAACGAGAGCCTCCGGGCCGTTCTCCCAGAGATTCTGGGAGAGCTGTTGCGCCCTACCCCTCCGGTACCGGCGGTGCTTGCGCCTCCGGTACCGTCGAGCGTGGCGCCGGCTGGCCCATCGCCCAGGTTGAGGTCCCCGACGTCGGTACCGCGTGCGGTGCCGACAGCGGCCACCTCCCAGGAAGGCTCCCCGACTACGTCGGCGGAGGGAGCTTCGCCGATGCGGGCGAGGGAGTCTACCTCTCGACGCCCCCACCGTGGACGGGGTTCCACCGAGTCGAGTAGGGCGAGGTTGCAGACGCAGGTTCGTGAACTTGTGTCTGACACCGAGGGTGAGGCCTCGTGGGAGGAAGAGGAGGACCCCAGATATTTCTCTGACGAGGAGTCTGAGGGTCTTCCTTCTGATCCCACTCCCTCTCCTGAGAGACAGCTTTCTCCTCCCGAGAGTCTGTCTTTTGCTTCCTTTGTCCGGGAGATGTCTACGGCCATCCCCTTCCCGGTGGTTGTGGAGGACGAGCCCAGGGCTGAAATGTTTGAGCTCCTGGACTATCCTTCTCCACCTAAGGAAGCGTCCACTGTTCCCTTGCATCATGTCCTAAAAAAGACATTGCTTGCGAACTGGACCAAGCCACTAAGTAATCCCCACATTCCCAAGAAGATTGAGTCCCAGTACCGGATCCATGGGGACCCAGAGCTGATGCGCACTCAGTTGCCTCATGACTCTGGAGTTGTGGATCTGGCCCTAAAGAAGGCTAAGAGTTCTAGGGAGCATGCTTCGGCGCCCCCGGGCAAAGACCCTAGAACCTTAGACTCCTTTGGGAGGAAGGCCTACCATTCTTCTATGCTCGTGGCCAAGATCCAGTCTTACCAGCTCTACACGAGCATACACATGCGGAACAATGTGCGGCAGTTGGCGGGCTTGGTTGATGCTCTTCCCCCTGAGCAAGCCAAGCCTTTTCAGGAGGTGGTCAGGCAGCTGAAGGCGTGCAGAAAATTCCTGGCCAGAGGAGTTTATGACACTTTTGATGTTGCGTCCAGGGCCGCTGCTCAAGGTGTGGTGATGCGCAGGCTCTCATGGCTGCGTGCCGCCAACCTGGAGAATAGACTCCAGCAGCGGATTGCGGACTCGCCTTGCCGTGCGGACAACATTTTTGGAGAAAAAGTCGAGCAGGTGGTAGAGTCTCTCCACCAGCGGGACACCGCATTCGACAAGTTCTCCCGCCGGCAGCCTTCAGCCTCTACCTCTACAGGTAGACGATTTTTCGGGGGAAGGAAGACTGGTCCCTATGCTTCTGGTAAGCGTAGGTACAATCCTCCTTCCCGACAGCCTGCGGCCCAGGCTAAGCCCCAGCGCGCTCGCTCTCGTCAGCAGCGTGCGCCTCAGCAAGGCCCCGCGGCTCCCCAGCAAAAGCAAGGGGCGAGCTTTTGACTGGCTCCAGCAGAGCATAGCCGACATCCAAGTGTCAGTGCCGGGCGACCTGCCGGTCGGGGGGAGGTTGAAAGCTTTTCACCAAAGGTGGCCTCTCATAACCTCCGATCAGTGGGTTCTCCAAATAGTCCGGCAGGGATACACCCTCAATTTGGCCTCAAAACCTCCAAATTGTCCACCGGGAGCTCAGTCTTACAGCTTCCAGCACAAGCAGGTACTTGCAGAGGAACTCTCCGCCCTTCTCAGCGCCAATGCGGTCGAGCCCGTGCCATCCGGGCAAGAAGGGCTGGGATTCTATTCCAGGTACTTCCTTGTGGAAAAGAAAACAGGGGGGATGCGTCCCATCCTAGACCTAAGGGCCCTGAACAAATATCTCGTAAAAGAAAAGTTCAGGATGCTTTCCCTGGGCACCCTTCTCCCCATGATTCAGCAAAACGATTGGCTATGCTCTCTGGACTTGAAGGATGCCTACACACACATCCCGATACTGCCAGCTCACAGACAGTATCTGCGATTTCAGTTGGGCACACGCCACTTCCAGTACTGTGTGCTACCCTTTGGGCTCGCCTCTGCGCCCAGGGTGTTCACAAAGTGCCTAGCTGTGGTAGCAGCGGCACTTCGCAGGCTGGGGGTGCACGTGTTCCCATATCTCGACGATTGGCTAGTGAAGAACACATCCGAGGCAGGAGCCCTGCAGTCCATGCAGATGACTATTCGCCTCCTGGAGCTACTGGGGTTTGTGATAAATTACCCAAAGTCCCATCTTCTCCCAGTGCAGAAACTCGAATTCATAGGAGCCCTGCTGGATTCTCGGACAGCTCGCGCCTATCTTCCAGAGGCGAGAGCCAACAACTTGTTGTCCCTCGTCTCGCGGGTGCGTGCGTCCCAGCAGATCACAGCTCGGCAGATGTTGAGATTGCTGGGCCACATGGCCTCCACAGTTCATGTGACTCCCATGGCCCGCCTCCACATGAGATCTGCTCAATGGACCCTAGCCTCCCAGTGGTATCAGGCCGCTGGGGGTCTAGAGGACGTGATCCACCTGTCCACGAGTTTTCTCAAATCCCTGTATTGGTGGACGATTTGCTCCAATTTGACTCTGGGACGTCCCTTCCAAATTCCTCAGCCACAAAAAGTGCTGACCACGGATGCGTCTCTCCTGGGATGGGGAGCTCATGTCGATGGGCTTCACACCCAAGGAAGTTGGTCCCTCCAAGAACGCGATCTACAGATCAATCTTCTGGAGTTGCGAGCGATCTGGAACGCTCTGAAGGCTTTCAGAGATCGGCTGTCCCACCAAATTATCCAAATTCAGACAGACAACCAGGTTGCCATGTACTATGTCAACAAGCAGGGGGGCACCGGATCTCGCCCCCTGTGTCAGGAAGCCGTCAGCATGTGGCTCTGGGCCCGCCGTCTCGGCATGGTGCTCCAAGCCACATATCTGGCAGGCGTAAACAACAGTCTGGCCGACAGACTGAGCCGGATTATGCAACCTCACGAGTGGTCGCTCAACTCCAGAGTGGTGCGCCAGATCTTCCAAGCGTGGGGCACCCCCTTGGTGGATCTCTTCGCATCTCGAGTGAACCACAAAGTCCCTCAGTTCTGTTCCAGGCTTCAGGCCCCCGGCAGACTAGCATCGGATGCCTTCCTCCTGGATTGGGGGGAGGGCCTGCTGTATGCTTATCCTCCCATCCCTCTGGTGGGGAGGACTTTGTTGAAACTCAAGCAAGACCGAGGCACCATGATTCTGATTGCTCCTTTTTGGCCGCGTCAGATCTGGTTCTCCCTTCTTCTGGAGTTATCCTCCGAAGAACCGTGGAGATTGGAGTGTTTTCCGACCCTCATCACACAGGACGAGGGGGCGCTTCTGCATCCCAACCTCCAGTCTCTGGCTCTCACGGCCTGGATGTTGAGGGTGTAGACTTTGCCTCTTTGGGTCTGTCAGAGGGTGTCTCCCGCATCTTGCTTGCTTCCAGGAAAGACTCCACTAAGAGAAGTTACTTCTTCCATTGGAGGAGGTTTGCCGTCTGGTGTGACAGCAAGGCCCTAGATCCTCGCTCTTGTCCTACACAGACCCTGCTTGAATACCTTCTGCACTTGTCTGAGTCTGGTCTCAAGACCAACTCTGTAAGAGTTCACCTTAGTGCAATCAGTGCATACCATTACCGTGTGGAAGGTAAGCCGATCTCAGGACAGCCTTTAGTTGTTCGCTTCATGAGAGGTTTGCTTTTGTCAAAGCCCCCTGTCAAGCCTCCTACAGTGTCATGGGATCTCAATGTCGTTCTCACCCAGCTGATGAAACCTCCTTTTGAGCCACTGAATTCCTGCCATCTGAAGTACTTGACCTGGAAGGTCATTTTCTTGGTGGCAGTTACTTCAGCTCGTAGAGTCAGTGAGCTTCAGGCCCTGGTAGCCCAGGCCCCGTACACCAAATTTCATCATAACAGAGTAGTCCTCCGCACTCACCCTAAGTTCCTGCCGAAGGTTGTGTCGGAGTTCCATCTGAACCAGTCAATTGTCTTGCCAACATTTTTTCCCCGTCCTCATTCCTGCCCTGCTGAACGTCAGCTGCACACATTGGACTGCAAGAGAGCATTGGCCTTCTACCTGGAGCGGACACAGCCCCACAGACAGTCCGCCCAATTGTTTGTTTCTTTTGATCCCAATAGGAGGGGAGTGGCTGTAGGGAAACGCACCATATCCAATTGGCTAGCAGATTGCATTTCCTTCACTTACGCCCAGGCGGGGCTGGCTCTTGAGGGTCATGTCACGGCTCATAATGTTAGAGCCATGGCTGCGTCGGTAGCCCACTTGAAGTCAGCCTCCATTGAAGAAATTTGCAAAGCTGCGACGTGGTCATCTGTCCACACATTCACATCTCATTACTGCCTGCAGCAGGACACCCGACGCGACAGTCGGTTCAGGCAGTCAGTTCTTCAGAACCTGTTTGGGCTTTAGGATCCAACTCCACCCCCCGAGGGCCCTGTTTGTTCTGTTCCAGGCTGCACTCTCAGTTAGTTGGTAAATTTTTTAGGTCAATCTCTTTAATGTCCTCGCCGTTGCGAGGCCCAATTGACCATGGTTGTTGTTTTGAGTGAGCCTGGGGGCTAGGGATACCCCATCAGTGAGAACAAGCAGCCTGCTTGTCCTCGGAGAAAGCGAATGCTACATACCTGTAGAGGGTATTCTCCGAGGACAGCAGGCTGATTGTTCTCACAAACCCGCCCGCCTCCCCTTTGGAGTTGTCTTCCCTTGAAGTGTATTGTCTTGCTACATACTGGACTGGCCGGCTCGAGCCGGTTTCGGGCGGGAAGACGGCCGCGCATGCGCGGTGCGCATGGGCGCGCGAGGACTAGCAAAGGCCTTTGCTAGTAAACTTTCCGATGGAGGGGGCTGCCGAGGACGTCAACCCATCAGTGAGAACAATCAGCCTGCTGTCCTCGGAGAATACCCTCTACAGGTATGTAGCATTCGCTATTTGTCTGTTCCATCTCATTCTGCACAATTATTGGGGCATACACTGTCACTTAGCTCTTCCGTAAGAATTCCAGGACTAACTTTGGACTCTAATTTGTCTTTTGAGCCCCATATTGTGTCAGTGATTTGTAATTGTTCTCGAGCCTTACACCTTATCAGATCAATTAGATCTTGTACAGATAAGCCATTCATGCATAAACTATGCATTAGTTTTTAGAAGGCTTGACTATGCAAACTCTTTTTCTCCATGGCACAGGATAATGCAGACACACTTGGTAGCCTCTTAGTCAGGAAAGGAAAAGATGAACCCATCTTTCTTCAAGGATAGAACAAAGCTGTCCTGACCCAAAGGGCCAAAGTATGGTGCCAGCAGGCTCAATGGCATGAAGCGCTTCCACTTCTGCAAACTTTGTGGGGCTTCCTTGCAGTACTAAAGGTTTCTGGCACCAATGAGCCTGCCCCTCAGGGGACTCCTTCACAGTCTCATAGCATTAATGTTTCCAAAACTCAAAAGGGAAAATCCCCTAAAACAGAGCAGCACCTCGAACACCATAGATGGCCGCATCTGTCTACAGCACCAGCTGCAATTATGGCACAGAAACAGATTATTTCACAAGTGACTTCAACTCTCAGTACAGCATCTAAGCGGTCCCTGGATTTCACATCTTCACCGCTCACAGTACAAGTTACTGGCACTCCTCAAGCACCAGGAAAAAAAGTTGTAAAAATTGAGTAAATCGAAACACTTCTCAGAGGAACCCAATTCATTCAGTTCAACTCTTCAACCGGAGCTCCCCCCCCCCCCCCCCTCAGGGACCCCCTGTAATACCTCCACTTTCTATGACTAGTTATTACCAATCTACTCAGGATGCTGTTTCTTTACTGCTGTGACAGAAAGTTTGGCAACAACCCTCTCCAAACCTATTTTCTGCTCAGTCTCATTATCATTCTGCTCCTTTTCCAGTGCCTCACACTCCCTCGCCAGCACCTTCTTTAAGACCTAGAAGTCCTTCACTGATGCCTCAGCAATGGCAACACTCTCCACCAGGTCCCATAGAAATGTTTTCTTCAGATGAAGAACTTTAGGAACAACTCCTTGTAGACTCTGAACAACCTTCTACTACTTCCACCAAACCACAACAAACAGACACTGCAAAACTGGATGCTTCTCCAGAAGATGTTAATTATACTAAATTCATACAAAAAGTGCTTAGAAAAATAGCATTAGCAGCAGAAACTACAGCCATGAACAAGAAGGATTTCCAGAGCACACTCAAAGTAGTAAACTCTATCTTTCGTCCAATTGCAGTACCTAATCACTCCATCTTACAAGGACTGCAGACAAAATTTTGGCAGAATCTATACACCTATTTCCAAACAACTAGGTGCCAGATACAAGGTTCAGCCTGCTCCAGGGCACACAAAAAAAATCAACTCCCTCATCATTCTATGGTTTTTGAAGCTATAATAAATAAATAAATCTAAGTGTTTGATAATCTGTCTTTACCCCCTGGGAAAGAACCAAGAACTCTTGATGCAGTAGGCAGAATAGTTTTTTTCAGCTGTTCACCAATTACAAATTTTACATTGCCAACATTTCACATTTGTTTGCTATAATGCAAATAAAACAGTTATCTAAGTGGTTTACAAGCAATCATAAATTAGATTTGGAAAGAGGGGAGAGAGAGAGAGATCCAACAGGATTCTAAGGATACACAGGGAAAAATATCCTAAATTTTATGCTGCTTTAGAATCTATTTATACTCCTCTCCCCAAACCACTGACCAGCTTCTTGATTGCAATGGAAGAGATCGCTTTCCATCTAAGTATAAATACTTATGATCTTTTTTTTTTTTTTTATTTTATTTTATTTATTAATATATATCATTATTTCACAACAAATTATGAATATGTAATAGGCATTAACAAAGAAATATAAAAGGAATAACATTAAGGCCTATTCGTCCACAAATTAAGAAATTGGTTCCAAGAATCACATTTTCGGTATATGCTTTGGTGGATCTACTATCCCCTATCAAGTGGTGAACCTCAAGGATCTGTCTTTGGAACTTCTAAATTTATACTTGCTGTCTTGGTGCTCTGATTTCTTCTCATGGTTTTTAGGGGCATCTTTATGCTGATGACTCCCAGATTTACATCTATACACCACAAATGTCACCAAATCTCAGCCTTGTTGTCTGACAGTGCTCAGTAGCCAAAATTAGTGGTAAGCAATTACATTCAAATAAATCTTTATACAAAATAGCAGCAGAACAATATACAAAATCAAAAATTGTAAACATCACATCTTCCCATATCTAAATGTCCAATTGTATTAGTTCTATATGAATCTGTCCCATAAGAGGTAATTCTATAAGATGCCACCTAAATTTAGACAGCATGTACATGTATAAATACCAGTATTCTAGTCATTTATGTGAACATTTATGTGCGTAAATGACAACAATCTGACTACGCACTATTCTGTAAGTATATGCATGTCTTCGATAGCACATACTTTGCAGGTGGGTGTTCATACGATTGGAGTCTGTGAGGAGCATGGGTGGGGCACATATTTACAAATGTACCTCCTGAATCCACTGACACCAGCTCCATGGCTTGCATAACAGCTTGTACCTGAACACAAGCACACATTTATTTCTGGTTAAAAGACAGTGACGACTTTCCTTTATTGAATAGGTTCCAAATAGGCACATGTTAGGTGCCTAAATGTAGGCACCCCTTTATAAAATTGCCCTCTTAATGGCACCCCTTTATAGAATTGTCCTTATATTCTGCACTATTGTCCTTATATTCTGCACTATTCTGTGACAACATGCATAACCTGCATAATGCATATGTGTAAGGGGGGGGGGGGCTTACACTGGGATGGAGCACGGGTGAGATCCAAACTTATACATGTAACTTATAGAATACTGTAAGTTACGCATAAACACGTCTATTCTATATCTGGCATATATGATCACATTCAGATATTATGTTCATTAATAGCTGATTAGGCTAGTATTCTATAAAGGGAAGTAGATGTCTACATTCCTTTATGGAATAAGCGTCTACTAGGCAGCATATTATAGAATTGTTCCCATAGTTTCCAAGTTGACTAAATTCCACAGCCCAATAATTCTAAAATGCCATAATTTAATAATTCATAAGTACCATGCTTTTCATTCATGAATCAGAAATACACCATGATGGCAATGGAAGTTACTTCAGACATTTCACCATTCTATATTTCCTTTCATCAATTATGTTACAATTGTAGCAGCAGTAACTGACAGCTTGACACAGTTCTAAATACCCTCTAATCTCCTACAACAGTGCTTCTCAACCTTTCTTTATTTGTGGCAAATTTTTGAATTTGTTCAGTCCTTGTGGCGCACCAAACTAAATTTTGCATGATCCTCATTGTCTACTTCCTACACATATTTTACCAGTGTGTGTTTCATTTTGCCAGCTTCATTCTGACATCTGAACATACAGGACTACCGGGCTAACTATAGCTGGGTGGGTACACATTTTCTCTTTCCTGCCCCCCATGAAATTTAAAAATGAAATACCTTAGCTGGCGTGATCCCCAAGCCTTGCCAGCTGAAGTAATCTGCAGCACACCAACCCATTCAGAAACCCTCAGTAGTCAGCAGGAGCACTGAGCTGCCAATGCCAGCACCCTGGACATGCTCAGTTCTCATGCACTGAGTATATGTTAAGCCTCCAACTCTAGCACCCCATGCATGCTCAGCTGCTTGCACCAACTCATGAATGGTGCACCTAGGGTTGCCAGCCTTTTGAAAGAGAAAACCCCACTTCCATATCATCAAGCTGATCAATCCATAGACTGGTGGGTTGTGTCCATCTACCAGCAGGTGGAGATAGAGAGCAAACTTTTGCCTCCCTATATGTGGTCATGTGCTGCCGGAAACTCCTCAGTATGTTCTCTATCTCAGCAGGTGGTGGTCACACACAGCAGCAGCAGCTCTGGCTAGGCCTCCAAGCCTAATTTTTAGGTTTTGTTGAGTGCCTGGGGTTGAGGGCTCTTTTGAGCAAGTGCAAACCTGGTGGTGCCAGGTCCCTCCTTTTCTCCCCCCTCCCGCTGGCTCCGTTAAAAAAAAAAAAAAAAAAAAAATTTTAAACGTCCTTAAAGGCGTTTATTTCGACGTTTATTTAAGCGTCTATTGCAGCTACTCACTGGGACACCAGGTCGTTACAACTCGGAGCGGACAGCAGGTAATTTTACCTTTTTATAGCGGGCGGGGGTTCCCCGATTCTTCTCCTCGTGGCACATGGCGTCGGAGGGCGAGGGCGCAAAGGGTCGCTCCCCGGGTCGCTTGAGCGCTTCTAGAGGGGATGCGGGGGTCTTAAAGCCTGATTCGCCCTTGTTGGGTGGCAGTTTCGTGACCGATGAATGTCCCGGTCCTTCCTCCGGCGTGGCGGTTTTTCCCGCCATAAACGCCCATCCCCCGCTCCTCGCCTCCGCCATTTTGGCCGGCCACGCGGCTCGGACGGCTTCTTCTTGGACCGCCCTTGAGGTTGGAGACATTAATGCCATGAACGCCCTTAATTTGGGCGACGGCACAGAAGCGGCTAAAGTTAAGAGCCGTTCTTCCCGCGCGGCTCCTTCGCGGAGTTTCGCGCCGGACGCCATTTTGGATGCGCAGCAGGCCTCTCCCCCGCTGTTGCGAGCGCCGGTTGAGAGTGCGCCTAGGGCTGTTGCCCAGGCTGCGGAAGTGCACAGTCTGGGGGGTTTCTCCCCCGAGTTTGTTTTGCTGCTGCATCAGGCCTTCCTCATGCACAACGCTGCCCCCGCTCCCTCGTCTGGTAAAGAGGTTGAGGTTCCCAGAGGTAAACGCCCTCGGGTTGATTCCCAGGCCTTGGAGGAATTTGTCTCCTCCGATGTAGATGAGGGCAGCGTGTCTGAGGTCTCCCAACGGTCCTTTGCGGATTCCTTGGAGGAGACGGATCCCCGCTCGGATGGAGCGGATGACCCCTCTGCAGCGCGGCTTTTTCGCCCAGAGGATTTGCCCAACCTGTTGTTACAGGCCATGGACACTTTGAAGATTTCCTCTCCGGAGGACGTCTCTCCCTCAGCCCCTGTTGGCTCTGCCATTATGCTGGGGACGAAGCGCCCGCCTAGAACCTTCCACGTGCATGATGCCATGCACACCTTAATTTCGGCTCAATGGGATGTCCCAGAAGCGAGCCTTAAAGTGGCTAGGGCTATGTCCCGCCTCTATCCTTTGGCTGTGAGTGAACGTGAGGCCTTTCTGTGGCCTACCGTGGATTCTTTAATCACTGCGGTGACTAAGAAAACGGCATTGCCGGTGGAAGGTGGCACGGCCCTAAAGGACGCCCAAGACAGGAGATTGGAGGCGGCCTTAAGGTCGTCCTTTGAGGCGGCTGCTTTAAGTTTGCAGGCCTCAGTTTGCGGCTCCTATGTGGCCAGGGCGTGCCTGACTATGGTGCAGCGGGCTTCCCCCTCGGATCATTCCTTGAGGGATGATTGGCCAGCCCTGGAATCGGGCTTAGCCTATGTGGCAGACTTGCTGTATGATGTCTTGAGAGCCTCAGCTAAAGGCATGGCTCAGACAATCTCTGCGCGGCGGTGGCTTTGGCTGAAACATTGGTCTGCTGACCACGCCTCTAAATCCCGCCTGGCTAGGTTGCCTTTTAAAGGCAAGCTGCTCTTTGGGGTCGAGCTGGACAAAATCGTGACCGATCTCGGCACATCTAAGGGCAAGAAGTTACCAGAGGTCAGGGCTCGGGCTAGTGCTCGTCCCGGTACCTCCAGAGGACGGTTTCAGGAAGCCCGCCGGTACCGCCCGGGCAGGTCGGGTTCTTCTGCCCCCTCTTCCTTTAAGAGGCATTTCTCCCCCAAGCAGCGTTCCTTTCGCAGAGACCGCCGTCCCGGAGGTGCTCCCTCCGGTCCTCCCCCAGGGTCTCGTACCCAATGACGGGGTCTTGGTCCACGCCCCAGTGCAGATTGGAGGACGGCTGTCCTCGTTTCTGGGCGAGTGGACCACAATAACTTCAGACGCTTGGGTGCTGGAAGTCATCAGAGACGGCTACAAGCTAGAGTTCTGCCGACCCTTAAGAGACGGGTTTGTACTCTCTCCCTGCAAGTCTCCGGTCAAAGCTGTGGCAGTGCAGCAGACTTTGGACAATCTGATCCGCCTGGGTGCGGTCGTTCCGGTGCCAGAAAGTCAGCTTGGCAAGGGGCGTTACTCCATTTACTTTGTGGTACCAAAGAAAGGAGGTTCTGTCCGGCCTATCCTCGACCTCAAAGGGGTCAATCGGGCCTTGAAAGTGCGGCACTTTCGCATGGAGACTCTCCGCTCTGTTATAGCGGCAGTGAAGGCAGGGGAGTACCTGGCTTCCTTGGACATCAAGGAAGCGTACCTGCATATTCCCATCTGGCCTCCTCATCAACGCTTTCTGCGTTTTGCAGTCCTGGGCCGACACTTCCAGTTCAGAGCCCTCCCGTTCGGGTTGGCTACTGCTCCGCGGACCTTTTCCAAAGTAATGGTGGTCATAGCGGCCTTCCTGCGAAAGGAAGGAGTACAAGTCCATCCTTATCTGGACGACTGGTTGATCCGAGCCCCCTCTTATGCAGAGTGCGGCAAAGCTGTGGACCGGGTAGTTGCTCTTTTGAGCTCCCTGGGATGGATCATCAACTGGGAGAAGAGCCAGCTGCGCCCGACTCAGTCCCTGGAGTATCTGGGAGTTCGATTCGACACCCAAGTGGGCAGAGTGTTCCTGCCAGACAATCGGATTGTCAAACTTCAGGCTCAGGTGGACCAGTTCCTGGTAGACTCTCCTCTTCGGGCTTGGGACTATGTGCAGCTGTTGGGCTCTATGACGGCCACGATGGAAGTAGTGCCCTGGGCCAGGGCTCATATGAGACCACTACAACACTCTCTGCTGCAGCGCTGGACTCCGATGTCGGAGGATTATGCGGTGCGTCTTCCCTTGGATCCAGCAGTGCGCAAGGCGCTGAGCTGGTGGATGCAGGCAGACAAGTTGTCTGCGGGAATGCCTCTGGTGACCCCAGAGTGGATTGTCGTCACGACGGACGCCTCATTGTCGGGCTGGGGAGCCCACTGCTTGGGAAGGACAGCGCAGGGGCTCTGGTCTCCTGCAGAGGCGAAGTGGTCTATCAACCTCCTGGAACTCAGAGCCATTCGGTTGGCGCTTTTGGAGTTCATCCCGGTACTGGTGCTGAAGCCTGTACGGGTACTGTCGGACAATGCCACGGCTGTGGCCTATGTCAACCGCCAGGGAGGTACCAAGAGCGCCCCTCTAGCCAAGGAGGCTATGAATCTTTGCCAGTGGGCGGAAGCGAACCTGGAGCAGCTTTCAGCGGCCCACATTGCCGGAGTCATGAATGTCAAGGCGGACTTTCTCAGTCGCCATACCTTGGAGCCCGGAGAGTGGCAGCTATCTGCTCAGGCGTTCTTGGACATCACGAAGCGCTGGGGCCAGCCGAGCCTAGATCTGATGGCGTCATCGGCCAATTGCCAAGTGCCGCGCTTCTTCAGCAGAGGACGGGACCCTCGATCCCTGGGAGTAGATGCTCTTCTCCAACAATGGCCGACACAAGAGCTTCTCTATGTGTTCCCACCCTGGCCCATGTTGGGCAGGGTCCTAGACCGGGTGGCAAGACATCCCGGCAGGATAATCCTGGTGGGTCCGGATTGGCCCAGACGTCCCTGGTATGCGGACTTGATCAGGCTCTCAATCGACGATCCTCTGCGGCTGCCAGTGGAGCAGGGCCTGTTACATCAGGGTCCCGTGGTGATGGAGGATCCCTCCCCCTTTGGTCTTACGGCCTGGCTATTGAGCGGCAGCGTCTGAGGAAGAAGGGCTTCTCAGACAAGGTCATCGCCACTATGCTGAGAGCGAGGAAACGCTCTACTTCTACTGCTTACGCCAGGGTTTGGCGTATCTTTGCAGCGTGGTGTGAAGCAGGCTCACTTTCTCCCTTCACTGCTCCAATTTCTTCAGTGTTGGCGTTCCTGCAAGAAGGTCTGGACAAAGGCCTGTCGCTCAGTTCCCTTAAGGTCCAGGTAGCGGCTCTGGCTTGCTTCAGGGGCCGCCTGAAGGGTGCTTCCCTGGCTTCCCAGCCAGATGTGGTGCGCTTTCTCAAGGGAGTTAATCACCTGCGCCCTCCTCTGCACTCAGTGGTGCCTGCGTGGAATCTCAACCTGGTGCTAAGAGCATTGCAGAAGCCGCCGTTTGAACCCTTGTCGAGGGCATCTCTGAAAGACCTGACGTTGAAAGCAGTCTTTTTGGTGGCTATCACTTCAGCCAGAAGAGTTTCCGAGCTCCAGGCGCTCTCATGTCGAGAGCCTTTTCTGCAGTTCACTGAGGCAGGAGTGACTATTCGCACAGTGCCTTCCTTTCTGCCCAAGATTGTTTCTCGCTTCCATGTGAATCAGCAGCTCTGTCTCCCTTCCTTTCGTAGGGAGGACTACCCAGAGGAGTATTCTGCTCTTAAATATCTGGATGTGAGACGAGTCATCATCAGATACTTGGAAGTGACCAATGATTTCCGGAAATCGGATCATCTGTTTGTCCTGTTTGCAGGTCCTCGTAGGGGTCTGCAGGCTGCTAAGCCTACAGTGGCAAGATGGGTCAAGGAAGCCATTGCAGCGGCTTATGTGGCCGCAGGGAAGGTGCCGCCTATCCAGCTGAAGGCTCACTCCACAAGAGCTCAGGCGGCCTCGATGGCAGAGGCCGGTTCCGTCTCCTTGGAAGAGATATGCAAGGCGGCAACTTGGGCTTCGGCCCATACATTCTCCAAGCATTACCGCTTGACTGTGGCTGCTCGGGCGGAGGCCCGGTTTGGAGCTTCAGTGTTGCGGTCAGGGATTTCTATGTCCCGCCCTGGGTGAGTACTGCTTCGGTACATCCCACCAGTCTATGGATTGATCAGCTTGATGATATGGAAGGTAAAATTATGTATAATCATACCTGATAATTTTCTTTCCATTAATCATAGCTGATCAATCCATAGCCCCTCCCAGATATCTGTATTGTTTTATTCTGGTTGCATTTCAGGTTCAAGTTTACTCTTCAGTTACTTCAGAAAGACTTCGTGTTCAAGTTTTTCACTTGGATTCTTCAAGAGTTAAGACGAGTTTGTGTTACAGTGAGCTGCTGCATTCCTCTCCCCTCCGTTTTACGGGGCTGGATTGAGACTTATAATTCTGCCGGCACTCCCTCCCGCTTCGTGCGGCTGTAGGGCAGTTTTGTACCCCTCCCGCTTCGGCGGTGTTCGGGTCAGTCAGCTCCTCCCGCGGTTGCGGTTGCAGGATAAGCCAGATCCCCCCGCATCGGCGGGTGTGGTGTCCCTCCCCCGCTCCGCGGGGATGAGCTGGACGGATTCCCCTCCCCCACTTGTGTGGGGATGAGCTGGGTTAATTCCCCTCCCCCGTTTCGGCGGTGGTGAGCTGGGCAGAGTGTCCCTTCGTGGGTGTAATTCTCTAAGTGCTGAGTCCTGCGGATGGAGCTTTGATATCGACATACTGAGGAGTTTCCGGCAGCACATGACCACATATAGGGAGGCAAAAGTTTGCTCTCTATCTCCACCTGCTGGTAGATGGACACAACCCACCAGTCTATGGATTGATCAGCTATGATTAATGGAAAGAAAATTATCAGGTATGATTATACATAATTTTACCTTGCCATAGCTCTGCCAGCCCCTGTCCTGTCCCTTGCTCCACCCCATCCCACTCCCAACAAATAAGTTCAGTGAAAGCATCAGTACAGGATTTAGTGCCTGTGGGCTATAGTGAGAGCTTTGAGGGTAGTACAATAGGTTGCATATTTCAGCCCCCATTGAGCCAGAGCTCTCTCCACATTCCACAGAACCACTTGGCCCTTCCCCTAACAACTGGTGTAAAGCAGAGTTATGACATTTCTCCATAAAATCTGCCATACAAAAAGTATTTGTTTTTCATATAATCTCAGTAACAACGTAGATCCTCTCAGTACCAGGTATATTGTGAAGTAATACAAAACTGTACAAATATTCATTCAGAACCTAGGGCAAATCTATCATTCCAGCATAACTTCAAAAACTCAAATAACAAGAACCCTACCTAGGAAAAGAGAGCACCGTAAATACGCAGTGGACCCTAAAACATCATTACACCTACTGGAAAAACTGAACAAGCCAGGTTACTACAGAGTATTAAAAAGAAACTCCATGCAAACAGAATATCTAGCCTCAGTCACTCACACAAAACAGATAGACCCTCACCAAATACATATTAAGAGGAAAGGTTATCAATGTGGGCTACCATTAAGATGAGTTATTTTACTGTTAACCCCAGTTACTAATACCTAGGTCTCACTGCGTAAAATGGGACCCATGCTAAAATAACACAAGTTAGTGGTAAAATAACATGTCAGTGGTAGCCTACGTTGATAACTAAGTGATTGTGAGGGAATGAGTGATAGAAGGCAGGGTTTCTTTAAGAACATTCCCTCACTGAGGCTTAGGTAATTCGCTGATGGGCAGATGATCAAAAGCCCCGCAATGTTCCAAACATCGCTCTAAAAATACAGCTGGAACAATGCGGGGCTTTACCACCCCTGTGATCAGAGAGAATAGCATGCAAATTTAAGCACGCTATTCTCTCTGATCATAGAGTAAAAGTGTGGGAGGATTGTGCCTGAGCCTGCACTTGGGCACAATCCTCCAGCACTTGTTTGACAGGTCTATATCCTCCCGTGCTTGTTTGACAGGTCTAGGCCGTGAAAAGCCCAGACCTGTCAAACACAGGGGCTGGAGGTCCATGGGACCACCAGACCCCAAGTACCCCCACCCCAAGCCAAGCGACACGGGGAGCTGGAGATCCGGTGGTCTCCAGCCCCACCTTACCCCCCCCCCCAGTGTCCCCTCAAATAGAGCCCTGGTGACTCAGTGGGCTGCGAATCAAGCCCCTCCCCCCCCGGTCCCCTGACACAGGTTTTAGGATCTGGAGATCCCCGCGAGTCAATCCCCACCCCATACCCCCACCTGGTGATCTTAGCAGCCCTTTCCCACCCCCTACCCTTGTTGGAGGAGGGTCTTCCATCAGCACTGCCTAGTAAATGGCGGTGCTCAGTCCTGCCCAGTGCATCCTGGGATACACTAGGCAGGGCTTCACACCATATAAGAGAAACTTCCTTAATAGTATGCTAGGCAGCATTTCTGCACAGGGCTTCATAGATGGCATCACCCACATGTGAAAATAATTGGCCTGCTGTCTGCAGAGAATACCTGCTACAGGTAAATAACTTTGTTTTCTCCAAGAATAATAATATGTGCATCAAAGGTTCCAGTAAAACAAAGTTACTTATTGGAACCTCTGATGCACATGTTATTATTCTACTAGTAAAAAAGGCCCGTTTCTGACACAAATGAAATGGGCGCTAGCAAGGTTTTCCTCGGAGTTAATGTTTGAGAGAGTGTGTATGTGTGTGAGAGAGAGTGTGTGTGAGAGATGGAGTATGTGTGTCAGAGAGAGAATGAGAGAGAGATATGGAGTGTGTGTGTGTTTGTGTGAGAGACAGAGTGTCTGTGTGTGTGAGACAGAGAGATAGAGACTGTGTGTGTGTGACAGAGATAGAGTGTGATAGAGAGTGTGTCAGAGAAAGTGTATGTGAAAGACAGTGAGTGAGTGAATGCCCCCACCCCCCTCTCAGGGCCCCCCTTCCCCCCTTTATGGTCTGAGGACCCCCTTCCACCCCCACCTCTGGTCTCTGGACCTCCCTCCCCCTCTATCAGGTCCCTGGAACCCCTCCCCTCTCCCCTGCTCCCCTCCCATGCCCAGTGACCCTCTCCCCCTTTTTACAGATGGACCACGCATAGAGACAGTCCGTTATTTCTAATAACTTTTTGCTATTGTTTTGGGTGAAGGAAAATGGCTGCAACGCCGGCAAGCTCCACCTACTGGCTTCAACCCTTACAATGGGCTAGATAGGCTCACCCAAGGAGGGTTAATAAACCTGAGCTCACCCCGTCCCCTGCTGTTCTCAATCTAACCCTCCTTATTGCTTACCCCCGAGTTGCAGCCCACGTCCAGTGCAAGCAGTGGTGGGGCTCGCAGACAACTTGATGTTGGTGCCGGGAAAAGGCTTCGGAGCAGCGCACGTGGCAACAAAAAATCCTGTCTTGGTGATTCAGCCTCTTTTCTCGGCACAGTAGAGGCTGGTGTTGAAGGAAGAAAGCAGTGGGAGCACGGTTGTTGTTATAATAGTATCCGCGGCTGGCTGGCTGTTTTTTTCTTTACATTTCTCTTTTTCTCTTCCTCTTCCCCTCCGACTCTCTGGGTTTTGATGTTTTCCTGTGCATCCATTGGTTGCATGCCATAATGGGTCCAGTGACGTCAGCGAGATCTACGGAGCCTAGCAGACCAACTCCAAAGGAGCCATGGTCTGAGGCAGCAAGATTAGAACGTTGGAGGTGAGAATCTAATATAATAATTTGCTCTTGCAACATTCCAATGTCTCTGGCTGCACTTGTAACCACCAGCTGACGTCACTCTCCCACACTGGAACGTTGCAAGAGCAAATGACTATATTACATTCGAAGCCAGGAGGCGGGACCCCCCTCCGAGTTCCAGACCCTCTCTCCTTCCCTCCCTCCAAGTTCCAGACCCCCTCCCTCTCTCCAGACCTCCCCCTTCAAGTTCCAGACCCTCCCTCCCTCCGAATCGACTCAGTTCCAGACCAACCTCTTCTCCCACTCCCACAGCAGTCCTTCACCTGCCCCTTGCCTTCCTACGTGCCACCCGCCCAGAATTTAAAAGGCATTTAAAAAACAGAGCTGACCCATCTGCTACCCTCCCCTCCCCCCTCTTACCGTGGTCCCGGCAGCAATGAAACGCGAACAGGCTCGGTGAGTCAGCTGCTTTCTCTTCTCTTTTCATTCTAACGGATGCAAGGCACCAAAATGAGGCAGAAATAGTAAATCCACATGAAACCCATGCTCCCATTTGTAGAATAGCGCCTAAGTGTTTCTGCACAGATCTGCAAAGGATGCATGGCCGTGGGAGGGGCATGGGTGGGTCAAGGGCATTCTCTTAAAATGCACACCATATTATAGAAATCAGGGGATCTGTACCCCCAACTTCCATGCCAGGATTTACAACTGGTTTCAGTTGGTGTAACTCCTCATGCCAAAAGTTGTGTGCAGATCCCAGTGCTACATGCTGTTCTGTAAAGGACACCAATCCCAGAACATCTGTTATAGAATACCATTCAGCGCTATTTTTTTCAGAGCCAAATTTTGAGTGCCATTTATAGAATTTCCCCCTTAGTACCTAACATTAGATGCCAAGTTATAGAATTGCCCTTCAAGTTTCCTGTTGCCCCCAAGCACACATGTAGACTATAAGCTCTTTGTGGCAAAGACTTACCATACCATTATACAGCACTGTTTATATTCAGTAGTGCAATAAAATAAGCATTATTCAGTCTTGATACCTTGCTAACTTTCACATGGTCTAGTACTTTATTTTTTTTCTAAGCTGTATAACCCCTATTGTGACTAAGGCTTGAAACTCTCACCCTTCTTGGGTTGTCTTCTTAAAGAGGGCTTCCATCATAAATATGGAAGCAAAAAAGTCATTTAGGATTTCTGCTTCACTTCTACCCCCTGCAATTTTAAATTTCCATTTCATTCACAAAGGGTCTTATTACATCTTTCATCATGCTTTTGTTAAAAATACACTTGAAGGACCTATTGAGATTTGACTCACTATCTTTAGAAATATTTCTTTCATTGTTAATTTTACCCTGCTTAACTGCTTTCTTAAACTCCTTTTCATTTGCCTTGTAGCTTTGTAAAGCTGCCATAGTTCTTCACATTTTCATTATTGTAAAAACGTTCTTTTTCCAGATATTTTTTCGTGACTTCTTGATTAAGCTATGTGGAATTTACCTTTTCATTCTTATACTTGCCATTATCACAATTTTTTTGTGAACTCAACAAAATTTGCTTAGACAGATTTTTCTTGTTGTTTTTCCAATTAATTCTGAATCCCAGATCATGTTGTCCTGCAAAATAAGTTTAAATCTAGTGCTTTTAAAATTTGGTTATTTTGGTATTCTTCTTGCCTTTTGAACTTTTGTTCTGATTTCAAATGTAATCCGTGTAGGATTGGCAGGTTCCATCCTTTCCTGAATTATTGGATTCCTAACAGATGGTCCTTCCAAAGTTGCTCTCTATTCTATGTAGGAATGTCTAGCTCCTTGGTGAATCATAGTGTCCTCAATATCTTCTATTGGAATCCTATGCTTGATCAAGTGAAAATGAATTTTCAAAAGCATTTATTCAGGTAAAGTAGCACTTTAACTTGTATGCAGGATTATCCTTCCATTTCTTTATTGTATTTTTCTTTTGCCCAACTTCCCTAGTTGAGTTTCTTGAATCCTACCTCCACTATGTGGTATTGCTAATTTCCTTATTAGAGATGTTTATTATATGATATTTTGTATTATATTTTTATACAAAGGATATTTTCTTTGTTCTTGCTATACTGAAAACTTACTGTTCTCCTCTTGTGTGAAACATTTCTCTTTCCTATGATAATTATTGGCATTCCATAAGAACATAAGTGTTGCCATACAGGAATAGACCAGTATCCTGTTTCTAACAGTGGCCAATCCTGATCACAAGTACCTGGCAAGATCCCAGAACAGTAAAACAAATTCCAGAGTTTAATTACAAATTGAGTAAAGAAACATTTTCTCCAATTTGTTTTAAAGTTACTACTTAGTAGCTTCATTGTGTGCCCTCTAGTCTTAGTATGTTTGGAAAGAGTAAACAAGTGATTTACCTTTACCCATTCCACTCCACTCAGTATTTAATAGACCTCTATCATATCTCCCCTTATATTTTGTAGCTTGTAAATCGCTTTAGTCTTCCTGGTTAGTAAAAGCAGTATAGTAAAACTCAATAAACATAAACACAAACATAAACAAAAAATAAATATTAAAAAATAGTGCTTTATCTTTAGAAATGGACTTTTATAAAACTTCTGGCTCATTGAGGCGTCCTTTTACAAAGGCGTGCTAGCATTTTTATATATAGATAATTTAACAAAACAAGAAAAATTATCAATGAGTACTTATGATAAGACGATCATCATTAAGAAAGCTGATAAAGTATAGGGCAAGCCATCAAAGATTATATTCAGGGAGCAGAAAATCAATTAAGTGACATCAGTGTGTATAAAAAGCTGACTATGGATCCCACTTGTGTGCTAAGGGTTCACTTTTGATGTTTATTGACCATTTTATGAAACCTGAGGTCCACAAATTTTGGTGCAAACATTTTTTTCGCAGATTCTTGCTGAAAGTGAGGATTCTTTTCCATTCATCACGGTCATCTTAGACATCGTTTCACTTTACACTATCATCCCATAAGATGAAGCTCTCAATGTAATCAAACAGGTTTTGGAATCGCATCCTAGTGCCCACTAAATTCTTGCTCAAATTGGCGAAGATAGCCATGAAAACTAACCTGTTTAAAAAAGCTTACCCTACCGATCCAACATAAATGCCTGATCTCTGCAACACAGCATAACCAAAATACGTAATGGACATAACACAACTCTCCCGATGTACGATTCCCAAATGTGGCTGTGCCACATGAATCTTACCATAATATCACTTTGTATTTGTTTACATCGGAGTCAGCAAACGCCGTGCCGGCACTATGTAAGCCACATTGAGCCTACAAATAGGTAGGAAAATGTGGGGTCAAATGTAACAAACAAATAAATAATGGAGAACTTTTTTCTTTTCAACAATTAATTTTATTTGCAAATTTCAGGTGTTGCAACTGGTGCCACGTATTTATTTATTTATTTATTAGGATTTATTTACCACCTTTTTGAAAGAATTCACTCAAGGTGGTGTACAGTAAGAATAAATCAAACATAAGCAATAGACAATTACAGCAGTAAAAGTATACTACATTACAATGTCAACACAATACATAATAGAACATTTTAATTGACAATGTAGGGTATAAGCAAAGATGGAACATATAGATAGATACGAAAGTAAGAGGATTTAGAAAATAAGGTAACTAATTTTTTAAAAGTTGCATATGAGGTCAGAGAGATGATTTAGTGTTATCTCAGCTAGGATAGGAGTGGATAATGTTGGTGGCAGCAAAAAAGGGGCTGACTGCCGCCAGCTGAATAATTACCCCTAACATTTTCTGGTTCAGAAAGGGTTCTCCTAGGTTGATGGATTTTCATGAAGTCCTACAAATTCATAGGTACCAATTAGCCCTAAGAACCAGCAATGCTTCCCTGTGTGGTAGAAACAAGAGAAGGTATGTTCGGTGTCCTCTAATTGGACCTTGACCCCTAGCAATAAACCACTGTGGTACTTCAAACCACCATAGTCCTGGCAAGAGCACTGAAAATACAAACACACACTTTTAGTTGGAATACCTCCCTCCATTCTACTGCAGTCCTTGAGTTAGGGAAGATATACACCCAAAATTAATCAGGCCAGTCTACAGTTTGGAAGTCAGATCCCTTCTTGAAATACTTTGTGAGTTAGAGGCCATTAAAACACTCCTTATACATAATAATACATCCATTGTGGGGGGGGGGGGGGGAATGACAAACTCTTAAATATTAATTACACATTATATCACCCTCTTCAGGGCCTTGCAATAACTAAATAATAAAGTTAAATGTGAAGTAATTTGGAAAAACAGCAAAGTTGTATTAATGAGATGTGAAGGGTGGTCCATCCCTAAACTGGAGATTCACCATTGCTATGCTGGAGACTGAAGGCCAACAAGTGAAGGTTTTCTTATGAGCCCCAGACATGTCTAACACCTGTTCTGGAATATGTACATGCATCATCTCTTGCCAGTTTGCATATGGCGAGTTTTGAGAAGGAATGGATTGAGAACTCACCATTCACAAGTAAGATCTATAAAGAAATAAGTTGACCTGTATTTGTTTTATGGACAGGAGACACAGGTCAACTTACTTTTTTAAAAAATTGTGTTCTTTGTCTTCGTATGAAGAAAACGACGCAACTGTCCAGAGAGGTGCAACGAGAAGAGATTTTACGATCCTAGTCTGGGTCTCTGACATCAGCATCGAGGTAACATAATAACATAGTAAATGACGACAGATAAAGACCTGAACGGTCCATCCAATCTGCCCAACAAGATAAACTCATTTTACATGGTATGTAATACTTTATATGTATATCCGAGTTTGATTTGTCCCTGCCTTTCTCAGGGCACAGACCGTAGAAGTCCGCCCTGACTTTGTGTTTATCCCACGCATGTTTGAATTCCATTACCGTTTTCATCTCCACCACCTCCCGCGGGAGGGCATTCCACGTATCCACCACCCTCTCTGGGTTGATGCTCTTAGTCTCTTTTTTTCTATTTTTCTTATGCTTGAGTGCTGTTTCCTTAGCCCCAAATTATTACTCTCAAATTATTGTTCTCAACATGCCTGCATATTTCGCGTAGAGCAGGGGCGTAGCCAGACACCCAATTTTGGGTGGACCTGGGCCCAAGACGGGTGGGCAGAAGAACTCCGCCCTGTCCCACAAGTGATTTAGTCTCTCCCTCTCTTGCCTGCATGCCATATGGTCTCTCAAACATCCCCCTCCCCCATACCTTTTAAATAGCAGATTTTCACTGGCAGCGAGCAGCAACTAATACACACTGCTTATGTTGGCCCCACAGCCTTCCCTCTGATGCAACTTCTTGTTTCTGCATAGGCGGGAATACATTAGAGGGAAGGCTGGTATGCAGGAAGGACAGTTGTTGGGAATTTTCAGCTGGTGGGGCTTGGGGATCCCTGCCAGACACTTCATAGGTGTGCTGTTACTGGGTGGGCCTGAGCCCAAAGTGGGTGGGCCCGGGCCCACTCGGGCCCACCCTTGGCTATGCCACTGGCGTAGAGTGTCTACAGGAGAACTTATAACATTTGTCGGAGACTGTCTTATGAAGATCAGTAAGACCTCCGCCCCACACTCCTCTGTGGGGCGGAAAACCAAACTTTTTTTGTTCCCAGTTGATATTTGAATTAAATTTTAACTGCCAGACCTTCGACCATTCTTCTAACTTTCGGAGATCCCTTCTCATCGTTTCTACTCCCTCCAGGGTATCCACTCTATTGGCTATCTTCGTGTCATCTGCAAAAAGGCAAACCTTTCCTTCCAACCCTTCAGCAATATCTCTCACAAATATATTAAACAAAATGAGCCCCAGCATCGACCCCTGAGGAACCCCACTGCTCACCATCCTTTCCTCCGAGCGGATTCCATTTACCACCACCCTCTGCCACCTGTGGGTCAACCAGTTTTCTATCCAGTTCACCACTTTCGGTCCTAAGTTCAGCCCTTTCAGCTTATTCACAAGTCTTCTGTGGGGGACCATATCAAAGGCTTTGCTGAAATCCAAGTAGATTACATCTAGCACGGCCTTCATCCATTTCTTTTGTCACCCAGTCAAAGAAGTCAATGAGATTCGTTTGGCAGGATTTTCCTTTGGTAAAGCCATGTTGCCTCGGGTTCTGTAACTCGTTGTCTTCTAGAAAGTTAACTATCCTTTCTTTCAGAAGCGACTCCATTATTTTTCCTAGCACCGACATGAGACTTACCGGTCTGTAGTTTCCCACTTCTTCCCTGTCTCAACTTTTGTGAAGAGGGACCACATCCACTTGTCTTCAATCTTGAGGAACCTCTCCAGTCTCTAAAGATCTATTAAGTAAATCTTTAAGAGGTCCTGCCAGGACCTCCCTGAGCTCCTTCAGTATCCTGGGATGTATCCCATCCGGCCCCATAGCTTTGTCCACCTTCAGATTCTCCAGCTATTTATTTATTTATTTGTTGCATTTGTATCCCACATTTTCCCACCTATTTGCAGGCTCAATGTGGCTTACAATTTCCGTCATGACTTATGCCATGTCAGAGTACAGATACAATTGGTAATATATATAGAAACATGGATGATATAATGAACAATCAGGTAAAAAAGGGGAGAATATGCAATTGGTATCACATATTGAACATGAATTACATGATAAATTAGGCAGTACTAAATAGGGAGAAAATAATCCGACTGTTAAGTAAATGATGAAGAATTAAAGTTCCAATTACGAGTCATTATGGTATGTCATGGTAAAGAGATGTGTTTTCAGTGCTTTACGGAAGTTAATTAGGTTGTGAATTATTTTCAGGTCAAGTGGTAAAGCATTCCATATTTGCGAACTCAAGTATGAAAAGCTGGACGCATGTATTACTCTTTCTTCCGTAAACGGTGCCGTATCCACTCCATTCCCAAATATTCCTTCAGCAGCCAACCGCGGTCCTTCACCAGGATTTTCCTCCATGAACACCAAAGAGAAGTAATTGTTTAGTACATTTGTTTTATCCTCCTCACTTTCCACATAACCATTCTCATTATCTTTCAGTCTCGCAATTCCATTCCTATCTTTTCTCCTTTCTCCAATATATCTGAAAAAGGTCTTGTCACCTCTCTTTACATCTTTAGCCATTTTTTTCTTCCGCTCGTGCTTTCGCTAGCTGTATTTACCTCTTCGCTTCTTTAATCCGATAATCTTTTCCATAATCCTCTTATTGCATTCTTCGTATTTCTTGAACAAAGTCTCTTTTGCTCTTTTTTTTCAGCTACTTGGTTGGAAAACCATATAGGCTTCCTGTTTCTCTTGGTTTTGTTTACTTTCCTCGTGTAAAGATCAGTCGCCATATTTATAGCAGCCTTCAGCTTTGACCACTGATGTTCCACTTCTCCTACGCCTTCCCACTTCAACAGCTCCTTTTTCAGGTATCCCCCATTTTATCAAATCAGTACGTCTGAAATCCAGTACTTTTTGTTTTGTGCGTCCACAACTGCGCCTTCGCCCTTATATCAAACCATAAGGGGTGATGATCACTATTACATAGGTAGGCACCCACCCGGATATTAGAAGCACTTCCTCCATTCGTGAGCACTAGATCCAGTATCGACCCTTCCCTCGTGGGTTCCGTCACCATTTGTCTGAGCAAGGCACTTTGACAGGCGTCCACAATCTCCATACTTCTTTCTGATTCCGCAGACGGGACGTTCCAATCCACGTTAGACAAGTTGAAATCTCCCAACAGTAGCACCTCCCCTTTCATACCAATCTTTTGAATTTCCTCTATCAGATCCTTGTCTAGCTTTTCTATTTGTTCCAGAGGTCTGTAGATACAGGTTCCATCTTCTCTTTCCAGGACAATCCATAAAGCTTCTTCCTTTCCCCAGGTGCCCCGCATTTCAGCCACTCTGATATTGTCTCTCACATATAGCGCAAATCCTCCACCCCTTTAGCCCTCTTTATCCTTTCTAAAAAGATTATAGCCCGGTATAGTCACATGCCATTCATGGGAATCATTGAACCACGTCTCTGTAATAGCAACAATATCCAAGTTTTCTTCAAACATCAAGGCTTGCAAGTCTTGAACCTTTTTACCTAGACTACGATCATTTGTGCTCATTGCTTTCCATCTGTGTAGAGAGTTTAAGTGGTTTTCTGTATTTAGATGACCTTTCCCTCTGCCATCAAGTTTATTCTGGGGGTGACTTTCCGAATTCCCTTGTTTCCTTTTGTCACCCCCGCCTTCTAGTTTAAATGTCTAGAAACATACTGTCTGAATTTCTCCCGAAGTATCCTTTTTCCCGTCACCGAAAGATGTAGCCCATCATTACAGTACAGCCTGTTATTTTTCCATGCATTACCCCATGCTCCAATGTATCTAAAACCTTCTTCTTTCCACCAAGACTCAAGCCACTTATTGAACTCCACTGTTTTGCGTAGTCTTTCTTCTCCCTTCTCCCACGTGGGAATTACTTCAAAAAAAGCCACAGTCCGAACCAAAGATTTCAGTCCCTCCCCAAGCTTCTGGAACACTCTCTGTGCTGTAAATTTGCTATTGCTGGCCAGGTCATTTGTCCCCAGGTGAATTACAACATCAATATTCGAAGCCTCACTCTCTTCTTGGATCACTTTCAGAATTTGGTCGGTACATCTGATAGCTGAAGATCCTGGAAGGCATTTCACTAGGTTGGAACCCTTGAACTGTGTTCCTAAATTAATGCCTCTGATAATGGAGTCTCCGATCAGTAAGAGTTTTCTGCTTTTCACCAATCTGTCATTTTGGGGGGGATGATTCTTGGGTTGTGCTACTTTAATAGCCTCTGGTTCCACCACAGTACTTCTTTTTTCAGCATCATAATGATGCATGCAGCAAAAGAATTTGACAGGGGCAAAGGTTGGGAAGGTGAGAGCTTCTGTGTCACAGATCTTAGTCTACCTGAGCCTACTGTGACCCGTCTATTCCTCTGTTGTTGCATTCTCTGTGGCAGTGGTGGTTGTAAATTGGCAGGGAATTGATTAATCCTGGATGCTTTTTTTAGTTGAAGCTAATTCTTTCTTGAGTTTGTTGATCTCATCTTTCAAAGCTGATAATTGGAGACAGATAGGACAAGCTCTAAGGCTCCAGATAGTTTGCTTTAGGATTAAAGCATAACATGTATTACATAGTAACATAGTAACATAGTAGATGACGGCAGAAAAAGACCTGCACGGCCCATCTAGTCTGCCCAACAAGATAACTCATATGTGCTAATTTTTGTGTATACCCTACTTTGATTTGTACCTGTGTTCTTCAGGGCACAGACCGTATAAGTCTGCCCAGCACTATCCCCGCCTCCCAACCACCGGCTCTGGCACAGACCATATAAGTCTGCCCAGCACTATCCCCGCCTCCCAACCACCAGCCCCGCCTCCCACCACCGGCTCTGGCACAGCCCGTATAAGTCTGCCCAGCACTATCCCTGCCTCCCACCACCAGCTCTGGCACAGACCGTATAAGTCTGCCCAGCACTATCCCCGCCTCCCAACCACCAGTCCCGCCTCCCACCACCGGCTCTGGCACAGACCGTACAAGTCTGCCCAGCACTATCCCCGCCCACCAACCACCAGACCCGCCTCCCGATCTCGACTAAGCTTCTGCACAGGATTCCTTTATGCTTATCCCACGCATGTTTGAATTCCATTACCGTTTTCATTTCCACCCCCTCCCACGGGAGAGCATTCCAAGCATCCACTAGTCTCTCCGTGAAAAAATACTTCTTAACATTTTTCTTGAGTCTGCCCCCCTTCAATCTCATTTCATGTCCTCTCGTTCTACCACCTTCCCATTTCTGGAAAAGGTTCGTTTGCGGATTAATACCTTTCAAATATTTGAACGTCTGTATCATATCATCCCTGCTTCTCCTTTCCTCCAGAGTATACATGTTTAGTTCAGAAAGTCTCTCCTCATACGTCTTGTAACGCAAATCCCATACCATTCTCGTAGCTTTTCTTTGCACCGCTTCAATTCTTTTTACATCCTTAACAAGATACGGCCTCCAAAACTGAACACAATACTCCAGATGGGGCCTCACCACCCCCTTTCTTCTGCTGGTCACACCTCTCTCTATACAGCCTAACAACTTTCTAGCTACGGCCACCGCCTTGTCACACAGTTTCGTCGTCTTCAAATCCTCAGATACTATCACCCCAAGATCCCTCTCTCCGTCCGTACCTATCAGACTCTCCCTGCCTAACACATACGTCTCCCGTGGATTTCTATTCCCTAAGTGCATCACTTTGCATTTCTTTGCATTGAATAAAAGACATATTGATGTGATTCACAAGTTAAAAACGTTTAGGGGTAACAAGGTATAAGATTGACCAATTCTGGTGTAATGAAGATACTTGTCCCTTGACTGCCCTATATAAAGGGAGTTCACCTAGGGGAGGATGGGTCAGTGGCATCGATGTTGAAGGCAGCATCGGTCCCTATGGCTGCCTCAAGACCCAAAGACACTGGGAGCAGTAGTGCGTTGAGTGGGTCTCCACCTACCTCAACAACGACTGCTATACAGGGCCCCTGGGACTGGCCTACATCTGACCGGACCCTGAGGCGATGTGAGGATTCGATGTCGTCTTCATCAGCGGCAAGGACTCTCGACAACGAGCTTCAGGAGAAGGCCAAGAAGCATCGACATCGGTCATCCTCATCACAAGGTGCCGGGAGATCCGGGGCATCAAGGGACTCAGCACCTGAGAAGCGTTGGTGCCGAGAGGATCACTCCCCTCTATCCAGGAGGCACCAGTGAGCTGTCTCCATGCAGCCAGGACTGGAATCCTGTCTCGGCCCCATCTGTTCTGCAGCTTGTCTCGGAGCCAACACCTCAGTCTTTCTCAGTGTCGGCCCTTCCTGAGCTACTGGATGGAATCTTGTAGGGTGTGCATCCATGTCAGGGGTGCTTGTGCCTACCTTCCAGCCCACTGTGGCCCTGCCTGGCCCTCAGCCTGTGGTGCAGCCTCCAACGCCGGCCCTGAAGTATTGACTGCCACCCAAATCGGTGGTGGAAGCTTCGTCGGAGTCGAGGCAGAAGCTGAATCTTTGACGCCTCTAGGATATAGCTCCTCAAAGTCGAGGCAGGCTCAGTCTTAGCTCTCCCACGAGGAGTTTATGACTGACACCAATGAGGATCGCTCATGGGAGTCAAAGGAGGATCCACAGTACTTCTCAGATGAGTCCTATGGTATCCCTTCTGAACCCTTCCCACCACTTGTAAGGAGAAAGTCTCCTTCAGATAGCCTTTCATTCTCATCTTTTGTAAAGAAAATGGCTGGGGCTATTTCATTTCGTTTGGAAGTGGAGGACGGACCCAGAGCTAAGATGCTTGAGGTCCTGGACTGCACATCTTCTCCATAGGAAGGCTATGACTGTCTCTCTCCACGAGGTACTCAAGGAAATCCTCAGTAGGAATTGGTAGTTCCCTCTGTCAGTCCCTGTCATTCCCAAAAAGATTTACACCCAGTAACAGATCCAGTGTGCACCTGGTTTTGATAGATCTTAGTTGCCTCTCAAATAGTCCAACACAGATACACACAAAATTGTCTTCAGAAACCTCCAAATTGCCCACCGAGAGCTCATTACTTCAGCTCTCAGCATGAGCAGGTACTTGCAGAGGAACTTACCGCCCTTGTACAGGCCCATGCAGTTGAACCCATTCCACCAGGGAAAGAAGGGCAGGGATTTTGTTCCTATGAGTTTTGTCTTTGAATCTTTGTTTCTGTGTGCATGCCTCTGAAACTATGTACCTGTAAGCCTTGCTTCTAAACTTTGTTCCTGAAGCTTTACTTTTGTGTAGAGGTTTGCCTTTAACCCTTTACCTTTTGAATCTACTGTTTGAGTCTATGAGAACTTGCTCATCCATTTAACTGTGCTTATTAGCTCAGCTATGAGCTGTTTCCCTGTGTGGTTTCCCTTTATTTTCTGAATCTGTGTGAGTCTGAGTGAGCTGCTCTTTCGTTTAGCTGTGGCTTCTAGCACAGCCCTTAGCTGCCTCTCTGTGTGAGTCTGAGTGAGCTGCTCTTCCATTTAGCTGTAGCTTCTAGCACAGCCCTGAGATGCCTCTCTGTGTGGGTCTGAATGGACTGCTCTTCCATTTAGCTGTGGCTCCTACACAGCTCTGAGCTACCTCTCTGTTTGGTTTCTGTTTGATTCTGAGTAGGCTGCTCTTCCATTTAACTGTGGCTTCTAGCACAGCCATGAGCTGCCTCTCTGTGTGAGTCTGAGTGGGCTGTGCTTCCATTTAGCTATGGCTTCTAGCACAGCCCTGAGCTAGCTCTTGTAAATAATTGCGTGTTCCCACTACATGATTAATTACTCTGACCTCGTATCTTCCCAGACTGTTTTACACAGTCTGAGTATTAACAAGCTCCATAATCAGAAGGACACCTAGGATTCAGTGGATATAGGAACATAGTTTATTAGCAACTTACCAAAGAGCAATACAGGTATTAGGCATTCATAACTGGAAATAAAAGCGCAACGCTCCATGACAAACAGCAGGTGCAGTCTGTCTTCTCTCTTCTGCCTTCTGCCCCCATACCCTAGCAGACTGCCTTTTTATACATTTCTTGTACCATTCATTCCTATAGACCCTCACTTTCTCACCAGCAGTCTTTGCCTATTATCGGTTGATAACAAAGACTTCACGTGCTCCCAAGCTCTAAGTATCAACATCTTTGATACAAATGATGTGACATGCTTCCAAGTACCTTCTAGATATCAACATCTGTGAATGAATGACTTCACATGTCATTATGTTCCCTTCAGCCCCCCTGGATGTTCTTGCCCTACTTGCATCTGACCCACTACTATCTTCCACTAGCCAAAACATCCTTGCCTGTGACTTTCTTGCTAGTGCCAGTCCAGCTGTTGTTTATAGAGCAGATTCCCCCTCCTTCTGTTTGCTCTCAATTACCTCATTCAGCTTTCACTACAGTGAAATGTCTTATGATTTTTAGAGACCTAGCTCTTAGCTCTAAGCCTAAGCTATTGACCTGTATTTCACTGAAAGCAAGTGACAACATTTTCTACACTCTCTGGTGTCTGTTTGAGTTTCAGTGGGCTGCTCTTCCATTTAGCTGTGGCTTCTAGCACAGCCCTGAGCTACCTCTCTGTTTGGTTTCTGTTTGAGTTTCAGTGGGCTGCTCTTCCATTTAGCTGTGGCTTCTAGCACAACCCTGAGCTACCTCTCTATTTTGTTTCTGTTTGATTCTGAGTGGGCTGCTCTTCCGTTTAACTGTGGCTTCCTAGCACAGCCCTGAACTGTCTCTGTGTGGTTTCTGTTTGAGTCTGAGTGGGCTGCTCTCCTGTTTAGCTGTGTTTTTAGCACAGCCCTGAGCTGCCTGTCTGTGTGGTGTACCTTTAACCCTTTACTTGCTGAATTTGTTGTTTGAATCTGTTTGGGCTGCTCTTCCATTTAGCTGTGGGTTCTAGCACAGCCCTGAGCTGCCTTTCTGTGTGGTTTCCCTTTTACCCTTTACTTGCTGAATCTGTTGTTTGAATCTGTTTGGACTGCTCTTCCATTTAGCTGTGGGTTTTTGTATAGCCCTGAGTGGTTCCCTTTTACCCTTTACTTGCTGAATCTGTTGTTTGAATCTGTTTAGGCTGCTCTTACTACTACTACTACTTAACATTTCTAGAGCGCTACTAGGGTTACGCAGCGCTGTACAAATTAATAACTAAGGACGGTCCCTGCTCAGAAGAGCTTACAATCTAAAGGATGAAATGTCAAGTTGGGGTAGTCTAGATTTCCTGAGTAGAGGTGTTGTGATTAGGTGCCGAAAGCGACATTGAAGAGGTGGGCTTTGAGCAATGATTTGAAGATGGGTAGGGAGGGGGCCTGGCGTATGTGCTCAGGGAATTTGTTCCAAGCATGGGGTGAGGCGAGGCAGAAAGGGCGGAGCTTAGAGTTGGCGGTGGTGGAGAAGGGTACTGAAAGGAGGGATTTGTCTTGAGAGTGGAGGTTACGGGTAGGGACGTAAGGGGAGATGAGGGTAGAGAGGTAAAGAGGGGCTGCAGATCGATTGCATTTGTAGGTTAGTAGGAGAAGCTTGAACTGTATGCAGTACCTGATCGGAAGCCAGTGAAGTGACTTGAGGAGAGGGTGATATGAGTATATCGGTCAAGGCGGAAGATAAGACGTGCGGCAGAGTTCTGGATGGACTGAAGGGGGGATAGGTGGCTAAGTGGGAGGCCGGTGAGGAGTAGGTTGCAGTAGTCAAGGCGAGAGGGAATGAGAGAGTGGATGAGAGTTCGGGTGGTGTGCGCAGAGAGGAAGGGGCGAATTTTGCTAATGTTGTAGAGGAAGAAGCGACAGGTCTTGGCTATCTGCTGGATATGCGCAGAGAAGGAGAGGGAGGAGTTGAAGAAGACACCGAGGTTGCGGGCAGATGAGACGGGGATGATGAGGGTGTTATCAACTGAGATAGAGAGTGAAGGGAGAGGAGAAGTGGGTTTGGGTGGGAAAACAATAAGTTCAGTCTTGGCCATGTTCAGTTTCAGGTGGTGGTTGGACATCCAAGCAGCAATGTCGGATAAGCAGGCCAATACTTTGGCCTGGGTTTCCGCAATGATGTCTGGTGTGGAGAGATACAGCTGGGTGTCGTCAGCATAAAGATGATAGTGGAAACCATGAGATGAGATCAGGGAGCCTAAGGAAGAGGTGTAGATTGAAAAAAGGAGGGGCTCAAGGACAGATCCCTGAGGAACTTCAACAGAGAGCGGGATAGGGGAGGAGGACGAACCATGAGAGTGTACTCTGAAGGTACGATGGGAGAGATAAGAGGAGAACCAGGAGAGGACAGAGCCCTAGAATCCAAAGGAGGACAGTGTGTCAAGAAGTAGGTTGTGATTGACAGTGTCAAAAGCGGCGGATAGGTCGAGGAGGATGAGGATGGAGTAGTGACCTTTGGATTTGGCGAGGAACAGGTCATTGTAGACTTTAGATAGTGCCGTTTCTGTCGAGTGTAGGGGACGAAAGCCGGATTGAAGCGGATCGAGGATGGCATGAGAGGAGAGAAAATCAATGCAGTGGCTGTGAACGGGCGCGTTCAAGTATCTTGGAGAGGAAGGGTAGGAGGGAAATGGGGCGGTAGTTGGGGGACATGTACGGTCAAGAGATGGTTTTTTGAGGAGTGGTGTGACCACAGCATGCTTGAAGGTGTCAGGGACAGTTGCAGTGGAGAGAGAGAGGTTGAGGATATGACAGATGGTGGGGGTGATAGTAGGAGCGATGGTGCTAAGTAGGTTGGTGGAGATGGGTCTGAGGAACAGGTGGTGGATTTTGAGGAGGAGAGGAGATGGGCGGTTTCCTCTTCGGTGATATCAGGAAAGAGGAGAAGGAGGCCTGGGTTGGTTGGTTGAGAGAGTGGGTTATAGGAAAGAGAGGAGAAGGTTTGGTGGTGAATTCGAGGTTGATTTTCTGGACCTTGTCACAGAAGTAGTCGGCCAGAGATTGAGGAGAGATGAGGGGGGTGGTGGGAGCAGAGGGCACTTTGAGGAGGGAGTTGAGGGTGGCGAAGAGACGAGAGATTAGAGCTGAGGGAATTAGTCAATTGGGTGTAATAGTCCTGTTTGGCGATGAATAGGGAGGATTGGAAGGAGGATAGCATGAATTTGAAGTGAATGAAATCAGTATGGGTGCGAGATTTCCTCCAGAGGCGTTCAGCCGAATGGGCGCAGGAGCGAAGGTATCGGGTGCAAGGGGTCAGCCAGGACTGGGGATTGGTACGCCTTGTGGGACGGGAGATGGACGGTGCAAGGGTGTCTAGAGCAGAGGAGAGTGGCATTTTAAGTGGAGACAGCTTTGTCAACAGATTCGGAGGACATGATGGAAGGGAGGAGATCAGAGATACTAGAGGATAAGGTGAGGGGGTCAACAGCCTGGAGATTTCTGGAAGTAGTATTTAGTGTTGGGCGAGAATGAGGGGGAGGGTGCTGAAGTGTGAATGTGATTAGGTGATGGTCAGAGAGAGGAAGAGCTGATGCGCGGAAATTGGAGGGTGAGCAAGTAGAAGAGAGGACGAGATCAAGACAGTGGCCAGATTTGTGAGTAGGGGTGGAGGAGCTCAGTTGGAGGTTGAAGGAGGAGTTAAGAGTGAGGAACTGAGAAACATATGAGTCGGATGGGTTATCAATGTGTATGTTGAAGACACCAAGAATGAGGGATGGGGATGAGGGCTCAAGAAAAACGGAGAGCCAGGCATCAAAGTCGGTAAGGAAGGAAGGGAGGTACTTATTAGGGGGGCGGTAAATGTCTGCAACTCTGAGTGGCAGCGGGTGGAATAGACGGATGGAGTGAACTTCAAAGGATGAGAAGCAGTGATACTGAGGTAGGTGGAGAGGTTGAAAACTGCAGGAGGGCGAAAGTAGTAGCCCGACGCCGCCTCCGCGACCAACTGGGCGGGGCGAATGGGAGAAAAGATAGCCTCCGTGGCATAGGGCCGTGATTGAGGCAGAGTCGTCAGGGGTGAGCCAGGTTTCAGTTAGGGCGAGCAGTTGAAGGGAATGGGAGATGAAGAGATCGTGGGTGAAGGGAAGTTTGTTGCAGATTGAGCAGGCGTTCCACAGGGCGCATGAGAAAGGGGGGGAGGAGGGGAATAGAGATGAGATTGGAGATATCGCAGGAATGTTTGCATAGATGAGATGAGGACGAGGACAGGTGTGGGGGACCTGGGTTGGGATTGATGTCTCCCGCGGATAGCAGGAGAAGGAGCAAGAGTGTGCGGAGAAGGGTGGGTGAGGAAGGGCGACGAAGGCGACGAAGACAGGATGCACTTAGAAGGAATGGGGAAGGGTTCATGGCAGGAAGGAGGTGTTGAAGGTTGAGAGCTAGGGAGGAGGAGGAGGACAATAGGGATGGTGAGTGTGGGGGGCAGGGGTAGGTAGGGTATTGCAGTAGTGAGCAAGACGGGAGAGGACATGGATGGGTAGTGAGATCGTGTGGTATACAGCGGTGGGAGGGGGAAAAGATTAGGGAGGGACAGGGCAAGGAGTAGAATGTGAATGGGGGCCATGAGTAGTGACTGAGGTGTTCACAGGGCAGGTAGATGGGCTGGGAGACAGGCAGGTGAGGGTGAGCAGTCGGGCAGGGAGTGATGAGCTGGTAGGAAGATGGGCTGGGAGGCAGGCAGGTTTCAGGGTGGGCAGTCAGTCAGTCAGCCAGTCAGGTGATTGGCTAGTGGGCAGGAGCAGGTGGATTGGGCAGCAAGCAGCAGGAGCAGGTGAGTGTGGTGGAGAGAACAGTAGCAGTACTGGAACAAGCTGGAATGGTATGAAGCAAGAGCTGGCGGACTAGAACAAGCTGAAGCAGATGGACTGGAGCAAGATGGATCAGGCGGGCTGGATCAGGCAGTCTGAAGCATGGAGCAGAGGCCTGGAGCAGGCAGGCTGGAGCAGAAGGCCTGGAGTAAGCAGGGAGAAGCTGGATCAGGCAGACTGGAACAAACTGGAGCAGATGGACTGGAACAAGCAGGAAGCTGGATCAGGCGGACTGGAACAAGCAGGAAGAAGCCGGATCAGGCGGACTGGAACAAGCAGGAAGTCGGAACACGCACTGGAACAAGCAGGGAGCCGGATCAGGTGGACTGGAACAGCAGGGAGAAGCTGGATCAGGTGGACTGGAATAGGCAGGAAGAAGCTGGATCAGGTGGACTGGAACAAGCAGGAAGCTGGAACAGGCGGACTGGAACAGGCAGGAAGAAGCTGGATCAGGCGGACTGGAACAAGCAGGAAGAAGCCGGGTCAGGCGGACTGGAACAAGCAGGAAGAAGCCGGATCAGGCGGACTGGAACACGCAGGAAGAAGCCGGGTCAGGCGGACTGGAACAAGCAGGGAGAAGCCGGGTCAGGCAGACTGGAACAAGCAGGGAGAAGCCGGATCAGGCGGACTGGAACAAGCAGGAAGAAACTGGAACAGGCGGACTAGAGCAAGCAGGGAGAAGATGGATCAGGCGGACTGGAGCAACAGGGAGAAACTGGGTCGGGTGGCTGGAAGAGATGGACTGGACAGACAGGGAAAAAGCCGGGTCGGCAGACTTGAACAGGCCAGTGCCGGTGGAACTCTGCCTCCCCTCCTCTGTCCCTGCCCCTGTCAGCCCCGCACAGGTTGCTGGATGGGCAGGCTGGAGCAAGCTGGGGCCGATGGACTCTGTCTCCTCTCGGCTCCTGTCCCGCTCCTGTCGGTCCGGCCGCATAGGTCGCACCCCGACACCAGCGCAGGATGGATCCCAGTCCCGTGGTCCGCGATCCGCGCCCAGGCCGTTCCGGCCAGGAGCACAGCTGCAGCGCACAGGACCTCGGGACCAGCCGGTGGACGACAGCGAAGGGGACAGGCCGCAGCCACGCGGCAGCAGACAGCCGCGATCAGCCCCCCGCCCGCCCGCTCACCATGCCGGGTCGGCATGTACAGGGAAGGGCCAGTGAGGAGGATCGGTGGGGAGCCCTGCCCAAGCGACCGACCCACGACACTGCCTCAATGCACCCAGCCTGTCCACCGGCACAGCCGAGAGCCAGCCGATCTCGGCCGCAGACCACCGCTGGTCCTCCGAATCCTCCAGGGGTCTGCTCGCACGACTTCGCAAAAGCCAATTCCTGGCTGTTGAGGCCGTCGGTGTCCATGGAGCCAGTAGCTCTTCCATATAGCTGTGGTTTCCAGCATAGCCCTGAGCTGTCTCTCTGTGCGGTTTCCCTTTATCCTTTTACTTGTTGATTCTACTATGTGAGCCTGTGTGGGTTGCTCTTTCATCTGACTGTACTTTCAGGTACAGTGTGAGCTATTTCTTTGCATGGGGTTGTTTTTACCCTTCAGTTACTGTTTGTGCCTGTGTGTAGGGTCTTTGGACCTTTTGTTTGTGGCTGTGTTTTACGCAGCATGCGCTGCTTGGTTAGTATTTTCTTAGGGGATCTTGTTCTGTTCCTTTCCCTTTTCTTTCTGTTTGTTTGGGGTCCAATTTGGCCTTCAGGCCGTACACTTGGACTCTGTTACGTGTGGGTTCCAGTTTGGCCTTGCTGCCTGTATGAGTGTTCTACCTTTCGTTCCTGGTTCCTGCTACATTCAAGCTCCGTTCCTGGTTACTGCTACAGCTAAGATCTGTTCCTGGTTCCTGTTACAACCATGCTCTGTTTCTGGTTCCTGCTACAGCCAAGCTTAGTTCCTGGTTCCTGCTACAGCCAAGTTCCATTCCTGCCATGTATTTAGTTCGCACTGCTTTGTTTGCTGTGCTTTGTGCCTTATCTTGCTGTGTCTGAACCCAGTTGTAGTCTTGTCCTGTGTCCTGCAGGGTTCCTGTCTGGGTTCAGTTGTTCCCTTTGCTTCACTTCCTTGATTTGTCTGGAACCAGCTTGTGTCCTGCTTCTGCTTTGTACAGTGTACCCTAGGCCATTCCAGAGGACTTGTCTGCTGCAGCCTCGGCTGCAGTCCAAGGGCTCACCATCCCAGAATGTGACAAAAAAAGACCAATGCGCACACACTCGTGGCAAAATTAAAACTAAAAATGGGGTACCCTGGGCCTAAACATTACCTCTACATGAAAGGACAAAATGTTGCTTCAAAAATGATTGAGCAACCAGTTGGACAGTGTACACTTAATAAACCCACAAAGGACAAGACACTGTCTTTCACAGCACAACACTGCGGGGTATTACTTGGTTAGTCCTGGGACCACCTAGTGGTAGTGTTAATATGACACTCTTTAACATTAAAGAGGGTTAGTGTATTAGTAATGTTACCTTTTTATTTTCCTTCCCCTCCTCTCATGCCAAAGGAGCAGAAAGCTCTGCAAAAAGAAAGGATATTGTTAATAAGCTTCCTTCAAATTGTGAGATGACAGCACTCAGTTTGTTTGTAACCTAGAACAAACCTGAATAGAACAGAATTAGTAATGTATGATCCAGATATGTAGTCACTCTCTGAGGCCACCTGTTATAACAAAGAGTGGTCAGTGACAATAAGAATCCTCCTCCTTCCCAAGATCAACAACTCCTGTTGGGATGTCTCATCCGGAAGTCTACTTGGTACTTAAGACATTTTCTGAAAAATAAACGATGTGCTGTAAGTCCTGACTTATTAGGTTACAGAGAGCAGGAACATAGCAATTTGGATCACTGAATTCAGAAAACAATGACGAGCTCAACACGTAAAACTGCTCCAGGGACCTGCATAGTGCTGTGATGGAGCTGGGTATGACATTTCAGGTTGGCATAGAGACTGGCACAAAGATGTTTAAAAATTTTTTTTTTTGGGGGGGGGGGGGGGGTTGGTGATCACTGGGGGTAAGGGGAGGTCATCCCCAATTCCCTCTGGTGGTCATCTGCTCAGTTGAGGCACTTTTTAGAGGCTTGGTCCTAAAAATAAATGGACCAAGTAAAGCTGGCCAAGTGCTCGTCAGAGCCGGCCTTCTTTTTTCCATTATCGGCCGAAGCCGGCCATCTGTTAACCATGCCCCTGTCCCGCCTTCGGTACACTGCCGATACGCCCCCTTGAACTTTCACCAGCTCCGCGATGGAAAGCAGTTGAAGCTGGCCAAAAATCGGCTTTCGATTATATCAATTTGTCCGGGTTTATGAGATGGTCGGCCATCTCCCGATTTGTGTCGGAAGATGGCCGGCCTTCTCGTTCGAAAATAAGCAGGATTATATACTTGATTATGGTCTTTCTGTGGCGTTTCTGGGGCATAGACCATAGAAGTCCGCCTGGCCCTATCCTTATGTTCCAACTCCTGGAGTTGCCCTCAAAGCGCACTCCAGCCTATTCATCTTCTCATTTGCGGGACACAGACCGTAAAAGTCTGTCCAGCACTGTCCTTATGTTCCAGCCACTAAAGTTGCTGTCTAAACCCTTTCCAGCCCATCCAAAACCAGATTGCCACATATGAGACACAGACCATACAGGTCTCCCAGTATCGGCCCTAGTTCATCACAGCCAGAGTCACCATGTAAGTGTCACGCGACACATCCACACACGCAGCCATTTAAGTTTAGGTTTTTTATAACTTCCATTTTCTAAATAGAGATCCTCTGTGTTCATCCCTTGCCTTTTGAATTTTGTCACCATTTGTATCTCTACCACCTCCTTAATGGAGGGTTTCCACATCTGTGCTGTTAAAGCAAGGAGGAGGAGGAGACAGCACTCAAACAACTTGGTACTCGGTAAGTGAAAGGCTGGCGCAAGTGCAGCATACACTTCCATGGGAACCCCACAGGAACTTCTTCCGTCTCTATGGGAACCCCACAATAAATGCTTCCTTCCCCACGGGATCCCTGCAGAACTGCTTTCGTCCCCGTGGGAATCCCGCGAACCTCGTTCCCGTGCAAGTCTCTACCTCAGACCTTCCTGTCATCATGATAGTGTCAATCCTCAACCAATATAGTGAATACAGTGAATACTAAAAAGATTCTATGTAGGAGGAAAAGACCTCATACAAACTGTAGCAGTTAAACGATAAAGATCATGAACTAATTCATCAGTGTTCACTTGTGCTCACAGTAAAAATGATAATCACTGGTCAAAAACCTCCTTGCAGTGAAAAAAATGTGTCCAAATAATATAACTGACATATTTCTGCAAAACACAAAACTTATCTTATGTGTAGTCCACACCTGAATTGAGAAGCAATTTCACTTGGCGCTGACAATTTTCACAGCCACAGATGAAGGAATAAGCAATGCAGGTCCCGACAGGGACCCGTTTCGCTATAGCTTTTTCTGGAGACTGCATTGCACAAATACCTGCAAACAAACACTGAATCAGTGCAGGAACTATAAATAGAACATTTCAAGCGCTTGTTAACTGAAGAGCATACTTAACGAGTAACAAAAAATGGTGCTGGTTCTTCAAAAAGATGCCTTCGGGAACAGAGCCAATCACAATCTGGTGATGTCATGTACTAATCTGATACTTCAAATAAACACTCCCCATTGTAGCATCATGTTTACCCAAAGGCTCATTGTTCTAATTAAAGTATATGCTTATCAAGATCACCTCCACGAATTGTATGGCACACTCGATCATAATCCAGCATTGACGAGATCCAAACTCATGTTGAAACTGCCTGCAACGAAAGACCGGGGTGCTCCAACTTGTTGTTAACAATACAAGATTTATACTCACTTAAACAAGTTGAAAGCTTACGCAGTTTTGCCCACATATAGTTTGTTGCAGGAGCACTTTAGTGCATATACAACATGGTCAGTCTTACAGTTAGTATTGTGTCTTGTGATAAACACAGGACATGCCCTATCCTGAGCAGGACACCAGAGGGCGCTCTCATAGTGGAAAAGCCTGTAAATACCAGGAACTGGTCACTAGAGGGAGTTCCAATGGGGATGCCAGGGTCATGCCATGATCTGGTCATTAGGGGAGTGCCAATGGGACCCCAGTGTAATAACCTGAAGGTTCAGTAGAGTGAGCTCCAGCAAAGGCCAGGAACATAGGGGCTGGGGAGGACCCATAGCAGTGGATTCCCTTTAAGAAGGAAGGCACCTGGAGAAGGTACTGGACCCTTCCAGAACAAGGAGGAGGGGCCCAGAAGGGGTATGGTGAGCTAGTAGCAGCCCTATAAAGAGCACCTTCCAAGAGGAGCTGGAGAGAAGGAAAGGGGACCTCCAGGAAGTAAAAAGGAAGGATGCTGAGTGACTCATGAGCAGACTCCCAGGAGATGGACCAAGGCGGACTGAAAACCCCAGGGATTTGACTCGAAAGAGAAGGTCCATAAAAAGGAGAAGGAAGGATGCCTGAGAGAGAGGAAGGATCAAGGCTGGAAACCCCGGGGCTCGGTCCTGAAGGAAAAGGATACCTAAAGGATAAATAAGGTACTTACCTTAATAGTATAATGACTCTGCCTGTTTTAAATACAGAGTGGATCATGGCATGGAGGCAACACTGTATCCTTAGCTAGACTTAAACTAACAGCTGTGGGGTGGAGGACAGGACTGTAAGAGTGAAAATAAAAGTCCTGTCCAAGGGGTGGAGACTGTTCTAAACTGAGACCCAGGTCTCCTATAAATTGGGCTCAGTTGAAGACTGTTTGATTAACTTTTTGCTAAAAGAATTCCATGCTTCCATGATTAAGGAAAATTAAGAGCAATATAATTTTCCTAAGAAGAGGCTAATTTCCATATTTTGGTGAAGCCTGCTAGTACAATGTTGTGTCTTAACAATAGGATCCAATGGAACCAGAGGGGTTCAGGTGGAATGTGAAGAAAAACGTGAAAAATCTTCTTCACCATTTCTTGTGGAAAAAAATCTAATAAAACATTCCAAATCAATATAAAACTGAAATTCATTGAAGCGGGAAAGAAGGCACAAAGGATAATCCCTTAGAAAGAAGTGACAGGTCTGCAGAGTCTAAACCAAAAGAGGATAAATTCATCACCACTGATGAAGTTGTCTTTAGACTGTGTCTGGGGACTCATCAAACCCATGTTCCCCTTCTGCGTGAACCCCCTTCTGTGTGAACCCCTTCCTCTTCCTGGACTGACGGACCTCTAAAAATATTCACTATTGTCACTTCCACAGAAGTAACTGTCACTCTGAGAAAAATCATCATATTTACTCTCAATCCTCTTTGGTGCTTTATGGTCTTTAGTCATCCATGGATAAACACAGTTGTCCATATAATCCCTGGCATCTCTTTCAAATTTTTTAAGCTTGGTCTTTCTGATGGTCTTACAAAATTGGCTTCAGAGACTCTTTCAGTTTGTCATGCCTTTTTGAATTTTGTCAACATTTGTATCTCTACCACCTCCTTAATGGAGGGTTTCCACATCTGTGCTGTTAAAGCAAAGAGGAGGAGGAGACAGTCTAGTTGTGAACCTTTCCAGCTCATTTTTGAAAGAGATCGCCGGCCATCTTCCGACACAAATCGGGAGATGGCTGGCGATCTCCTGATCCCGGCCAAATCGGTATAATCGAAAGCCGATTTTGGCCGGCCGCATCTGCTTTTCGTCATGGAGCCGGCCAAGGGAGGGTACAGTAGTGGCGTAGCCAGAAGGCAATTTTTGGGTGGGCCAACAGGTTGGATGGGTGGGCACTAGTCGTGTGCTGGTAAATGTTTAACAACAGGCTCTCTCCCTGGTCCACCTCTGCGCGCCCCCGTCCACCTCTGCGCCTCCCCTCAAATTGCAGAGCTGGCTGTAGCTGGGGAGAGAGCCTGGGGGGGGGGGGGGGTGGGGGGGGGGGGGGGGGGGGGGGGGGGGGGGGGGGGGGGGGGGGGGGGGGGGGGGGGGGGGGGGGGGGGGGGGTGGGGGGGGGGGGTGGGGGGGGGGGGGGGGGGGGGGGGGCGGACGGCAATGCATTACTCTCTCCAGGAAAAAAAAATATTAAATGATCCCAGGTTCCAATCTAATTCATGTTTAATGTGGGATAAAATGCCATAAATAAGTAAATAAATATAACTTTTAATGTTGAGCAGTGTTTTTCCAGTGTTTACCCAATAAATACCTAATTTTTTTTTTTTTTGCATTGTGGGTGTTCTATCAGTGTTTACTGGTTAAAATGTAAAATCAGACATTTAAAAGGGAAGGGGGTGCAAGTCACAAAAAAACTAGCTTTCTTTTATAAGACATGAAATACTGTGCATTCCATCTGTATGAGTTTCAGTCTGATGTCTGCTTGGTGTTCTAGTGAGAAACAGCTTTAACTCTCATTTACTTATTTTCATATGTACACATGAGCTTTCAAGACAACTTTTAAACAGAAATATCTCAGCAGGATCTGATGGGCCTCAATGATTTCGCTGACTGTAACTGGCAATTGGAGTACTTAACAAATGTTTACCAATATCAGTCTTATGAAGGAGCTGCTCTAAGTGGAATTATTGGACTGGAACCACACTGGGTTCATCTTACCATGACCCAGCATTAATCCTTTAAACATCTGTGACTGAGGAACACACAGTTGAGTCTCTGAAGCACCATCAACATGAGCAGCACGGGATGAAAGCAAGTTACAACATCGCAAGTCAGAGAAAGAAGTTTACTCTGTCCTCAACTGATAGCCCTCGTTCCGTGCCCTCGCCCTACCTTAAATACTGTAATTTTCCTCGAGCGGGCAGCGCCAGCATTGTAAGCAGCAGCAGGCTCCAGCCTTCCCTCGCATGGTTCTTCCCTCGCGGAAACAGGAAATACGTCAGAAGAGGCGGAGCCATGTGAGGGAAGGCTGGAGCCTGCTGCTGCTTACAATGCTGGCGCTGCCCGCTCGAGGAAAATTACAATATTTTAAGGTAGGGCGAGGGCAGGAACGGAACGAGGGCTATCGGGCAGCATTGCCAACTGGGGAGCGGGGAAAGGGCGCCTATGGGGGCGGGGCGGATGTTGGCTGGGCGGGCCTGTAGGCAAAGTGGCCCGTCCATGGCTACGCCCCTGGGGTGCAGAAGGCGGGACGGGGTGGGGTGGGGGTGGGACGGGGCGTGGTTACGAGATAGCTGGCTTCAACCCATAATGGAAAAAAGATGGCCGGCTCAGACGAGCATTTCGCCGGCTGCACTTGGTCCATTTATTTTTAGGTCCAAGTCACAAAAAAGTGCCTCAATTGACCAGATGACCACCGGAGGGAATCGGGGATCACCTCCCCTTACTCCCCCAATGGTCACCAACCCCCTCCCACCCAAAAAAATTTTATTTTAAGTTTTTTGCCAGCCTGTATGCCAGCCTGAAATGTCATACCCAGTTCCATGACTGCAGTATGCAGGTCCCTGGAGCAGTATTTAGTGGGTGCAGTGCATGTCAGGCAAGTGGACCCAGGCCCATCCCCCCCTACCTGTTCCACTTGTGGTGGTTAATGTTGAGCCCTCCAAAAAACCCCAAAACCCCTGTACCCACATGTAGGTGCCCCCTTCACCCCTTAGGGCTATGGTAATGGTGTAGAGTTGTGGGGAGTGGGTTTTGGGGGGATTTGGGGGCTCAGTACCCAAGGTAAGGGAGTTATGAACTTGGAAGCTATTTTTTTTTAATTTCTAGAAGTGCCCCCTAGGGTGCCCGGTTGGTGTCCTGGCATGTGAGGGGGGCCAGTGCACTACAAATGCTGGCTCCTCCCACGACCAAATGCCTTGCATTTCGCCGGGTTTGAGATGGCCAGGCCCGGTTTCCATTATGGCTGAAAAACAAAGCCAGCCATCTCCTCTACACCCAGCGATCGATTTAGCCGACCCCAACCGTATTTTGAAAGTACGGTTGGCTCCGCCCCCTTGTGGAGCCGGCCCCGAAGATGGCCGGCCCTCTATTTGGCCGACACCATTCGATTATGCCCCTCTTTGTCTTTCAGTTTCTTTAATTCTTCATCTACAGCATTTTTCTCGGTGACCTGCTATTTGTTTGCAGGTATTCGTGCAGTGCAGTCTCCAGAAGAAGCCATAGCAAAACGGGTCTCCGTCGGGACCTGCACTGCTTGTTCCTGCGTCTGTGGCTGTGAAAATTGACAGCGCCAAGTGAAATTGCTTTTCACTTCGGGTATGGACTACACACAGGATAAGTTTTGTGTTTTGTAGAAATATGCCAACATTTTTTCACTGCAAAGGAGGTTTTTTACCAATTATTTCTATTTTTACTGTGAGCACAAGTGAACACTGATGAATTAGTTCACGATCTTTATTGAGTAACTGCCACAGTTTGGATGAGGTCTTTTCTTCCTAAATATAATCTTTTAAGTATTCATTGTATTTACTGTATTGGTTGAGGATTGATTTACCTATATTATATGTTGAGTGAATAAGATCCTTTATTTGTATTTTGACCTTTGATCTTAATAGTGTCAGCAGTAGAAAGACAAGCAATGCATAGTTGAGCCTCCTATTCAAGCATGTGGCAAGTCTCATCCAGGTCCTGTTCCTTCTGTTGCCATCCAAGATTTGCCACATGGTTGAGTGGAAAGCTCAGCCATATGTTGATATTTGTTTTCCAGAGGTGACAGACACTGTTATAAGAGAAAGGAGCTGAGATAGGAAGGTTTAAGTGGAGAGGGCAGAACATGTGCAAAAAGTAAAAACAATAATCCAGCAGCTTAACCAGCAATATAGTAATATAAAATATAATTCAAAATCTTCCTTTTTAAAAGTCTTAGGCACGTGTGGCCATTCTATAAAATAACTGCTAACATTTATGCGCCAGTTACATGCATAAATGTTTAGAATATTAGCATATATGCACATAGCATCCGATAGCAAGTAGTTTGCAGGTGGGCATATGCATGGGTGGTGTGCAAAATTACATCCATAACTTTTAGAATACTGTGGCGCCCCTTTTCAAAGCAGATGTACGTCTCTGGGATCTTGCCAGGTACTTGTGACCTGTAGTGGCCACTGTTGGAAACAGGATACTGTGCTTGAAGAACTTCAGTCTGTCCCAGTATGGCAACACTTATGTACTGTACTTACGTAAAATGGCCAGAAAACCATCTATCTGAAGAAAACATCCAAATAGCAATTTTTGAAAGGCAGAATTTGGACGTTTTACACTGCAGTTCATCCAAATAGCAAGGAGGTGTGTTGGAGGCATATTTTAGGCAGGACTAGGGTGGGCCCAAAATAAAGACATATTTCAGTGATAATGCAACAGGAAGAAATGTCAAAGGCAAAAAGGACACTTTTTTATCTAGATCCGTTTCAACCACATCCAGGCCACAAAAAGGTGCCCTGATTCAGCAGCTGACCACTGGAGAGATGAAAGCATGACCCCTTCTTAATCTCCCAGTGCTTACTAGTCCCCTCTCACCCTTCTAAGAAGTGAAAGTGACAGTGGATACCAGGCTCTATGACAGCTTCAAGTACTATGACCATTCCTAGTAGAGCAGCAAGCAAATGTAAGAAGTAGCCTAGTCAGTGCAATGGACTTTGAATAAGGGGACTCAACTGTAACTCCCATTTTAACACTTTTATTTCTGTACAAATATATATGAGCCCTCCTGGAACATAGAAATACCTACTGTACCTGAATTTATAAGACACCTGCAAGTGTGATGGTTATTGTAGTGGTGTACCTTTAGATACAGGTAGATTTTTATCTGTTCCTGGAGGGCTTATGAAAACATATAACATAATTAAGGTGGGATTTGTACCTGGGTCCTGTTGGCTGCCCTTCTTCTCTGCAGGGACATCTGTATGGCCATTTTTGTACAAATGATACCAGACAGATGTTTTTGTGCCTGGTTTCTTGGTGTTCATATTTTGAACATTTAATTTGGGGAAAATGGCTGTTCATTTTGGATGTTTTCAGCGCAAGAACATCCTTCTCATGTATTTTCAAAAAAGATATCCCAACATTTTTCCTGGGGTTTTTTTTGGACATTATGAGCAGGACTTCTCAATTCTGATTTGGATGTTCTTTCGAAAATGCCCCTCCTAAAGTTATGTGTATCTCTGGTACATGTGTGTACACGCTTATGCCAGCTGTATGGTTGTCTTAAAGCTTGTGCCTAAGCACATACGTGCATATCTACCTGGTTACTTAGGGGCCCTTTTTAGTAAGGTGCATAGGCTCCTATGTGCGTCCAACGTGTGTGAAATTGGAACTACCGCCCAGCTACCACATACCCTGGGTGGTAATTCCATTTTTGAAGTGTGTCCAACACACACAGTAGAAATTTTCTACCACGTGGCGCTTACCTGACGGTAATTGGCAGTGTACTCGCGCTGACAATTACCGCCTTGTTAATGCGTGAGACCTTACCGCTAAGTCAATGGGTGGCGGTAAGGTCACAGGCTGAAAATGGATGCACGCTGGTTTTAATTTTGCTGCACGTCCATTTTCGCCCCCCCCCCCCAAAAAAGGCCTTTTTTCAGGCGCACTGAAAAATGGACCTGTGGTGTCCAAAACACGCACATACACCAGCATAGGCCATTTTGCGGCATGCCTTAGTAAAAAGGCCCCTTAAGTACTTTATAAAGTAAAGTAGGCACCTACTTTCTTTCATAGAATATGTGCCAATCAGACACACTATTATAAATTACTCCCTTCTTATAAAGGTCAGAAAATTACTTTGGTTTGAAATGAGCCCCTCTAAGACTGACATTTACATTTTTGAACTAAATTCCTAAAGGGATTACATTATGTACTGACTTTTATAGTGATTTGTAAAGCCAATATTTTTAAACAAAGATTTTATTTATTTTATCCTCATTTTCTTTTTCCTTTATTATTTTGGTTCAGCGTAATTCTGTTGTCCTGTGTCCATTGTATTTTTTTTTTTTATTGTTTTAATTCACTTCTCTGATTTTAGGTTGACTGTGGTTGTAAATTGCCTAAGCATAGGAAATAATTTTGATTAGATGACCAAGAATGTAAATAAATAAGTACCATAAAATAATCATCCTTTCTGTTTGCTTGCCAGTTACTGGAGCTATGCTTGTCTCTCTGCCAGTTATCCATACACCACCATAACCTGCTTAGTATTGTACAGTTGTTACCCGATACGACCACCAAAGGAAGGTAAGGCATGTCAGTTAAGACTTCCATAACTGTAGGAAATGGTAAAAATATGGCAGCTTACAAATGAATCAAATGTTTTTTTTGGCTTGTATTGGAGCTACTATACAAATGACTTTGAAAAGTTGCTTAAATGGAAGTGGCTGTACTTTTTGTTCCTGACTTTTGTCTGCTATGAGGATCATATTTTATAAGAGATCTTATTTCAGGGAAGATTTACTGTGTATAGAAAATAATAAAGAGACTTTGATATAAAATAATGGGAACATGTTTCACCTTTGTACACTGTGGGTCTGATCTTAAAACAAAACAACTAGGTGAAAAGAAAAAAAGGCACCTGTTTTAAGACTAGTTTACACTGACAATATAGACTCCCATGTATCTTTCAAAAATAGATTCCCATATCCATCCTCATTTGCGCACAAATGCTGATGCACACATTACACCTACTCCATAACAGATATAAAAGTGTGGGTGTATTCTATAAGGGAAATTTATAATATAGGCTCCCACATTTACATGCCCCTGGCATGCATAAATGCTTAGGAGTCCTTTTACTAAGGTGTGCTGAAAATGGCCTGCGGTAGTGTAGGCGTGGGTTTTGGGTGCATGCAGGTCCATTTTTCAGTGCGCCTGTAAAAAGACCTTTTTAAAATTTTTGCCGAAAATGGATGTGCAGCAAAATCAAAATTGGTGCGCGTCCATTTTGGATCTGAGACCTTACAGCCAGCCATTGACCTAACGGTAAAATCTCATGCAGTAACTGGACAGTAATGACCTACGTGCGTCAATTGCTACTTGGCGCACGTCTGAAATTTTTTGGACATGCGTATCAGGTGTGAGCCAAAATGAAATTACTGCAAGAGCCATGTGGTAGCCAGGCAGTAACTCCATTCTGGTATACGATGGGCACGCGTAGACACTTACACGGCTTAGTAAAAGGGACCCTTAGAAGGGCCCTTTTACTAAGCTGCGTAAGTGTCTATGCACGCCCAACACACATCAAAATGGAGTTGCTGCCCCGGCTACCGCTGGCTGTTGTGGTAATTTCATTTTTGGTGCCCGATACACGCATCCAAAAAATTATTTTTGGATGTGCGCCAAGTGGCATTTGATGCACGTAAGTCATTACCGCCCTGGTTACCATGTGAGACTTTACCACTAGGTCAATGGTTGGCGGTAAGGTCTCAGACCCAAATAGATGTGCGCCAATTTTGATTTTGCCGCATGTCCATTTTTGGCAAAAATTTTAAAAAGGTCTCTTTTACAGGTGCACTGAAAAATAGACCTACGCGCCCAAAACCTGCGCCTACACTACCGCAGGCCGTTTTTCAGCACATCTTAGTAAAACGACCCCTAAGTGTACACTTATGAGTGAAACTGCCAGCAGGGCACCTAAGCACTATTCTGTAACTGTGCACCTAACTTACAAAGTGTGTAAATACAAAGGGGGCATACACATGAGCGGCGCATTGATGGGGCTCCAACTTATGCATAGACTATTAAGACATTTTTTTTGTTTCTTATATTGACTGCTAAGAACTAAAATCTACCCTCTTGCCTCCCCACCTGCATTTATGAACAGGTCCACCACTTCCTTGTGCAGGAGGTACTTCAGCACCTGGCCACTGACTGCTATAATTGTATTTATTTTATTTATTTATTTATTAGGATTTATTTACTGCCTTTTTGAAGGAATTCACTCAAGGCGGTGTATAGCAAGAATAAGTCAAACATAAGCCATAGATAATTACAGCAGTAAAAACACTGAAACAACAGTACAAAGTATGGCATAGTATGCTACATTATGATGCCAACACTATACACAATAAAACATTTTAATAGACAGCATAGGGTGTATTTTGTCTCCTTCCTGCAGTCGTCAAGAGCAGCTGCTCCATCATCTTTTATCCTGCTGTCATTACATATATACTGCTGATCTATCCTGCCAATAATATTAAAGCCCAGACCTGAAGGCCACTCTTCATCTGCAATTTACAGAGTATTGTGAGTTACACGTCACATGCATCCCTGCTTCATTTAGGTCCCTGCACTTATGCCAGCTGTATGGCTGGTGTAACTGCAAGTGCATTAATATTAGACACATTGATACCGGGTTACACTAGCATTCTATATCTAAACCTGGGCATCCAGGTACCGTTATAAAATAGGCTCCAACCGCATGTCCTCAGGGCACCTAAATAGAGAATTGCCCCCTCTGCTTCTATTCAGATTCATAGGGATCAAACTCTATCTTTTGAGTTCCATAATAATGCCTTGGTTAAAAGTAAATTTTTCTTACAAGAAATTTGAGGCATATCAGCAAACCTTTTGAATTTGAACAGTTTAGGTTATTAGTACAATCATTACTTTTTTATAAACTGGATTACTGTAATCTTTTATATTTGGGTGCTCAGAAATAGATTGTTGAAAATTACAAGCCATCCTGAATACGACAGTGCGTTTAATATCTCCGAGGACAAGCAGGCTGCTTGTTCTCACTGATGGGTTGACGTCCTCGGCAGCCCCCTCCATCGGAAAGTTTACTAGCAAAGGCCTTTGCTAGTCCGCGCGCCCATGCGCACCGCGCATGCGCGGCCGTCTTCCCGCCCGAAACCGGCTCGAGCCGGCCAGTCTTCTTTCGTCCGCGCTCGGTACGGTCGTGTTACGCCGTTCGTGCCCCAGAGAGTCGACCTCGCGCGTCCTTTTCGACGTGTTTTTTGCTGTTTTTTCCCTGAAAAAGTTCGGGAAGCGCTCTGGTAGTGTTCCGGAAGACCCTTTCGGGTTTTCTGCCCTTCCCGTATTTCTCAGTTTTTGCCCCGTAAGTTTTCTTTCGTTGTCGGGGTAGGCCTCTTTTGGCCTCGGTCGAGATTTTCTCCCTCTAAATTTTGGTGCTTCAATTTTCGCCATTTCGGCTTTGATTTCGCCGGCGTGATTTTTCCGCCCATGACATCGAAGCCTTCCAGCGGCTTCAAGAAGTGCACCCAGTGCGCCCGGGTAATCTCGCTCACTGATAGGCACTCTGCGTGTCTTCAGTGTCTAGGGGCCCAGCACCGCCCTCAGAACTGCAGTCTTTGTTCCCTGTTACAAAGGCGGACTCAGGTAGCGAGATTAGCCCAGTGGAACGTTTTGTTCTCGGGCTCTTCGTCGGCATTGGCACCGGAGGCATCGAGTGCATCGACGTCGTCAGCGTCCGGACCATCTTCCTTGGCTGCCGCTCCATCGACTGCATCGAGGCATCGAACCTCTGCATCGGCGCCGAGGCATCGGGTGACTGCATCGACGTCGGTGGTACCGAGACTTCGTCTGCTGATGTCGTCGGACGGAGGTGCATCGTCAGGAGTGCAGGCGAGGGCTGTCCATTCCCCTGCTGGTGGCGGTGAGCCTTCGGGTGGGTCTCCTCCTACCCTGAGGGCTCCTGCGGTACAGCCCCCCCGGGATCGACCCTCTTCGGTCTCGGCCCCGAGGAAGCGACGGATGGATTCTACGTCCTCCTCGTCGGTGCCGGGGAGCTCCGGTGACATGCTTCGGAAGAAGTCGATGAAGCATCGACACCGGTCTCCTCCCCATGTCGGCACCGAGAGCTCTGGGTCGCTGAGGGATTCGGCACCCAGCAGGCATCGGCACCGAGAGGACCGCTCACCCTCTGTTCAGGAGGTGTCGATGCGCTCCACTCTGGACAGCCCGGAACAGCCTTCTCGCCCGGAACAGGTTCTGACGTCGACGCCTGCATCGACCTCTCAGCCTTTCTCTGCAGCCGCTCTAAACGAGAGCCTCCGGGCCGTTCTCCCAGAGATTCTGGGAGAGCTGTTGCGCCCTACCCCTCCGGTACCGGCGGTGCTTGCGCCTCCGGTACCGTCGAGCGTGGCGCCGGCTGGCCCATCGCCCAGGTTGAGGTCCCCGACGTCGGTACCACGTGCGGTGCCGACAGCGGCCACCTCCCAGGAAGGCTCCCCGACTACGTCGGCGGAGGGAGCTTCGCCGATGCGGGCGAGGGAGTCTACCTCTCGATGCCCCCACCGTGGACGGGGTTCCACCGAGTCGAGTAGGGCGAGGTTGCAGACGCAGGTTCGTGAACTTGTGTCTGACACCGAGGGTGAGGCCTCGTGGGAGGAAGAGGAGGACCCCAGATATTTCTCTGACGAGGAGTCTGAGGGTCTTCCTTCTGATCCCACTCCCTCTCCTGAGAGACAGCTTTCTCCTCCCGAGAGTCTGTCTTTGCTTCCTTTGTCCGGGAGATGTCTACGGCCATCCCCTTCCCGGTGGTTGTGGAGGACGAGCCCAGGGCTGAAATGTTTGAGCTCCTGGACTATCCTTCTCCACCTAAGGAAGCGTCCACTGTTCCCTTGCACCATGTCCTAAAAAAGACATTGCTTGCGAACTGGACCAAGCCACTAAGTAATCCCACATTCCCAAGAAGATTGAGTCCAGTACCGGATCCATGGGGACCCAGAGCTGATGCGCACTCAGTTGCCTCATGACTCTGGAGTTGTGGATCTGGCCCTAAAGAAGGCTAAGAGTTCTAGGGAGCATGCTTCGGCGCCCCCCGGGCAAGACCCTAGAACCTTAGACTCCTTTGGGAGGAAGGCCCTACCATTCTTCTATGCTCGTGGCCAAGATCCAGTCTTACCAGCCTCTACACGAGCATACACATGCGGAACAATGTGCGGCAGTTGGCGGGCTTGGTTGATGCTCTTCCCCCTGAGCAAGCCAACGCCTTTTCAGGAGGTGGTCAGGCAGCTGAAGGCGTGCAGAAAATTCCTGGCCAGAGGAGTTTATTGACACTTTTGATGTTGCGTCCAGGGCCGCTGCTCAAGGTGTGGTGATGCGCAGGCTCTCATGGCTGCGTGCCGCCGACCTGGAGAATAGACTCCAGCAGCGGATTGCGGACTCGCCTTGCCGTGCGGACAACATTTTTGGAGAAAAAGTCGAGCAGGTGGTAGAGTCTCTCCACCAGCGGGACCACCGCATTCGACAAGTTCTCCCGCCGGCAGCCTTCAGCCTCTACCTCTACAGGTAGACGATTTTTCGGGGGAAGGAAGACTGGTCCCTATGCTTCTGGTAAGCGTATGGTACAATCCTCCTTCCCGACAGCCTGCGGCCCAGGCTAAGCCCCAGCGCGCTCGCTCTCGTCAGCAGCGTGCGCCTCAGCAAGGCCCCGCGGCTCCCCAGCAAAAGCAAGGGGCGAGCTTTTGACTGGCTCCAGCAGAGCATAGCCGACATCCAAGTGTCAGTGCCGGGACCTGCCGGTCGGGGGGTTGAAAGCTTTTCACCAAAGGTGGCCTCTCATAACCTCCGATCAGTGGGTTCTCCAAATAGTCCGGCAGGGATACACCCTCAATTTGGCCTCAAAACCTCCAAATTGTCCACCGGGAGCTCAGTCTTACAGCTTCCAGCACAAGCAGGTACTTGCAGAGGAACTCTCCGCCCTTCTCAGCGCCAATGCGGTCGAGCCCGTGCCATCCGGGCAAGAAGGGCTGGGATTCTATTCCAGGTACTTCCTTGTGGAAAAAAAACAGGGGGATGCGTTCCATCCTAGACCTAAGGGCCCTGAACAAATATCTCGTAAAAGAAAAGTTCAGGATGCTTTCCCTGGGCACCCTTCTCCCCATGATTCAGCAAAACGATTGGCTATGCTCTCTGGACTTGAAGGATGCCTACACACACATCCCGATACTGCCAGCTCACAGACAGTATCTGCGATTTCAGTTGGGCACACGCCACTTCCAGTACTGTGTGCTACCCTTTGGGCTCGCCTCTGCGCCCAGGGTGTTCACAAAGTGCCTAGCTGTGGTAGCAGCGGCACTTCGCAGGCTGGGGGTGCACGTGTTCCCATATCTCGACGATTGGCTGGTGAAGAACACATCCGAGGCAGGAGCCCTGCAGTCCATGCAGATGACTATTCGCCTCCTGGAGCTACTGGGGTTTGTGATAAATTACCCAAAGTCCCATCTTCTCCCAGTGCAGAAACTCGAATTCATAGGAGCCCTGCTGGATTCTCGGACAGCTCGCGCCTATCTTCCAGAGGCGAGAGCCAACAACTTGTTGTCCCTCGTCTCGCGGGTGCGTGCGTCCCAGCAGATCACAGCTCGGCAGATGTTGAGATTGCTGGGCCACATGGCCTCCACAGTTCATGTGACTCCCAAGGCCCGCCTCCACATGAGATCTGCTCAATGGACCCTAGCCTCCCAGTGGTATCAGGCCGCTGGGGGTCTAGAGGACGTGATCCACTTGTCCACGAGTTTTCTCAAATCCCTGTATTGGTGGACGATTTGCTCCAATTTGACTCTGGGACGTCCCTTCCAAATTCCTCAGCCACAAAAAGTGCTGACCACGGATGCGTCTCTCCTGGGATGGGGAGCTCATGTCAATGGGCTTCACACCCAAGGAAGTTGGTCCCTCCAAGAACGCGATCTACAGATCAATCTTCTGGAGTTGCGAGCGATCTGGAACGCTCTGAAGGCTTTCAGAGATCGGCTGTCCCACCAAATTATCCAAATTCAGACAGACAACCAGGTTGCCATGTACTATGTCAACAAGCAGGGGGCACCGGATCTCGCCCCCTGTGTCAGGAAGCCGTCAGCATGTGGCTCTGGGCCCGCCGTCTCGGCATGGTGCTCCAAGCCACATATCTGGCAGGCGTAAACAACAGTCTGGCCGACAGACTGAGCCGGATTATGCAACCTCACGAGTGGTCGCTCAACTCCAGAGTGGTGCGCCAGATCTTCCAAGCGTGGGGCACCCCCTTGGTGGATCTCTTCGCATCTCGAGTGAACAACAAAGTCCCTCAGTTCTGTTCCGGCTTCAGGCCCCCGGCATTGCATCGGATGCCTTCCTCCTGGATTGGGGGAGGGCCTGCTGTATGCTTATCCTCCCATCCCTCTGGTGGGGAGGACTTTGTTGAAACTCAAGCAAGACCGAGGCACCATGATTCTGATTGCTCCTTTTTGGCCGCGTCAGATCTGGTTCCCCCTTCTTCTGGAGTTATCCTCCGAAGAACCGTGGAGATTGGAGTGTTTTCCGACCCTCATCACACAGGACGAGGGGGCGCTTCTGCATCCCAACCTCCAGTCTCTGGCTCTCAGGCCTGGATGTTGAGGGCGTAGACTTTGCCTCTTTGGGTCTGTCAGAGGGTGTCTCCCGCATCTTGCTTGCTTCCAGGAAAGATTCCACTAAGAGGAGTTACTTCTTTCTGTGGAGGAGGTTTGCCGTCTGGTGTGACAGCAAGGCCCTAGATCCTCGCTCTTGTCCTACACAGACCCTGCTTGAATACCTTCTGCACTTGTCTGAGTCTGGTCTCAAGACCAACTCTGTAAGGGTTCACCTTAGTGCAATCAGTGCATACCATTACCGTGTGGAAGGTAAGCCGATCTCAGGACAGCCTTTAGTTGTTCGCTTCATGAGAGGTTTGCTTTTGTCTAAGCCCCCTGTCAAGCCTCCTACAGTGTCATGGGATCTTAATGTCGTTCTCACCCAGCTGATGAAACCTCCTTTTGAGCCACTGAATTCCTGCCATCTGAAGTACTTGACCTGGAAGGTCATTTTCTTGGTGGCAGTTACTTCCGCTCGTAGAGTCAGTGAGCTTCAGGCCCTGGTAGCCCAGGCCCCGTACACCAAATTTCATCATAACAGAGTAGTCCTCCGCACTCACCCTAAGTTCCTGCCGAAGGTTGTGTCGGAGTTCCATCTGAACCAGTCAATTGTCTTGCCAACATTTTTTCCCCGTCCTCATTCCTGCCCTGCTGAACGTCAGCTGCACACATTGGACTGCAAGAGAGCATTGGCCTTCTACCTGGAGCGGACACAGCCCCACAGACAGTCCGCCCAATTGTTTGTTTCTTTTGATCCCAATAGGAGGGGAGTGGCTGTAGGGAAACGCACCATATCCAATTGGCTAGCAGATTGCATTTCCTTCACTTACGCCCAGGCGGGGCTGGCTCTTGAGGGTCATGTCACGGCTCATAATGTTAGAGCCATGGCTGCGTCGGTAGCCCACTTGAAGTCAGCCTCCATTGAAGAAATTTGCAAAGCTGCGACGTGGTCATCTGTCCACACATTCACATCTCATTACTGCCTGCAGCAGGATACCCGACGCGACAGTCGGTTCGGGCAGTCAGTTCTTCAGAACCTGTTTGGGCTTTAGGATCCAACTCCACCCCCCGAGGGCCCTGTTTGTTCTGTTCCAGGCTGCACTCTCAGTTAGTTGGTAAATTTTTCAGGTCAATCTCAGTTATGTCCTCGCCGTTGCGAGGCCCAATGACCATGGTTGTTGTTTGAGTGAGCCTGGGGGCTAGGGATACCCCATCAGTGAGAACAAGCAGCCTGCTTGTCCTCGGAGAAAGCGAATGCTACCTACCTGTAGAAGGTATTCTCCGAGGACAGCAGGCTGATTGTTCTCACAAACCCGCCCGCCTCCCCTTGGAGTTGCGTCTTCCCTTGAAGTGTATTGTCTTGCTACATACTGGACTGGGCCGGCTCGAGCCGGTTAGGGCGGGAAGACGGCCCGCGCATGCGCGGTGCGCATGGCGCGCGAGGACTAGCAAAGGCCTTTGCTAGTAAACTTTCCGATGGAGGGGGGGTGCCGAGGACGTCAACCCATCAGTGAGAACAATCAGCCTGCTGTCCTCGGAGAATACCTTCTACAGGTATGTAGCATTCGCTTTTTTTACTGCAGAAATATGATAGCATCTCTACCTGTTTGTTGAGAGTCATTGGTTGGCAATTGAAGCAAGGATTTTGTTCAAATTTTCATGTATATTTAAGATTTTGACTGGTGAATGTCCAGAGTACTTATTATTTCAATTGGATTTTCAATCTATTAACAGAACCAAAGATCAATGTTTAATTCCCCTTTTGTTCCTCCTATGTTGAAGTGAGTCAATGATTAAGATTAATAAAAAACTTCTTGCGTTCCAAGCTGCTAAAATTTGGAAAGAAACTGCAACTATGTTTCAATATTTTGTTTAATTTTTCTCTTTTTAAAAGAAAGTCAAAAACTTCCCTTTTTAAGAAATTTGTTTGATAGGTCTCCACAGGAGTTTGTCCTGGTTATTTCTTAACATTATAAACCGCTTTGAACCCTTAGCGATAATAGGGGTCTTTTACTAAAGATTAGCTCGAGTTATCTGCAGCAGGGCCTACTTTATTCCTATGGGCCTTGCTTTAGATAACTCAAGCTAATCTTTAGTAAAAGATCCCCTAGAAGTATAATATGTAATGTATGAGGGTTCAGTGATGTACTGAGTGGGGAAGGACACGTTTCTTGCCTGCTTCTGGAGCCTCTGATTCCTTCATCCACTCTTTGCATCTGAAATTCATTTTTGGCTTGGACACTACACTGCAACAAAGCAGTTGGCATATGGACAAATATTTGGTCATGACCAGCAAGGCACTTCAGAAAGAGAGAGATATACATAAAGCTGCGGATGAAAATATGGTGGCAGGAATGAGTGCAGAGGCTCCACAGTTTTCTCTGATGGTGGTGACGGAGATTACCCTGGCGGTAGCTGCTGCCCTAGAACCCCACGTCAAAAGATTATCAACACAGTTATCAAATTTGGAGACATTATTTACCAATATTACATCCTGAACAGCTCCGTTGGAAACATATGCCTCCTCTATCGAGGATGAGGCTCTGACCACACGGGAGCAGATGGCGACATTACACGTGCAGATACAGCTCCACTATGATCACATTGAGAAGTTGGAAAATAGAATAGAATAGTAACGCTTTAAGAGATGATTTACGATTTGTGGGCGTACCTGAGGCTCTGATTTTATCAACACTGGAACAATAACTTCAAAAGGATTTGCCCCTTCCAGCTGGAATAGGGACGGTGCACCTGGACCATGCACGCAGACTGGAACGTCACTGTGCTGGTGATTTGTATCCTTGGATCATCATGGCTAAATTTCACAATTAAAATATGTATACAGAAACTCATATACATATACATATTATAGCCCGACACAGGCCGTGTTTCGCCCAACTGGGCTGCTTCAGGGGCTAAAAAATAATAGATAATAAATTATGCATCTTAACATCTAAATAAAAACATAAAATGATAACATGGCTAAATTTCACAATTTCCAGCATCGCATGGAAATTCTGTGGCAATTGCGCCTTAAGAGGGATAGTCTCTCTTATGAAGGGTAACGTGTTCGGGTCTTCTCTGCGGCACTGATGGAAAAGAGGAAGCGCTTTACTACCATCTACATTTTCTTGGTAGGTAAAGAATTTTGCTTCATGTGCACCATATTACAGATCTACAATAGTGGTAAATGGATTCCATATGGCACTCCCGAGAAAGTGCAGGATTTCATGGATCGGTTAAATATTCCTGGTTCTCCATCCTCCTGTAATAGCTGAACCCGTGGCTTCCAACTATGGGGGACAGCAGAGTTAAACTGTCTATACAAGAAAAGATCTGCTGGCTGTCGTGTTACACAGTCTGCTGAAATTTGTTTTTCAGCCCCAGTGTCTGTGGCTCAGTATTACTGTAATACCTTGTCATCTTAAATTCTTAGGTTCAATGTTTGTGGTTTTCAATATTATTGTTAGAAACATAGAACCATGACAGCAAATAAGCACTAAATGGCCCATTCAGTCTGCCCAACCACAGCAATCACTATCTCCTCCTCCTAAGAGATCCCAGGTGCCTGCCCCATGCTTTCTTAAATTCAGACACAGTCCCCGCCTCCACCACCTCCACTGCCCTTTGTGTGAAAAAGTATTTCCTTAGTTTACTCCTGAGCTTATAACCTCTTAATTTCATCCTTTGCCCTCTCATTCCAGAGTTTAAAAGCGGCTTACCTCCTGTCCATTAATGCCACAGAGGTATTTAAACATCTCTATCATATCCCCTCCTCCCACCTTTCTTCCAGTGTATACATATTGAGAGCCTTAAGTCTGTGCCTAAACACTTTATGACAGAGACCACTGACCAATTTTGTAGCCACCCTCTGGACCGTTTCATCCTTTTTATATCTTTTCATAGGTACCAACTCCAGAATTGCACACAGTATTCTAAATAGGGCCTCACTAGAGACCTCTTTTTTTCCTGCTGGCCATTCCTCTCCCTATGCACCTGAGCATCCTTCTGGCTTTGACCATCACCTTTTCTACCTGTTTGGTCACACAAAGAGAAAAGAGAGGGTCCAAAGTACACCAATCCAAACAAAGCAGAACAAAAGCACAACAGTACCTTTTGGGAGTGGGACAATCAAGAGTTCTTTATTAGAAGGACCCAACACTGGCTGTGTTTCAGCGATAATTCACTTCCATCGGGGGTTACAATGTTTCTTAGCAAAACAGTGCAGATCTGCCGCTGTACAAGTCGAGGCAGTGTAATCTCGCTATAAATTTTAATGCATACGTTCGGGTAAATGTTGAATCCGAATAACAACTTGAGTCCTACAGACGTGAAAAAATGCTGTCAGAAAGAATCCTATTACACAGTTTAGTAGCATCTGTAAAGAGGCAAACCTTACTTGACAGTCCTTCCGCAATATCACTCACAAAGATGTTAAAAAGAGCTGGCTCAAGGACCGATCCCTGCGGTACATCACTGATAGCATCCTTTTCCTCAGAGCAAGCTCCATTTACCACTGCCCTCTGTTTCCTTCCACTTAACCAGTTTTTAACCAGTCACTTTAGGTCCCATAAAAAGGTCACTCAGTTTATTTATCAGTCACCTGTGCGGGACTGTGTCAAAGGCTTTGCTAAAATCCAAGTATACCACATCTAGCATCCCTCCCATATCCAACTGTTTCGTCACCCAGTCAAAGAAATCAATCAAATTTGTCTGACAAGACCTGCCTCTAGTGAAACCATGCTGCCTCGGGTCCTGCAGTCCATTCGATTCTAGAAACCTCACAGTTCTCCACTTTAGAAGCATTTCTGTTAGTTTACTCACCACTGAGGTCAGACTAACAGGTCTGTAATTCCCAACCCACTCTTGTGCAGAGGGACCACATCCACCCTTCTCCAGTCCTCTGGGAGCACTCCAGACTCTAAGGAAGCATTGAAGAGGTTGGACAACAGAGCTGCCAAAACTTCCCCGAGTTCTTTGAGCACCCATCGTTTTGTCTATTTTTAGTTTAGCTAGCTGCTCCCGAACAGAGTCTTCTAAAATCGGTCCTGGTCTACTAAACATCCATTTCCTTTAGCAATTGTTTTCTGTGGCCCTGCCCCTGGCCTTTCATCCGTGAACACAGAACAGAAATTACTGTTAAGTAGTTCAGCTTTATCCTTATCAGCTTATACATATTCCTCCCCTTCACTTTTGAATCTCAGTATGCCATTTTGACACTTCCTCCTATCACTTACAGATCTAAAAAAAAAAAGTCTTGTCCCCCAGTTTTACCATACTGGCTATCTTTTCTTCCATTTGTCTCTTTGCTTTCCTGACAGCTCTTCCAGCTTCTCTTAGCTTTTGTAGGTATTTTGCTCTTTCTGCTTCATCTTGTAACTTATGAAGGCTAACCTTTTTTTCCCTCTTACCTTTTCAGCTGCTACATTTGAGAACCAAAGCAGCCTTCTTTTCTTTTTACTTTATGTACTTTTCTAATATGAAGGTTTGTTGCATTTAAAAGAGCTGCTTTCAGTTTGCCCACTGCTATTCTACTTCCTTTAGCTGTTCCCATCCAACTAACTCTTCCTTGAGATATTCCCCCATCATGGTAAAATTAGTTCTTTTGAACTCTAGAACCTTCAATCTTGAATAAACCCTCTCCCTATGTGTCTTAATATTGAACCACATCATCCGGTAATTACTAGATGCCAAATGATCACCCACCGCAACATCGGAAACACTCTCGCCGTTTGTAAGCACCAGGTCCAGAATAGCTGCATTCCATGTAGGGCCCATTACCAACTGCTGAAACAATTCTTCCTGTAGAGAATCCAAAATCCCCTTGCTTCTAGATGACCCCTCAGTAGGAACGCCGCAATCAATGTCTGACATATTAAAATCACCTATCAGTAGTATTTCCCCTTTCCTAGCTATCTTGTGAATGTCTTTAATTAAATCTCTGTCCATTTCTTCTGATTGTGTGGGAGATCTGTATATCACACCAATGTAAATACTTTTTCCATTCCCTCTTTCCAGATTAACCCATAGTGCTGCTTCTACCATTGTTTTTTTACCACCAGGATGAGAAGCATTTGAACAGAGCCCTACAACTTTTTATTTGGGGCAAAAAGCCCCAATTACCGATAAAGAAGTTGCAGATTCCTAAGGCTAACGGGCATGGGCTTGCTCAGCCTCTGATGATTGACAGTAGCCAGTGAAATGAGGCACCTTAATGATTGATATCAAAGCACCCAAGATTTTTACTAACAGAGTTGGAAACAGCCTTGGTCCCCCTTGCCATTCTGGGACAGACCAAAGGTCCATCAAGCCCAGCATCCTGTTTCTAACAGTGGCTAATCCAGGTTACAAGTACCTGACAAGATCCCAAAACAGTACAATATGTTTTATGCTGTTTATCCTAGAAATTATGCATGTGGAACCTTGCATCATGTAGTTATAGTTCAGGGTCCTCTTTCCCACATGCATCACTTTGCACTTGCTCACATTAAATGTCATCTGCCATTTGGATGCCCAGTCTCCCAGTCTTGTAAGGTCCTCATGTAATTTTTCACAATCCTCTAGCAATTTAACAACTTTGAATATCATTGAGGGGCATTTTCGAACGGGGATGCCCATCTCTAAGGGCACCCATCTCTGAGGATGTCCCCGCAAAGGGGCGGGGCATCCAGTATTATCGAAACAAGATGGGCGTCTATCTTTCATTTCAATAATACGGTTGGGGATGCCCAAATCTCAACATTTAGGTCGACCTAAATGTTGAGATGGTCGACCTTTGTAAGTAATTAAACCACATAATTTTGCAGGTTCAAAAAAGCCGAACACGGGCCAATCAAGGGTCTTATCCTTGGCATTCCAAACTTTGAACCATTTCTTACAGATACGGGTGAGGGCCTTTTTTTCATTCTGGAAGAACTTTAGAATTGTGTCTAAGGGCTTGATCATGGTCAGAAAAGTATATGGCACAAAGGGTGGTACAACTGGTGTTGTGTAATTATGTGCTTAACTTTATTACAGTGTGAAAGGGGTTTAATAGACTAACTAAATCTGCATTAGAAATTGGTTCTAATAAAAATGAAGTGAATTTTATACTTACCTTTCTTCAGAACTTTCCAGTGTGCAGGGATACTTCACAAAAGGGAAGGAAACCTGTGAATAAATCTAAGTAAAAACACAGGGTGGCCTATGGCAATTTTCATAAAGGTACAATTTTAGCTGAACCGGACAAAAATAAAAAAAACTTCAATATGTACTCAAACAAAAACTTCAATATGTATATGTATGAGTCAAGGTACTTAGCAGACCCTGCAGTCCAAACCTGAGTTATTAATTGATGCGTCCATCAACTATAACCTCTCGCAGCAGGAGCCATTACAGGACACTAAAGACGCAGGCGCTAAAGAATACCTGTATCATAGAAAAACTCTCGGTCACTCTAGACCAGACCCTCGGTACTCTAGACTGGACCCTCGGTTAAAATTTAAACCGGACAACCCCTGAGTGAATCCTTACACTGGACAGCAACAAAAAAAACCCTTGCAGGTTGATCACTGCAAAACCTCTAAAAAAAAGTAATTCTCAGCTAAAATTATAGTACCTGAATGAGGGCAAACCCAAAAAACCACTTGTTGGTATTCACAATTAAAAAATTAATCTGTGGGACAATTTGGAGAGTACCCCATATAGAGGTACCTAGACAAGCAATTCTATATATTCACAAAGGGCTGGGACAGTAGGTATACAAAGAGAAGGTGACTCACAACACCCCTCTGTTTTTTCTCTTGATGGGACACTGTCTAATTAAAAATACAATTTCTAATGCAGAAATGGCAGTGCTGATGATTTCAAAAAGTGAATGATAGGCTGAAATTGAAAGAAACATGGGTTTTCCCCAATGTTGTCTGTGTAAGTGCCAGTCGCATAGAGCAGAGCTGAAAAGTCAGCAAAAAGTACTTTTAAAATCAGCGTGTCTATTCTGCTTCAGCAAGTGTGTTTGTAAAGAACAAGCAGGGCTGACTCGGTAAACAATCCAGTGTTGGTAGCCTTCCCAGAAACAAAAAGCCTGGAAGTGTGCCGGTCAGTGGCCAGCTTTAAAGATCTTCCTGCACAATGCGTAGAACCCTAAAAAGTACCTTTGTAGAGGTCAGAGAGGCGCTTCATACTCCCTTTATTATTGTTGTGGAAAGAGCAGCGGCCAACACAGACTGTACATAAGTACATAAGTACTGCCACGCTGGGAAAAGACCAAAGGTCCATCAAGCCCAGCACTCTGTCTCTGACAGCGGCCAATCCAGGCCCCAAGAACCTGGCAAAACCCAGAATTGAATAACGATCAATGGACTTTTCCTTCAGGAATCTGTCCAGACCCCCTTTAAACTCAGCAAGGCCAGCTGCCGTCACTACCTTCTCCGGCAATGAGTTCCAGAGTCTAACCACACGCTGAATAAAGAAAAACTTTCTCCAATTTGTTTTAAACCTACCACATTCTAATTTCATCTTGTGTCCCCTAGTTCTATTATTGTTAGAAAGCGTAAACAAACGCTTCACATCTGTCCACTCTACCCCACTCATTATTTTGTAGACCTTTATCATATCACCCCTCAGCCGCCTTTTCTCCAGGCTAAAGAGTCCTAGCCGTCTTAACCTCTCCTCATAAGATAGTCGTCCCATCCCTTTTATCATTTTCGTCGCCCTTCTCTGCACCTTCTCCAATTCCTTATATCTTTTTTGAGATGAGGCGACCAGAACTGAACACAATACTCCAGGTGCGGTCGCACCATGGAGCAATATAACGGCATTATAACATCCTCATGCATGTAGTAAGTCTGGAACCTCTACAAAGGGTGGGGTCAGTCTCTAGTAATTGGAAACTGGCTAAAAGTACTGCATAACCCAGCTGAAGGTAGTAATGGGGGAAGCAGGCGGGGGGGGGGGGGGGGCTGTTTGTGTATCAGAAAGTGCTGCCGAAGGAGGCAGACTGAAAATCTAGAGATAGAGAAACATAAATCTCATGTGCGTGAAGTGGGAGATCCACTAGCATTAGTCCGCACGGGGAGAATATGCTGATAAGACAGTTTTTACCAGTCCCGGGAGATGGAACTGGAGTTTAAAGGTAGGAAAAAATATAAGGCAGGGAGTTAGTTAGGTAGATTTAGGAGCAATACAGTTGACAGAGGATAGACAGCAAGAGGTTAAAAAGAATACATTTGTAATGACTGTTGTAACTTTCATCACTGGATCTCAAATAGTAGCTAAGCAGTCTATTTTCTGCTATTGATTATTTCTCTATCATCAAGAGAAAATGAAGCAAATCAATTCATTTCTTTAACACATATTTTACTTTATTTTCTGTACAAAGGAAGAAGAAGATTATGTTCCTATGTATTTTCCAAAAACACTATAATACAACAGTGCCTTCATATATGATCTAGATCTATTACACCCAGGAGTAAGATATTGGCAAAACTATTATCTTGCCCCTAATTATAAGACTACTGCAGGTTAAGCAGCAGGCCCTTCATATATAATGTAGGCCTATGACACCCATAGCTTAGCCTTTGCAATACTTGTAATTATAATGCTCGTGAGTTTGCAGTAGTTATTCATTATTTGGCCAATATTAATCCTTTTTAAATGATACAATGAAATATTTCTGCCCTGTTAATACCAGTTTCAGCTATATTTATACAATCAAAGCTGATCATTATTCAAACTTTGATTGAAAATTTTCTTTCCCCCGCCTTCCAACATCAGCTTTGTAATCATGATATATTAGTTAATTGCAATCATATACACTCAAATTTATTGATTCCATTGTATGATACATAGACTTAATTGACTTCACATGTTTCCAAGTCTAGCTCCGCCTTAGAGGGGTCGTTCTAAGATAGTTAGGCCCCTTGGGTTTGTTATGATAAATGGGGAATCCCAACGCTGCATTTCATTCAGCATATAATTATATATCCACATACTGACTCTTGCTATGGCCTTGTCCCTTATTGTGCCAGAGCACCCCTGTCACCTCATCCCTATACATCCCCCCCTGCAGCTGAGGGCCCAACCCTTGGTGAATGGTAGTCATCGCGGGTGAAGATTCCATACCTATTAGCGATAGATTGCAACGCATTGCCCTCCATACATCAATAACTTGAACATTTACCATCATCTCTAAATTTTAATTGTTTTTTTGGTACCCTTTTCTTTTGTTCCATATAGTTACCTATTGTTATTTGATCATCTCTTAGTAGTAATGACCAATCTGTCTTGCATATTATGCAAGCCAGAAGTGGGGATACATTCTGCAAATCCCAATTCCTAGTATTAAGACTGTCACTTCTACTGATTCCTTGCCCAAATTGCAGTGAAATGCCAGCCCTGTTAGATCTTCCAGATCTCCGTCCAGATTCTTCACCACCTCAACCATGATCAAGGAAAGAGAATTCAGAATCAACTGATACTTAATTTGAGATTTATAGTTGCTGTTTATGGACATTATAGACTCATATTTTGTTTTATTTCCAGTTTAACAATAATCCTGATTGAAAAGTTCAATTTTATTTTGTTTTTTGTTATTCCCTTTCTAGCTAATGACGCACTCTCTATTATGAATGGACAGTTGTATTGGTTTTGAAACTCTTTTCTGCCATTTCTGTTTATGTAATTTAAATTAAAGTTGATATTGCTCAGACACAGGGGTAACATCAAACCCTAATACTGGCTAAGATATCATAATATAGGTGTAAACCCTGTTAGTATCAACCAGTTATGCATTTGTTTAACTTTGGTGTAGGCTTACTTAAGCTGCATGTCTTTCTGTAGGTTTGACTAGGCTCCAAGTGGGGTAACGGATATATAAAATGCTTCCCATACTTCCAGGTCATTATGCATATGTCAAGATCCATGCATGACCTTTGTTAATATAAATTTTCCTAGGATTGACCATTTTTGCTGTATGAGGCAACCTCATACTTGCTATCCACTTTTTAGTGCTCATGATTGGATGCCAATGATGAGTAATAGTAAGGTCCAGGAATTCCGACCTGTTTACGGATTCTGTATACCTACAACATATAACAGCCTGCAAACAGAGTATTAACCATATATTTGTTGAGCCCATAACAATGCTTAATCGAAACCACTGTTCCTTCCCAAGACCACTGAGATAGATACATTGGATTATCTCCCCATGCACTATGCTACAGATACAATAGAAGCCATAGAAAGACCTGAAAGTGTTTATTAGTATGATCTACCTGAAATTGCTATTACCCACATACCTATACTTCATGAGATTTTGTAGATGAACTCATGGATTTGTCCCATTCATAAAACCTTTCTCACTACAGGTTTGAGTAAGTCTCAAGAGAGATGACATCAGGATTAAGGCCCAAGGGGTTGGGTAATATAAAGGGAATTCCATAAGCCCCAAATAATATATCATCTGAGAATGAAGTTTCCTATCTTGCACCATACCTTCTAGCAATTTGTAAGACCAAAACTCGCCCTCTCGTTTGATTGCTTGCCACCTTCTGGAATGGATGATGACAAGCTTGACGAGCTTTGTGTCACCCCTCTCCAGAGGGGGTGACAAGTGGGGAATGTATAATTATGGTACAGCCAGAGACCCCCCACTGGAATGGTGGCGGGCCCAGTCATAGAGCTCAGGCCATTACAGACCTTGGCTGAGTCAGAAATCTGATGGCTGACATAACTGGGAGCTTACTGGAAAAGTATGGCCTAGTTTGTAGCCCGGATTGAGGCCTAAAAGTTAGGTCAATAGATATGGAAACAAATTGGAGGATTTCAGCACAAAATGGAAGCCCGTATCTGTTACAAAGTGGAATTTTCTCTAATGTAAGTTAGAAAAACAACTTGAGAAATGAGTGAGTCATACCAGGTGCAAAGAAAATAGGGAACTAGCTGTCCAAGAGAGGAGGGAGACTTTCCTGTGAGCAGGGAAGGCGTAGCTGGATGCAGGGTCTTGCTTAAGATTTGTGGTCAAGTGAGCTAGAGACAAAACCATGTTAGCAAGCTAGAAGCTACTCATTAGCATGAGCCAATCAGTGACAACCATGACATTAGCATAGATCCAATCAGGTATATCTACTGTCATATTATCCATATCCTGAGGGCACCTATAAAAATCAGGGTATTTCCTGGTTTAAGTTAGAGAGAAAAGGGTTGGCACTCTCTCTCCAAGGGAAACCAATGTGTCCAGCAGAATTGACAAATTACCTAATTGCTTTCCCTTGTAAAACCTCTAATTGGTAAAAGAAATTATAAAAGATTAGCAAATAATTAACACCTGTTTGCAGCTTATTATATTCCTATAATTAATTGATTGTACGTGCCTGTTGTCAATCACTGATTTGACTTGTACCTTGGCAAATAAACTCCTCATTCCAAATTATGATTTGTGGGCTTCACTTAATGATGAAAGGCTGTAAGTATAAATGCTTTTGCTGTATCAGGCTATCATTCGCTGCATTGTATAACCTGTAGCCTAAATCCAGTTTGTCATAAGGCTGGTATCTATTCCTTGCCAGTGCTGAGAGGCGGACTAATGCGGGTCCCTTAGACCTAACGTCTCTCTCAGTGGCAATTCCTTTTAGAACTTTACAACTCCCTGATTACCCCAGTACTAGGGTTATTTAGAGATGGAGTCAGATTAAGGTCACTCCAGCCTTCTTGGGGGGCTCGGGACCCCTCAATTCATAACAGACTCTAAGAGCCCTCTGGAAAGGACGGCCACACCTACTAGTAGTCATGTGTGCCCCCGGGGGGGCCCGGCAAGAGGGGAATGAAGAAATATGTTAGCCTTGCTAGCCCTTGCTCTCAGTAAAATACAGGCCAATGGCCCAGGCTAAGAGCTAGGCCTCTTGAAATCCAAAAATCATCTCTGATACAAAATACATTTCATTGCAGCTCAAGTTGAAATGAGTTCCCAGAGAGCAAGGCCTGTAAAAATCAGAGATCACCTTTGACACAGTTACATTTTACTGTAGCATAAGCTGAAGTAAGTGCTCAGAGAGCTGACAGAGGGTGGAGGGAATCTACTCTGTAGATAATGAGGAGCCTGGCACCTACAAGAAGTCATGAACAAGATTATTGTGGTTATGTAGAGATAGTACTGGGTCAGCTGCACCCTGGGTGAGGACATTCAAAGGAGGGGGCTAGGGGAAAGTTTGGGGAACATGCAAAGTCATCTCACAAGATGCACTCTGAACTTATTTTGTTTATACTTAGAGCTTGAGAATATGTGAAGTCATTTTGATCAACTGATAAGGGCCAAGAACCCTGGTGACAAAGCTGGGGTCCATTGGAATGAATGGGGTTGGAATAGTATAAAAATGGGAGTCAGAAGGGTATTAGAATACAAGGAAGGCTACAAAAGAAGGCGGGTGATAGACGTGTCCTGAACTGCTGCACAACCATATGAGTGACTGAACTGCTTGTACTACATTTGGTGAGATTGTAATAAACTATCTTCTTATATCCCAGCGAGTCCTTCTGATTATGGAGTTTGTTAATTCCTGGACTGTGTAAGAGCAGTCTGGGGGAGTATGAGATCAGAATAGGTGGTGGGAACATGCAAATTAATTACACCTTAGAGATGGGCGACCTCGGTTTTTGCCGATAATGGAAACCGAGGATACCCATCTCAAAAATGACCAAATCCAAGCCATTTGGTCGTGGGAGGAGCCAGCATTCGTAGTGCACTGGTCCCCCTCATATGCCAGGACACCAACTGGGCACCCTAGGGGGCACTGCAGTGGACTTCACAAATTGCTCACAGGTGCATAGCTCCCTTACCTTGGGTGCTGAGCCCCCCAACCCCCCCCCCCAAACCCACTACCCACAACTGTACAACACTACCATAGCCCTTAAAGGGTGAAGGGGGGGCACCTACATGTGGGTACAGTGGGTTTCGGGTGGGTTTTGGAGGGCTCACATTTACCACCACAGATGTAACAGGTAGGGGGGGGGCCTGGGTCTGCCTGCCTGAAGTGCACTGCACCCACTAAAAACTGCTCCAGGGACCTGCATACTGCTATGATGGAGCTGGGTTTGACATTTGAGGCTGGCATAGAGGCTGGAAAAAATGTTTAAAAAATTTTTTGGGGGGTGGGAGGAGATTGGTGACGACTGGGGGAGTAAGGGGAGATCATCCCCGATTCCCTTCGGTGGTCATCTGGTCAGTTCGCGCACCTTTTTGAGGCTTGGTCGTGAAAAAAAATGGACCAAGTAAAGTTTGGCCAAATGCTTGTAAAGGACACCCTTCTTTTTTCCATTATCGGCCGAGGACACCCATCTCTTAACCCCCCCCCCCCCCCCCCCGTCCCCCGTCCCCGTCCCGCCTTCGGTACACTGCCGACAAGCCCCTGGGAACTTTGGTTGTCCCAGCGACGGAAAGCAGTTGAAGACGCCCAAAATTGGCTTTCGATTATGCCGATTTGGGCGACCCTTAGAGAAGGACACCCATCTCCCGATTTGTGTCGGAAGATGGGCGTCCTTCTCTTTCGATTATGCCCCTGATTGTGTCAACAAGAAATTTAATTACCCCAATATTTCTTCCATTTCGCTAGATCATTTATAAATATGTTAAAAAGCAGTGGTACCAGCACAGACCCCTGCAGAACCCTACTATCTACCCTTCTCCATTGAGAATACTGACCATTTAACCCTACTCTGTGTTTTTATCTTTTATCCAGTTTTTAATCCACAATAGGACACTACCTCCTATACCATATCTCCAATTTCTTCTGGAGTCTTTCATGCATTTTGAAAATCCAGATACACAATCAGGCTCATTTTCGAAAGAGAAGGAAGCCCATCTTTCGACACAAATCGGAAGATGGGCGTCCTTCTCACAGGGTCGCCCAAAACGGCATAATCGAAAGCCGATTTTGGGCATCCCCAACTGCTTTCCATCGCGGGGACGACCAAAGTTCACGGGGGCGTCTCAGAGGCGGGACTTGGGCGTGCCTAGCACATGGGCGTCCTCGACCCATAATGGAAAAAAAAGGGTGTCCCTGATGAGCACTTGGACGACTTTACCTGGTCCTGTTTTTCTTACGACCAAGCCACAAAAAGGTGCCCAAACTGACCAGATGACCACCGGACAGAATCAGGGATCACTTCCCCTTACTCCCCCAGTGGTCACTAACCCCCTCCCACCCTCAAAAAACATCTTTAAAAATATTTTGTGCCAGCCTCAAATGTCCTAGAGATAGGAGTAGCTAGTGAGGTAATAAAATTTGCTGATGACACAAAGTTATTCAAAGTCGTTAAATCATGGGAGGATTGTGAAAAATTACAAGAGGACCTTACAAGACTGGGAAACTGGGCGTCTAAATGGCAGATGACATTTAATGTGATCAAGTGCAAATGATGCATGTGGGAAAGAGGAACCCGAATTATAGCTACGTCATGCAAGGTTCCATGTTAGGAGTCACGGACCAAGAAAGGGATCTAGGTGTCGTCATTGATGATATGTTGAAACCTTCTGCTCAGTGTGCTACTGCGGCTAAGAAAGCAAATAGAATGTTAGGTATTATTAGGAAAGGAATGGAAAAGAAAAATGAGGATATTATAATGCCTTTGTATCGCTCCATGGTGCAACCACACCTCGAATGTTGGGTTCAATTCTGGTCTCCGCATCTCAAAAAAGATATAGTGGAATTAGAAAAGGTGCAGAGAAGGGTGACGAAAATGATAAAGGGGATGGGACGACTTCCCTATGAGGAAAGGCTAAGGTGGCTAGGGCTCTTCAACTTGGAGAAAAGATGGCTAAGGGGAGATATGATAGAGGTCTATAAAATAATGAGTGGAGTTGAACAGGTAGATGTGAAGCGTCTGTTTACGCTTTCCAAAAATACTAGGACTAGAGGGCATACGATGAAGCTACAATGTAGTAAATTTAAAACGAATTGGAGAAACTTTTTCTTTACTCAACTCTGGAATTTGTTGCCAGAGAATGCGGTAAAGGCGGTTAGCTTTGCAGAGTTTAAAAAAGGTTTGGACGGCTTCATAAAGGAAAAGTCCATAGACCATTATTAAATGGACTTGGGGAAAATCCACTATTTCTTGGACAAGCAGTACAAAATGTTTTGTACTTTTGGGGATCTTGCCAGGTATTTGTGACCTGGATTGGCCACTGTTGGAAAGAGGATGCTGGGCTTGATGGACCTTTGGTCTTTCCCAGTATGGCAATACTTATGTACTTATGTCATACTCAGGTCCATCACAGCAGTTTGCAGGTCCCTGGAGCCCTCCAACACCCACCACAAACCCACTGTACCCACAAGTAGATGTCCCCCTTCACCCGTAAGGGCTATGGTAGTAGTGTACAGTTGTGGGTAGTGGGTTTTGGGGGGGGGGGGGGTTGGGGGATCAGCACACAAAGTAAGGGAGCTATGTACCTGGGAGCAATTTATGAAGTCCACTGTAGTGCCCTCTAGGGGCGGCCATCTTTCGTTTTCATAATATGGTCGGGGATGCCCAAATCTCCACATTTAGGTCGACCTTAGAGATGGTTGTCCCTAGAGATGGTCATCCCCGATTTTCGGCGATAATGGAAACTGAGGAGGCCCATCTCAAAAACAACCAAATCCAAGCCATTTGGTCGTGGGAGGAGCCAGCACTCGTAGTGCACTGGTCCCCCTGACATGCCAGGACACCAACCGGGCACCCTAAGGGGCACTGCAGTGGACTTCAGAAAAAGCTCCCAAGTGCATAGCTCCCTTACCATGTGTGCTGAGCCCCCCCAAAACCCACTCCCCTCAACTGTACACCACTACCATAGCCCTTAGGGATGAAGGGGGGCATCTACATGTGGGTACAGTGGGTTTCTGTTGGGCGTTGGAGGGCTCACATTTACCACCACAAGTTTAACAAGTGGGGGGGATGGGCCTGGGTCCGCCTGCCCGAAGTGCACTGCAATACCCACTAAAACTGTTCCAGGGACCTGCATACTGCTGTCATGGAGCTGGGTATGATATTTGAGGCTGGATAAAATATTTAAAAAATTTTTTAGGGTGGGAGGGGGTTGGTGACCACTGGGGGAGTAGGGGGAGGTCATCCCTGATTCCCTCCTGTGGTCATCTGGTCATTTAGGGCACAGTTTTGTGGCTTGGTCGTAAAAAAAAAGGACCAAGTAAAGTCGGCCAAGTGTGCATCAGGGATGCCCTTCTTTTTTCCATTACCAGCCGAGGACGCCCATGTGTTAAGCACACCCCAGTCCTGCCTTCGCTATGCTTCCAACACGCCCCCGTGAAATTTGGTCGTCCCCGCGACGGAAAGCAGTTGAGGGTGCCCAAGCACACCCCAGTCCCGCCTTCGCTATGCTTCCAAAACGCCCCCATGAACTTTGGTCGTCCCCGCGACGGAAAGCAGTTGAGGGCGCCCAAAATCAGCTTTCGATTATGCCGATTTGTGCGACCCTGGGAGAAGGACGCCCATCTCCCAATTTGTGTCGAAAGATGGGCGCCCTTCTCTTTCGAAAATGAGCCCATAAGTAACCAAAAACTAAAAATAGAAATATGTAGAGAAAATTAAACTGGCCCTCTCCCCCCATAAGCCAGATTCTGTAAACAATGCAACACCAAAGAAAGAGAAATAGTAATGTATGCCCCACTTGAACTGTGCAAATATAAAGATATCCGATGTAAATTTCAAAAACTGGCATGTTCCAATCACTACATTACAAATTTTACAAGTACAAATAGTAATGATAGCATATACCCTGGTGCAATACCATGAAGTATCTTAAATATCATAGTACAAGCTTTAAAATAAAGCCTGAATTGAATTGGAAGTCAATGTGCTCTGATTAGCAGCGGGGTGACCCTGTCAAATTTTGCTACGTAGACCACACTTACTGAAAAATTCTGTAGAGTTTACAGTTTCTTTAGGATTAGCTGCGAACAGCCCACAAAAACACATTACAGTAATCTAGTTGACTTAAAACTAAAGCCTGAACAACCAGTCTAAATGAAGGGGATCAAAACAGTGCCTGCAGATAACTCGAGCAAAGCTTTAGTAAACAACCCCCTTAATCTTTTTAAAGTAAAGAAAATCTTAACTCCTGTTTACTAAGCTACGCTAGCAGCTGCTGTGCGGCTTTGTAAACAGGGGGGAGCTAATGTGTTGGCCTACACGATTTTCAAAAGAGATTAGTATCCAATAACACTCCCAATTACTTTAGTTCTGTTTCAGTTGGGAAACAGGTCTGATCTATATTTATGATCTGGCAAAGAACATTCTGTTGAGGATTGGCTGAGATGAAAAATTTTGTTTTTTCTAAATTCAGTATCAACTCATATGTGGTTACCCAGTCTTCAACTAATCTGACACAGAATTTAATTCTACCATACATATTAATCAACATATCTTCCCAAGGAATAAGTAAAGTAATATCATCTGCATTAATAAAACTTTTCACTGCAGCTGCATCTAATGTTTTACTTAACATTACTATATTAAATACAATGGGTGATAAGGGAGACCCCAAGGGAACACCACAGGTAGGGGACCAGAGGGAGGAGATCTCATTCCTCATCCTAACTTGATATGTCAGTGTCAGGAACCCTCTAAATCAGTTAAAGACCAGACCTACAACACCAGCTTCATCCAATATCCACAGCAATATCTCATGGTTGATCACATCAAAAGCTGCAGATAGATCAAACTGAATTAACAACACCTGACATCCCTTACCAAGCCAATATTTCATTTCAGCTAGCAAATCACACACTACTGTCTCCATACTGAAGTTCTTCCTAAAGCTAGATTGAGAAAAAGATAGAATGTCATATAGACCTAAATATGTTACAAGTTGCAACTGTTGCCTCTAAAATCTTTACAAACAAGGGGTAGACACCTATAATTACTAACCAAAGATATGGGCCCCGATGAGTCTTTAATATTGGTGTGAGAATGATGTGACTCAGATAACCGGTGTAATCCCCTTGTTCCAGACACAAGTTTAACCAAGAAAACACAAGGGCAAACGGTCTGCAAGCTCCAAGATGGAAAAAAACGAAGCAGATCGCAAAAATAAAACAGTAATTTATTATTAAAACCTGAAGTTATATATACATAAATAGCCCGACACAGGCCGTGTTTCGCCCGACAGGGCTGCTTCAGGGGAAGTTTAATTGATAATATTGGATATGTGCTGAGATTAACTGAAATTTCATACATAGGAGATCACTTTAGAAAAACAGCTCTATCAGAGATGCCAAAAGAGTATTGACACACCGTCAAACGATCAGTCTCTTATCTCTGAAATCGCTGAAAAATGAGAATGATGTGACTCAGATAACCGGTGTAATCCCCTTGTTCCAGACACAAGTTTAACCAAGACATTAACCATCCCAAGCAAACAGTTGATGGGGATATAAACAAATAGGTAGGACAATTATCTAAGATACAGTGAGAAGTGGAATATCTTAACAGCAACCTTCTTGTCTCTTCAAGATTGACTGACTTAAAAGAAGTCCAGACTCTATTGCCATGACTATCTGATTCCAGTAACAATGGTCTAATAGAGTAATTTAATACTTTTTCTGGCGATGCAGGTGACAATGCTGAACACTAGAAACTGAGTTGCCTGTTAATTGGAGTTAACAGCCAATTATTGGCACTAATTGACACCAATTAGCAGTTACGCATAGTTGCCCTCAGTCACTATTCTATAAGTTGTGCACTCAGTTTCCAGAGTGCACAACTTAAAGGAGGCATGGACCTAGAAGTAGCATGGACACGTTGTCATGGGTCAGGCAATTATGTGCACGGGCTATAGAATACTATCATTTACGCACGCAACTGCTTACAGTTAGACACAAGTATTTACATCAGCCATTGAGGTGGCATAAGTGCTTGTGTCTAAAGTCAGGCGTGTAAATGCAGACTTATGCTAGTATTCTATAATGGCAGTTGTGCTCACAACTATCGTTACAGAATTTGCGCTTAGTTTGCATCATCCCAGTGCCCAAATTTCAGCAACCTTTTGAAAATTTTTAAGAGTCCAGTTTTCAAAAGAGAGATCTATACTAATTTTCAGTTTAATTAAAAGTGTTTAATGCACAGATTACTTCATTTTTTAAACAAGCCCAGTTTGTTTGGATTCATTTTTTGTTTTGTTTCATGGGACAATAAAATGCATTTCTATTAGCATGTTTTTATTTTTGTTTGGATCCACTATATTCAGTGAAATAATGATGGAACTTGGTTATTTCTCCCTTCTTTATTTATTTATTTGTTACATTTGTATCCCACCTTTTCCCACTTATTAGTAAGCTTAAAGTGGCTTAATTGTGTGCATTGTTCACTTCCATCCACCCCCAAACACAGAAATTTCTAATTGTAATTCTGAAACATGTTAGAATGAACATACAAATTCTATAAATTCCAAAATTTGTGCATCTAGTATAGCAAAGATTTCCCATAGTAAAATAGGAGAAACCCTTTGATAAATTAATCATTATGTCTTCTAGCATCTTGTACTCTGGATTTCCCTTCCTGCTTCCAATTTCTCTCCCCCCTAAACTTCTCACACACATGGTTTATTTGTGGATCTACTCAAAACTTGGCAGGGCAGTTTCCTGTAGTCCCAGTTGGATGACAGTCCAGCCCAGGAAAAATGTTTTAGAGAGGGGTTATTTGGAGTTTATTTGATTAGCCTAGTCAGTGCTGATTTTGGCAGATAATCAAGCCAGGCTAAACCATATAGAGGGATAGGCGGTTTGTTTATCTGCAGCTCAATAAAACTTCTTATTTCGCTAGGCTGCACATTCTTTTTTTTTTTTTTTTTTTTTATTTATCAGTTTTCAAATAAACATTTACATATAATAAATGTAGGAAAATACAGAAAATTATATATGACAAATTCTTGTCCTTTAAGAAAAAAAAAAAAAAGAACACATTGAAATAATGTTTGTTACTTAGTCCACAATGATCAAGACACAAGGAAAATTTTTCATTTCAAAAAAGAAAAAAACCTTATAGTAGGCAAATTGTGAGGGTAGAGTCCATTCTCTGCCAGCGGTTTCAGCTTCCTACCGGGGCTTCCATAGCCAATTCACCGCCACTTTCTCTGGCAATTATAAATTGTCTCAATTTTTCTGGTTCAAAAAATACAAAATATACATTTTCCAAGGAAATAATACATCTACAGGCAAATTTCAACTTATAAGTACCACCCAAGGAGAGAACCCGGGACCGAAGTCCCAGAAATTCTCTTCTCCTCTTTTGAGTAGATTTACTCAGATCAGGAAAAATGTGTATTTTCGAACCCAGAAATTGTATTGAAATAAATTTAAAATATAATCTGAAAACATGATTTCTATCGGATTCGAAAGCAAAAGAAGCAAGGAGAGTAGTGCGTTCTGTAATTGTTTCCAGGGAATTTTCCAAAAATTGTGTCAAATTTAAATCAGGAGCTACAGATTGAGTAGTTTTAATTCCTGTAATATAATAAGCCTTTATAATTGGAGGTAATGCTTCTTTAGGAATTTGAAGTATTTCAAGAAAATATTTTCTCAGCATCTCCAAAGGTGATATCAGAGGAGACTTCGGAAAATTCAAAAATCTCAGGTTATTTCGCCTGAGTTGATTATCCATAAATTCAAGTTTCCTTTGAGTCAGTTCTTTTTCTGTTATTATATTAGATACAACAGTCTGTAGCTTTTTAGTTTCAAATGAATTCAACTCACTTTTTTCCTCCTGCTGTTTAACTTTCACTTCCAAAGTTTGATAAGATGTTTTTAAGTCCTTTAGTTCTGATTTAAAGAAATTAGTTGACTGGAGTAGCGATGAATTAAGGGTCTGGATTGCATCCCAGAGGGTCTCCAAAGTAACGACTGCGGGCCTAGGCCTCCCTCCGAGTCCAATCTGCGGGGCCTCCTGGATGGGGGAGGGCGAGGGATCAATACGTCCCGCCCTACAACCTGATGTTATTCCTTCCGGGGTCGAGTGCTCGACAGGGCCGCCGCTAACCTCCAAAGCCTCCGCTTGGGGTTCTCCCATCGTTCCCGATTCTCCGCTTGGTCTCGGCGGGGCAGTCTGGTATGGCGGACTTAAAGACGCCGCCGTGCTAAGATCCCCGAGTTGGTCCGGGGGTCCAACCAAAGCAGGAGCCTGGACTCCTGTAGCTTGGAGGCCAAAACTTTCCAGAGTCGGCTGTCGGAGCGTTGAAAGACCGCCAGGGCTAGCAGCGGCTTTTGCCCCGACTTTCCCTTTTCTTTTCACCATATCGGGTGAAGGAAAACACGCTTCTGAAGCAGAGTCTGGTGTTCAGGTAACTGCAAGCTACACTCCCTCACACGAACGCCATCTTGATCCAAGTACTGTCCTCCAGGCTGCACATTCAAAGAACAGGTAGATCCCCTCCTAGCTTATTTTGCTTTTCACTGCCAAAGTTTTTACTTCAACATTTTTATGTATAGGCCAAAGAGATTCTGTTGGACAGTTAAGCAAATAGGTACAGTAGTATCATTATATATAGAGCACCATCACTGTGCTATGTGAGAGAATAGAGATAGAATAGACAATTACAAATGGCTCCATCTTACTTAAACTTTTAAGTACAATAACAAAGAAAAACATGATTAATTGCATCCTGAGAACATATATAATTATATGTTTTCATATTGAGTGTGTGCATAAATTGTGTTCATTTGCTTAATAATGGTACACAAGTGAGGCCTGACAAGTAAGTCAGTCATGATACAAAATATTAACAAACAATGTGCACTCAAGAAGGTGTCCCATCTCTACACTATGGCAGTGACGTAGCTAGGTGGGGCACAGGGGGAGCGGTCGCTCCCCCAAACAGCTGTTTAGAAAAAATGGCGTCTATGCGCCGTGTGCCAATAAATATTTTTTTCTGCTCCTTCCCTCACGAGTCTTAATCTTTTCCAGTCTCTTCTGCCCGTCTCTCCCATCCGCGTGGTCACTTTTTACTTCTCTGAAGTCTTCTCCCTCCTGCACAGCACTGCACCAGTGATTCACCGTCAGCCTTCTGCCAGTGTCGGGGCCTCTCCTCAGGCGCGTCCCACCTCTGCGTAAAACAGGAAGTTGCAATAGAGTAGGTGGAACACGCCTGAGGAGAGGCCCTGACGCTGGCAGAAGGCTGACGGTGGATTGCCGGTGCTGCGCAGGAGGGAGAAGGCTTCAGGGAAATAAAAAGTGACCACGCAGACAGGAGAGATGGGCAGAAGAGAAGGTGAAAGATGCAACGCTCAGGGGGGGGGGGGGCTGGTGAAGAGAAAACTGCCCGGGGGGGGGGGGGGAGGGGCTGGAGAAGGGAGAAAGCTGCCCGGGGAGGTTTAATTGACTGGAGTGGAAGTGAGCCTATCTAGTCCACTTTACCAAGGGAGCCAATTTGGGTAATCTGTCTCCACCCCCCCCCCCCCCCCAGCTGTCGTTGCCGTTCAGTTCAAAGCAAGCAGACTTATGATCTGCTGCATACATGTCGTTCTTTATTGTTGGTCCATTTGTAACAACGCTAAAGCTGTTTCAGTTGGATAGGGGAGTGCTTTGAAAGCTGGAGGAGTAAAGAAATAACAGTTGAGTATCACTAAAACAGCGTCAAAAATTATTGTTGCTGGAGGTGAGGGTAGTGGGAGATGGATAATTCACAGATAAAACTTCAAAAACCTAATGAAGTTTGCTGAGGTAAACTTATGGATGTTAACAATGTGGGAATTGGATGCAGCAGGTGCTTCTTTGTTAGCTTGGATATACATGTATTAGTGCACTGATTGTTTGCTTCAAGAGCTAATTGTTATGCTTTAATGTTCAATAAAGACTTCATACAAATTAAAAAAAATTATTGTTGCTGGTAGAATATGGTAATACTAGGCCCAGCAAAGGAATAAGTTAGTTTGAGTTAGTCTTCACTGGACCAAACTTACTTTCCTTGTGCCATCACTATCCAGAAGGATAGGCAGTGTCTTGAAAGGTGGAGGATAAAGAATTTTTTAAAAATATATTTATATCACACAATATCCCAAGCAAAGTCAGATTCAGTGTGGCTTACATTTGAAAATACAGTGAGACAGAATAATAGAATTTAGTTATATCATGGGAATAAATAGATGGATGTGTCTGAAATACTTAACAAAGTTGAGATTAGCATATATACCCAACTGGGCATTTAAAAGTTTGTCCTTTATTGATACCACATGTTCAGAAATCATAGCCATAAGTATAGACAGTTATTCAAAGATTATCACATGGGAGGGGAAGGAGATAGGGACACAAAGAAGGTACTACTGGAAAGGGGAGGAGGAGATAGGGACAGAGAGGGGCACCACTGGAAGGGGGATATGGGGACAATGGTGAAAATGGATGAGATGGGGACAAAGAGGTAATGCTGAAAAAGGGGGAAGATGGTAATAGGGGTAATGCTGGAAAAAGGGGGAAGATGGGGACACAGGACAATGTTAGAAAAAGGGAAAGGTGGGGACACAGGACGGCAGATGCTAGAAAGTGGGAGATGAGGAGACCAGGTAGGCTTGTGCTGAAAAAGGGGGGAGATGGGAACACAGAAAGGACAGATGCTGAACTTGGGGGTAGGATAGGGACAAGGGACACAGAAGGGAGATGCTGGACAGGACAAATAGTGGTGCAGAGGAAAAAAGGATGGTGCACTTGGTGACAGAAGAAATGTCAGTTGGGCAAGAGACCCTGTAAAGGCAGAAAAAACAGAGAAAAACAGAAAAGAGACAGTGGGATCAAAGCAAATGAGAAAATAAATTGTTCAAACAACAGTAGAGGGGTCCGAGTGTGTTTTCTTAAGTCATTTTAGATGTACTGCAGCACAGATTTTGATGGGTAGAATCAGGGACTGCAAATCCCACATGAATTTGGGATTTGAGTTCACACTAGGACTGGTTGAAAAATCTCCCTTCTGGAACTGGATCACTTGGCAGCTCTATTCACAGCTATTTGATAGTGGGGACGTAAAACGAAAGATCAGTGCCAAACGTGTAGAGAACAAAAGGAAGACAAGAGGTGAGAGAAGAAATGGAAAGGTCAACCTGGACCGCATACAGTTCAAACTCCTCTTATTGACCTATAAGTGCATTCACTCTGCAGCTCCTCAGTACCTCTCCACTCTCATCTCTCCCTACATTCCTCCCCGGGAACTCCGTTCACTGGGTAAATCTCTCTTATCTGCACCCTTCTCCTCCACTGCTAACTCCAGACTCCGTTACTTTTATCTTGCTGCACCTTATGCCTGGAATAGACTTCCTGAGCCGGTACGTCAAGCTCCATTTCTGGCCGTCTTCAAATCTAAGCTAAAAGCCCACCTTTTTGATGCTGCTTTTAACTCCTAACCCTTATTCACTTGTTCAGAACCCTTATTTTATCATCCTCACTTTAATATTCCCTTTGCTCGTTTGTCCTGTTTGTCTGTCCTAATTAGATTGTAAGCTCTGTTGAGCAGGGACTGTCTCATCATGTTCAAGTGTACAGCACTGCATACATCTAGTAGCGCTTTAGAAATGATTAGTAGTAGTAGTAGTGGAAAAAAAATTGTAAGGCTGACTCATGGAACATGGAAAAAAAGACTATTCCCAGACAACAAAGGTAGAAAAACATTATTTTTATTTAATGCTTTGTAAGCACTGAGATGTACCTGCTTTGTAAAATGTACATTTTTTTTCTATTTTTATTTTGCAAAGTACAGGAGAAAATGCATTTCTGCCTCTTTTTTTTTACCAGTATTGCACTGTGAGTCTGGCTTCCTTGGGCAGGGGGTCTCTATTTCAATTTTTGTTGTTGTTGTTGTTGTTTGTTTTGTTTTTTTGTGGCTCTCTATTCTGCATTAGATTGGTAGCATGGAATGTTGTCACAATTTGGGTTTCTGCCAGGTGCTTGTGACCTGGGTTGGCAACATTGGAAACAGGATACTGGGCTAGATGGCCCATTGGTCTGACCCAGTTTGGCTACTCTTATGTTATATAGATGAGGGTCTGTCCATGATCTGCATGTGTGACTGAGGTGAAGGATTCTGCCAGCATGTAGTATCTGTGTAGGCATGTGTAACAGTGCAGCTTGTTCCAGTTTCCCAATAGTACGTATATTGGTGCTCCAGAGCCCAGTTTAATATATATAGCACTGTCTTCTGATAGATGGTTTAGGGCTGTTATGGTGTGGCAGTCCTGGAGTACCCCCTTGCCAGTCAGGTTTTCAGGATATCCACAATAAATATGTAGGACATTGATTTGCATATGCTGCCTCTATTACATGCAAATCTTTTTCATGCAGATTCATTGTGGATAGCCTGAAAAACTGAATGGCAAGGGGGTACTCCAGGACCACCTAGGGAAACACTTCTCTAGGTCCCACTGTAATATTTATAGTATTGTCTTTTCATAGGTGGGTTAGGGCTGTTATGATGTGGTAAGTTTTCAGTATAGGCTATGGGTGTCTTTTTGCAGGGGGTTGTGTTATTTCACAAAGTGTCTAGCCCTATTTGAAAGTAGGCTCTAAGGCAAGGGCCACCAAAGGTCACCCAAGATAAAAATGCTCAAGACTAGTGTTCTTCACATCCTGTAGAGGCACCACACAAACAAAAGCCCATCTGATTTAAACAAGGTGTCTAGCAGTGGAACGGACTGGGTGTGCTATTCCTGAGGTGATGGTCACGATTTGAATATTTTTATTTGAAGTTAAGTAGACAGGTTGCCTGCTCTGGCCAGTCCAGGGACCTCTTCTGCGTCCTGCCTACTGATGTAACTTACTGTTTCCTTGTAGGCAGGATGCAACAGAGACAGCCTGTATTAATCATTGCCCGCCAGAGCCCCTGAGGAACAACACAGACACTGCTGTCTAGCTGACACCAATCGGCGCCTATTTTATAAAAGTCTGCTCCCCCTGAGATCAAAACCTGGCTACGCCTCTGCACCGTGGAGCATGTGAAGAGAGAACATGGGCTATTTGCTGTGCAGGCACAGTACAGCCAGCAAAAAAGAGGCGCAGGGAGCATTCTGATATATGGGCACACAGTACAGCACACTGTATAAATAGGGCCTGGCAGCAGGATGGGCAAGGACATTCTGGCAATGTTAAAAATATTGGGGGTAATAGAGTAGAAAAGTCCAGGTGAGGGGGCTAAGGAAAGACTCAGGCATGAAGGCGGGTGGCAGGGCCTAGTTACCAGGTTTTTGCCTCCTTTGGTCTGTTTTCTTCTCCTCTCTGCGGGCCTTGCGCAGTTGACCTGGAATTTTTGCTGTGCCTTGGTCAAGTTTCAAGTTTACTAAGAGATTTTCTATCCCACTACAAAGTGTCTAGGTGGCGTACAGACTAAAAAAGGGGGAGGAAAAGGAAATAACATGTAACCACAGGAGAAAAACAAACAGGGGGGCACAAGAGGGACTGGGGAGAACTACAATATTAGATAGGAAAGAAGAGAGAGGGAGAGTAAACACATGAGGAGATGACAAACAATATATCATGCAACCTCGGCTAGCGTCCAAACGTTCTGGCTTTGTAGGATGCTGGGAGAGTGGGGTTGTGGGTTAGATTCCAGCTAACATATCATATACATAACATAATAAGTGACTGCAGATGAAAACCTGAATGGTCCATCCAGTCTGCCCAACAGTCACATTGATTATAAATTCAAGATTTAAATCAACAATGATTGTGACATTATATACTTGATCATGGTCTTTCTTTGGTGTTTCTGGGACATAGACCTTAGAAGTCCACCCGGCTCCGTCCTTATGTTCCAAGTACTAGAGTTGGCGTCAAAGCCCACTCCAACCTATCCAAATCTCTCTCGTCATTTGCGGGCCAAAGACTGTAAAAGTCTGCCCGGCACTGTCCTCACATTCCAAACCACTGGAGTTTCCGCCGAAGCTCTCACCAACCCTTTCTAAACTGGATTGCCATATACGGCACTTAAACCGTACAAGCCAACCCAGCACCGGCCTTAGTTGATGCAGCCAGAGTTGCCATCTAAGCACCACTTGACATGCAAAAACATATGCAGCCCTTTAAGTTTTGTTTTTTATATCATTCAGTTTCTAATGAAAGATCATCTGTGTTCATCCCATGCCTTTTTGAATTCCGCCACAGTTTGTTTTTCCCACCATCTCCCTCGGGAGGTCATTCAAGGTATCCACCACCCTCTCCGTGAAAAAGAATTTTCTGACATTACGCCTAAGTCTACCACCCCACAACCTCAATTCATGTCCTCTAATTTTACCACTTTCCATTCTTTGGCAATAGATGGAAGAGCAGTGGGGCACACTGCCAAGGTACCAAACTCTGGATAGTTGTACTTTGATATTACAGTGACAAGGATCATAGGTGTCAGTTCTGTGGGTACCTGGGCACCCCCAATATTCGATGCTATACTTTATTTTTGGAGCAGAAAGCTCCATGCTGCAGCAGGGAAGAAGGCTCCTGTATCCCTTCTACTGCTACCACCTCCCCCTGTAGGAGGCAGAGGAAGCTGCTGTAGCCTATTTGCTGGCTATGTTTAACTGATGGGCCACAGGGAGAGAAGGGAGCTGCTGTAGCTTAGGATACCACACTTTCTGCCTACAGCTGCCATACCAAAAGTACCACAGGATGCCTCAGTGAATCCTACAGTAAGCCCTTTAACTTCAGTAAGCATGCATTAGTGCTTACCACAGCTTTGTGACAAGACCCCCTACTTTTTTACCCATAGGAAAACTAGGCAGGATCAAAGGTGAGGTTATGTCTGTGAAGGAAACAATGCATGTGGTTTTACATTTTCAAATCAATGCGTGTTTGCTTAGTGTTAGCACCAGATGAATCCAGAGACATGTGCGTTGTGTCTAGCTACTGGAATACTGGATGACCAGAGATCATTCCATCCCATAAGGCACAGTTCAAATCGGTGCTCTCTATCTCCAGCAGGTGGATGGACAGATTTTCACAAGCTCCTGGCTTCTTCTGCTTGCAGCTCCTTTTTTCATTTTTATGCTAGTTCAGTAGAGCTTAGGGGTGCTCTGGCTGTTTGGTGCCGGCTTTAGGGGGTACACCTGGTTGCGCCAGGTTCCTCCCCTACCCTTGACTCCTCTCTGTGCCCTTTTCCCACTATTTCTTCTTCCTCACAGGAAAAAATCAAACAAACAAACAAACTGGGTTTCCTACCCTTTGGGATTCTGGTGGGCTATTCAGTGAGAGTGAGGTCCTGCAGCATTTACTTTGGAAGAGAGGAGCTCTAGCCAGTTCTACAGGCAGGGGTGGGTGTGTTTCAAAAAACAAACAAACTATGCTCGGGTCTTTTCTTCCTCTTTGCTCTTATGGTGGTGGAGCTTGTTAAGCACTGCTCCCACTGTGGGAAGTGGCAAGCAGTGTCGGGGCTTTGCTCAGGGGGGTGTTGGGTCCCAAGGGAGCAGAATATCAGGACAGCAATGGTAGTTTGGCTGTTTCCAGAAGTGAGGGGATGCGCAGCGGATTTCTTCTCAGCCCGCCAAGGTGTTGGCGACCATTTTGGATTCCTACGGTGTGAGAACTGCAGTAGCTCCCCCTGTGCTCTGTTGCGAGAGCAGACATTTCTCCTTTGCTTGATTCTGATGGAGCCAGCAGTACCACGGCTCCGGGGGGGGGGGGGGGGGGGGGGGGGGGGGGAAACAGGAGACTTCTTTTCTCCGGAGTTCATCCTCCTGTTACATCAAGCTTATTTGTTGAAGAAGGCTGTGCCAAGGTATGCTTTTCCTGTGGCTGGGCACCCCCTACAGTGACATCTCCTACTGGGGTAGTGCACACAGGATCTAAAAGGAGGCACATTTCTTCTGGGTCTGAGGTGGATTTGGCTGCCCCTCCATCTCCTATCCCCTCTGATGGGGGTTTGCCCCCCCCCCCCCCCCCCCCCCCCCGCAGTGTCAGCTCATGGACTGGACAATTTGGAGGCAGGGGAGCCGTTGCCAGATGAGGTGGATGACCCCACGGCAGTCCGAGTGTTTCGTCAGGAAGAATTGCCGGCATTTATCTCTAAAGCCTTGGCGGCTTTGAATATTTCCTCCCCAGAGATGCAGTTCACAGCTTCTTTTAACCCTAAGATGGCTAGTACTAAAAGACCACCCAAAGATTTTCCTATTCATGAGGCGATGTAGGAGCTTATTGCGGCACAATGGGACATGCCAGATACTGGTCTACGAGTGGCCAGGGCCATGGCCTGACTGTAGTCATTCAGGGTGAGCATGACCGGTTGTGTTTGCTTCCATTTAAAGGCAAACTTCTATTCGGGGATGATCTGGAGAAGTTGGTTAAGGATCTGCCTGAGGATAAGCCTCACATTTCTTTCAAGCATGAACAGTCGAGGCAGCAGTTTAAGGACAGTAATCGTTGTCATCCTTTTCTTCCACATCCCACTTTCAACAGAAGCAATCCTTTTGGGCAGACGGGTGCTCATCCGGTCAGCCAATCAGAGCCTTGCCTGCTCCTTGACCCTCACAATGATGGCGTTGTGGCCCACTCATCGGATCAGATAGGGGGATGGCTATCCAGGTTTTTCAAGAAGTGGGCCAAGCTTACTACAAACCAGTGGGTTTTGAATCTTATTCGAGAAGATTACAAATTAGAATCCTCTTCTCCCATCACAGATTTTTTTTCTTGGCGTCCCCGTGCTCAGCTGGCCCCAAGCGGGCGGGCGGGCAGCCATACAGTCTGTGCTGCAATGGTTGCTGCAGTTGGGGGCGGTGGATCCCATGCCTCCATCTACTTTGTGGTGCCAAAGAAAGAGGACTCCTTTAATCCGGTTTTACACTTGAAGGGGGTCAACAAGTTTCTCAAGACCCAGCATTTTCGCATGGAGACATTACAGTCAGTCGTAGCGGCAGTACAATCGGGTGAGTTCCTCACGGCTCTGGATCTCAAGGAGGCATATCTGCACATTCCTATTTAGCCTACACATCAGTGTTTCCTTCACTTTGCAACCCTGGGACATAATTTTCAGTTTCAGGCTCTACCTTTCGGGCTAGCCACAGTGCTACACACCTTTTTCCAAAGTGATGGTGGCGGTGGCTTTGCGAAGGAAGGGAATAAGGGTGCTTCCCTATCTGGATGACTGGCTCATTTGAGCCTCGTTGCCGCAGGAAAGTGTTCAGGCCACTACCCGGGTGGTAATGCTGCTTCATTCTTTGGAATGGATCATCAATTTTTTGAAGTCATCTTATTCCCTCTCAAACTCCAGAGTATCTGGGAGTTCTTTTCGACACAGCTCAAGGCAAAGTGTTCTTGACGGAGGAGAGGCATCTCAAGTTACAGTGACAGATTCAACTGTTAATGCAGCCTTCGCCCCCCACCCCCACCCCGTATGGGATTATGTCCAGGTTTTTGGGGTCTGTGGCAGCGACACTGGAGGTGGTGCTCTGGGCATGAGCTTACATGAGGCGTTTGCAGCAGTCCGTATTAAGTCGTGGTCTCCGATCTCCTAGGATTACCAGCGACTCCTCCTTTGTCAGCCACAGGCACACTGAATCCTGGCCTGTTGGTTGCAGGACATCAATGTAATGACAGGAGCCCCTCTTGCGGTTCCGACGTGGATGGTGATCATAATCAACACCATTCTCCAGGGTTGGGGAGCACACTGTCACTCTCTGTATGTACAGGGTCTCTGGTCCGTGACTGAGGCATTCTGGCCCATAAACTGCCTGGAACTCCGGGCCGTGCACAAAGAGCTGATGATCTTTCAGATCAGGGGTGTAGCTACGTGGGGCCATGGGAGCCTGGGCCCCCGTAGATTTGGTCCTGGACCCCCTTGCCGATGACCCTCTTGACCCCCCCTCCCGCCGCCAACCCTCCCCCGCTGTCGCCATGGGCTACCTTTGCTGGCGGGGGACTCCAACCCCCGCCAGCCGAGGTCCTCTTGCTTCCCGCGGAAGGCTTCGTTCTGTTTCTGACGTCCTGCACATTGTACGTGCAGGACATCAGACTCACAGAAACAGAACGAAGCCTTGCAGGAAGTAAGAGGACCTTGCCTGGTGGGGATTGGGGTCCCTCGCCAGCAAAGGTAGGCGATGGGAGGGGGGGTCGAGAGGGTCGTCGGCATGGGGGGGCAAAGTTGTTGGTGGTGGCGGCAGTGGGGGAGGGGGGCGGCAGCACAGGGGGTGGCTAAAATGTGCCCCCTCACCTGGGCTCTGGACCCCCCTCCCACCAAAGTCTGGCTCCGCCCCTGTTTCGGATGCTTGTGGAAGGCGTGCTGGTTCGCAAGCTCTCAGATAGCATGGCAGTGGTGGCATACATCAACAAACAAGGGGGCACACTTTAGCGTTGGAAATGGACTTGCTTCTGCAGTGGGCAGAGTCTCCCCTAACACAGTTGTCGGCAGTTCACATTGCAGGAACTCTGACTGTTCAAGCCGATTATCTCAGCAGTAATACAGTGGATCCAGGGGAGTGGGAGCTCTCGGAGCAGGCCTTTTGGGCATTCACCTATCTGTGGGAAACTGCTGTGTTGGATTTAATGGTGACTTAGCGCAAAGCCAAAGCTCCCCAGTTCTTCAGCAGAAGAAGGTAAAGTGGCTCTGAGGACATCAATGCCCTTCTCCAGTCTTGGCCAGAGACCAGGCTTCTATATGTTTTTCCCCCATGACCAATGTTCAGCAGGGTCTTACATCACTTGCATTTTCACAAAGGCTTAATGACTCTGAATGCTCCAGATTGGCCCCGGGGACCATGCGTGGATCTAGTCCGGCATCTAGTGGACAAGCCTTTTCGACTTCTCATAGCGTCTGGCCTTCTCTGCCAGGGACCTCTTCTGATGGCAGATCTATCCCCCTTTGGGTTTACGGCCTGGCTCTTGAAAGGTCGAAATTGAGGTGTAAAGGGTACCCAGAGGCCGTGATTATGACTTTGCTGCAGGCAAAAAAGCATTCCACTTCAGCAGTCTACGCTCGAGTATGGAGGCTTTTCGAGGCATGGTGTGCTGAGAGGGCTTTCTCTCCTTTTCAGACTTCCCTGCCCCTTATTTTGGCATTCTTGCAAATAGGTTTGCAGAAAAGACTGGAACTCAGCTTTCTGAGGGTGCAAGTGGCAGCCCTGGTGTGTTTTCACGGACACCTGTCTCACTCTTCATTGGTGTTCCATCCAGACGTCATGTGTTTCCTGAAAGCGGCTTCCCACCTTAGGCCTCCAGTGGTTCATCCGTGTCCGGAATGGAACCTTAACTTGGTTCTTTAGGCAATGCAGAAATCTGCATTTGAGCCGTTGCATAACACAAAAATTAAAGATCTCACGTTGAAAGCATTTTTTCTGGTGGCTATTACCTCAGCTCGGAGTGTCTCTAAGCTCCAGGTGCTCTCTCTTCTGAAGAGGGGGTTACTGTGCGTATGGTTCCCCAGCTGTTGTTCCTGCCAGCCTTTAGCAAAGTCTAGTTTCCTTCGGACTTCCAGCGGCTCCGCTTTCTGGATGTTGGGCGGGTTCTGTTGCATTATTTGGCAGCGTCCAATGACTTTTGTCATTCAGATCATCTGTTTGTGCTTTTTTCAGGGCCTTCCAAAAGTGAGGCGGCATCCAAGGTGACCACTATGTGCTGGGTTAAAGAGGCTATTTCCTCTGAGTATGTTTTGGATGGTCAGTAGCCACCGGCCCGGCTTTGAGTTCATTCTACTTGTACGTTGGCGACTTCTTGGGCAGAAGCTCCTGTAGTGCCAGTTGAAGAGATCTGCAAAGCTGTGACTTGGTCTTCTGTCCACACATTTGCTCAGTACTATTGGTTGGCTACTCAGGATGATGCTTCTTTCAGGGCTTCCATCCTTACTGTGGGAGATTCGGCTGCCCACCCTGTTTAGGTACTGCTTTGCTACATCCCACAAGACTCTGGATTCATCTGCTGCTGACGCTAAAGAAAAATAAATTATTTCTTACCTGATAATTTTCTTTCCTTTAGTCGCAGCAGATGAATCCAGAGTCCCATCCTAATGTTTCAGCTGTACAGGCCCTTGGAGCCTTTGCTTCCAAAAGTTTTTTGCTGCTTTCTCTTTGTTCCTTTTCTATTTCCTTGTAGGTAGGTCCTGTTAGGCACTGGATTTTATGTATGCTTTCTGTGAGGAAGGGGTTGGCTTCTGTTCTCCTTTATTTCCTTCTTTGATATGAGATATACTGGATGGCCAGGGAGTATTCCATCCCATAAGACATAGTTCAGATCAGTGCTATCTCCACCTGTTGGTAGACGGACACAACCCATACATCTCTGGATTCATCTGCTGCGACTAAAAGAAAGAAAATGATCAGGTAAGAAATAATTTTTTTCGTTTTCATGGAAAAAATATCAGTGATATATAAATCTCTGTGAGTAATATTTTTGCTAGGCAATTTTTGAAGGAAAAGTACCATATTTGGATTTATCACACACCTTTTTCAGTAGTATTTAAAAGTGAATTACATTTTAGGTAAAAAATTCAAGTTTATTTTTAATTTTTTTAAATCAAAATTATTAGAATCTTACAAAGACAATCTTTGCACAGCAAAATTAAATTAAAGTAAAAATAAACAGCAAAATCCCTTATGTAGAAAACAAAATAAAGAACTGGCAATGCAATCAAGTCCCCAAAAGAAAGCAAAAGAGATCCCAGAAAAGGAAGAGAAGATAACAATCTAGATAAAAATTACAAATAGAGTCAAAAGGTAAAAAGTCACAAGCGGAGATACAAATTTTGGCAAAGATATTCAATATGCTGGCAATATCTCATCTGGAGGCCTGTATAGAAACGTTTTTCTTACAATCTAAAAAGACCCCAAGTGCAGAGTGATGCACTTGGGGTACAGAAACCCAAAAGAGAGATTCCGAATAGGAGGGGAGAGATTAGTAAGCTCAACTCAGGAGAAAGACCTTGAGGTGTTAGTGTCCAAGGATCTGAAGGTGAAGAAACAATGTGACAAGGTGATGGCTGTGTCCAGAAGGCTGCTAGGCTGCATAGAGAGGGGTATAACCAGCAGAAGAAAGGAGGTGTTGATGCCCCTCTACAAGTCATTAGTGAGGCCCCACTTGGAGTATTGTGTTCAGTTTTGGAGGCCGTATCTTGCTAAAGATGTAAAAAGACTGGAAGCGGTACAAAGAAAAGCTACAAAAATGGTATGGGATTTGCGTTGCAAACCGTACGAGGAGAGACTTGCCGACCTGAACATGTATACATTGGAGGAAAGAAGAAACAGAGGCATAGGCGCCCGGTATAAGAGGCTTGGACAGGCTAAGCCTCCCCTGCTGTGCTCTGAGAGGTTTAAATTGTTGATTTACCTCCATCCTCACAGCAGGAGCTGCAGTGAAAGTCCTCTAGCCTTTTGTAAGCAATTGTAGAAATTGGTTTATGGTTTGTTTACCTTACTGCTGGGAGAGCAGGGGGAGGGGGGGGGGGTTGGCTGGGTAGCCAGGGAGATATTTAAGGAGGATGACTTCCTGACCTGCACTGAGAACAGATAGCAGCAGAATCGGACAACCAGACAACAAAGGTAGAAAAGATCATTTTATTTTCATTATAGTGTTTGGAATATGTCCACTTTGAGAATCAGGTGCTCAACATTAAAAGTTTATATTTATTTACTTATTTATGGCATTTTATCCCACATTAAACATGAATTAGGGTGTTTTGTGGCTCTACATGAGAATTGTGATGATATGATCCCTTGTTTCATATTGTTGACAGTCTGCATTTTCCGTATGGGTGGTATATTGGTGTATTAGGTTCTGCCCAGTGTAATATTTATGGTACAGTAAGGTTCTGAGTGTGTTTTTGCACAAAGTTGTGCATAGTGTTTTGCAGTTGAGCGATTGTGCTTAGAATATGCTTTGAGCAACCACTTTATTCTTTGACATATGATACATATCTAATATCTAAATTTAATAAAAGGTATTAATTGTGACATTTATTTATTTTTTTCTGTGTGTTATCAGACAATTATGGATTTAAGCCCCACCCCTGGCCCCACCCCAACCCCACCCCCTTTAGCCTCCCCAAACAGTTGGGCCACCGACCGCCTATGAACAGAGGTAACATGATACAGACGTTCAACTATTTGAAGGGTATTAATCCACAAACAAACCTTTTCCGGAGACGGGAAGATGGTTAGAACTAGAGGACATAAATTGAGGTTGAAGGGGGCAGACTCAGGAGTAATGTCAGGAAGTATTTTTTCACAGAAAGAGTGGTGGATACATGGAATGCCCTCCCATGGGAGGTAGTGGAGATAAAAACGGTAATGGAATTCAAACATGTGTGGGATAAACACAAAGCAATCCTGTTTAGAAGGAATGGATCCATGGAATCTTAGTGGAGATTGGGTGGCAACACCCATAATTGGGAAGCAAAACCAGTGCTGGGTAGACGTTTACGATCTACGCCCTGATCGTGACTGAATAGATACGGATGGGCTGGAGTGTAAATTTTAAGGGGCTTCAACATTAGCTTCAGAACTTTTAGTACAAGAGCAGTGCTGGGCAGGCTTCTATGGTCTGTGCCCTGAAGATGGCAAGGACAAATCAAACTCGGGTATACATATTGTGACAAGGCTACAGCCCAGATGTACAAAATGAAGCAGCAAAACCCTGAACTACATCTCCCAGAATGCATTTCCAGTCCCAGCAGGGGGAGCCCAGGGGATAGGCAAGCTGGCCATATACCGTCTCTGACCACAAGAGGGAGGGAGAATGAAGAAGCCCAGTTCCCCTGGATCCGCAATCAGTATATCATGCCTTCCACCTGTAAGAGGGAAGGGTGGGGTGAGAAGCAGGAGGAGGATGGAGGATTGGATGGATTGGGTGGAAGAGGGGGTTAATGAGGCTGAGCAAGGGGAAGAAAGCAGAATGGAATGGGAGCTTGAGAGTCCTGAGGAGCACAGCCCCTGAAGGTTTGCAAACCTACATTGTTTTGGAATTTATTTTGATTTAAACCCTACTTAAATAGAGAAGCCTGTTTTCTTTTGTGAGACCTGTTTGCTTTCCTGAATGTTGGAAAGTTTGCTGGGAGAATTACAAACCTGTTTTGAAACCTGATTATTTTGAGAGACTCTGTTGAATTTGCAAGGCTTCTTTTTGAAGGAGGACTGCCTGGTGGGAAGAGGGGAAATCCTGCTTGGGGGCAAGTACTGTGTGTTTCCTATTGACTTTGACCAAAAAGGAGGGATTTCAAAAGGACTATTGCATCCCCCTCAGGGATTGGGGCAGAGTCTTTGTGTTTAGTGGGCTGATGTACTAAGCAAGGCAGAACCGCCCTGCCTGAGAAGCCCTAACCCAGGGCTCTGGAGTGAAGTTTGGTTATTAACCTGACAAATAAAGGAATGTTTTGAAGTATCCCCTGGTGGCAGTTTTGTGAAGATCTGGCTATTCGCGGGAGGCGGCTTCCTCCCCCATACTGGAGCAGCGGGCCCGTTTACAATATAAACTATCGCGTACAAAGTAAAATGAGTTTATCTTGTTGGGCAGACTGGATGGACCATACTGATCTTTATCTGTGATCATTTACTATGTTACTCAAGTTATTTTCAGCTGTTTTGGATCCCAGAAAACATAGCTGTGACCTTCCAATTTAATTAGACAGACAATTAACAGGAAAACACAAATAGAATGATCCAGCCAGGGATAATACTTCTTGCTTCAGTTGAAGAAAAGCTCTATGTCTGTCTTGTGTTTGCTTAACAAACATCTGGAAAGATCTAAACATGTTAGCCCAGAAATTCAATTTTTTGCTGACAAAAGTAAAATCTCATCAAGTCTTTATCAGACTCAAAAAGAGTCAGTAATAGAATTGCCCTCTCTTGAATATCATCAGTTGATGTTTCCAAAAAGGCTGTTAAATTCAAACTATCCAATAGGACTTCTCTTAATTTTAAGAACATAAGCGTTACCATACTGGACAGACCGAAGGTCTATCAAGCCCAGTATCCTGTTTCCAACAGTGGCCAATCTACAGTGGTGGAAATAAGTATTTGATCCCTTGCTGATTTTGTAAGTTTGCCCACTGACAAAGACATGAGCAGCCCATAATTGAAGGGTAGGTTATTGGTAACAGTGAGAGATAGCACATCACAAATTAAATCCGGAAAATCACATTGTGGAAAGTATATGAATTTATTTGCATTCTGCAGAGGGAAATAAGTATTTGATCCCCTACAGACCAGGTAGATGCTCCAAATCAACTCGTTACCTGCATGACAGACAGCTGTCGGCAATGGTCACCTGTATGAAAGACACCTGTCTACAGACTCAGTGAATCAGTCAGACTCTAACCTCTACAAAATGGCCAAGAGCAAGGAGCTGTCTAAGGATGTCAGGGACAAGATCATACACCTGCACAAGGCTGGAATGGGCTACAAAACCATCAGTAAGACGCTGGGCGAGAAGGAGACAACTGTTGGTGCCATAGTAAGAAAATGGAAGAAGTACAAAATGACTGTCAATCGACAAAGATCTGGGGCTCCACGCAAAATCTCACCTCGTGGGGTATCCTTGATCATGAGGAAGGTTAGAAATCAGCCTACAACTACAAGGGGGGAACTTGTCAATGATCTCAAGGCAGCTGGGACCACTGTCACCACGAAAACCATTGGTAACACATTACGACATAACGGATTGCAATCCTGCAGTGCCCGCAAGGTCCCCCTGCTCCGGAAGGCACATGTAACGGCCCGTCTGAAGTTTGCCAGTGAACACCTGGATGATGCCGAGAGTGATTGGGAGAAGGTGCTGTGGTCAGATGAGACAAAAATTGAGCTCTTTGGCATGAACTCAACTCGCCGTGTTTGGAGGAAGAGAAATGCTGCCTATGACCCAAAGAACACCGTCCCCACTGTCAAGCATGGAGGTGGAAATGTTATGTTTTGGGGGTGTTTCTCTGCTAAGGGCACAGGACTACTTCACCGCATCAATGGGAGAATGGATGGGGCCATGTACCGTACAATTCTGAGTGACAACCTCCTTCCCTCCTTAAAAATGGGTCGTGGCTGGGTCTTCCAGCACGACAATGACCCAAAACATACAGCCAAGGCAACAAAGGAGTGGCTCAGGAAGAAGCACATTAGGGTCATGGAGTGGCCTAGCCAGTCACCAGACCTTAATCCCATTGAAAACTTATGGAGGGAGCTGAAGCTGCGAGTTGCCAAGCGACAGCCCAGAACTCTTAATGATTTAGAGATGATCTGCAAAGAGGAGTGGACCAAAATTCCTCCTGACATGTGTGCAAACCTCATCATCAACTACAGAAGACGTCTGACCGCTGTGCTTGCCAACAAGGGTTTTGCCACCAAGTATTAGGTCTTGTTTGCCAGAGGGATTAAATACTTATTTCCCTCTGCAGAATGCAAATAAATTCATATACTTTCCACAATGTGATTTTCCGGATTTAATTTGTGATGTGCTATCTCTCACTGTTACCAATAACCTACCCTTCAATTATGGGCTGCTCATGTCTTTGTCAGTGGGCAAACTTACAAAATCAGCAAGGGATCAAATACTTATTTCCACCACTGTAGGTCACAAGTACCTATTTTAATTCTTCTCTGATATGAAATGTAAAAAGCTTTCTGGAATGGTGGAATAGCTCTTTCAGGGAATTGCAAACATTCCCACAACAACCTCTTGAAAGCGCTCGGGGAGGGTGGAGAAGAGAAGGAGTGACACTTAAGGAGGTTTAAAATGTTCATATTTAGGGATCTCAATCTATTCTCCAAAGTTTCAAATTTATTAGGTAGGGCTATAGAATCTTCACACATCCCAACTTTAATTTTATTTAGAGATGTTACCTGCCTGCTTAAATCCCTAATTTTTTTCATGTAGTTCAACTGGGGGATTGGGCGTCCAAGTAGCAGTGCAAAGTGATGCATGTGGGTAAGAGGAACCCGAATTACAGCTATGTCATGCAAGGTTCCGCGTTAGGAGATACGGACCTAGAAAGGGATCTGGGAGTCATCGTGGATAAGACGTTAAAAACGTCTGCCCAGTGTACTGCCGCGGCTAAGAAAGCACACAGAATGTTGAGTATTATTAGGAAAGGGATGGAAAACAAACACGAGGATGTTATAATGCCGTTGTATCGCTCCATGGTGCAACTGCACCTCGAGTATTGTGTCCAATTCTGGTCGCCACATCTCAAGAAAGATATAAAGGAATGAGAAAAGGTGCAGAGAAGGGCGCCGAAAATGATAAAGGGAATGGAATGACTTCCCTATGAGGAAAGGCTGAGAAGGTTAGGGCTCTTCAGCTTGGAGAAAAGGCGGCTGAGGGGTGATATGATAGAAGTCTACAAGATAATGAGCGGAGTAGAGCGGACAGATGTGAAGCGTTTGTTTACACTTTCAAACAACAACAAAAACAGGGGATGCAAGATGAAGCTAGAATATGGTAGATTTAAAACAAATAGGAGAAAGTTTTTCTTTACTCAGCGTGTAGTTAGACTCTGGAACTCGTTGCCGGAGAATGTAGTGACAGCAGCTGGCCTTACGGAATTTAAAAGGGGTTTGGACAGATTCCTGAGGTAAACGTGCATTGAACATTATTCATTTTTTTTTGGTGGGGGGGGGGGCGGGGGTTGCCGGGTTCTTGAAGCCTGGATTGGCCACTGTCGGAGACAGGATGCTAGGCTTGATGGACCCTTGGTCTTTTCCCAGTATGGCGGTGCTTATGTATTTATGTACTTATTTTCCCTTCAACTGAATTCAGTTGATCCTCCATATGACCATGGTCTTCCCTCCAAAGTTGTAACTCTGTGACACATTTTTTTTCTAGTGCTTCCCAGTGGTGTATCCAGAAGGCAATTTTTGGGTGAGCCAACAGGTTGGATGGGTGGGCACTAGATAAACACCTGCCACCTGATGCGTCCCTGCCCCTACCGCACAGCTACCCCACTCCCAATAACTTCAATGGAGGTAGCAGTGCTGGCTTCAGTGGCTGCAGGCCACAATGAGAGCTAGGGGAAATACAAGAGGGTGCACTCATAGTAACATAGTAAATGACGACAGATAAAGACCTGTATGGTTCATCAAGTCTGCCCAACAAGATAAACTCATTTTACATGGTATGTGATACTTTATATGTATACCCGAGTTTGATTTATCCTTGCCTTTCTCAGGGCACAGACCGTAGAAGTCTTCCCAGCACTGTTCTTGTACTAAGTTCTGAAGCTCACGTCGAAGCCCCTTAAAATTTACACTCCAGCCCATCCCTATCTATTCAGTCACGATCAGGGCGTAGACCATTGAAATCTGCCCAGCTCCTGTTTTGTTTCCCAGTTACCGGCGTCGCCACCCCACTCTTCATCCTCCACTGAGCCACAGTCTTCCAACACAAATATGCCCTAAATATTACAGTGAGGCCCTAAAATATCAATACATCTATCAAGAAAACTGAACAAGCCAAATTACTACAGAATACTACATAGAAAATTCATGCTAACAGAATACTTTGGTCACACACAAACACAGAACACAAATCCAAATACTGAATAAGTGACCACAAACATAAACAAATCGAAATGCCAAGAGGCCAGACTTTGCATATCAGCTCCACAAAAATACAAAGAGATGCATTTTCTCCTACACTGTGCAAAATATAATGATAGCACATGCTAGAGATGGTGTAAGGGGTAGTACAATTAGTGCAACTGCCCTTGGCCTCCTAGCCAGAGAGAACCCCAGGCTAGCCGGAAGCTGAAGAAGATACAGCCTGTTAGTAAGCTTTGGGGTCCCCTCCCAAATATCTGCCTTGGACCCCAGCCATATCTAACACCAGCTCTGACAGGATGTACATTTAAAATCTGGCATATTCTAATCACAAAATAGAAAAATAATTTTTTTTTAACCTTTTGTTGTCTGGTCATTTTATTTTTCAAATCATGTTGGTCTCAGGCTCTGGTTTCTAATTCCTTCTGTCTTCTCTTAACTCACTCACCAAGGTCTCCTGTCCATTTGACATTTCTGCTCTCTCCATGTCCACTATCCATCTTCTTCCATCTCTGTGCCTCTATCTTCTTCCATGTTCAGTATCTCTCTTTCTCTGTGTCCCTATATTTTCCTGTCCAGCTTCTCCCCTCTCTTCCTCCCCATGCCAATATATCTCTCTCCTCTTCAACCCTACCCCATCCAGCTTCTCTCCCTCTCGCTCCCCCTCCTTCCAGCATCTGGTTTTCTTGCTTGCTTGATTGCACCCCCCATCCTTCCTCCCTCCCTCCATAGGTTCAGTATTTGATCCCCTTTCATTCATCTCCTTGGTCTGGCATCTCTGTTTCCATTCCCTCCCCTTTTGTGCTGTTCCAGCAGTTTTCTCCCCTCCTCCTCTTCCTCACACATCCAGGAGCTCTTTTCCCTTCTCTCCAGTCCCCTCCCCCTCTTCCTCCCACATCCAGCAGCGCTCTCCCTTCCATCCAGATCCCCTCCGCTCTTCCTCCCATATCCAGCAGTGCTCTCCCTTCCATCCAGATCCCCTCCGCTCTTCCTCCCACATCCAGCAGCTCTCTCCCTTCCCTCCATCCCTCTTCTCCCTTCCAGCCCCCTTCCTCTGCCCACAAGTCCAGTACCTCTTTGCCTTCACCCAATCCAGCCTCGCCCAATACAACATCCCTCGCTTCCTTTCCTCCCGCAAGTCCAAGTCTGGTCTTCTGTGATTGTTGCCTCTTCCTGCTTCTCCCCGCCGCTGCTGCGGTACCTACAGCTTTCATTTTCAGGCCGTCGGCAGCAATTCACACAGGTATTTCCCTGTGCCACATCCAGCCCTTGCGTAAACAGGAAGTTGCATCAGAGAGGGTCAGACACTGCAGAGGTAAATAAAAAAAAAAGAAGGATGTCCATGCCTGGATGCTTCTGTGAGAAGGATGTCCATGCCTGCTATGCCTCCAACACCCCCTTTATTTATGTGGATTTTGGATCACAAGTAGCAGCAGTGGGATTTGAATCAGCCACCTCTGGATTGCAAGACCAGTGCTCTAACCACTAGGCCACTCCTCCACTCCACTCCTTTGAAATTTGGCCATCCCTGTGAGGGGGGGCAGTTCAGGATGTCCAAAATGTTTGAAAGAAGGACGTCCACGCCTTTGCTATGCCTCTGCTGACACACACATACCTCCCCTCCCAGGGACCTGCATACTGCTGCGATGGACCTGAGTATGACATTTCAGGCTGGCAAAAAAAGTTTTTAAAGTTGTTTTTTTCAGGGTGGGAGGGGGTTAGTCACCACTGGTGGAGTCAGGGGAGGTCATCCCCGATTCCCTCCGGTGGTCATCCGGTCAGTTCGTGCACCTTTTTGAGGCTTGGTCGTGAAAAAAAAAGGACCAAGTAAAGTCGGCCAAATGCTCATCAGGGACGCCCTTCTTTTTTCCATTATCGGCCGAGGACGCCCATCTGTTAAGCACGCCCTCGTCCCGCCTTTGGTACGCTGCCGACACGCCACCGGGAACTTTGGTCATCCCCGCGACGAAAAGCAGTTGAGCACGACCCAAATCGGCTTTCGATTATGCTGATTTGGCCGACCCTGAGAGAAGGATGCCCATCTCCCTATTTGTGTTGGAAGATGGGTGCCCTTCTCTTTCGAAAATGCTCCTGTAAGTAGCAACAATATCAAAATGCTTACAAACCAAACACACTATGAATAAATTTATTTCATCAACATATGTAATTTCTGTTTAATTTTTAAAGACAAAGAGCATCTTATATAGCTCTAAAATAAACTACTGGATCTCCTATAGCACACAGCTATTCTAGACCTGAAGCTCTCCAATTTGTTTTAATCATTTGCATCCAATTTCTAATTTTATCTTTTACTTAAAAATGTACTTCTGCAACAAACTTTAAAAAAAAAGACAACAAAACAGCGACTAGTTCACATATCTGAGAATGCAGATTACAGCATTGTAGAGACTTGATCAACACACTGACAGACCCTCACCAAATATAGAACAACAAATTAGAAATAAAAATATTTAGACAAAAATTGAGCTGGGAACCCCAAGAAGATAAATCTAGCACATACTACAACACTGGAGAAAGAAAAACAGAAATGCATTTCCTTTTCTACAAAGACATTTACTATGCACATTTCCCGAAGCTAACATATTCCTTTTAAAGCATTCAAAATAAAATTCTTTTTTCTACCTTTGTAGTCTAGGCATTTTACTTTCCCATCATGTTGGTCCTGATTTCTCTTTTCTGCTTTCCTGTCTGCTGTCTGCTTATTCTCCTTCAAGTGGCTGCTGTTCATTTGTCTTTTCTCCTCTTTCCTGTCTATTCCCTCACTACACCTGCCTCCAACATATTGATCATTCATTTTCAGCTCTATCCTCTTTTTTTTTCTTTTCTGCTCTCTGTCAACTCAAATTTCACCCTCTATCACCCTTCTCCTCCCTTTTACTTTTCAGCCATCTATCAAATTTCCATCTTCTCTCACCCAATAGCTCTCCCATTACCCATCTCAAACCTTCCCCAGCCCTCAATTCTCTTTCATCTTTAATCTAATCCCTATTACCATATTTCTACTCTCTGTAATCACTATCCTTTCATTCGTTTCCTTGCAATCTCCTCCTGGTCTCTCCCACATGATTCCACCATCCTTTCTACCCTTCTAGCCCAGCAACTGTTCCCTCTTTCTCCCCATCTGCACTCTCGTAGCCTGACATCTCCATGTCCCTTCTCTCATCCCTCCTGCTTGCTCCCCCATTTCTCCAGCACTTCTCCCTCTCTCTTCCCTCACTCCCATTGCCCAGCATCTCTCCATCACTCCCTTCTGCTCCTGGATCCAACATCTCCCTCTTTCTCTCCTCTCCCTTTCTTTCATCTTCCTCCATGTCCAAAATATCTTCCTCTCTCCAGTTGTCCACCATCTCTCTCTCCTTCCCATGTGCCCAAAATCTCTCTTCCCAAGTCAGCATTTTTCCCTTCCTCCTGTCCACTACCTTGTCCAACATTTCTCCTCTCTCCCTGTGCACCATCTCTTCCTCCCCTCCACTCCTATGTCTAACATTTCTCCCTGTCTCCCTCCATGCAGCATCTCACCCTCCTCTCCACCCTCTCCTCTCCAACAATTCTCCCCTCCTGTCCCCATGTCCAACAGTTCGCCCTCTCTCACTCTTCATGCAACAATTCTCCTCTCACTCTCCATGCAGCCTCTCGCTCACTCCTCCACTCCTATGTCCATTTATCCCTCTCACCCTCCATGCATCATCCTTCCCCTCCACCCTTATGTCCAACAATTCTTCTCTTTCCTCCCCTGTCCAACAATTCTCCGTCTCTCATCCCTCTCACCCTCCATGCAGCATCTCTCCCTCCCCTCTCACCTTTGTGTCCAACATTTCTCCCTCTCACCCCCATGCAGCCTCTCTCCCTTCCCTCCACCCTTATGTCCAACATTTCTCCCTCTCTCACCCCTCGCACCCTCCATGGCCAAGCAGCATTTCTCCCTCTCACTCTCCAAGAAGCTCCTCGCCCTCCCCTCTATCCTATGTCCAACTAATTATCCCCTCCCCTCCCCTGATCCAACAATTCTCCCATTATGACACCCCCCCCCCCCCCAAAGTATCTCTTATTCCCTACTCCACCTCACACCTTTTTATGATCAGGTTCCTGGCAGCGGCAGTGTGGAGGGAGGCAGGCTGGGCTCCCACAGTCCTGCATCTCCCTCCCTTAAGCATCACTCTTGTGTGAACAGGCCTCTGGCAGTGGCAGCGATTCTGACATGCTGCCTGCCGCTAAGCCGGAAGCCTCCTTTCTGCAGTGTCCCGCCCCTAGTCACAGAAGTGGCCAGGTCGTGGCAGAAAGGAGGCTTCTGGCTCAGCAGAATCAGAAGACAGCATGTGGGAATCGCTGTCACTGCTGGGGAACCCGTTCACGTGAGAGCGACACAAGGGAGGGAGATATAGAACCGTGGGAGCCCAGCCTGATCCCCCTCCACGCCAGCTATGTTAACTGTGCAGCACTGCTGGGTGGGCCTGAGCCCAAACTGGGTGGGCCCTGGTCCACCCGTGGCTACGTCCCTAATCTACAATATGAATGTGTAGCATATATGATGAAAGAAATGAGGATTACTATTGAGGAATACATCTCTTATAATTTATGGTACCCACTGGAGAGACAGCACACAAATTGCTTAATTAGTTCAGCAGAATGTTTTTAAAGTATCATAGAATGCCCAGTTAACTTAGGCATATATCAGCTCTGATTTGTTTGTCACACAGGAATCTACGAAAATGTTTAAGCTTAGTAATTATAGCAAGACAGCTGGAAAAAGAGGAAGAAATATACCTGTTCAACGAAAAGAGCCAGGTGTGTATTGTAACTTGTGAAGAATGAACTTATTTATTTATTTAAAATATTTGTATAACACAAATCTGCATCTGTTCAGTTTGGGATATAGCAGAAATACATAATACAATAAAAATGGTAAAATCAGCAAATCATATCTCCTCCAATGGAAATGAGTGTATATTGGTGGATCACCCCATGCGTGGAACAAACTCCCTGAGCCCATACGCCAGGCCCCCTCCCTGCCCATCTTCAAATCATTGCTCAAAGCCCACCTCTTCAATGTCGCCTTCGGCACCTAACCACCACACCTCTACTCAAGAAATCTAGACTGCACCAACTTGACATTTCGTCCTTTAGATTGTAAGCTCCTTTGAGCAGGGACCGTCCTTCTTTGTTAATTTGTACAGCGTTGCGTAACCCTAGTAGCACTCTAGAAATGTTAAGTAGTAGTAATAGGATAGCATAATCTCTGTTATTCAATGGGAAATAGCTATGTCTTCAATTTCATTTTAATTAATTTATTGCCTCTTTTACCAAACCATGCTAGTGATTCTCAGTGCGGCAATGCCAACAAAGCCCACTCACTTTGAATGGGCTTTGGCGGCATTGCCATGCAGGAATCTCTAGCATGGTTTGGTAAAAGAGGCAGTTAATATTCAATTTGGCTCTCAATTCTAAAAGCCTCTTTATTCCACCACTACACAAGAATAACTGAAAATTTCTTTCTCTGACTACCTTAAATAAAAGTAACTGTAATTTAAATTTAATATGTTGCTACAGGGAGCCTATGAATGGATTTCATCAATGGAATTGCTCAGTCGTCTCACAGTTTTCCTAAAACAAGTTGTGCAGCCACATTCTGTACCAGTGGACATGTACATAATAGTCTAATGGCAGACTCACCAGGACCCAATTAGAATCATCTAGCTGCATTTCTACCAGCGCTATTACTATTGCAACACTTTCTGGGTCAGATAGGATTTTAACATATGAATCAAACTTAACATAGGCTTTATGTGCTATTGCTGTAACTTGTGCTTCCATTCAGATAGTGTCGTCCAAGAGCACTCCCAGATTCCTTACCAGATAAACTACACCACATCCCACCCCATCTATATCTACTCTCAATTCCAAACTATTTGGTTCTGGCACTTTCTACATCAGCAATTTTTACATTGTTCAGTTTGTCCATTCATCTTTAGCCACTGAGAGAGGTGCCATCTGTAAATAGGGTTGGACATTGTTCATTTAGTGTGTGTCATTAATCTTCATTCTTGGTTAGGGGCCATTGTTGTTAAGATGTCTGCTCTTTTGAAAGATTTTGCACTCTCCATGCATGGGCACCTTGCATGCAGTACTACTGCACATTTGCAGCAGAAGTTTGTGGGATTTTGTCTGCCACAGTGCTCTGCCTCTTGACTGCTTGCCAGTGCCCAACCTGATGCTGGTGCCCTGCCTCTGCCACCTGTACCTACCAGTGCCACCAGTGCCCACCCAGTGAACAGAGTGGGGATCACCTGTCTACTAAATGTTCTCCTGTTGGGCATTTTGTAATTTGGGACTAGCAGATGGAGCTGTGGTTTAAACACCACATTCTCTACAACCTGCAGGGGCTGGCCATCCAAAACAAGCATTTTAATTTCAGCTGTGTACCCAACCACTTTGGATGTACCCTGCCTCTTGGCATGGGACATTGTGATAGGATAGCATCTCGTTTGTTCCATTGTAGCTTGTCTCTGTGCCAGGTAGGGCTTGCATGGTAATTACTGTCTGGGGCTTTAAAAGTGGGTTTGCAACAGAATCACTGCTACTAGAGCCTCCCCTTTTCTGCTGTTCCTTTCCTGCTACTAATGCATCATTCCACTGAAGGACTTTCTGCCCCCCTGAAAGCAACACAGCCTTATATTACATTTCTGAATTGTACTTCATAGAAGCGTTGGAAAAATGGCCAACTATTTTCCCCGGCTCATATATTTTTTTACAGTGCAGGTATTGTTCTGTCCCCTGACAGCCTGGCACTAGTTATAATGTGACCCTGAAATGTGTTAATGTCTTCACTGCTAGGATATGTGTGTGAGCAATGCATTGTGTGTAATGTAGTTCACAGACAACGCAACCCCACTTGCTTGTCTGTATAAGATCCGTTACTACTGGTTGTGATGCTGCTTAGATCACTCCTCTGTCTCAGCCAAGCTTGGCTTCTTTGTTTACGTGCCAGCACTTCCTGACCATTCTTACTATCTCTGTCCCGAGAGGTCAGCCAGGTATGACCTTTTCCTCCAATCAGGGGCTGCCCTCTAGAGCCGCCCTTGCCACTCGAGGGCAGGCTTTGTCCCTATTGGCCTTTCTACTCTTTCTTCTCTGAGTCTGTATGAGCTTCTAGCTCGGCCCCCCCCCCCCCTGTCCATGAGGACGACAGGATCCATTTTGCTCCAGGACAAAGCAATGATCCTGTTGCAGCTCTGGAAAAGCACTAGTCTTTTCACCCCGAAAACACCTTCCTAGAAGAGGGTACTGCACTCCCAAACACTAACTCCGAGCTGCCTCTATCTGTGGAACTACCTTTCTTATGTCTGCAATGAGCTGATCCCACTTAAGCTTCTACCTTCTCTCCACTGATACAGCTCATTAAACTACAAGGTTCCTTTGTGCTTATGAACATCTAACTGTGAGTAATCTATGTTATTCAATAAAGGAACTTCAGAAAAGAACAAGAGATTTAGGTGTGTTGATGTGCTAGGGGTTTATACTTCAAGATATTGATACTTATAGCTAAATAACTCTTAAGAAACAGCTATACAAGTCTCGAGAGACTTGACAGTGAAAAGACTAATATAACAGCCAGAGTTGCAGCAGGATAAAAATGTGCAGCATCTAATCAAACAGGAAAGTTAAGCTTGTGGAGAGGCTAAATGTGTGAGCTAAGCTAGCCAGAAAAAGGAAACCTGCCTGCCTGTAGTTCTATGGACACTAATCTGGATGCAGAGGAAACTAGCTGAAAAAGGCAACTTTGAATCTGTTGAATCTATTAGAAGCACTGAATCTGGGAAGAAAGCATAAGATAAATAGAGGTTTAAAACCAGTGACTGTCTGCCTTCCCTGTACAACCACATTTGCAAGGAGCAATTAAGTGAGAAGTACCCTCCTATTGTTTGTCAAGCACCTTATCCCATCTCAAGAGCAAGCTCCCCTTCCCCTCTGCTTCCAGCCAGAGCCAGTAATTGGAGCCCTAAAGTTTCTCAGGACAAGAAAGGTGGGAAGCAATTAGTTGCTAAGAAACAGATCAAAGCAATACCCTGACTTGAGCCACTCCTCTCCCCCCCCCCCCCCCCTCACCCTCAGCAACTCTGCTCATTAACTTATAACTGAAATTGGATACAGTCCTGGTGTGAACAGCTCAAGAAAAAGATCTCCCTCTTTTGAGTCACTGAACAGAGGGAGGCAAGTTTAAAGGAGCAAGCAGGCACAGCTTCACTCAGAGTGAGCCCCCACACATCTAGCCCCCCCTCTCTACACAAAGAAGATAATGGCAGACCTTAATGCTTCACAGACTACCCCAGAGGCGGCAGCACTTGAGCCAGACACACAAGGGCGGCCAGAGAGACAGGCAGAATCAGCAGACCTCCTTCCTCCTCAGGCCCAACAGGAAGTAACAAGAGCCATAGAGGAAACAGCGAATGCAAGCGTAGATATACGAGACAACGCCTCCCTGTGCTCCCACTCTTCGAAGCACACATCCAAGAGCTCAAGATCCTTTAGGTCACGTGCATCAACCCGCTCCAATCTGTCGGCAGCTGGCTCAGCGGTGCATCAGGCACGGATTGCAACGGCAATGGCCAAGTCTCGCCGTCATCACCTTGAACAAGAGGTCGCCCTGAAGCTAGAATTGGCTGACCTAGAGGCGGAAGATACCCACAGGAGGGCTGATTTAGAGGCGGAAGATGCCCGCAGGAGGGCGGCGGAGCGACTCAGCCACCTTTCCGCTGAAGACCCTGCTCGAAGAACTAAAGCTTATGTGATAGCACACACCCCAGCACCTAGCAGAGCAGCGATACATTCAGAGCTAGAGGAGCCCTCCGATCTTGAAGAACCAAACTTACCCTCAACACTGGGAATGCGAACCCAAGAAAGAAAGCCCGAGGTGCGACACATCACGGAAGCTGACTCGCAGCGCACCGACGCGCATGTATATATACGCTCTGATGCACCACCACCGCCTCCAGGGGCATCATTTCAACACTCCGTAGGCAATCAAGAAACACCAAAGCGGTCGCATCCCACGTATATCCCTACAGAGGGCCAGACCAATCCACCAGCAGCGGCCACCACTGCTCAACCCGAAACCTCAACAGGAGACGAGCTAGTGAGATATCTGGCGCGCAAGGATCTGGGAGGCTCGGTACTTACCCAGTTTGACGGCCGCCCCGAGCGTTACTGGGCATGGAAGTCAGACTTCAAGGACGCCATCGCGAACATGAGGCTCACTCCCAAGCAAGAGATGAACATGATGCTGCACTGGTTGGGGAAGGAAACCGCTGTACGCGTATGGGAATTGAAGCACTCCTATCTGAGCGACCCGTCTAAAGGGTTAGAAGAGATGTGGGAAAGACTTGAGGAGTACTACGGGAGCCCGGAAGCCATAGAGAATTCGTTGTTCGACAAGTTGGATAGATTCCCAACGATATCCGTTAGAGACCACTACAAGTTGCAAGAACTGGGAAACCTCCTTCACGAGCTGGAAGCAGTCAAGGCCGAGAATGGATTTCCAAACCTCAGCCAGCTAGACACACCTCGGGGCACCAAAAGCATCTTAGGGAAGTTACCATACGACATAAGGGAGAAGTAGTCAGTAGTCGGCACACGATACAAGGCAGAGAACCAAGGGAAGTATCCTCCTTTCAGTATCTTCACAAGTTTCATAAGGGACATAGCCAAAAGGAGAAATGACCCCTGGTTCATGGTAGAACCATCTGAATCGGGACCGTCCTGGGAAGGGAATCCGTCCAGAACATACAGGAAATCCATTTCTGTGCATAAGACGGAAGTATCATCCTCAACGCCTGACACTCTTCCCAACATGGAGAATGCAGAGGTCCCCAACGAGCAGTGTCCGATACACAAGGCGCCCCATCCACTCAGAGAGTGTCGGTGGTTCTTGAGGGTGCCTTTGAAAGAGTGCATGGAGCTGCTTACGAGGTACAGATTCTGCTACAGGTGCTGTTCTTCCTCAGACCATCTCGCGGAGTGCAGCAGTAACCAACCTATCTGTGCTCTACACCCCAGCGGAGCAAAGCCGTGTATCAACCCTGAAACAGATCACGGCGGGGAGACAGAAGAAAGGTAGGCGACGACGCTCCAAGTCACACCAAAGTGGACGAGGGTGTATGGGAAGACCCGCGAAGGGAGGTCTTGCACCAAGATATGCCTAGCCAAGGTGTATCCCGAAGGGCGACCCGAGGAAGCAGTAAAAATGTACGCTATCATAGATGAACAGAGCAACCGTTCCCTTGCAAGATCAGAGTTTTTTGACCTGTTCAAGCTCCATCAAGCCTGTTCCTCTTACAGCATTAGGACGTGTACAGGAATCATGCAAATGTCGGGAAGAGTGGCAAGCGGTTACGTGATAGAGGCAATAGATGGAAGCGCCAAGTCATGGTTGCCCACACTGATCAAATGTGACCAGATACCAGATGACAAGGATGAAATTCCAACACCAGAGGCGGCATGGAACCACCCCCATCTAAGACCCATAGCCAACCAGCTCAGGCCTGTGGATCCAGACGCTGAAATCTTACTCTTGCTGGGCCGGGACGCGCCAGAACTCTTGTGCATCCATGAATCACGCAGGGGCCCACGTGATGCTCCTTATGCGCACCGTCTCGACTTGGGTTGGACAATAGTGGGCAACGTCTGTCTCAATCGAACAAAGCCAAACATCAAGGTGCTCGCCACCAATGGCCTGGAAGATGAGCATGCTTCCTTATTTGAACCATGCACCAAGCACCTGACCAAAGAGACCCCCGCTTACAAGCAATGGAACAGTGACTCAACACTCTACCGAACCACCTCCACAGCAGATTTGAGTGAACACTTGGGAAGCTCGGTGCTCCACACCACTGAAGATGATGACAAACCGGCCTTTTCTACAGAAGATAAAGAGTTCCTGAACATCATGAAAAAGGAATTCAGGAAAGGCGAGGCGAACAGCTGGATGGCACCCCTCCCATTTCATAAGCCCAGGTCTCGGCTCCTGAACAACAGAAGTTACGCCCTTTCTCAACTTGCTTCACTGCAGAAAACTTTGAGTAGGAAACCAGAGATGAGAAAGCATTTCGTAACCTTCATGCACGAACGTTCACCGCAGAGTCTGAGCCTTCACACAAGGCAAAGGAAAAAGAGGTCCGAGCAAGAATGCTCACCGCAAAGTCTGAGCCTTCACACAGGGTGTGGGCAAAAGAGACCGGAGCAGTCGCTCTCAAGCAGGATATCGGTTGAACTCCCTTGGTCTAAATCAGAGGGAGCCGCACAGCCACACTCCGCATCAGGCGTCGGAAAGGCGCAAGCCAACCAACCGGCAGCGACGTCAGCTGCTCGACTTGAAGCCACAGCAAGAGATGAGCCAGTAGAGTATCTGACCAGCAAAGATCTGGGGAGCACGGAGCTTACCCAGTCCAGCGATCGCCCTGAGCGCTACAGGACGGAGAAATCCAATTCCAAGAAGGCCATAGCAAGTATGAAGCTTACTCCTAAGCAAGAGAAGTACACAAAGCTGCACGGGCTGAGAAAGGAAACAGCCGCACGTGTAGAAGAATTGAATCCAGATCATCCCGCCAAAGACGGTGAAGTACCTATCAAGGGTACAGAACATGGCAACGACAAGAGCGTCTATGCACTACACCCAGATGATGCAGAACCGCACTCTAAACCCGAGTCGAATCATGGCGGGGAGACGGAGGAGGAAAAGGCACCAACATTCCAAGCCACTCCGAGATGCACGAAGGTGTGTGAAGGAAACCGCGAAGGGAGATGCCGCACCAAGACATGCTTGACCGAAGTGCACCTTGAAGGACGACGTGGCAAAGCAGCCAAAATGTATGTTGTCATAGATGAGCAGTTCAACAGGCCTCTCGCAAGATCAGAGCGCCATGACCTTTCGACATTTACCAAAACTACTCCCCAGACAGCATCAAAACTTGTGCAAAGGCCGTACAGACGGCAAGGCAAGCAGCAAGCGGTGATGCGATAGAGGATACGAATGGCGACACCATGCCACGGTCACCCACAAGGGCTGAACGTGAACAGATACCAGATGACAAGGGTGAGATTCCCACGCTACAGGCTGCCCAGAATCACCCTTACCTGAGGCCCACAACCGACCAGATTGCCTACTTGAATCCTGAGAATGCTGAGATCTCGCTCCTGCCGGACAGAGATGTACCAGAATCCCTGGACATCCATGAATCATGCAAGAGCCCACGCAGTGCTCCCTATGCACACACACCCAACTTGGGTTGGACAACAGTAGGCGATGCCTGCCTCAAGTGAACAAGAAAGTCAAATGTCAAGGTACTTCACACCAACGTCCTAGACAGCGGGCGCTCTTCCTTGTTCGAGCCGTGTACCAACCATTTAACCACCAAAGAAGCACCCGCCCAGAAGAAACAGAGCATTGTCCCAACGCTCTACAAAACAGTCTCTCAAGCAGACCTAGGAGAACACCTGAGAAGCTCAGTGTTCTAGAACACCAAAGATGGAGATAAACCAGCCTTCTCCATAAAAGATAAAGAGTTCCTGAGCATGATGAACAAAGAGTTCAGTAAAGATGAGTCATTCCCTTCAGTAGACCATGCCAGAGACCTGAAAGATCCAGACTTGGGTGTGGACACATCTTTGTTTCAACGCCGCCTTGGCCTAAGCTGGGAATTCACCCTTTGGGTCTCCATCCAGCTGCAACAGCGCACCCAATGAAGCATCCTGTTTACAGTGAATAGCCCGTATGATCCACCACCAAGATTTTGCTTCCTGGACCACCCGAAGAAGCACAAGCACAGAGAGTCGCCATCCTCCCATGAAGACCAAAGACTCAAAGACTCTCTCTCTCTTTTGTGTTGTCTAGAGTTGTTGTTGTCTGTCTCTCGTTTCAGCTCCTGTGTGATGAAGAAGATGACCCTACAGCCAGTGTCGCAACTGTGGTCGTGATCCCTCTCTGACTCACCCTTTGTCCCGAAGCTCCCGTTCCTGTCAAGTTTGTTCCAGCATTCTGAATCCTGTTCCCGTCCAGCTTGTTCGAGTATCCTGAACCTGGTTCCAGCCAAGCCAAGCTTGTTAGCTCAGTCCTGCTTGGGAGGCCTGCCTCCTGCTGCCGTTCGATGACAATAAGCCAAGGACTCACGTTGTTCCAGAGTTCGCGACTGTTTGTTTAAAGCCTGGGGTCGTGACAGCTGACAGACAACCTGAATACAGACAATGGACCTTGCATGCTATTAGTTTGATAACGTGCGATAATAATAATAGTGGTATATCCGATACCAGACGGGGAGTGTTCTGTCCCCTGACAGCCTGGCACTAGTTATAATGTGACCCTGAAATGTGTTAATGTCTTCACTGCTAGGATATGTGTGTGAGCAATGCATTGTGTGTAATGTAGTTCACAGACAACGCAACCCCACTTGCTTGTCTGTATAAGATCCGTTACTACTGGTTGTGATACTGCTTAGATCACTCCTCTGTCTCAGCCAAGCTTGGCTTCTTTGTTTACGTGCCAGCACTTCCTGACCATTCTTACTATCTCTGTCCCGAGAGGTCAGCCAGGTATGACCTTTTCCTCCAATCAGGGGCTGCCCTCTAGAGCCGCCCTTGCCACTCGATGGCAGGCTTTGTCCCTATTGGCCTTTCTACTCTTTATTTTCTGAGTCTGTATGAGCTTCTAGCTCCGCCCCCCCCCCCCCCCCCCCCCCCCTGTCCATGAGGACGACAGGATCCATTTTGCTCCAGGACAAAGCAATGATCCTGTTGCAGCTCTGGAAAAGCACTAGTCTTTTCACCCCGAAAACACCTTCCTAGAAGAGGGTACTGCACTCCCCAAACACCTAACTCCGAGCTGCCTCTATCTGTGGAACTACCTTTCTTATGTCTGCAATGAGCTGATCCCACTTAAGCTTCTACCTTCTCTCCACTGATACAGCTCATGAAACTACAAGGTTCCTTTGTGCTTATGAACATCTAACTGTGAGTAATCATCTATGTTATTCAATAAAGGAACTTCAGAAAAGAACAAGAGATTTAGGTGTGTTGATGTGCTAGGGGTTTATACTTCAAGATATTGAGACTTATAGCTAAATAACTCTTAAGAAACAGCTATACAAGTCTCGAGAGACTTGACATGTATTCTACAAGCCTTGATCTTCCAAGGTATAAAAGTGCCTCCAAACATTGTTCTCTTTAACCCCTAACCCATGTATACTTCCTTGCTCGAAATCCTTTGATCTCACAAGGGCATTGGTGGTTAGTGTGTCAGAAGGAACTCAATACTATGGCTAGCATTAGCATCTGTATTAGTAGGAGTCAGTTCCTCATCAGACACCAAACTGCTACCACAGCTGAGATATCACTAGAACTTTCCATTTCTAATTTGTAGATCTCATCATCTGATTCAAAGATTTTATTTAACACAGACTGGGATCTAAGAAAAGAGACATTGCAATGGCTTTGCCTGCTGCTGCTGCTGCTGCTGTTCTTCTACTTCTCTGTTACTTCCAGGCTGAGTCTCCATCTATCTTCCAACTTCTCTATCTGATAACATATGCTTACTTCTGTTTGGGACCTAATACTAGTGGTACTACTGTGAGTGAGTAGCATTCACATACCACAATGGGCACTGGGATCTGACTGCCACTGTCTCAAGCACACAACCACAAACAAAGTTGTGCGCTTTGCCTGGCCTGATGCCTTTCTGGATTCTGTATGTAGTTCTGAGTGCATTTCTGTGTGAGTGAGTAGTGGTGCTGAGAAACATACACTACAATGGGCACTGGTGTGTGATTGCCACTACTTGAAGCACACATTTAGAAACAAAGTTTTATTATTCTGCCTGGATTGATGCTTTTGTGGCTTCTATATGTCTGCACACCCCACAGTAGGCAGTGGTGTTTCGCTTCCATTGCCTGAAGCATTCAACTACAAACAAAGTTGTACTACTCTGCCTGCCTCTTGTATTGTATTGTAAAAGAAAAAATCTCCAATAAAAAAAGAGTTGGTAGACGTGAAAAAGAAGGCCTACACACTGATTCACAAATTGAGATTGTAGGAAGTATGCATGTACTGTGAAACCACTCCCTTGCAAACAGCTCAGGAAACAGGATTACCAGCATCAGTACTTGCATGGCCAAACTTCTGCAGTCACAGAGAAATAAACCCTCACACAGCACAGGATTGCAAATGTTCTTCCCCCACCCCCTTTCACATAATGTAACAGAAAGAGTCATAATTAGCTTGAAGAAACACAGATCTGCAAGCAACCAGTTGGCATACAGAGAGAACAAGATGCATGAGGACAGACCTGGCAAGTGTTAAATTATCAATCAGGCAAAAGGTGGGGGTGGGGAGGGGAAAAAAAAGCAAAGTTCCCTGACCCTACAGTTCTCATAGTGTCCTCTATTTAAGAAGAGTCCACACTATTTTCTGAAGATGACAGAATACATTTTAAAAAATTTTCCCTGTCATTGTTGTGGTTTTAATGACATGAAAATATATGGGTTATGTCATTGACAATTCTGGATATCATCTGCATAGAGATGGTATTCGATCCTTCATCCTCCCATAGAAGCCTCTAAAAGGATGCGTATGTTCAGGGCCGTGCCTAGTGTCTCTGGTGCCCCCCTGCAGACCATCAGTTGGCGCCCCCTGCAGACTATCAGTTGGCGCTTTAAATTTACCTCTCTCTGCCTCTGACGTCTGCGCAGCGTCAGTGAAAGCACTGCCTGTCTGACGTCTCTCCACCAGCCTTCCCTTCACTCGTTCGTTCCCTCTGTGTCCTGCCTTCTTCTGATGTCATTTCCTAGAGGGCGGGACACAGAGGGAACGAACGAACGAAGGGAAGGCTGGTGGAGAGACGTCAGACAGGCAGCGCTTTCACTGACAGTGCACAGACGGAGGCAGAGCGAGGTAAATTTAAAGCGCCGGGGAATCGGGGATGGAGCGGAGGAGTAAGGTTTTTTTTAAAAAATACAACTACGGCGCGACGCCCTTGAAGGCAGGCGCCCCCCTGCGGCGCTTACCGTGTTGGCACGGCCCTGCATATGTTAAACAGACCTTGAGACATGTGACTGCATATGCTTTGGCACAGATAGATTCCCATTGATGTTCCCTCTAAGCTGTGTGGCCATTCACCTTTTTTTAAACTGCTGTGCATTAGGTCTGGACTGCCGTGCAGTAGGGTGACCAGGACTTTTCCCACCTCCCATCCTGCCACCGATGCTGGCTGCTTCTCTAGATCTGCATCAGCAGTGGCAAAACAAGTTAAAGCCATTGCGAGGGCCAATTTATTTATTTTGGTGCATTTCTACCCCACATTTTCCCACAAGTGCAGGTGCAATGTGGCTTACATGAATTCAAGAGGAAACAATACAAATCAAAGATGACACAGTTACAGACAGTAACAGGCAGGGGATGGAACGGGACAACACGAGGGGAAAGCTAGGGGCAAAGCAACCGGCAGATAACCATGCACAGTCAGCAAGGGAGGGAGGTTAAACATAGGAGATATCATTGGGATAAGCTTTGATGAATAAGAATAATTTTAAAGACTTTTTGAACAGCTGGTGGTCGACTAGTTCCTTTAGTTGTCTCGGCAGAACGTTCCAACATTTTGGACTGATGTAGGGGAAGGACGAAGCAAAAAGGGTCTTGTATTTTACATTCCTACAGTTGGGATAATGTAAATTGAGGTAGGTCCTTGCAGTTATTAGCGCATTTCTTGAAGGTAGATCGATGAGATTGAGCATATAGTCAGGGGCCTCTCCATAAATTATCTTGTGCGTTAGGGAGCAAATTTTAAATGTAATACGATCTTTAACAGGGAGCCAGTGTAGTTTAAAACGCAGTGGCTGAGCATGATGAAAACGCGATTTACCCAATATTAGCTTTGCTGCCGTGTTTTGAGCAAGGATGCCAGTCCCCACCCCCTCCAGTGTCATCTTCCTGTTCTGGGGCAAAGTCAGCAGCCGCACATATGCAAAGTCAGCCCCACGATAGCTTTAATTTGTTTTGCTGCTGCTGTTGCTAGTCTGGAAAAGCAGAAGCAGTTGCCATGGCATAGGTTTTGGAGGTCAGAGGGGAGACAAAGATAGGGAGGAGAAGATGCTGAATTGAAGAGGTGGTGAGAGAAGGGGCAGATGTTGGATAGAAGATGGGGAAGAGAGAGTGGGCAGATGTTCCATGGAAGGAGCAGAAAAAGAAGGCAGACGCTGGATGGAAGGGGCAGAGAGAGAATAGCATATGCTGGATGGAGGGGGGCAGGGAGAAAGAGAGCAGATGCTGGACAGAAGAGGGGGAGAGTTAGTTGGAAGATGCTGAATGGAAGGGGGAGAGAGAGGGAAGACACTGGATGGAAGGGGGCAGAGAGTGAGAGCAGATGCTGGGTGGAAAGGGGCAAAGAGAAAAGAGTTGCTGGATGGAAGAGGGGGGAGAGAGCATAGGCAGACTCTGGATGGAAGAGGGCAGAGAAAAGGGGCAGATGCTGAATGGAAGAGGGCAGAAAGAGAGGAGTATATGCTGGATGGAAGGGAGCAGAGAGAGAAGGCAGATCTTGGTTGAAAGGGGGCAGATGCTGGATGGAAGTGGTGGGAAGGAGAGTAGGAAGATGCTGGATGGAAGGGAGATAGGAGGAAGACGTTGGATGAAATGGAGCAGAGAGGGGTCAGATGGATGGAAAAGGGGGGAGAGAGAAGGGAAAGATATTGAATGGAAGTGGGGAGAGGGGGACTGATGCTAGATGGAAAGGGGCAGAGAGAGAGAGAGAGAGAGAGAGGACAGATGCTGGATAGAAGGGGACAAGAAAGAGGATAGTGATAGACTGGGAAACAAGAGGAGGTAGAATAGGAGTGCTGAGGTGAGGTAAAGAGATTGAAAGCTCAAAGCTGTAAGGTAGACACAGTAAAAATAAGGAAATTGAAGAGTGGATAGTAAAAAAAAATTAAATCTGGACAGAGAGGCAGAAAAATATTTTGAAGAAAGCTGAAAGGAAAAGGAGGAATAAGAAAAATGACAGATGAACAGGAAATCCTAGTAAGAGAGTTAAGACGAAAAAGGCAGAAACCAGAGTCAGGGGCCAGCACAATTAGAAAAATGAAAAGACCAGACAACAAAGATAGAAAAAAAGATTATTTTTCGTTTAGGATAAAATAGTGTGGTAGCTGTATAAATAAATGTTAATAAATAGAAAATGGAAATAAGATATTTTTTTATTTGACTAATTTTAATACAGTTTTGATTAACTTTCCTGCTTATTTTTTAAGAAGATCGCCGGCCATCTTCCGACTCAAATCGGGAGATGGCCAGCCATCTCCTGAAGCCGGTGAAATCGGTATAATTGAAAGCCGATTTTGGCCGGCTCCAACTGCTTTCTGTCGCAGAGCTGGCCAAAGGTAAAGGGGTCGTTTCTGCAGGGTATGGAAGGCGGGACGGGGGCGCTGTTAAGACATGGCCATCTTCAGCCGATAATGGAAAAAAGAAGGCCAGCTCGGACGAGCATTTGGCCGGCTTCACTTGGTCCATTTATTTTTAGGACCAAGCCTCAAAAAAGTGCCCTAATTAACCAATGGGCCACCGGAGGGAATCAGGGATCACCTCCCCTTACTCCCCCAGTGGTCACCAACCCCCTCCCACCCAAAAAAAATTTTTTTTAAACTTTTTTGCCAGCCTCTATGCCAGCCTCAAACTTCATACCCAGCTCCCTGACAGCAGTATGCGGGTCCCTGGAGCAGTTCTTTGTGGGTGCAGTGCACTTCAGGCAGGTGGACCCAGGCCTATCCCCCCCTACCTGTTACACTTGTGGTGGTAAATGGGAGCCTTTCAAACACCCCCCCAAACCCACTGTACCCACATGTAGGTGCCCCCCCTTCACCCATAAGGGCTATGGTAATGGTGTAGGGTTGTGGGGAGTGGGTTTTGGGGGGGGGGATTTGGGGGGGCTCAGCACCCAAGGTAAGGGAGGTATGCACCTGGGAGCAATTTTTGAAGTCCACTGCAGTGCCCCATAGGGTGCCCGGTTGGTGTCTTGGCATGTCAGGGGGACCAATGCACTACAATTGTTGGCCCCTCCCATGACCAAATGCCTTGGATTTGGCTGGGTTTGAGATGGCCGGCATCGGTTTCCATTATCGGCAAAAACCGATGCCGGCCATCTCTGACATTTGGCCAGCCCCAACCATATTATCGAAACGAAAGATGGCCGGCTATCTTTTTCGATAATACGGTTCGATTATGCCCCTCTTTGAGTTCAAACCCTCTTTCCCCAGGTCAGGATAGGATACCAGGACACAGTGGTGGCCCTACCATTAGGTCAACTGAGGCAGGGGCTTCAGGCAGCACTCTCCATGGAGTGGCATCTCCCCCTTCTCAACCGTCTTCCCCCCGTTTACCTTCTTTTTCTCTCTCTTCCAAAAGGTGTCATTAATAGCGATTCCCATAGGCTGTCCTGGTGCTGGCATTGGCCTCTTCTCACTACTGCGGCCTGCCTCTGATGTAACTTCCTGTTTCCTCAGACAGCAAAGAGGCCAATGCTGGCGGCAGGGTAGCCTTTGAGAATCGCTGCCAGTGCCACCATTTGGAAAAGAAACAAAGAAGGTAAAACATGGGGAAGAGGGTTGAGGAAGAAAAGGTGAAGATGCCAGACCATGGGGACAGGGGCAGCATCTCATCCCTGCCTCAGGCAGCATATTGCCTTGGGCCATCCCTGCCATGAACTGAGGAGGTTTTGGCCTCTGAAAGTGAATTAAAAATTGTATTTAGTTCAATATAACAGTACCATTTTATCTTCCATTTTTTGTTTTATTTGTATTTGTTAATTTGTAACACAGTGATTGGAACATGTCAGTTTTTGAAATTTACGCCTTCTTTGCCCGATATTTGGCACTATTTAACTGGCCAGGAACAGCTCCTGGCCGGTTAAATAGCACTTGATTGGCTATCTGTGAATATTCAGTGGGAGACAGCTGGTTATTTCCTGCTGAGTATTCACGGTCAGCGCCTAGTAGATAACTGTCTATACTGTACAATATAGCTGGTTGTCCGTGATTATTCAGCGCATCGCTGGCTACGTTTGGCGGCCAAATTGGACCTCAAAAATAGCAGACCTGTCTTTGGCCGGTTTAAACTTAACCGGCCAGCACTGAATATTGACTTGGCTGGTTACGTTTAAAATCAGCCAAAAATAAACCAGATGTTCAATGCCGGTCACCGGAAACGGCCCGGCATTGAATATCCATGCTCAGTGCCAACCACGAGAGGTAGCCTGGCTAACCCCCACAGTCTGAATATTGGCCCCTCTATCTTTATATTTTGCACAGTACGGGGGGGGGGGGGGGGGACATGTATCAATGTTTCTCTTACTCTGGTATTACACTATATTCAGAGACTGGCTTCTTCGGGGTTCAGTTTAATTTTTGTCCATATATTTCTATTTTTAGTTTTGGTTACTTATTCTATACTGGATGAAGGGCTCTCTGTGTTCTTCGTGTATGAAGGAGATATGGTTTTCTGTAAGCACTGACTGTGCAGGATCGATCTGTATTAATCTGGGATGTTCAGATTTCCGATAACTGTATTGATGTTCTAGTGCCTACTGTGTAGTGTTTATGGTGCTGCCTTTTCTGAAGTAGACCCCTTCTGTGACTCGTGGAAATTACTGGTATGGTAGAATTGTTCAGTAAGTCCTGAGGGACATTTCTATTGTTTTGTATTATTTCATAGTGTGTCTGCGACTGGATTTTGGATTTGGATTTAGATCACACCTTTCTCAGTAGTAGCTCAAGGCAGGTTGCATTCATTGTATTTTCCTGTTCCTGAAGGGTTTGCAATTTAAGGGGGTCTTTTACAAAGGTGCAGTAGCATTTTTAGCATGTGCTAATAATTAGTGCATGCTAAATGCTAGAGTTGCCCATAGGAATATATATTTTAGTGCTTTCTAAAAACACTAGCTCACCTTTGTAAAATGACCCCTAAGTTTTGTACCTGAGGCAGTGGAGGGTTCAGTGACTTGTTAAGATCTCAAACAATTGAATCCTAAATTTCTGTCTGTAGCCATTAGGTGAAGCTAATATAGATAAATACTACCTGTATGAACTGTACTTAATGTTTGGTAATTCAACAGTAAACTAAAGACTAGCAGAGCTGAAAGCTGGTAGCCATTTAGCAACCTACCAAAAACATTGATAGGTAAATTATTTTAAGTTTGCCAGTAACCTCAGGATTTCTTTTATAGTGCTGCTGAACATCACTGTTCACATGACCAACAGGAAGATGCTGGACTGGGGAGCTAGGGCTGACTGGGAGCCAAGTGTTAAAGAACCTGCATATATTTCCGGAGTACTGCAAATACTATTCAGTTGAATATGTTGTAGTATTTTGCCATGCATTATTTTTATTTATTTTTGTACATAATTCCTGGCGCGTATACAGTGTGCATAACACCATCAGTAACAGAGGTACTGGGGGAGGCAGCTGGTAGACAGTGAAGGGGGTTCTTCCCTTCTCTGTTCAAAAGTGCCCCTACTGTCCCTTTTTTTTTTAAAGAGTGGTGCTCATACAGGGGGAGCAGGGTTCCTCTAAGCTCCGCTAACATCCTGTGGCTGAATAAAACTCAAAGTAGATATCAACATCTAGTTAAAATACAGGTAAACAAGTAGGAAAATCATACAAAGCATGGCTCATGGAAATTCTTTCCAACCTCCCTGTGAGTGGTTATGTATGTATGTATGTGTGTGTGTGTGTTTTCAGCAGGCCACCACCTTCAGGCCTTCGTGCAGGTATGAACTCGGCTGACCCTGAAAGGGCCCTTCCCTGGACACTCCCAGAAGCAGACTCCAAAAATATGCTTAAAACCGCTTTATTCCATCAGCAAGGCCAAGACATTTCCTCTTCCAGACACAGTGCTTGGTTACAGCACATATCACCCCTTGTTCCTTCCCCCCGCTGGCCACAGTTTCTGGATAATGTTTAAATCATTCACTGCTTCACCAGCATGGCCTGATTCCTGGACACAGTTTTAAATCACTCACTGTTTCACCAGCACGGCAGTGTTCTGAACACAGTGCAAGTCACTCACTGCTTCCCCAGCATGGCATGACTTCTGGACACAGTTTAAATCACTCACTGCCTCCCCAGCATGGCATGACTTCTGGACTTAGTTCAAATCACTCACTGCTTCCCTAGCATGGCCAGGTTCCTGGACACAGTTCAAGTCACTACCTGTTTCTCCAGCTGGGTCTGACTTCTGGCCACAGCTCAAATCATTCACTGCTTTACAGCATGGCACCTCTCTCCCCCTTTTCCTCCAGGCTTTCTCCAGCCTTGAAGAAGGTTTGTTATGAAGCCTTTCAACTTCTTCCCTTGTACCTAAGCTAGAGCAGCAATCTCCATGAGCTCACTTCCCCAGTCATCTTGGGCTTGGATCTCCTCTCTGACCTCTTTCTCCCCTCCCATTCCATGGGCTCCTCTCCCTTTATGGTCCCCAGCTGGTCCTCTCCTTCCTGATTATTCCTCCTCAGCCAATCCCCCTCCTCTCCCTCGGGATCCTGGAACTTGTAGTTCCCTTGCTGCTCCCTTTGCTTGCCCCCAGGGCTTTGCAGGGGTTCTTGAGAACTGTAGTCCTCCTCCCTTCTCCGGCTCTTGGGAAACTTATGCCTCCATGGGGGCGTGGCTTCCCAGCCCGTAGGATCCTGGGACTTGTAATTGGAATCCCAGGTATGAAACCTACCCATCTTGCTCCTCTTCCGGATCCCTTCTTCCCTGACCCTCAGGGGTTCCTCACAGTGTGTATGCGCATGCTCAAATGTGCATGTGTGTATATCTGTGTTTGTATCTGTAAGCAGTTCTCACAAGCTACTGTAACGGAAAATTTTTGCTCATGTCAACTCAGTCCTTTGCTCATGAAGTAACATTTCTGCTCACATCAACCGAGTCCTTAGAGGGAACATTGCTTCCCATTGATTTCTACCAACTGATATCTATTTGTAACATAATAACATTATGTTGACTGATAAAGATAATGGTTCATGCAGACTGTCCATCAAGGTGGCCAGAGTTGTATCTGGCAATCTGTACAGATTCTACTTCTTCATGATTAAACATTGGCATCATAAACAGGGCAGTCAGCAATTTACCACCTTGCCAACCTCATATAGGCAGTTATATGATGCAATCTTGGAACATAATACCGTGATACAGTTGCTTTCCATCCTAAGAATGTTTTCCCCTCCTTCCCTTCTCCCCACTAACTACCATTTGCTAATATCAAATGTATGACATTACCCCTCCCCTTATAGAGATACGCAGCACCTACAGTCATAGCATATGCTTTGATTGCCAGTCCTAAGTATGAATTGCTGTAGTCCTGCAGCTGGTTAAATTTGCAGTTAGAGATTACATTAAAGAAACTGCAATATTTATTGGGAATATTTGATTTTAAAGAAGAAAAGCTAGATTCTAGCAAAACGTTATTTTGTTTCAAATTGTTTAATAGCTTGCCCCCCTAGAGAACATTTTTATTTGTGGTACTTGGCTGAATCGGTGGGAGGCAATCACCTGGATCAGAAGAAGGTGGACTGGTGTCTGCATAGTGAAACACAGGCTACTTTGAAACATTCCTATCCATGTGCTCTCCTTCAAAGACCTGAACAATAATACTGCTATGTGCTTTCTGATTTTTTAAATTCTTAATATCTCAACTGCCTGGCTATATGTTTAGATACCTATCTATTCTCTGGACCTTATTGCTTAGTTAAATGGTGCTGTGTATCTATATTGTGGTGTACTGCTCTATCTACTAACCTAGACTAAAAGAAACAAAAATAAACTTTCACCTTTCTCTCCCTCTCTGGCTCTAGTTTTTTATATTACTAACTCTTGCTGGATTTTCCTACTGAACTGGATTGCTGGATTGGGCTACTGACCTATAGACAAATTCTGCAAGGTTTATTTTCCATTGCTAGTCCTAGGTAAGAGTAGCTAAAAGAGAACATTTTTAATTGTGGTACTTGGCTGAATCAGTGGGAGACCTATAGTTCTGCTGACCCTCCCCATACTCCACCCACCCGCCCACAGGCTTGCTACTTATATATAGACAACCCAACAATCATAAATAATACATCTCGGTTACAGGTATTCTTACAGATTATTAACCCTATCATAGTACACCTGTTCATACCAATTTCCTACCAATCAAGATGACTTCTATTCAGAGTAATAATTGTGGTGTGGTTCCAAGGCACATCATCTGTAAGCTTAGGTCTTGCCCCATCTGTCTTCAGCTTGCTAGCATAAAAGATGAGCTCAGCAAACTTAAGCAGGAATTGGATGCAATTAAAGCAGCTTCCATCACTACACAGAATCATACCAATTTACCACCACTGCCTCAAAGAATAAAACAACCGAGGAATAGATGGGTCACAGAAGGCTCAAGCAGATTATGATATGTGACATAGAAACATTTGTCCTCACAGTTGCTGCCCTTACATATTTTTTTTGCTATATTAGAGCATTGTGATTAGAGAGCTGCACGGCTTCCGTCCCCGCGGGAATCCCGCGGAACCCGCGGGATTCCCGCAGGGACGGAGGCAGTTCCCGCGGGGTTCCCGCGGGGATGGAAGCAGTTCTGTGGGGTTCCCGCGGGGACGGAGGCAGTTCCTGCGGGGTTCCCTCGGGGATGGAACCAGTTCTGTGGGCTTCCCGTGGAAGTGTAAGCTGCACCTGCACCAGCCTCTCATCTACCGAATACCAATTTATTTGAGTGCTGTCTTCTCCTCCTCCTCCACTTCTTCCTTGCTTTAACAGCATAAATGTGGAAAGTCTTCCATTAAGGAGGTGGTAGAGTCACAAATGATGACGGAATTCAAAAAGGCGTGCTAACCTTAAATGGCTGCATGTGTGTGGATATGTCAAGTGACAATTAGTTGGCGACTCTGGCTGTGATGAACTAGAGCTGATACCTGGCAGACTTGTATGATCTGTGTCTCATACATGGCAATCTGGTGTAGGATGGGCTGGAAAGGGCTTAGGCAGCAACTTCAGTGGCTGGAACATGAGACCAGTGTTGGACAGACTTTTATGGTCTGTGTCCCACAAATGAGAACATGAGTAGGCTGGAGTGGGCTTCGATGGCAACTCCAGCAGTTGGAACATAAGGATGGGGCCAGATAGACTTCTGTGGTCTTTGTTCCAGAAACACGAAAGAAAGACCATAATCAAGTATATAATATCACACTCATTGATTTAATGATGAATTGATCATGAGTGTGACTATTGGGCAGAGTGGATGGACGGTTCAAGTCTATTTGCTGTCACTTACTATGTTACTATTAATCCTCTTTGCTCCCAGGCTGGTGCACAGACCTCAGCTCTGACACAGGCACGAGAATCAGATGTCACCTGACCTACTGGCGCGTGCATGTGGCGACCTCTCAGCACACACTGCCAGTGAATCAGAGACAAATCTTACATGTGCGCACCAGAGTGTTCCAAGTTCCAACTTCCGTTCCTTCCTTGCCTACAGTGCTGTGGCTCAAATCCAGAGAGAGACTGAGGGAGCTGACTGGAACTTTCTTTTATGTACTATTAAATTCTTACGGGGATGGGTGGGGATGGGTTAAATTCTTGCGGGGACGGGTGGGGACGGGTTGGGATGGTTTAAATTTTTGCGGGGATGGGTGGGGATGGGTAAGATTCCAGTGGGGATGGGTGGGGACGGGTAAGATTCCAGCAGGGACGGGCGGGGATGGGTAAGATTTCTGTCCCCGTGCAACTCTCTAATTGTGATGCTGAAGAAAAAAGAACTGAGGTAGAACCAGAACCAATGTTAAAAGAATTTTAACAATGATACTCATGAACACCACAAGACCAAGTCAGGCTTAAAGCAGTTTTATTTCTTGCAAGGAGTCTGCCCTCCCCATACCTTCCCATTTCTTATATACCTTTTTAGACTCTTATCTACGTGCAGCTGTACATGAAGCATATCTTTTAAACTTGGATGAACATGTTACAGTTTTAGACCATTAGGAGGTTTTATGTTTCAACTTTTTTATTATCAACAAATTTGAACAATCAACATATTCATCATAGCTGAACATACAAATATCTCAATATAGTGAACTCTAATTATACATGGTATATCATTTGTCATCATGTTTAGTTCCCCTAATTCCCCTCTTCATGCTTAAGTCTAGCTTAGTTCCCCATTCCTTCCCCCATCCCCACCTATTCCCCCCCACCCCCCTCCCCCATACAAGCATTAGCGTAAGTTGTATGCATCTACAACTAGCAATGATGTTCACAATGTGTTGAGAATAAGGCTTCTTCCCCTCTGGGTCAGTCCATCTAAATAACATCCCCATACTTTTAAAAAACGAATTCTCTGTTTGCAGGAGCCTTTAGCTTCTTTCGCCTCCCAAGTCATTAGTTGGTGTACTTGATTACGCCAGTGCCAATATGTTGGCGGATGAGTCGAGGTCCAGTGCTGCATAATACATTTCTTCGCAACCAAACACAATTTCCGATGAAGCAAACCTCGTTCAGCACTTAAGCGTAATTGTCCACTTTGCACCTCTAAGAGTTGATGTATTGGATTCAAGTTAATGTGGGTCTGCATTATACGTGACATATAGGAAATTACTTGCCTCCAGTATCTCTGTATTGCCATGCAGTCCCACAACGCATGATACAATGTATTTTCTACCCTATTGCATTTCAAACAAATAGTTGAGTTAATCTCCCCTGACTTATAAAGTTGAACCTGAGTGAAATACGCTCTATGAAGTACCCTAAATGCACATTCCCTAAGATCTGCTCCCCCTACTGTACGTGGAATACTTCTGATCTGTGCTAGAATATCCCAGGACCCTAAAGTTCTGCCCACATCTCTCTCCCAACGATGCCGAAGCTGAACCAGCTCTTTCCCGGGCAGCAGTTCCCATACCTTCTGGTGTATATTGGATATGGAGGGGGCATCTTCAGCAATCTCTTCAAAAAACTTCCTAACCTTGCTCCCCATCTTCATATTTAGTGCATCTGTACTTAAAGTTTGCATGTAATGTTTAAGCTGGTAGTACGCATACTTGTCTCCCCAACTCTCAGTCGCCCCCCCCTCCCAGGATTTGTGAGAGCTCCTTGAGCTTCCCTTCTACCCCCAATACGTCCGCTAAGCATACTATTCCCATTTGCTTCCACCTGGCAAAGATCCTATTCTCTATTCCTGGCACAAACATCGGATTACCATGAATTGCCAGGAGCTCCGTCCCCTTCGAATCTCCCCCCAACAATTTTCCCAAGAATTTCCACGAGTCTCTAATGGGCATTAATAAAACACTGCGTCTAAATCTTGATGGGATCATATTTTTCTGCATATGCATTAATGTTACAATGTTGTATGGTCTAAAGAACGCTTCTTCTAACTCAAGCGGTGTGTGTGCGTGGGATAGAAATATCCAATCTCTCACCTGTCTGAGAAGGCAAGCCTTACTGTAATAGGCAATGTTAGGTATCCCCATTCCTCCATGTCTCCATCCTCCTAGCATAAATCGATATTGGACTTTGGCCTTTTTCCCAACCCAACAAAACTTCATTATAAGACGATAAAAGTATTTTATATCTTTCTGTAATATCATTAATGGCAATGTCTGTAAAGTATATAGCCATCTCGGCAAAATCACCATTCTGATAAGACTAATCCTTCCCGACAATGACAACTTCAGAGTTTTCCATCTATCCAGTTGTTGGGCCGTCTGTTCTAATAATTTATTAACATTCAGCCTATAAAGCTCTGATGTTTTAGTTGGTAACAAAATACCAAGGTATTTAAAATGAGCAGTTGCCCACTTCAATGGAAATGTTCCATTCCAATTGCGTCGGACATCGGAGTTAATGGCCAACACCTCTGATTTGTCTAAATTCAATTGAAATCCGGAGTAATCTCCAAATTCACTGATTATCTCTAGTAGATTTTTCAAGGCATCCTTTGGTTTCGTGAGGATTACCAAAAGATCATCAGCAAATGCAGCCATTTTAAACTCCTGATTCTGTATTTGCACCCCTGGCACTGCTGGGCATTCATGAATGTCTCTAATTAAAGAGTCTAAATGGAGTGCAAAAAGCAAAGGTGATAAGGGGCACCCCTGTCTGGTTCCCCTACTAATTTGAATTTCTTCTGACACGTTCCCATTAACCAACACTTGTGCCCGTGGAGAACAATACAGCGCCCTAACCGCCTGCATAAATCTTCCCTGCAAACCATATGCCTCCATCACCGAGTATAAAAATGGCCACTCTACTCTATCAAAAGCATTTTCAGCCTCAAAGCTTATCATGATGGCCTGTTCCTTAGTATACTCCAAGTGTTCTAAAGATGTCAAAATGCGTCACATATTTTTTGCGATCGAGCTCCCCTGCACGAATCCCACCTGTGCTTCATGGACAATATGAGGTAACACACGTCCCAACCTATTTGCTAACATTTTTGCAAATAACTTCGCTTCCTGATTGAGAAGCGAAATAGGTCTATATGAAGTTAAAAGCTGTTCATCTCGCTTAGGCTTTGGGAACACAATAATCCTTGCTAAATTCAGGTGTTCAGGCAATCTACCACCCTCAATACATTCATTAAATACCTTGGTCAATATGGGAACTACAGAATCCCCCATCATTTTATAAAATTCCGCTTTATATCCATCCAGGCCTGGTGCTTTACCCGATTTACTGTGTCCTATAGCCCATGTTATTTCATCTGCGTTAATCTCAGCATTTAATAGTTTACAATCAGTAGTACTCAGCTGTGGTATTTTAATACCCTGCAAGTACATCTCTCCCTCGAGTCCCTCTTGATCTGCTGCAGTATATAAAGTCTGGTAATAGGTTTGAAAGGCCGATCTAATCTCTTGATTAGTATGCAATAATTGTCCTCTATTATTCCTAATAGTGGTGATAATTCTAGAAGCATGTTTAGGAGCTATAAGTCTTGCTAGAAATTTACTTCCTTTATTTCCATGCTTATATAATTGAAATTTATAATAACTTTGTGATTTCATCTCCCTGGCATGTAATAAGGAATTCAGGGCCGTCTGTACCGATATCACCTCCTGCCAAATCAGAGTACTTGGGGTTGAGCCATATTGTCTATTTAATCGTCCTAAACGCTTTTCGAGTCTCAGAATTTCTTGGTCCCTTGTGCGTTTATACTGGGTGACATAGCTGATAATCTCCCCTCTTAGTACTGCTTTCGCAGCTTCCCACATGGTGGTACTACTACTCACTGAACCCTCATTATGATGTTTATATTCAGCCCATTTGGTTAACAGATGTTCCCCAAATCTTGCATCCTTCACCAGATATGACGGGAATGTCCAACCCTGTAATCTATCCTCGTCCCCCCCTCCCCTCCAGGCCATATGAACCACTGAGTGATCTGATATAACACATGGATCAATCTCTGCCTCTCTGATATCCGTAAATAGTGTGCATGATATAAGTAAGTAGTCAATCCTAGAGGAGGAGCTATGGGCTCTGGATTGATGTGTATATTCTCGTTCCGTAGGGTGTAACGTCCTCCATACATCAATAAGATCTAACGTAGTACTAAAATCGGGCAGGCCTCTGGTGCATTTCCTACTAGAGTTTGTGGACTGGTGTGACTTATCTAATATGGGATCCCATGGCATATTAAAATCTCCTCCCAGCATCATAGGCAATGCTTCTAATTGTGTAATCTCCAAAAGCAATTTTTTGTAGAATTTAAGATCTAATACATTAGGTGCGTATATACTACCCGATAAAACTTTGTGTCTATTGATCGTAACTATGCTAAGAATAAAGCGGCCGTCCGGGTCTTTAACAGTCTTGTGAGTCTGAGACACTATCCCTTTTCTAAGGAGAATTGCCACCCCACCCTTACGACCAAGAGCTGCAGAGGCCAAGCAATCTGCCACCCACCATTTAGTTAACTTAGAATGCTCAATATCAGATAGGTGTGTTTCTTGAAGGAATACTATATCAGCTCGAATACGCTGTAAATGCCACAATATCCTTGATCTCTTAATGGGCGAGTGTATACCCCCCACATTCCAAGACACTACTTTAATCATTTATCCACCAGCTCCTTTCTTATCATCCATTGGCCACATCTACCGCCCGAGAAGAGCCAGCCCAGCCTCCAGCCCCTCTCTCCTATTCCATATCCCCTTTCCCGAAGCCTCTTCCCTTCTTCCTGCGTTAATAGTAGATGCATATGTACATAAGCAACATTCCCCCCCCATCCCATCCCCCACAGCTCCTCATTCCTACCCCCCTTCTAACCCCCCTTGTCCCGTAGGTGTTCCTGTAGAACTAGGTCACTTCCAACGCTCCTCCCCCCCCAAGAACCCGCTCCTTTACCCCCCTAATATCTGGCATCCCCTATTTCCTCTTTACCATACACCAATTTCTCCTCCTACTTCCTATATCCTCCCCTGCCCACTATGTTATTCATCCTACTATCATGTCATCCTAATAAACCTTAAGTCCCTAGATTCCCTATGTATATTCCCCCCACCCTTTATTATGTTACATGTGAGAACAACTTAAATCTTTTTAGAACCCATTGAACATTTCTTTTTCTTTTTTTTTCTAGTTTAATATCTTTTATTGGATTTCAACATAATACAATAGAAGCAAGAGCTCACCACAGTTCAACAAGCAACAGTTACAAACATGGCAAAACTGGAGCTCACATTCAAGAAACAACTATCCACAACATGAAACACATTAAGAAAAAGGGGGAAGAAAGAGGAGGTGGAGAAATTAAAAAAAAAAAAAAAGGGAGGGGGGTGCTGGAGGATACAAATCCAGACATGGAGCATGCATAGGCCACAAAATACATCAATTCAGTGCTTAACTCTGTACCGAAGCAAAATAGGACACCAATGGCAGCCATTTTTCCCTATAGGAAGCGAAGCGAGAAGATTTCTTCGCCAGATGTAATTCGAATTTGTACATTTGGAGCAATGAGCTCCACCATTCCTGATAAGTGGCCTGATGTAAGGACTTCCAGTGAGAGAAGATCACCTTCAATGCCAAAGAGACCATGGCACCAACAAGAGCCCCCTCACCAGGAGTTAACTGACCCCCAAAGGACTGTTCCCGAAGAATCACAAATTGATTAGAGATGGAGCCAGGGAGGGGAAAAATGGCTACCAACTGGGACCAGACTTCTGACCAGTACTTATGAAGGCACACACATTCAAATATAAGATGCCTGAGAGTACCCGTTTGGGAGTGACAAGACCAACAGACAGCTGGACTAGAGGGATTAATAACATGCAACTTATACGGCGTCCAGAGGGATCTATGCAGAAAGAAATACATAGACTGCGTGGTGGTAGAAGAGTTAGAGCACCTGAAAAGGGACTTCCAAAGCAATTCCCACAGTTTGCCAGAAATAGGTTGCTGCAAGTCTTCCTCCCAGCACCTTCGCAAACCAATACATTTAGTACATTGAACATTTCTGTTAACATTTTCCTATTATTATAAACTTTTTTCTCAACATAATTATTCTGGCATTTCTTACACTATAAGGTCTCTGAATCGTCAGATCTCTTATGATGGTGTCAGCTTCTCTGGGATGTGCTACAGGAGTCTCTGATTCCACTTGCTATTAAATCTGGTCCATAGTAGAGCACGCTCTTCTATTCATCCATAGTTCAATCTCAGTATGAGTACTCTAATCGCAGTAGCGTTTAGCATGTCCAATTGATTTTCTTAGTATATCTATTCAGGTGTTCCTTACATTATAAGTCCCCTGAATCTCTAATGGTGGTGTCAGCTCCTCTGGATTCTGCTGTAATAGTTCTTATTCCTCTTAGTATGAAATCCATTCCTCTTAGTATGAAATCCATGCTCTTAGTATGAAATCCATAGATCTTGTTCTTCTGTTCAACCAATTTGTAATCCAAATAAGGGTACTCAGTTCACAATAGCTGTTAGTCCATCCGATTAGGGCCATCAACTTGAAGCTCAACCAATGATCAGGTCATACTTTGGCTAAGTTTCTCAACCAGTCTTCACTGTCACATTCCTCCCCAATACCGTCCGCTCTCAGCAGCTCATAATCAGGTTTCCCTCATCTTGATGGTTCCATGCTCACCACAATGATTACTGTCTCATTCACCTTAAACTGGGTGAAGCCGGCTCTTCATTTCCCAGGCTCTAGTTGTTTCATAAAGTCCTGCGCTTCCTCCGCTGTATTGAAAATCTTGATGCCCGTTTGATGATTGACTCTCAACTTCGCTGGGTATAAGAGCGCAAATTTGATCTTTCTATGCACTAACTCCGTGCAGATTGGTGAAAATTTCTTCCTTTGCGCGGACACAACAGCCGAATAATCCTGGAAGCAGAGCACTTTTCGATTCCCACTATGCAGCTCTTTTCCACTGCTCGATTCTAAGCGTGCCCAGCATCTCCGATAGCTGTAATTCAGCGGCAAGCCAGGTTTCTAAGAAGCTGCACAAATCCCGTTCTCCGTGCTCTTCAGCCAGTCCTACAATTCTAAGATTGTTTCGTCATGATCTGTTTTCAAGATCATCGATCTTATCCTCGTAAGTAGCTATTGTTTTTTCAGTTGACTTACTTCAGTTTCCACCGTCGTCACATGATCTTCAGTGTCACTGACCCTCTGTTGAAATTGCACCATGTCCGTTTGTATCTGTGTTACGCTGCTCTGTAGGGATTCTAGCTTAGTTTCAAGCGAGCTGAGTTTTTTCTCCAATATGGCTTCAAGCACTTGGGTGACTTCCCCGACAATCTCGGCGGCCCATGCGGATCCCACCACCGAGCTTCCCAGGCTCGCCGGCGCCGCCATTTTGTCTTCGGTCGTCTGAGTTTTTTCTTTGTCTTTTTGGATCGATTTTGAAGTCATTTTCCCCTTCTGCTACGTGAATCGCTTCTCCTCTAGTTTCTCCTTCATTTCCCACCTCGTTTGGGAGAAATTGTTACAGGTTGCAGTGGTTTTTTGCAATTATTCCCCGGGAGAAGGCAGGAGCAACTCGCCTAGCGTCTGCTCCTAGTCATAGCGTCACGTGACCTCCCCATTAGGAGGTTTTTACAAGCTAGCCAAAAAACGTTTCTAAGAACCTTCAGTTCTTCTTGTAACACACAAGGTCAGAAGCTGTATATGTAAAAAATGATTAACCCAATACTTTCTTTACATTTCCCTCCTGTTTATCATTGCTACATATACTTGCTCAAGTCTCTAGGATAGATTCCTCTCCAAGACATCCTCCTTTGTCTTGGAAATTCATGTAGAGTCTGTTATATACCAATGGGAGATATGTAGTCCTTAAAGGAAGCCTGGCTATTGTCCTCATTATCAGGCTCTTCATGCTGGTACATAGTCTTGACTCTGGAACCAGTTAAGATGATATTTATGGTTCTGTCTTCCCGTCAAGTTGACCCGATGATCACAGTATGAGTCTGGGAGTGGCTTCAGATTTTGTCGCTTTCCTCGTCCTTTTATAGAGAAGCAGGTATAGTTACCTGGGTATGATGCTACTACTGGTGGTTTAGTCCTTCCTTTAGTGGGGGGGAAAAGGTGTGACATCATAAGGCATGTTCCATTAGGTCTATAACTGCTGTTATATAACTGGATCATGCACTGCAATCCTTCAGGATCATCAAGACTCGATCTGAAGGGTATGGTCCCCAAGGAAGGTCTTGCTTTAGCACACTCCACACAGACTTGTTTATTTTCCCAGTAGTATAAATTACTCATGCCATCCATTCATTCATTTTTTTCTTTTTTTTTCCCCTGGTAACCTGTTTCTAGTCCCAGTTTTTCTTCAATTGTCAGATTTGCAAATCTGATTATTTTGGGCATGGGAAGTCTGAAGTCATCTCGAGACATATTTCCCTCCAATATTTGGATCCAATGGGATCAGTCCCAGAGACGAACGCTCTTACAGCGTATAAACGTTCATCTGCCTTCTGAGGTGTTTGTAAAGTAATTAATAGTTTATTGCAGTTTGTCTCATCAGTACACTCAGACACTGCCTTCTTTATGATGGAAAACCTGCTTTGGATCTCGGTATCATCTTGTGTTCTTAGTGGTGATAGCCCCAAGGTGTGGAGATCGTACTCCAAATAGCTAGGTCCCATATAGTGCATTGGCAGGTTCCGGGAGTATTTGTGGGAAGGAAGCACACCTACTTGTCAGACCATGTGAATCTCGCAGCTGCCTCTCATCCTCCGCAGCGAGTTAGTTCACAAAATCTATTTCCATTGTGCTGGTCTGGCCTTCGTAAAAGGTAATGTTCTTTGGGGGTTCAGGAAGCCCCTTTCGTGCCCATTCCATGGGATCAGTTCCTTTGTGTAGTACTCGGGCTGCAGCAACTTGGCATTTTTCTTGAGTGTATGTCTCCTGCATCTGATTGGAATAGTCCTGGAAATTATTTCTTTTCTGGTCCCCAGGATTTGATATCCTTTTGACTGTGTCTGTAACCCGGAATAGGAGGATGATAAGAGCTATGCCACAGATTGTTCCTAGGACCAACCTGATTGTTATCTGTCTGTCGGTCAGTCTTGATTGTTCTCCTCTTTTCCAGTCATCTGAGGGGACTTCAAACTGTAGTCTCAGTCAATTGCACAGATGGGTCTTCTGGATCTGATGTTAAGGCCTCCATTTCGACCCTAAGGTCTCGCTTGGGTTGTTGTTTTCTTCACCAGGTTTGAGATGAGGTTTCCTATTGAAGCACCTCCCCTTTGTAGCCGGGCTTACCCTTGCGAGAAGTTGGTCTACTCTGGTTGCCTAATCTCAGCTCCAGGTTCTGCTACCTTCTTGCAGTGTGATAGGTGTACCCAAGTACTTCGTTCAGCTATTTTTACAGCTGTGGGGCTACTCAGGAGTACTTGGTATGGACCTTCCCAGTGGGGTGAATCCATTTTTTTCTGTTGATGACCTTAATAAGGACCCAGTCTCCTGTTTGAACCTTTCCAAGCTCAATATGTCCAGAATCTTCAAACTGATCTGGAATGGCATTAGACAGAGAAATTTCTTTGTTAGTTAACATTTTCTTCATATATGTCACCAGCGATTCCTCGGCCTCCTCATGACTTTTTTTTCCAGTGAGGCAAACTGAGGGATCATATACTGCCTTCCAATCAGAATTTCAAAGGGAGTCAATCCCGTTTTCCCTGCTGGTGTTATATGCATATACAAGGTGGCCAAGAGAAGGCAGTATATCCAACTCTTTCTAGTTTCTGCCATTGTCTTTCTCAATTTGCTTTTGAAGATTCCATTGCGTCATTCCAGCAGTCCTGCCGACTAGGGGTGGTAGGCACAAGGGTTCCTCAGGTCAATAGCCAATTGTTTCCCTATGTTCACAAAATGGGGACCATTGTCACTATAAATTCTTTCTGGAATGCCATACCATGGTATGACTTCTTTTACCAAGGCCTTAGCCACTGTCAGGGCATCTTCTGTTTTGCTTGGATAAGTTTCTACCCACTTTGAAAACATGTCAATGATTAGTAAGCAATATTTCTTGTTTTCACATTTATTCAATTCAACAAAACCCATACATAAGTACTGAAATGGGTACTTTGGGTGAGGGAAGGTGCCCATTTGGGGTCTGAGTCTTCCCTGAAAATTGTGCTTAGCACAGAGCATACATTGTGAACAGAAAATTTTAGAGTATTGTGAAAACCCGTATGCTGTGAATATTTTCGTTACTATTGTTACCATCCCTCCTGTTGAGACATGGCTTGGCCCATGGCTCACTATTGCAGCATAACGGAACAAATATTTTGGTAATATATATATATATTTTCAGTAGATAGGTAAATGTCATCTACAAGGGTGGCTCCTTTACCTATCCAAGATTGTTTTTCTTTTTCTGGGGATGCCTTCTGCATCTGGCGTAGCATTGCCAGATCCAGGAAGGTTGCGTTTTTATCTATCTGGAAAAGAATGTCATGTAAAGGAGCAGATAGTGCAGCTTCTCTTGCTGTTTTGTCTGCAAAGGCATTTCCTAAAGAAATGGGATCTGTATACCTAGTATGAGCTGCACACTTACAAATGGCTATCTGTCTAGGAAGTAAGACAGCGTCCAGTAATTGAAGGATTAGATTTTTGTGATTTATTTCCTTTCCTGTGGAGGTGACCATGCCTCTATTTTTCCATTGCTGTGCAAAGGTATGGACAGTGGAAAAAGCATACTGACTATCTGTGCAGATGTTGACTGTCTTGTTCTGCGCTAGTTTACAGGCCTCAGCCAGGGCTACCAGTTCTGCTGCTTAGGCTGAGTAAGTGATTGGTAATGATGCCACTTTTAAAATTTGGTCATGGGTTACTATTGAGAACCTTAGTAGCATATTTCTTGCAACATGATATAATACATGAAGACACCAGAACAAAAGAAGAGCAATATAGAGAAAACCAAATACTAAGTAGGAGAAGAAGAAAATTGTGAACAATTATGGACTCTTTCTTATTTTCTTCTAAGAAAGAGTCCATAATTGTTCACAAATAGAAAGCAGTCCAGGAAGTGTCACTTTTAAAAAAAGTTAATTGCAGTGATAGACATACAGTCCTGAGGACAGAGGAGACTGCAGTGGTCAGGCTTGGTTCTGGAATTCTGAAACAGCAGTCCTAACACAATTGCAGCGAAGACTAATTCTGGTAGTGGTCATACAGTCAGGGATCAAATGATGTGATGTCCTGCTTGTAGTGGAAGGTGTCAACTAAGGTGAAAGGGACAGTTTTATGAACCTGAAAAAAATGACTCCAAACAATAAATCAATTAAACAAAGCAGGGCAATGAGGACCTCTGTCTGGGATAACAATTCACTTAATGTCTGTGTAATCTGTTGGATTGGTCGTGAGCCCTTGAGCCCAGGCCGAGACCCACTGATAGCAGAGGCCAAGGCCTAGGGGAGGCCGACCCGCCACTACACACCCCAGCAATCCAACACCCCAAGCCTACCCACACGCAGCACCTCAGGAAGAAAGGGAAATAGCCATTCAAGCGGGCCTCACGGCCGAACTGGAACCGATACACTCAGACCTACTCATAAGGGCCTCACGGCCGAACTAGAACCGATGCACACCCAGGGAGGGAAAAAAGAAACAAAGGAGTCCCCATGGGACCCAAGGTGCCAGCCACGCACTGAACACCAGCCACAGGGCGCAGGAAAACCCAACCACGGAGGCTCCACAGACCCAGGACAGAACCCCCCCAGACTACAAGGAAGGACACCAAAGGAACCAGAATGGGGTGCCACACCCCCCCAGGGGACTAGCGCAGGAAAGGAAAACTAATACAGGAAGCACCCTGTAACCACAGGAGGATACGGAGAAAACAGCTAGAAGACCAGGCTGCCACAAGGACACTGCAGACAGGAACCCCCCAGGACAGAAGGGAGAGTGAGCTAACTAACAGCCACAAAAGCCAGAGACAGGTACAGGAAACAAAAGGTAAACTAGCCCTTAAACCAGAGGCCAGAGGCAACGATACAAAAGGGATGAAGAAAATCCCCTGTCTAAAACACACAGAAGACAGAGTCAGAGACACAGTACACAAGGGGTTAAAATTACTGAACCAGAAGTCAGAGGCAGGAACAGGAGGAGGAAGATAACTGAATAAACAAACAACCTGAGGGAAGGCCCGCAGACCGCAGCCTGCCGAGTCAGCAGAACTCAGCAGAACGGGGCAAAGCCCCCACTGAGTAAACAAAGTAGCTGGCCTCCCACAGAGAACTGCAAGCAGCGAGGGAGAGCCCCAACTGGAGGCAAGTGAACTAATTATTCACACACACGCTGACAGAAACGAACACAGACAAAGGAAACTAAACAGCAAGTGGAATACACACACAGACACACACACACACGCTGCCACGAGGTATCCCAAACAAAGGGAAAGTAACAGAAAGCCCTGAACAGGGAATACAGATTCAAAACCGGAGTACAGAACAACGTTCTGACAGAGAACTGCAAAGGCTTTAGCCACAAAGAAACGTAACGCCAAAGCAGGGGAAGCAGGAACATGTAGGCTTAAGTACTAACCACTGACGGCAGCTCAAACCCTGACAGCCAATCAGGAAGGAAGTCCACACCCCTCCCCTGCCAGACTGGCAGAATCATAACAGTCTGGTCAAATCCTTAATAAAATGCCATTAGCTCAATTCTGTACTCAGATTTTATGCTTTATACAGATCTAGTGATAGTTAATTCAGAATAAAATCAATTGCTATTCTGGCCTTAACTAAAAGAATATATCATAATTCAAATACATATTCCTGTTCAAACACTTCCACATATGTTCACTTGCACAGACCTTCTAACTAACTTACAGTGTACTTTCTAGACATGCTGCTTAGTATATTAGCGTGCACTCCTACCATGTGATTATTCACAATACATAGTAGCATAGTAGATGACGGCAGAAAAGGACCTGCATGGTCCATCTAGTCTGCCCAACAATTTAAACTCATCTGTGCTACTTTATGTGTTTACCTGACCTTGATTTGTTTCTGCCATTTTCAGGGCACAGACCGTAGAAGTCTGTCCAGAACCAGGCCCACCTCCCCCCACTGGCTCTGCCACCCAATCTTGGCTAAGCTTCTGAGGATCCATTCCTTCCGAACAGGATTCCTATATGTTTATCCCACGCATTTTTTAATTCTGTTACCGTTTTCAGCTCCACCACCTCCCACGGGCGGGCATTCCAAGCATCCACCACTCTCTCTGTAAAAAAAAACTTCCTGACATTTTCCTTGAGTCTGCCCCCCTTCAATCTCATTTCATGTCCTCTCGTTTTACCGCCTTCCCATCTCCGGAAAAGGTTCATTTGCAGATTTATACCTTTCAAATATTTGAATATCTGTATCGTATCACCCCTGTTTCTCCTCTCCTCCAGGGTATACACGTTCAGGTGTGCAAGTCTCTCATACATCTTGTAACGCAAATCCCATACCATTTTCGTAGCTTTTCTTTGCACCGCTTCAATTCATTTTACATCTTTAGCAAGATACGGCCTCCAAAATTGAATACTCCAGGTGTGGCCTCACCAACGACTTGTACAGGGGCATCAACACCTGTACATTCAATATGTCACAAAACTTGCACATTGGCAGCAAATAACTTTTACAATGTCCAAACATCTCAGTAACCTTTCACATAGAATTACCCAAGAGTGAATGGGAATTTTCATCCATCTTCTTCACAATTGGACTCTCTACAATTCAAAACATAAATTGAAATCTTTATCAAGGTAGTTTTCTCTTCATAGGGTAACCAGGTGTAGGCACATTTCATTTTATAGAAAAACATATTATGGAAAAATAAAAATAACATCAGCATCTGAATTTTAATAATGCAAATTAGTGAAAAGAAAGTTCTACACTTGTCCTAAGAAAACTAATTAATAGCTTGCATAACAAAGAAGAATAGGGCAGCAAGTAATAGAAAACAAAGCTGAGAAAAGACACAGAAAGTGAGAGAGGAAAAAAAGTAACATTCCAACTGTTTACAATGAGTATCTAAATGGTAGATATGTGATTTAGAAGCATCCCTCTTGTGACTGAACCAATGAAGTAAACAAGTAACTCTCCCTAAGTTAGGGGGAAATGCTTTCAAATTCAATCAATATAAAACAATAAATTAAGAAAGTTTATCACTGGCATAACAGTTCCAAATAGGAGATTGAACAACCTATCTCCTATATGGTGAAAAAGAATGCAATTTAAACAAATTAGGGCGAACTAGGCAGTTGCCTAGAAAGGCACTGTCCTTGGTTGTGGAACAGCACAAAATACTGTCATGCAAAGTACATGAAAAACGAAACAACTTCATAATCTAAAAGCACATCTAGATACACTCTTCCTGGGATTTATTTCTCTGAAATCTCAGTTACCTGGAGTACAGAACATACATAGATAAACACATTGGATATTTCACTAGACAAACATTTCTTGTACAAATCCTAATGAGGTAGATACATCAATTAGGCAAGAAATATTCTGCAAATCTTATGAACAAATTTGGAAATTATTTCAAATATAAATCACATCCTTCCTCTGCTATCATGAATTGGGCCCTGAAACACGAAAGCAGTGGGAAAGAATACTATAAAAGAAAAACAAATTTGGTGTAATGTAAAGATAAAATGCAATAAAAGCAGCCGTAATTTGCACAGCCGGCTAAACCCATAAGACTTGCATAAAGTTCTTAGAACGCTAACCGTTAGTGTGCTCAATCAAGGACAAATGAACATGGCTAACTATACAGGCAGCTGATATGTCCCTGAAAGAGAGCACAAACTGGACTTCTCTCACACCCACACATAGCAAAGGAACGCAGTGTCTGCTTCATAATGAATATATATCTGCCCAGAAGCGAAGCAACCCCTGTTCAAAAGAAAGTGCTTTGTTGTTTGTTTGTTTTTTTTAATCAGCTGCACGAAATATAAACAGTGAGAACAGGAAAAAAGTTCTATCTCGTTTTCTCAGAAAAAATGTAACAATCACAATACCGTACAAATGGATACAGACTACTTATGATTGAAAAATAAATATATCCCTATTTACACTGCAAAAGAAAGCCTCAAGAAACCTGGACAGGTTTAATTACTAGCAGGTCATCCTCCTGTGTGTTACTCCGATCCACTGGTCGTGAGCCCTAGGCCCAGGCCAAAGTCAAAAGGGGTCTAAGAAAGGCCTGGGGTGGACCGAACCGCAACAAGACAATAATAGTACTCACCCAGAACTCCAGGCACCCAAGGAATGGGGCCGAACACCTCCAAGGAAAGGGAACTACAGACGACGTTCAGACTGCACCAGCAGATAGGCAGGACCCAGATACTGAAGGAGGAGACACAGGAACCAGCTAGCAGCAATAGGGTACTGCATGTGGTGAAGCAGGAACAAAATACTGGAACAGCTAACCAGGACTTCACCTGCGCTTGGCCACCGTTCCCCAGGGTTGAGCCCCTGGGTGCAGGCAGCCGGCAGGACTTGATGGACAAACAGTGGAAGCAGAAGTTGAAGCAGGCAAAGCTGAACCATACTGACAGAAACAAGGCAGACCAGGCAGAGCCCAGCACAACAGGGAAAATAGGAAAACTTAAACCAGAAGGGAAAATAGGCAGCACACAGAACTCCAAGGCACAAACAACCAACACATCCAGGACTGAGGCCCAGATGCATCAACCAAACGTTAAAAAATAAGAATCGTAAAAGTGATTAACGATTTTAAAACAACGAGGAATGCACTACAAAAACACTCCAGAAATGTTCGGATCGGTATTGCAAAGTAGGATGTATCACAGAATCGTTAAACCCGTCGTTAATCAGTGCCTAAAGCATGCGCAGAGCAGCCCAAGCGTTATGCTGGCTGCTCTGCACATGCCACAAAGGCCCAGCTGTCAAAACAAAACAAAAAAACCCCACAACTTGTGTTTCGGGAGGGGGCAAAGGCACTCGTTATGAGCGACCTGTATGGACGCCTTGCCCCCCACCCGCTGCTCCCCGCTTCCTCTCCCCCCCCCCCCCCCCCCCGCACGAAAAATCTCCAATTTTAGCAGCCCTGGGCCGGCCCTCTTCCCTTCCTGTATTCTCCCACACTAGCTCCGCCTCCTGCCATGCTCCGGTCCCGTGCCCCGCCCCTGCCGCCCCCCCGTTTGGTCATGGCTGCCGCTCCCCCCTCCAACAATCCCCCCCCTTTGCCTTACAGGCCCGTGCAGCGCCTGTCACCTCTGCTGCACGGGCAAGAACAGCTGATCGGCGAGTCAGAAGGCCTTCTCAGACGTCCCTTCTTTCTTCCTGGGCCCGCCCTCCTCTACGTCAGAGGAGGGCGGGCCCAGGAAGAAAGAAGGGACGTCTGAGGAGGCCTTCTGAGTCTTTTTCCCTGGAGCTCATTCTTTTTCTGCACAGGGCTTGCCTATTAAAAGCAGCAGGACAGGGAGCCAGTACCTCTCTAGAATCAGCAACTTTAACCTCAGAAGGTCTCTCGCTTTTAGATCCTGCGCCCAAATGTCCCCATTGTGATTCCCTCTCTGAGGAAGAGTCTGAAGCCCCCTAGCCCCTTCTGCCTCGGCGGGGGTTTTCATGGGTGTTACTCTTGAGTTTCAGGAGCTTCTGGACTTTGAAGAGGGGGAGCTGGTTAGAGATGAGATGGATGATCCCACAGCATAGGGAAGAGCTACCTTCCTTTATCACCAAAGCTCTTAAAGTTCTTAATATTTCTTCGCCTGACCTACCAACTCCGGCCTCTTCAACTCCGAAGATGACCAGCACCAAGGCGCCTCCTTGGTCTTTCTCGGTGCATGCGGCTATACAGGAGATAGTTTTAGTGCAGTGGGTAACATCGGACGCCACGTTGAAAGCATCTAAGGCTATGTCTCAGTTATATCCATTGGAGCCATCAGAGCTAGAGAATCTTTGTCTTCCTTGTGTGGATGCTGTAGTGGTGGCAGTCACTAAAAAGACCACCCTACCGATGGAAGGTGGCATTACCCTTAAAGATGTACAGGATAGAAAATTGGAGTCCTCCCTGAAGTTGTCTTTCGAGGTGTCTTTGCAGGTGGCCATCTGCAGTTTCTATGCGGCTAGGGCCTGCCTTAGCTGGGTCCAGCAGTTTGCGGATGCTCACCAGGAGACAGGCCCATTCCCAAGGAATTCCCGTATGTAGAAACTGGGTTAGCATATCTGGTGGATTCCTTGTACAATTTAATTTGAGCCTCGGCTAAGCAGATGTCTTTGGTGGTCACGGCTCACCGATTATGGTGGTTGTGTCACTGGGCGGCGGATACCGCTTTTAAGCTGCTCCTTGTCAAACTCCCTTTTAAAGGCAAACTACTGTTTTGGGAGGATTTGGGGTCACCCAGACACATCTCAGTGGTCTCACTATCAGAGCAAACAGCCCTTTTGGGCTGACAAGTGAGCTCCCGACTCCTCCTTCCGACCCTCCTCCATTTCCCGCCCCGTGCAATGATGGGACGCTGAGTCACTCCTCAGATCTCATTGGTTGTCAGCTTTCCCTATTCTTCAAGGAGTGGACCCACCTCATGTCAGACAAGTAGGTCCTAGATATTATTCAAGAAGGCTACAAATTAGAGTTCGCCTCTCCCGTCACAGATTTTTTTCTTGGAGTCTCCGTGCGGAAATTTGAGCAAGCAGGAGGCAATTTTTTCGACTCTACGGTTGTTGCTGGATTTGGGAGCCATGGTTCCATTTCCTCCCAATAAATGGCAGACAGGCCGTTATTCTATTTATTTTGTCATTCCAAGCAAAAAGGGGACACGTTCCAGCCAGTTTTCGAACTCAAGACACTCAACAAGTTTCTTAAGGTTCAGAGCTTTCGCATGGAGACATTGCACTCCGTTTTAGTGGCTATTCATTCCAACGAATTTCTCACAACTTTGGATCTCAAGGAAACCTATTTGCACATTCCGATTTGGCCTCATCAGCAGTTTCTTCGTTTTGCCGTGCTAAGCCACCATTTTCAGTTTCGAGCCCTCCTGTTCAATCTTGCCACAGCTCCTCAGACATTTTCCAAGGTCATGGTAGTGGTGGCGGCCTTCTTGAGGCATCAGGGGTTCCAAGTTTATTCCTATCTGGACAATTTGTTGATCAGAGCCTCCTTGACTGAGGAATGCATGCAAGACACATCAACAGTTCTAGTGTTGCTGCAGTTGTTGGGATGGGTCATCAATTTTTCCAAGAGTCAACTGGCTCCCACACAGATTTTCAAGTGTCTGGGGGTCTGGTTTGACACAGCTCAGGTGAAGAGTTTTTTTGCCGGAACGCTGTTTTCTCAAACTGCAGTCACAGATTCTTTGGCTTCTTCACTCTCCAGCACCTCGAGTTTGGGATTATGTCCAAGTTGTCGGATCCATGGCTGTGACTTTGGATGTCGTCCCATGGGCCCGGGAACACGTGTCCATTGCAGCAATCTCTTTTGACTCGATGATCCCCAGTGTTTCAGGATTACGGTTGGGTGCTCCATTGGATGGGGAGTCGGCATACTGCAGCATGGCTTGGTGGTTGAGGGACGACTCCTTACACAGTAGCCTCCTCCTAGGGGTGCCGAAGTGGACAGTGTTATTCACGGATACAAGCCTAACAGACTGGGACATGCATTGCCTAGGCCAAGTAGCTCAGGGTCAGTGGTCCCTGGAGGAGGCACAGTGGCCGATAAATCGATTAGAACTCCGAGCAGTCCACTTGGTGATGTTTGAGTTCCAAGTTCTAGTGAAGGGCAAGCCAGTGTGTGCTTTCTTCCAACAATATGACAGTGGTGGCTTACATCAACCGACAAGGGGCATGCGCAATGCAGCTCTAGCTCTCAAGGCTCACCTTCTCGTTCGTTGGGTGGAAGCGCATTTACAACAGCTCTCGGCAGTGCACATTGTAGGAGTTTGGAACATGCAGGTGGATTACCTGAGCAGGAATGTCTTGGATCCCGGGACATGAGAGCTGATGGAGTCAGCAGTCTGGCAGATGATGGACAGATGGGGCTTTCTGAGCATAGACCTCATGTCGACCCACCGCAATGCCAAGGCTCTGAGATTTTACAGCAAAGAAATTCCAGGGTGGAAGGCATAGGTGCACTTTTTCAGCTATGGCTGGCAGACCTTTTTCTGTATGTCTTTTCTCCATGGCCCATGATAGGCAGGGTTCTTCAACGAATTCATCACTACCCAGGTCAGGTGGTCTTCGTCACCCCAGAGTAGCCACATCGCCTGTGGTATGTGGCTCTTGTTCACTTGCAGATAGATGCTCCCCTTTGATTTCTTCTTCGGCCTGACCTGTTAGTTCAGGGACCAATCCAGATGGAGGATCCCTCCCCCTTTGGTCTTACAGCTTGGCTATTGAGCTGGCAAAGTTGAGAAAGGTTATTTGCCGGAAGTAATTGTGACTCTTTCAAGCGGAAAAGTGCTCCACCTCCATGGCCCTCGAGGGCGGGACAATGAGAATGAACGAATCAGGAAGAGCTTCTGGGTTCTGCTAGAGATGTCGGGGGGACTCGGGAGGGGAGGAGCGCTTTCAGTGATGCTGCTGTGCTGGATTCCTGCGACGGAGGGTAAATTAAAAAGAAAAATGATCCTTCCTTGGTTGGGGGGAGAAGAGGATGGCAGGGGGGACAGGAGGGTCGCTGGACATGGGTGGATGGCAGGGGAGGGGGGTTTCTGGACATAGGTGGATGGCAGGGGCGGGCAGGGAGGACAGGAGGGTCGCTGGACATGGGTGGATGGCAGGGGAGGGGAGGGGGGTTTCTGGACGTAGGTGGATGGCAGGGAGGACAGGAGGGTTGCTGGACATGGGTGGATGGCAGGGGAGGGGGGTTTCTGGACATAGGTGGATGGCAGGGGAGGGCAGGGGGCACAGGAGGGTCGCTGGACATGGGTGGATGGCAGGGGAGGGGGGTTTCTGGACATAGGTGGATGGCAGGGGAGGGCAGAGGGGACAGGGGGGTTGCTGGACATAGATGGATGGCAGGGGGGACAGGAGGGTCGCTGGACATGGGTGGATGGAGGAGAGAGAAGAAATGCTGGACATGGATGGAGGCGAGGGAAGAGTGAGGAAGGAGATGAGGTGAGGGACAAGGAAGAGAGGAGAAAAGTGCACATGGATATAGAAAATAGGCAGAAGCTGGATCCAGTGGACAGTCAAGTCTGCGGAGGACCCAGCTTTTACTTACGGATTTAGGGCAAGAAATGAAGAAGAAAGGCGGAAAGTAAAGAAATAAATGGAAAGGAAGCCCTGGAAACGGAGTTAAGAGGACAGATAGCAGCACAATCGGATACTGAGCCAGCATGATCAGAAAAACAAAGTCACCAGACAACAGAGGTAGAAAAAACTATTTTATTCAGTATTTATTAATTGGAATATGTCAGTTTTTGGAAATGTGCATCTGTGATATTTTTCATATAAGTTTCAATTTTTGTAGTATTGCTGCATGCTGATTCTGACTTCTTGGGGTTATTTTCCAGTTCAGTATTTTGCTTTCATGTGTTTTTCAGGTGTGATCAAGGAAGGTGCAGTATTCTGCTAGCGTATAGTTTGCAGCCATTTTTGTTTTTTGTTTTTTTTTTCACTAGGTTGTGCACTGGTGTTTTAGAGCCCGGTGTAATTACAGCTGGCTTTCCACACCACTCATAAGGTTGTAGCTCGTCCTGTCCTTGGAATTAGTGCTGTTTATGGTTTCATGATAGCATTGTGCTTATTATTTCAATCAGTTTTTTTGTACAAGTTTAGCATCATTTGTCTTTATTTGAAATTTCATAAATAAAAAAATGTTCTAAATATGGAATAATCTTATCAATGGGGTGGGGCTAGGGTGGGGGGGGAGCCAGGCTAGGGTGGGGCTATGGTGGGTTGGGGCTAGGATGGGGCCCCACCAAATTGGTCTGCATAGGGCCCCGCACTTGCTAAGACCGGCCCTGCACACACTTTGTCTCTCTCATATTCTCTCTCTGACACACACACTCCATCTCTCACACACACACTCTCTCTGTCAAACATACACACTCCGAGGAAAACCTTGCTAGCGCCCATTTCATTTGTGTAGAAAATCAGCTCTTTCAGGCACAGCTCACAGGCTTCTGCCTGTGTGAATGGATCTGAAACTCTAAAGAGCCAGAACCCCTATGTTTTTTGTGTGTGTGTTAATTTTAAAATAGCTTAGCTTTTATCTGTATGTGCCCTTTAAAGCAAAGAGGAGAAAGAGAAGGAGGATGAGGGGTCGATACTTTTGTTTTACAACCTAAAATGGTTGTCATTCAACAATCAGTCTGTCATGCTTAAAAACAGATGGACCTGACTCAATTCAGTTTAAAAATAAGCACAAGGTATCCTTTTGAAAGAAGAAAAAAGAAAACAAATACCTATTTTCTTGCCTGTGAGAAAAAAAAGGTTAAGCTGCACTCAATCCTCCAGCCTGTAGGGAGCAGTGTTGTTTTTTTTATGTCACTTCCTGTTATGTGACCCCCATCCAATATGGCATCCATTAGTACAAATGAGAAGTGATGTAGGTTGACCAGTGGTGGCTGCCATATTGGAAAAGGGGGCATGTCTATGATGTCACTTACTTTGATCTCACTAAAAGTGGTGGGGTTTGGGGTAGGGTTATAAAAAAGGGGCAGGTTTTAGGGCACAGCTATGCATATAAGGCAGGTTTGGGTTAAAGTTATACAAAAAGGGTGAGGCTATGACCATATCTGTGGCATCATCAAAGGGGGAAGGTGTGGATAGGACTTAGACCAGAAGTAGGTGTGGCTTGGGCATGTTCTTGCTTCTGATTGGCTGTTGGGGCTGGAAGTGGGCATAGCCATCTGTCAAAATATGCAAATTAGCTTTGACAAATGCTGGTGAGATTCACTACTATTTAGGTTGTTTTGGAGGGTAAGAGTATTTGGAAGGTGAGAATATTTAGGGAATGAAGGGTTGGTTGGGAAGGAGTAGTTGTGGGGAGGTAGTAAGCAATTTGAAAGGAGAAATTCCCCAACTGCTCTGTGCTGCAGAAGTTGGAACTGCTTCTCCCAAAGAAATGCATAGGGCCATTTTTGGTAGTGCTTATTTCTCTGGAATCAACAGTCAAATCTGACTCATTTTTGAATTGATATGTCTTTTCACCGATTCTTTCTGCATACCAAATTTGATACCATTTCAGTAAATTTTTGGAGAGTTATTCCCAACACCTTTTGTATAACTCTTTACTACTTTCATGGGGTTAGAAAGAATAAAAATAACTGGAACAATATGACTGTTCTTAGGTTCCCATCTGTGCAGCTTCATACATTGAAGAGTGTAAGACAAACTTGGGGATTCACATACCGTTTTGGTCCATTCAAACTTGTTTTATTACTTTTTATTCTTGCTACAGCTGTCTTCATTATGCCACTTCCTCATGTGCATGAAACCCTCTTCCCTAAAACTACATGTGGAAAATGCAGTAAAATTAGAGGATCCTCAAAGCAAGGAAATGGAACTAGAATGGGAATCTAAATTAGATCAAGAGGTAGGAAATGTTTATGCATGTATAACACAATATGGGCACAGAGAAATAAAATTGTATAGTAGGTACATAGGGGACAATTATACAGCTCTGTGTATGCTGGAAAATGTAATAGAAAGGATGCATAATTTACAGTACCATGTACCTGGCAAAATATCAAGAGATAGGAAACTTGCTGTACAAACACAGTAAGGCCCATTTTAAATAGAGGAGGAACTCATGCCAGAGAATGTGGTAAAAACCGTTAGCTTAGCAGGGTTTAAAAAAGGTTTGGATCATTTCCCAAAAGAAAAGTCCATAAGCCATTATTAAGATGGACTTGGGAAAATCCACTGCTTATTTCTAGGATAAGCAGCATAAAATCTGTTTTACTATTCTGAGGTCTTGCCATGTACTTGTGACCTGGATTGGCCACTGTTGGAAACAAGATACTGGGGCCCAGATGCATCAACCAAACGTAAAAAAAGCAAAATCGTTAAAGCCATTACCGAATTTTAAAAAATGACCAATGCTCCAAAAAAACAAGTCGCACAAGTTCGGTGCGGTATTGTAAAGAACGATGCACTAATCCCCGTCGGTAACCGGCTCATAAAGCATGCGCAGAGCAGCCAAGCGTTATGCTGGCTGCTCTGCGCATGCCAGAAACATAAAAGAAAAAAAAGAAAACACAAACACGTGGCTCCCCACTTTCCCCTGCATGTCTCCACAAACATTAAAGGATCGGGAGGTGGCAAAGGCGCTCATCAGCAGCGTCCTGTATGGACGGCCTTGCCTTGCTCCCCCCCCCCCCCCCCCAAAAGTCCCCGCAGCTCCGTTTGTGAAATAAAAGCTGTTAAAAATGAAACCTCATCAGCAGCGTCCTGTATGGACGGCCTTGCCCCCCCGAAGTCCCCGCTGCTCCGATTGTGAAATAAAAGCTGTTAAAAATGAAACCTTTTCAGTTGCTGGGCTCCCCCTCCCTTCCTGTCTCTCTCTTCTTCAGTCGGCAATGCTCCACCTCCTGCCCTCCTCCACCTCCGTGCCCTGCCCCCCCCCGAGTTCGTCCCCGCCGCTCTTCCCCTCCACCGGACCCCCCCTCCACCATAATGGCCGGTGCAGCGCCTCTCACCTATGTTTGAAGGCGCTGCATGGGATGGATCAGCTGTTCTTGATCTCTTCTGTCTCCTCCGATGTCTCCTTCTTCTTCCTGTGCCCGCCCTCCTCTGACGTCAGTTATCTACGTAGATAACTGATGTCAGAGGAGGGCGGGCACAGGAAGAAGAAGGAGACATCGGAGGAGACAGAAGAGATCAGCTGATCCATCCCGTGCAGCGCCTTCAAACATAGGTGACAAGCGCTGCACCGGCCATTATGGTGGAGGGGGGGAGCGGCGGGGACGAACTCGGGGGTCGGGGCACGGAGGTGGAGGAGGGCAGGAAGCGGAGCATTGCCGACTGAAGAAGAGAGAGACAGGAAGGGAGGGGGAGCCCAGCAACTGCAAAGGTTTCATTTTTAACAGCTTTTATTTCACAATCGGAGCAGCGGGGACTTCGGGGGGGGGGGGGGGGGCAAGGCCGTCCATACAGGACGCTGCTGATGAGTGCCTTTGCCCCCTCCCGATCCTTTTTTAATTTAGTTTCGTTTTTTATTTTAGGCACAGGGAAGCAGGGAGCCACTTTTCTTTTTAAACATGCCAGCAATTTGGTTTTTCATCGTGCAGGGGGCAGCGGGGAGATGACAGCTCAGGCTTTAACGACAGGTCTGAGCGGACGTTAAATTTCTGGTGGTAAGTGAATCGTTGCTATCGTCGGTATGGTTAGTGCATTCCGAATTGGTAGTTTATCATTTGCATTCCAGTTTTGTTAGCTGCTAGCTTCCTCAGAAAATGGCCTTTGATGCATGCTACGTTTGAAAATTTCTTCGTTAAGGGTCATTAAAAGGGTCGTTCAGGTTTAGTGCATCTGGGCCTGGGCTTGGTGGACCTTTGATCAGTCCCTTGTTTTGGTAATTTATGCCATGTTATTCATTTGTGCACATAAGAAGTACTTCTAGCCCTAGGACACTGTTTTGGTAATTTACCATACATACTTGTGCATAACACCATGTCTATGTGAAGGTTATGCCCAGTACTGAATTCCAATAGCATAATCTAATTTACAACCTCTCAATTCTTTGTCTTTTCTTTATTTGTTTGTCTGTCTTATGTTACCCCTTACATACAATCAGTATAAGTGATCACTTCTGACTGTCTTCCAATTTCTCTGGAATCTCAGTTACCGGAATCTCAGTTACCTGAGGTACAGTAATATATATATATATATATATATATATATATAGGGCTTTTTTTGTGACGGTACGCACCGGTACGGCGTACCGGCACCTTTTTTCACCTGTCCTGACTTTGAGCTGCGCTCTCTCTCTCTCGCCGATGCCTCTGCCACCAACGGAACGGTAGCTGTCCTAAGCTTCTCTCTCAACCCCCCTCCCCATACCCCCATACCTGTTCCAATTCAACTTTCGAGCACTAACAGAAGCAGTGTTTCACATTTAGCTGCCTGTCCTGCATCAGCCCAGGATTCTTTCTCTCTGCCGCGCCGGTGCGCCTCTGCGGAAACAGGAAGTTACAGCAAAGGGGGCGGAGCACAGCACGGCAGAGAGAAAGGACTCCTGAGACGACGCAGGGCAGGCAGCTGAATGTGGAACGCTGCTACTGTTAGCGCCAGAGAGGGAAAATCATTTCAAAATGTACTTGGTAGGTGGGATGCATGGGGAAGTGTTTACCGATGCTGGCAAGGGAGGGGGCGCAAAAGAGAGACATGGGGAGGGAGGAAATGTTCATTTGACCTGTGCACAGGGGGTGGGGGGTGCAGGAGAGAGACATCCCGGACTCGAGATTAGAAAAAGTGGGAGACTGCTGACGGGGTGTGTCTATCACACTGCTTCACCCAAAACAATTCCAAACGCTATTGAAAACAATAGCAAAAAGATAATAAGAAATAAGGGACTGCCTATGTCTGTCCATCTGTAAAAAGTTTAAAGCTGTCCTAGTTGGATAGACAGAGTCTTCAAAGGTGGAGGAGAAAAGATTATTTTTTAACTTATTGGAAACCTTTTTAATTTATTTGAAAGTTTCCCATATGTAGATATAAAGAAACTGTATTCTGTGCTCATTTTTCTACACTGTCCTATACAATACAGTTGGCAAAATTTCAGTGAGGATAATCTGTTTCTTGATGGGTTCATCTTAACTGTTGTTGTAATCTGCCTTGGGAAGCCTGGTATTATAAATATTGGCAGTACAATTAAAATCTCCATTCATTGGGGCACATGGAATCGCATCATCACCTAGACATAGATGGAGAGGAAAGCAGGAGAAAGAGAATTGCTGGACATGGATGGCTGGAGGGGTGGACAGGTAAGAGAGGAAAATCGCTGGACATGGAAAAGAGGAGAATTGCTGGACATGGATGACATGGGGAGGGGCAGGGGAGAGAGGAGAATCACTGAACATGGATGGCAGGGGAGGACAGGGGAAGGAGGAGACATACTGGATATGGATGGGAGGGGAGGTCAGGGAACAGAGATTCGCTGGACATGGATGGAAGGGGAGAGGGCAGGGGAGAGGAGAATCGTTGGATATGGATGAGTGAGGGCAGGAGAGAAAGGAGAATCACTGGACATGGATGGCAGGGGAGGACAGGGACAGAGGAGAATCGCTGGACATGGGAGTGGAGGGCAGGGGAGAGAGGAGAGATGCTGGACATGGATGGAAGGGAGGGAAGAGAGGAAGGAGATGCACATGGATGGGAGGGCAGGGAAGAGAGGAAGGAGATGCACATGGATGGGAGGGCAGGGAAGAAAGGAGAAATGCTGCAAGTGGATGGAGAAGAGAGCAGGAGATAGAGGAGAATTGCTGGACATGGATGGATGAGGAGTTGGCAGGGAGAGAGGAGAAATGCTGGGATGGAGGAGAGGGGAGAGAGAATTATTGCTTTATATGGTTACAGGGGATGGAAGGGAGAGGAGAAATGCTGGGCATGGATGGAGGGGAGGAGAGAGGAGAAGTGCTGGACTTGGATGGCGGGGAGGAAAGAAAAAAGAAGAAGATGCACATGGATGGAGATGAGGGAAAGGGAAGAGAGGAGAAAAACTGCACATGGATGGAGAAAATAGGCAAAAGCTGGATCCAACTTATACCTCCTCCAGTCAATTCCACGGAGGAGGGCCCAGCTTTTACTTATGGATGTATGGCAAGAAATGAAGAAGAAAGGAGGAAAGTAAAGAAATAATTGGAAAGGAAGCTCTGGGAACGGAGTTAAGGGAACAGATAGAGAGCAGTAGAATCAGAGACTGGGACCAATATGGATAGAAAAACAAAGTCACCAGACAACAAAGGTAGAAAAAATCATTTTATTTTCATTTTAGTGTTTGAAATATGTCCAATTTGAGAATTTACATCTGCTGTCTTATTTTGCACTGGGTATACTGGAGCTGTAACAGCTTACAGAAATTATTTCTAATGAAAAAATCACGTTATTTTTTTCTTCTATACTAGTATAATATTTTCAGTGATGTCTGTTTATATGCGCCATAGCTGGTATAAGGGGTGTGGCTAATGTGGGTGTGCCCAGCACAGGGGTGGAGCCATATGTGGTGACCCCGCCCATAGTGAGTACCGGCACCTTTTTTTCCACAAAAAAAAGCACTGTATATATATATATATAATGAACTAAACACATTGAGTAAATCAGGAGACAAATGTTTCCTAGAGCTAATCACATTAGCAAAACAAAAGTTTCAGCAGGACTGTGTTAAATCCTGTGTTGATGAACCTCACTTTAGTAGAACTTTATAGCTTATAGCTAAAAATTATAGACATATTTCCTTCTTTTTGGCTCCTGGTTAAAAGGAATAGGGAGGCAAAACCAGAGTTGAGGTATTGGCAGGTTCTTCAGCAAGAAAGTATGGTAGGGTGTGGGAGTGGTGAGAGGGAGTAGTAAGTGGAGAGGTAGAATAAATCAGGGCAGATATTTCATTAAGCATAATTTTGGTAGTTAAAGGTGTAGAGAACCCCCTGTATGGCAATGCTTATGTTCTAATGTTATGTTCTTATGAGGAATAGACTAATGGTTATAGCAATGAGGTGAAAACCAGGGGATCCCATTTCAAATCCCATTTCAGCGCTTTGTGATTTTTTTTTTTTATTGTGAACCCTCTAGGGACAGAAAAATACCTACTGAACCTGAATATACACTGCTTTATTAGAGACCTGAAAGCCCAAAAGCTACTGAAGTGTTGTGCATCCAGGTATAGTAGGTATTTTTCTATCCCTGGAAGGCTCACAATTAAAAAAACCAAAAGATCACAAAGAGCTGAAGTGGGATTTAGACCAGAGTCCACTGGGGACTGAATACTGACCAAAAAAATTACATGCACCTAGTAGGAAACTGCTTACCATAGCTAACTGGATATCAGTACAACATAAATTAAAATGTAAACATGCACATATAAGCTGTGGGGGTAGACCGAAGGGTGCTGGAGGTCACTAAGTGCCAGGGGCTATTTTACTAAGCCGCATAAGTGTCTACACGTGCCCAATGCATGCCAAAATGGATTTACCGCCTCACTACCACGTGGCTCGTGCAGTAATTTAATTTTTGGCACGCGGCCGATACGCACAGCCAAAAAATAATTTTTATTTTCAAACACATGTATCAGATGTGCGCCAAGTAGCATTTGATGCGTGTAGGTCATTACCACCCAGTTACCATGTGAAACTTTACTGCTAGGTCAATGACTGGCAGTAAGGTCGTAGACCCAAAATGGATGCTGTAAAGTGGATCCTCTTCCCTCAGCGATTGCAGCTCTCCACAACCTGAAGAACACCTTCCAGTACTGCTCCTTTTTTCCTCAGAACAATGAGGCTTTTTATTGCCTAGGAGGGGCTTCCCTCCTTCCCTCAGTTGTGGCCCCAAAACACAAAACAAAGCACGGTTATCATTCACCTTTCTCAATCCGGTTAGTTTCCCAGTCCAGGCTTCCACAGCTGCTTCCTCTCCCTCCCTCCTGGGGAAGAGTAGCAGCAAATAATAAAACCCTGTTCAGTGTAGCGGGGTTTTCCCAAAACACAGTTCACTTTTAGCCAAGCTTTACCCCACTGCTCAGTTTAGCCAGGCTTTCAAAACACAGTTCAGTTCTAGCCAAGCTTTCAAAATACAGCTCAGTTTAGCCAGGCTTTCAAAACACAGCCCAGCTTAGCCAGGCTTTCAAAACACAGTTCAGTTCTAGCCAAGCTTCAAAATACATCCAGTAATGGCTTTGCGCGGGCTCAAAGCCTAGGGTCCCCCCCTCTTGGTCAGTCATACTCCTACCTGACCTCCTCCCGCTTGACCCGGCTTGGCCCCGCTACTTCCTTGGCTTTCGCTGAGCCAGAGCCGAAAAGTCCATCGGCTCTTCCAGGGTGTTCTCCGGTTCAGTCAACTCCATAGGGCAAGGCTCACTCTCTGCCTCTCACTCCTCAGGAGCCCAATCCATATTCTCCTCGCCCCGCCCTTCTCCCAGCTGCTCACCCTTTCTTTCATTAAAGCTCTTTGGTGGCTCTTCTTTCTCCACCCACCTGTTCCTGAAGAAATTGCAGAGTCATGGAATCGGAGGTAGGGTATTATTATGGATTAAGAACTGGTTGAAAGATAGGAAGCAGAGAGTAGGATTGCGTGGCCAGTATTCTCAGTGGAGGAGGGTAGTTAGTGGGGTCCCGCAGGGGTCTGTGCTGGGTCCGTTGCTTTTTAATGTATTTATAAATGACCTAGAGATGGGAATAACTAGTGAGGTAATTAAATTCGCCGATGACACAAAATTATTCAGGGTCGTCAAGTCGCAGGAGGAATGTGAACGATTACAGGAGGACCTTGCGAGACTGGGAGAATGGGCGTGCAAGTGGCAGATGAAGTTCAATGTTGACAAGTGCAAAGTGATGCATGTGGGTAAGAGGAACCCGAATTATAGCTACGTCTTGCAAGGTTCCGCGTTAGGAGTTACGGATCAAGAAAGGGATCTGGGTGTCGTCGTCGATGATACGCTGAAACCTTCTGCTCAGTGTGCTGCTGCGGCTAGGAAAGCGAATAGAATGTTGGGTGTTATTAGGAAGGGTATGGAGTCCAGGTGTGCGGATGTTATAATGCCGTTGTATCGCTCCATGGTGCGACCGCACCTGGAGTATTGTGTTCAGTACTGGTCTCCGTATCTCAAAAAAGATATAGTAGAATTGGAAAAGGTACAGCGAAGGGCGACGAAAATGATAGTGGGGATGGGACGACTTTCCTATGAAGAGAGGCTGAGAAGGCTAGGGCTTTTCAGCTTGGAGAAGAGACGGCTGAGGGGAGATATGATAGAAGTGTATAAAATAATGAGTGGAATGGATCGGGTGGATGTGAAGCGACTGTTCACGCTATCCAAAAATACTAGGACTAGAGGGCATGAGTTGAAGCTACAGTGTGGTAAATTTAAAACGAATCCGAGAAAATTTTTCTTCACCCAACGTGTAATTAGACTCTGGAATTCATTGCCGGAGAACGTGGTACGGGCGGTTAGCTTGACGGAGTTTAAAAAGGGGTTAGATAGATTCCTAAAGGACAAGTCCATAGACCGCTATTAAATGGACTTGGAAAAATTCCGCATTTTTAGGTATAACTTGTCTGGAATGTTTTTACGTTTGGGGAGCGTGCCAGGTGCCCTTGACCTGGATTGGCCACTGTCGGTGACAGGATGCTGGGCTAGATGGACCTTTGGTCTTTCCCAGTATGGCACTACTTATGTACTTATGTACTTATGTACTTCCACCACCTCTTCCACCAGGTTGGAGAATCAGCCTTATTCCTTCCCCTGCGGCCCTCCTCTGGAGACTCCTGGGAATGCACATAGTTTCTCTTATCCCCGGTCTCCTTTGGGGCATGCTGGGAGTTGTAGTTCTTTATTTCTAGTTTTTTCCTGGGGAATGCCTGCCTATAACGGGGGTATTCTGGCCTATCCCAGGGTTCCTTTGGGGCCTGTCCTACATACTCTTTACATACCCCCCCCCCTTAAATTTCCACCCCCGCATTCTTTCTCCTCCTCCTCCTCCACCCGGGACAGGGCATCAACATTTCCTAAACATCGCCCGGGACGATGCTCCACCGCATATTGGAAAGGCTGCAATGCTAAGTACCATCGCATTAGTCTCCCATTATTATTCTTCATCACATTCAACCATTTCAAGGGAGCATGGTCCGTTACCAACTTAAATTTTCTCCCTTCTAAATAGACACTACACTCCTGCACGGCCCATCGTATGGCTAAACACTCCTTTTCTATGGTGGAGTAATGTTCCTCATGAGGCAGGAGCTTCCGGCTTAAATAAAGCACCGGGTGTTCCTCCCCTTCATGCTCTTGGGACAGCACTGCGCCTAACCCCCTCCCCGAAGCATCTGTTTGAAGGACAAAGGGCTTTTCAAAATCAACTGCTTTCAGCACAGGTTCCTGGCACAGGGCCCTCTGCATCTGTTCAAATGCCCTCAACTCCTCCCCTCCCCACCTCAAGTGGTCCGGATTCTTCCCTCTCAGCATGTCAGTCAAGGGAGTGGCCATTGCGGAAAAATGAGGGATGAACCGGCGGTAATACCCTACCATCCCCAGGAATCTACGCAATTGTTTCTTGGTGTTTGGTCTGGGAAACTCTTGGATGCTTTTAACCTTATTCAATAAGGGCCGGACCTCTCCCCTTCCCACATTATACCCTAAATACTTCACCCTGTACTGCGCAAAATAACATTTTTTTGGGTTCAGGGTGAGACCTGCCTCCCTAAAAGCCTGCAGCACTGCCTCTACCTGGTTTAAATGGGTGTTCCAGTCTCCACTATGTATTACCACATCATCCATATATGCGGCGGCATATGCCTGATGAGGTCGGAGAACCCTGTCCAGCAACCTCTGGCAACTTGCAGCAGCTGAATTAAGGCCAAAGGGCAATCTTTTGAACTGGTACAGGCCTATGGGCGTACTAAAGGCGGTCTTAGCTTGTGCCCCTGCCGTAAGGGGAATCTGCCAGTACCCTTTTGTCAAGTCCAGGGTGGTGAGATATTGTGCAGATCCTAGCCTGTCCACCAGCTCCTCAATATAGGGCATAGGATATGCATCTGCTTGAGAAATATTATTAAGCTGGCGGAAATCTATGCAGAATCTCCACTCCCCTTCGGGTTTTGGTACTAACACCACTGGGCTTGACCAGGGACTATTTGACTCTTCGATCACCCCGAAGTCTAACATTTCCTGGACCTGTTTTATCACCTCCCTCCTTTTCATGGGGGACAGCCTATATGGCTTTTGCCGAACTACTTTACCCCTTTCCGTTATGATGTCATGCTCCACTAGGTGAGTATTTCCAGGGCAGGCCGTCAACACATCATCAAACCCTTTCAAGAGCCTTCCTATCTCTTTCTTTTGCACTTGTGTCAACCGGGGATTAACCCCTGGTTCACCGGGCTTGAAAATATCTCTTATTTGCGGTCCCAACTCCTCTCCCTCCTTTTCATCTCCCCGGGTCTGAAAGCCTACCCTTGCTACCCAGGGTTTCATCAGGTTAACGTGGAAGGTTTGGACCCTCCCCTTTTCGTTCGCCACCTCATATGTAAGAGGCCCAAGTCTCCTCCTCACCACCCAGGGACCCTTCCACCTAGAGGCAAACTTATGAGGATCCTCCGAGATTAGGATAAGGACCCTATCTCCTATTACAAACTCCCTCTCCCGAGTACCCTTATCATAATATTCCTTTTGCCGATTTTGGCTCTGTTCAAGCCTTTCCTGGGAATATTCCTGTAACTTCTCTAATCTGGTCCTCAGATCCTGTAGGTATTCGACCACTGACAGATCGGAGGTGTCCGGGGGTACCCAGTGCTCCTGCAATATATCTAAAATTCCCCTGGGCCTCCGGCCAAACATTAGTTCATAAGGCAAAACACCTAAGGAGTCTTGCACCTTCTCCCTGTAGGCATATAGCACGAAGGGCAACAGCTGGTCCCAACCTGTCCTATCCTCGCCTAACGCTTTCTTTAACATACCCTTTAAAGTTCTATTAAAACGTTCCACCATCCCATTAGTTTGAGGATGGTAGGCCGCTGTACGGATATGTTGTATCCCAAAAGCCTCCCACACTTGCCTTAAGGTACTTGACATAAAGTTGGACCCCCTGTCGGTCAAAACTTCTTGGGGGAATCCCACCTCACAAAAGATTTTTATCAGTTCCCTGGCAATGACCTTCGCTGATATGCTTCTCAAAGGAATGGCCCAGGGGTACCTAGTGGCCATATCCATAACCACTAAAACGTAGAGGAAGCCTCTCTGAGATTTTGTTACTGGGCCAATAATATCCATGGCTATTCTCCTCCCCGGTTGTTCCACTCTAGCAAGGGGTTTTAACGGAGCCTTAGGCGGTAGCCGGTCTGTCACCTTCTGACAGTTGGGGCAGGACTTGCAATACCTCTCCACCTCCCCATAAACTCCTGGCCAATAAAACCGGCCCAATATCTGAGTCAGGGTAGCTTGGGAGCCCTTATGCCCCCCCAAAGGGTGATCATGCGCGAGCCTTACTACTAGGGGACGGAAAGCTTGGGGGACTACTAGCTGTCTCCCCGCTTCCGAGTTTTCCCAATTGGGTACCCTGCGATATAGAATGTCCCTCTCTATCATGAACCCCGGGGCTTCCTGGCCCTCCCCCTGTCGGGCCCGTTCCCAGGCATACTCTAAAGTAGGGTCCGTGGCCTGCTCCCTATGAAACTGGGGAAACTGCTCGCTCAATTCTTTCGGGGCCACTGGCAGATAACTTTCTTTTCTTGCCTGCTCCAAGGCCTCCCGTCTGCCCCTCTGCTCCTTTTTTTTCAAAGCTTTCCCCTTTCTCTCTTTTCCCGGCTCCCCTAAGACCTCCCCTTGAAAAGGAAAAATACCTCCTATTCCCTCTTCCTCAGCCTCAGGGTCTCGCCGAGCCTGCGAGCGGGTAGTGACCAACACTCTTTTTTCACTAATACACTCGGTAAAGGGGGGCCAGTCCCTTCCCAAAATCATCTCCTGGGGCAGTCTGGGCAGAACGGCCACGGCTATCTCTATCTCCCCTGTAGGCCCCTTCACGTGAACCCTATGGAGGGTATAACGAGTACTGGCCCCATGTATACATTGAATAGCCACTGCTCCCTCATAGGTATCCTTACCTCCTGTCCTCCTCTTTCTTATTTGTTCCCAATAGAAATCAAACAAAATAAAACATGGAAAAGAAAATAAGATGATACCTTTTTTATTGGACATAACTTAATACATTTCTTGATTAGCTTTCGAAGGTTGCCCTTCTTCGTCAGATCGGAAATAAGCAAATGTGCTAGCTGACAGTGTATATAAGTGATAACATTCAAGCATTACTATGACAGTCTGACAGGGTGGGAGGATGGGGGTGGGTAGGAAGTATGCATGGGGACATCAAAGCATATCATTGATATTCTAACAGGGTGGGTGTGGATAGGTGAGGGGAGGGTGATCAACAGAGACATATAGCTTTATGGTTTATAATGGGCTAGGAACCCCAGATCCTTGTTAAGTCCTTTCTGTTGGGTGTTAAAATATTCAATCATTCTGACTTCAAAGGTCTTACGTTCTTGTATGGTTTTAAAGTTACCTTTGAGGATTCTCACTGTGAAGTCACTGGTGCAGTGTCCTGGTCCTGTAAAATGTTGCCCAACAGGCGTGGGAACCCTGCTGGCACCAGTATTGTTTATATGATGTCTATGTAAATTGAATCTTGTCTTAAGCATCTGGCCTGTTTCTCCAATATAGCATCCTTCATTACATTTTTTACACTGAATGATATATACCACATTGGAAGATGAGCAAGTGAAAGATCCCTTTATGTTGAATATCTTTCCTTTGTGGATGACTTTGGGGTCCTGTGAAATATTTTGGCATAGTTTGCAACTGGATAAATTACAGGGAAGTGTGCCCTTCTGTTCCTTTTCAGTCTGTGAAGGAAGTTTACTTCTGATTAGCTTGTGTTTTAAATTGGGTGGCTGTCGGAAGGCCAGTACTGGTGGGGATGGGAATATCTCTTTCAGTAATTCATCCTCCTGGAGTATAGGTTGTAGATCTCTTATGATTTTCCTCAGTTTTTCCAGCTCTGGATTGTATGTCACTACAAGCGGGATTCTGTCTGTGGATTTTTTCTTTTTGTACTGTAGCAGATTCTCCCTGGGTGTTTTGAGGGAGGAGGCAATATTCTTGGAGATTATTTTGGGGTTGTAGCCCTTCTGTTTGAAGGATTCAGTCAGGGTTTTAAGGTGTCTGTCTCTGTCCCCTGGGTCAGAGCAGATACGGTGGTATCTTGTGGCTTGGCTGTAAATGATGGATCTTTTTGTATGTGAAGGATGGAAGCTGGAGTTGTGTAGATAGCTACATCTGTCTGTGGGTTTCTTGTATACAGATGTTTGTATACAGCCATCACTGATTGAGACCGTGGTGTCCAAAAAATTGACTTTTTCTGGGGAGTAGTCAATTTTGAATCTGATTGTAGGATGGTATGTATTGAATGCAGAATAAAATTCTTTCAGAGTTTCTTCACCCTCCGTCCAAATCATAAAAATGTCATCGATGTACCGGTAGTATTTTAGAGGTTTGGTCTGGTGTGTATTCAGAAATGTCTCTTCCAGCTCAGCCATAAAAAGGTTGGCATATTGGGGTGCTGTCCTGGTGCCCATCGCAGTGCCCATTATTTGCAGATAGATATCATTGTTAAAGTGGAAGTAGTTGTGAGTTAAGATGAATTTGATTAATTTTGTAATAGTTTCTGGTGAGTATTGATGGTCCAGTGTGGATTTTTTTAGGAGTCTTCCACATGCAGCTATGCCATCCGCATGTGGAATGTTGCTGTATAGTGATTCTACATCCATCGTGACCAGAAGGGTGTTAGGTGGTAGTTGCTTGATATTTTTCAATTTATTCAGAAAGTCTGTGGTGTCTTGTATGAAGCTGTTAGTTTTGTGTACGAGAGGTTTCAGAATTCCCTCTATGAATCCAGATAGTTCTTCCGTGAGTGTGCCAATACCTGATATGATTGGTCTGCCAGGGTTTCCCAGTTTGTGGATCTTGGGTAGCATGTAAAATGTGCCCACGGAAGGTTGATTTGGTATGAGTTTCTTCAGGTGAGGTTGCGCTTGTGTAGGAAATGTTTTGATAAGGTCTTTCAGCTGTTTTGTGTAATCCTGTGTGGGGTCCTCAGTTAGTTTCCTGTAGTATTTATTGTCTGAGAGCTGTCTGTGCCCCTCTTCAATGTATTTTTGTATGTCCATAATTACCACTGCGCCTCCTTTGTCTGCGGGTTTGATGATAATGCGTTTGTTAGTTTCTAGGGTTCTTATGGCCGCTCTTTCTGGTGGGGTAAGATTGTACAGAATTCTTTTTTGTTTGTTGGAGAGTTGTGATTTAACCCTATGTCTGAAACTCTCTATGTAGTTATCCAGTTTGTAGTTTTGTCCCTCCTGTGGGGTGAAATAAGTGTTCTTCTGTTTAAGACTGTATTTCGGATCATTTGATGTCTCTCTATTGTGGAAATGTGCTTTAAGACGCATTTTTCTGAAGAATTCTTCTAGGTCTGAATATAGCTGGATTTTATCTAGGTTATTCGATGGGCAGAATGAGAGCCCTTTGGAAAGCACAGAGATCTCATGTTGTGATAATTGATGGTTCGAGAGGTTTATTATCCCCATTTGGTTTGCATCTGTAAAGGTGTGATCAGTATTCCCTGGTTTGTTTGGGCTCTGATTTTCACATGCCTCAGATGTGTATCCAAGTGTCTCCAAAGTGTCTGGAGCTGTTGGTTTTGCAGAGCTGTAGCTATTCAAGGATAAGCAGTTTCTCTCTCTTTGATTTTGAAGAAGAGAATATAGCTTTATTTCCTTTTTGCGGATAGCAATGAATTGTTTTTCTCCCTGGATGTTATGTAGGTCCTCTTTAAATTGGTTCACAAGGTGTGGATGTAATTCCTCCATGTTCCTCATGGTTACATCCCTTTGGGTTTGTATTATTCTTTTTTTCTTGTAGAGTTGATGTATAAGTTCATTTCTTAATTTCTGACTAGTGCGTTTGCAGAGTTTCTCTCCATAGTCAGAATTGTAAGTAGTAGCCAAAGGATTTTTGATCCTCAGTCCTTTGGGAATGATGTCATTCTTCTTGCAGATTGTCAGAAAGTAAAGATGACTGTTTACTTTTGTTTCTTTTTCCAAAAGTTTGTTCATTTGCTTTTTCATGCGGCTGTATGCGGTATCTTCCATCTTAAGTAGAGGAGTGTGGTAGCCGTGTTAGTCCACTCTTAAGGTTATCAATAGAAATCAAACAAAATAAAACATGGAAAAGAAAATAAGATGATACCTTTTTTATTGGACATAACTTAATACATTTCTTGATTAGCTTTCGAAGGTTGCCCTTCTTCGTCAGATCGGAAATAAGCAAATGTGCTAGCTGACAGTGTATCTACTGTCAGCTAGCACATTTGCTTATTTCCGATCTGACGAAGAAGGGCAACCTTCGAAAGCTAATCAAGAAATGTATTAAGTTATGTCCAATAAAAAAGGTATCATCTTATTTTCTTTTCCATGTTTTATTTTGTTTGATTTCTATTGATAACCTTAAGAGTGGACTAACACGGCTACCACACTCCTCTACTTATTTGTTCCCATAACCTCCTAGAGATCATGGACTGGTCTGCCCCGGAGTCTAACATGGCTACAATCGGTAAACCCTCAACCTCCACCTTAGCAGTATACCGAGGCCTAAACCCTTGGGCAACCTGCGAGGTCCATCCCTCTCGACCTGGGCAATCCCTCCGGAAGTGCCCAGTCTTCCCACACTTATAACAGATTTTTCCTTCATACGAGGGGGCCTTTCTTTCAGGGCCTGAGGGCACTACGGGCTTTTTACCACCCCAGCCGTAATCGGGTTTCCCCCCCTGGGGATCTGTCTTAAAGGGGGAACTTTTGGAACCCCAGCCTCCCACAAGTCGGGGCTTACCCCCCTCCAGGTCGGGTTCTCCCCAATGTTGGGCTTCCAAATAACACTCCAACCCGGCTGTCACGGCCTCCACCGTCTTACAGCCCCTTTGGACCAATCCTGCCCTAATCTCCCTGGGAAGGCCCTGCAGGAACTGCTCCACTACTAATTCTTGAAGAATGTCCCCCGTGGTGTGGCGATCAGGTTCCAACCATTTTTTTACCAAGTCCATCAGTCTAGTGGCCAGCGCTTTAGGGGTTTCCCCCTTTTCCCATTTAGTGGACCGAAACTTACGCCTATAAGCCTGGGTACTCAGTCCATACCGGTCTTTAATGGCCTCTCTCAACCTCCCATAGTTGGCAGCGTCCCCAGGAGCCAAGTCTCTAAAGGCTCCTAGAGCCTCCCCAGATAATGAAGGCACTAACCGCATGGCCCACTGCTCTTGTGGCCACCCTGCGGCCACTGCCACCCTCTCGAAGGCGGTCAGGAAATCATCCACATTATCCTGCTCAGACAACTTTCCCCAAGTAAGTGAGTTCAGGGATAAATGTCCTACCGCACCGCTTCCTCCTGGCCCCTGTCCGGTTGCTCCGGCTCCACCGCCCCTGGGAGCCTCGATCCCTCGCTGGAAAAAGTCCTGGAGCATATTCAGCACCGGTTGTTGCTGCTCTCGTGCCGCCGTCAAGGAGTCTTCCACCATCTTCCCCGTCAGTTCTTGCTGTTTCTGGAACTGCATCGTCATCCAAGCGAAGATCTCCTTGGGGTCCATCTTTGCTCCGGAACAGCGACTCCTGGTGGGGAAAAAAAAACACAGAGGACACCTCCAAGTGCGGTTTCACTACTTATGTTTCCCCTTTTACTAGGATCCCTTTATTTCCCCCAATCTAGGCCCCGCTTACCGGAACCCCAGACGGGTCTGCGCCTTTCTCAGCGTTGGCCCCTCCGTCGGGCTTTTCTGTCCTGCTGGTCTTGGCCTCCTCGAGCGACAGGTCCGCGACGCGATCCCACTCCTGACACCAATTGTAAAGTGGATCCTCTTCCCTCAGCGATTGCAGCTCTCCACAACCTGAAGAACACCTTCCAGTACTGCTCCTTTTTTCCTCAGAACAATGAGGCTTTTTATTGCCTAGGAGGGGCTTCCCTCCTTCCCTCAGTTGTGGCCCCAAAACACAAAACAAAGCACGGTTATCATTCACCTTTCTCAATCCGGTTAGTTTCCCAGTCCAGGCTTCCACAGCTGCTTCCTCTCCCTCCCTCCTGGGGAAGAGTAGCAGCAAATAATAAAACCCTGTTCAGTGTAGCGGGGTTTTCCCAAAACACAGTTCACTTTTAGCCAAGCTTTACCCCACTGCTCAGTTTAGCCAGGCTTTCAAAACACAGTTCAGTTCTAGCCAAGCTTTCAAAATACAGCTCAGTTTAGCCAGGCTTTCAAAACACAGCCCAGCTTAGCCAGGCTTTCAAAACACAGTTCAGTTCTAGCCAAGCTTCAAAATACATCCAGTAATGGCTTTGCGCGGGCTCAAAGCCTAGGGTCCCCCCCTCTTGGTCAGTCATACTCCTACCTGACCTCCTCCCGCTTGACCCGGCTTGGCCCCGCTACTTCCTTGGCTTTCGCTGAGCCAGAGCCGAAAAGTCCATCGGCTCTTCCAGGGTGTTCTCCGGTTCAGTCAACTCCATAGGGCAAGGCTCACTCTCTGCCTCTCGCTCCTCAGGAGCCCAATCCATATTCTCCTCGCCCCGCCCTTCTCCCAGCTGCTCACCCTTTCTTTCATTAAAGCTCTTTGGTGGCTCTTCTTTCTCCACCCACCTGTTCCACCACCTCTTTCACCAGGTTGGAGAATCAGCCTTATTCCTTCCCCTGCGGCCCTCCTCTGGAGACTCCTGGGAATGCACATAGTTTCTCTTATCCCCGGTCTCCTTGGGGCATGCTGGGAGTTGTAGTTCTTTATTTCTAGTTTTTTCCTGGGGAATGCCTGCCTATAACGGGGGTATTCTGGCCTATCCCAGGGTTCCTTTGGGGCCTGTCCTACATACTCTTTACAATGCGCAGCAATTTTGATTTTGACGCATGTCCATTTTCAGAAAAAATTTTAAAAAGGCCTTTTTTACAGGCACACTGAAAAATGGATCAGCGCACACCCAAAACCTGCGCCTACACTACCGCAAGCAATATTTCAGTGCACCTTAGTAAAAGGACCCCTTAGTATTCCTTTCTGGATTGGGTGTAGTAATTTAGCTGGCATGGTACCACTTTCCCCTGCTCCTGTATATTAATTATAACTTTTAAGGATTTTTCTAGAGGTTTCCTACATGGGAAGCAAGGCGAGAAGTTGTAATTTCTAAGAGATTATAAATAGGATATGTTTGGAGAGAAGCTTGTCTTTCTCTCACCTTCTTCTTTTCAAGGCTGACAGGAAAGGATGCTGACTCCCTAGTCAGTCCAGGTACTAGAGCAGTCCCAGAACAAAGTAAAAAAAAAAAGTGTCGTTCTAAGAACAAAAAAAACAAGGTGGGGGGCAAAAGCAATGAGCAAAGTCCAAAAAAATAAATTCCTTATCTCAAGTTTCTAAGTCCCAAGTAGGCTCTTTTAGGTAATTTCCATTTGGGGTCATGGGTGGACTCTGTCTTCAAGTTCCTCCTTTAAGTAGTTCTGTAAAATACACTCACTGGAAAATAGCCCTTTAAAATCCACAAAGTCACAATACCTCTGGGAAACTTACTCCTAGTTTCTTTGGTGTCAGTGCCATGGACTGTCAGTTAATCATCTCACAAAAAAATACCTCCTTGGGGTGATATAAGAATATGGGGTTATTCAAAACAATTTCGCAGGTCAGAAATGGCCACTGACCAGTTAAATCTCCTGTTTGGGGCTATCCGCTAATTTTCAGCTGCACTTAACCGGTTATCACCGCTGAAAATTATCGGTTAGTTTCTAAGTGAAAACTGGCTATTTTGGGGGCGTGCTGGAGATGGAATCAGCACTTGGCCCAGTTAATATTCAGCACATAACCGGTCAGGGTGACCGCATAAATGGGATAGCATAAAAGTCAGTCCCATCTTTATGCAGTAACCATGGCCGGTTAAGTACTTAGCTGACTGCAAAAAAACAGATATTCAGTGCTGAAGCCCGGACATAGCCCGGCATTGAATATCTGGGAATAACGCTGGTGGCAGTCAGCAACATGTTCACTGTTGCCAGCTGGATATTGACACCATGGAAAATCAACTCTCCTTCTTAAGTGAGAAAAATATCAGGAGTTCTTTTCAACAGTTATTAGGGCTATAGCCAGCTGCTGTATATTTTATTCTTTTTGTTTTTGTTATTTTTTACTGTGTTTATTCAAGATACAAAGTTGATATTATCAGACCTTGAATAAGACAAGAAAAAATAGAATGTATCTCCTTTTGTGTCTTACACAGACTGTTTATATTTTATGGAACTGTTTATATTTTATGGAAACTTCTCATACAGGATACAAAGATACAAATGTAGTAGTTGTTTATACTGTTTTGTAATTGGTTTATAAGAAAAATTAATACAAATTTGTAAGTAAAATAAAAAAAAACATTTTTCACAAAATCATTTCTGCCTGGGTGCTTGGGATGCACCATGGACACTGGTTCTTCATAAACAGAACTGGACTAATCAGGGTTTGAGATGGGATGCACTACGTCCCCCACTCACTCTTTATGGGAATTGAAAACTCCTCTGGCAACTGGACTCCATAAAAAGCCTTGGGCTGAGTCCCTTAGCTATCTGCTGTTTCCAGGAACTTCTCCTTGCTAGCTGCTTATTCCAGATGCTTACAGGATCTGTCGGCCTACTCCACTGTCCTTTTTAAGCCTAGCCAGCCTAAACAAAGAACTCCTAGTCCTGTATGACCTTGCAGGCTACTAGAGAGGCAGTGCCCCTTGCTGCTTCTTAGCCCCCCTGACTCCAGCAGCACCACTGCTCTATTTTATGAAATGCCTCAAGTCCATAGAGACAGTGCCTTGATTAGTTCCTTCCAAAATTTCCAGAGGTGCATCCTGGCCATTTATAGTCGAGCAGGCCCAGCTTCTATATATCACACTCTCCAGGGTAGTTAAAGGATAATATCAGAATCTGGCTTTACGAGTAGAAACTCCAGAATTTTCCCCTGTATGACTAGAGAGGAAGCATTTTGATGTTCTGCTTCGTATACTTTTACATGAGGGAGAAGCTCTGTGAGTAAAATACTGCATTGGGGCCTAGGATCTGATATGAAAAACTGGCAGTTTTCTAGTACCAAGGAAGCGTTGCTCTATTCTGTACAGAAAGTACGAACTAGATGTACCTCCAGGTTCAGGGAACCCACAAAGGGAAGAAAGTAGAGTATCTGCAGATTCTCAGAAAAGAAAAAGAAGAGAGACTTGGTCAGAGGAGCATCCAGGAGATAAACAGAAGAGTGGTTGCTCAAAAGCAGGGGTGTCCAACCTCAGTCCTCGAGGACCACAATCTAGTCAGGTTTTCAGGATTTCACCAATGAATATGCATGAGATCCATTTGAATACACAGCCTCCACTGTATGCAAATAGATCTCATGCATACTCATTATGAAAATTCTGAAAACCCTGATGAGGGCCAAGGTTGGACTCTCCTGCTGAAAAGGATCACTCATTCAAGAGCCTACTTGCATGGAGATCAAAGGAGAATAGCAAGGAAGACTATTGTAATCTAAATATTGTGCCTAGTTTTGTATTTTCCTTGTTTTTAAGGATTTATTCTTTAGAGTTGTATTGCTTCAGTATTTGCAGCCTGCTCACTTGATCACCACAGACTGCTCACAGAATAAATTACTACAGATTCTTTTAGATTCATATTGGGTAAATGAAACTCTTTATTTGCACTTTAATTAGAGAGTGTATAAGTCACAATTGTTACTGCATCACAAGGATTAAGAAATACACACACTAATCGAGTACTACTACTACTACTTGACATTTCTAAAGCGCTACTAGGGTTACGCAGCACTGTACAATTTAACATAGAAGGACAGTCCCTGCTCAAAGGAGCTTACAATCTAAAGGACAAACGTACAGTCAGTCAAATAGGGGCAGTCTAGATTTCTTGAAAGGTATAAAGGTTAGGTGCCGAAAGCAACATTGAAGAGGTGGGCTTTGAGCAAGGATTTGAAGATGGGTAGGGAGGGGGCTTGGCGTAAGGGCTCAGGAAGTTTATTCCAAGCATAGGGTGAGGCGAGGCAGAATGAGCGGAGCCTGGAGTTGGCGGTGGTGGAGAAGGGTACTGAGAGGAGGGATTTGTCCTGTGAGCGGAGGTTACGGGTGGGAACGTAAGGGGAAATGATGGTAGAGAGGTAATGAGGGGCTGCAGACTGAGTGCATTTGTAGGTACATTATTAAAGGAAGGCTATAGAAAAGTAAAGTAAGAAAGATATATATATTTATACATACATCATCACTGATCAGAAATTACATCATTCAGGCCCTTATCTCATCAGCTGGGGGGCCCGTTGCAGCGAAAAGCCTGAAGTCTCCCTAAGACCAGGAACAAGTCTTTTCTGCACGATGCGTCCATCCACAGAATGAGCCCCAGAGTTCCGCTGCAACAAGCCCCCTTTTTAAGCTAAAACTTATCCAGAAATGTGCATGGGGATGCCGTCACACTCTCGGTTCAAGAAAACAAACCATTGGCCAGGTGACTTATCTCCCGAACCTCAAGAGTACCCGCCTCCCTTCTGCACAAGCTGGCCTCAGGGACATACATTGTTCTTGAGAGGTGCCTTATCTCCTACACCTCCCTTCTGCACAAGCTAGCTTCAAGGACATACATTGTTCTTGAGAGGTGCCTTATCTCATTCCTTCCAGCCTGTTCTTTGAGATATACCAGGCAAGTAAAATACAGAAGAGTTTAAAATTTATTATCGATCAAAGTAAGACTGAAAAGCAATTCTTAATATTTTCCATCACATTCAGTTCTTTGCTTTTCAATTTTACTGATACGATAATGGTATAATAGAATAACTATGAGATATTTTCCGCATGTAATGAGTAAGATAACAATTCCATACAGTCAAAATAATGATTCTCCGAGGACAAGCAGGCTGCTTGTTCTCACTGATGGGTGACGTCCACGGCAGCCCCTCGAATCTTCACTAGCAAAGTCCTTTGCTAGCCCTCGCGCGCCCGCACGCACCGCGCATGCGCGGCCGTCTTCCCGACCGAAACCGGCTCGAGCCGGCCAGTCTTCTTTTGTCCGCACTCGGTACGGTCGTGTTTTCGCTGTGTCGAGCCCCGGAAAGTCGACCTCGCGCGTCCTTTTCTTTGGCGTGTTATTTTTTTCTTCGGAAAATCCTTAAAAACTGTCGGGAAGTACTCCGGAAGCCCTCCGGGCTTCGTTTGCCCCTTCCCGTATTTTTCAGTCTTTGCCCCGGTAAGTTTTCTTTCGTCGTCGGGGTAGGCCTCTTTTCGGCCTCGGTCGAGATTTTCTCCCTAAAACTTTTTGGTGCTCAAATTCGTCATTTCGGATTTTGATTTCGCCGGCGTGATTTTTCCGCCCATGACATCGAAGCCTTCCAGCGGCTTCAAGAAGTGCACCCAGTGCGCCCGGATCATCTCGCTCACTGACAGACACGCGTCGTGTCTTTGGTGTCTGGGGGCCGAGCACCGCCCTCAGGCCTGTAGTCTGTGTTCCCTTTTGCAAAAGCAGACTCAGGTAGCGAGATTGGCCCAGTGGAACGTTTTGTTCTCGGGCTCTTCGTCGGCATCGGCACCGAGGGTATCGAGTGCATCGACGTCGTCAGCGTCCAGAGCTTCATCCTCGGCCGCCAGTGCATCGAGTGCATCGAGGCATCGGCCCTCTGCATCGGCGCCGGGACATCGGATAGCTGCATCGACGTCGGTGGTACCGGGACCCCGTCTGCTGATGTCGTCGGACGGTGGTGCATCGTCGGGAGTGCAGGTGAGGGCTGTCCATTCCCCTGCTGGTGGCGGTGAGCCTTCGGGTGGGTCTCCTCCTACCCTGAGGGCTCCTGCGGTACAGCCCCCCCGAGACCGACCTCCTTCGGCCTCGGCCCCGAGGAAGCGACGGCTGGATTCTACGTCCTCCTCGTCGGTGCCGGGGAGCTCCGGTGACATGCTTCGGAAGAAGTCGAAGAAGCATCGGCACCGGTCTCCTCCCCGCGTCGGCACCGAGAGCTCTGGGTCGCCGAGGGAGTCGGCACCCAGCACGCATCGGCACCGAGAGGACCGCTCACCCTCTGTTCAGGAGGTGTCGATGCGCTCCACTCTGGACAGCCCGGAACAGCCTCCTCGCCCGGAACAGGTTCTGACGTCGACGCCTGCATCGACCTCTCTGCCTTTCTCTGCAGCCGCTCTGAACGAGAGCCTCCGGGCCGTTCTCCCAGAGATTCTGGGAGAGCTGTTGCACCCTACCCCTCCGGTACCGGCGGTGCTTGCGCCTCCGGTACCGTCGAGCGTGGCGCCGGCTGGCCCATCGCCCGGGGTGAGGTCCCCGACGTCGGTACCGCGTGCGGTGCCGACTGCGGCCACCTCCCAGGAGGGCTCCCCGACTACGTCGGCGGAGGGAGCTTCGCCGATGCGGGCGAGGGAGTCTACCTCTCGACGCCCCCATCGTGGACGGGGCTCCACGGAGTCGAGCCGGGCGAGGTTGCAGACACAGGTTCGTGAACTTGTGTCTGACACCGAAGGTGAGGCCTCGTGGGAGGAAGAGGAGGACCCCAGATATTTCTCTGACGAGGAGTCTGAGGGTCTTCCTTCTGATCCCACTCCCTCCCCTGAAAGACAGCTTTCTCCTCCTTAGAGTCTGTCTTTCGCTTCCTTTGTCCGGGAGATGTCTACGGCCATCCCCTTCCCGGTGGTTGTGGAGGACGAGCCCAGGGCTGAAATGTTTGAGCTCCTGGACTATCCTTCTCCACCTAAGGAAGCGTCCACTGTTCCCCTGCACCATGTCCTAAAAAAGACATTGCTGGCGAACTGGACAAAACCATTAACTAATCCCCACATCCCCAAGAAAATTGAGTCCCAGTACCGAATCCATGGGGACCCAGAGCTGATGCGCACTCAAGTTGCCTCACGACTGTGGAGTTGTGGATTTGGCCCTAAAGAAGGCTAAGAGTTCTAGGGAGCATGCTTCGGCGCCCCCGGGCAAAGACCCTAGGACCTTAGACTCCTTTGGGAGGAAGGCCTACCATTCTTCTATGCTCGTGGCCAAAATCCAGTCTTACCAGCTCTACACGAGCATACACATGCGGAACAATGTGCGGCAGTTGGCGGGCTTGGTTGATGTTCTCCCCCCCGAGCAAGCCAAGCCTTTTCAGGAGGTGGTCAGGCAGCTGAAGGCGTGCAGAAAATTCCTGGCCAGAGGGGTGTATGACACCTTTGATGTTGCGTCCAGGGCCGCTGCTCAAGGTGTGGTGATGCGCAGGCTCTCATGGCTGCGTGCCGCCGACCTGGAGAATAGACTCCAGCAGCGGATTGCGGACTCGCCTTGCCGTGCGGACAACATTTTTGGAGAGAAAGTCGAACAGGTGGTAGAGCATCTCCACCAGCGGGACACCGCATTCGACAAGTTCTCCCGCCGGCAGCCTTCAGCATCTACCTCTACAGGTAGAAGATTTTTCGGGGGAAGGAAGACTGTTCCCTATGCTTCTGGCAAGCGTAGGTACAATCCTCCTTCTCGACAGCCTGCGGCCCAGGCTAAGCCCCAGCGCGCTCGCTCTCGTCAGCAGCGTGCGCCTCAGCAAGGCCCCTCGGCTCCCCAGCAAAAGCAAGGGGCGAGCTTTTGACTGGCTCCAGCAGAGCATAGCCGAAGTCCAAGTGTCAGTGCCGGGCGACCTGCCAGTTGGAGGGAGGTTGAAAGCTTTTCACCAAAGGTGGCCTCTCATAACCTCCGATCAGTGGGTTCTTCAAATAGTCCGGCAAGGATACACCCTCAATTTGGCTTCAAAACCTCCAAATTGTCCACGGGGAGCTCAGTCTTACAGCTTCCAACACAAGCAGGTACTTGCAGAGGAACTCTCCGCCCTTCTCAGCGCCAATGCGGTCGAGCCCGTGCCATCCGGGCAAGAAGGGCTGGGATTCTATTCCAGGTACTTCCTTGTGGAAAAGAAAACAGGGGGGATGCGTCCCATCCTAGACCTAAGGGCCCTGAACAAATATCTCGTAAAAGAAAAGTTCAGGATGCTTTCCCTGGGCACCCTTCTTCCCATGATTCAGGAAAAAGATTGGCTATGCTCTCTGGACTTGAAGGATGCGTATACGCACATCCCGATACTGCCAGCTCACAGACAGTATCTGCGATTTCAGCTGGGCACACGTCACTTCCAGTACTGTGTGCTACCCTTTGGGCTCGCCTCTGCGCCCAGGGTGTTCACAAAGTGCCTGGCTGTGGTAGCAGCGGCGCTTCGCAGGCTGGGGGTGCACGTGTTCCCATATCTCGACGATTGGCTGGTGAAGAACACATCCGAGGCAGGAGCCCTGCAGTCCATGCAGATGACTATTCGCCTCCTGGAGCTACTGGGGTTTGTGATAAATTATCCAAAGTCCCATCTTCTCCCAGTGCAGAAACTCGAATTCATAGGAGCTCTGCTGGATTCTTGGACGGCTCGCGCCTATCTTCCAGAGACGAGAGCCAACAACTTGTTGTCCCTCGTCTCGCGGGTGCGAGCGTCCCAGCAGATCACAGCTCGGCAGATGTTGAGATTGCTGGGCCACATGGCCTCCACAGTTCATGTGACTCCCATGGCCCGCCTTCACATGAGATCTGCTCAATGGACCCTAGCCTCCCAGTGGTATCAGGCCGCTGGGGGTCTAGAAGACGTGATCCTCCTGTCCACGAGTTTTCTCAAATCCCTGTATTGGTGGACAATTTGGTCCAATTTGACTCTGGGACGTCCTTTCCAAATTCCTCAGCCACAGAAAGTGCTGACTACGGATGCGTCTCTCCTGGGATGGGGAGCTCATGTCGATGGGCTTCACACCCAAGGAAGCTGGTCCCTCCAGGAACGCGATCTGCAGATCAATCTTCTGGAGTTGCGAGCGATCTGGAACGCTCTGAAGGCTTTCAGAGATCGGCTGTCCCACCAAATTATCCAAATTCAGACAGACAACCAGGTTGCCATGTACTATGTCAACAAGCAGGGGGGCACCGGATCTCGCCCCCTGTGTCAGAAAGCCGTCAGCATGTGGCTCTGGGCTCGCCGTCACGGCATGGTGCTCCAAGCCACATATCTGGCAGGCGTAAACAACAGTCTGGCCGACAGACTGAGCAGGATTATGCAACCTCACGAGTGGTCGCTCAACTCCCGAGTAGTGCGACAGATCTTCCAGGTGTGGGGCACCCCCTTGGTAGATCTCTTTGCATCTCGAGCCAACCACAAAGTCCCTCAGTTCTGTTCCAGGCTTCAGGCCCACGGCAGACTGGCATCGGATGCCTTCCTCCTGGATTGGGGGGAGGGTCTGCTGTATGCTTATCCTCTCATACCTCTGGTGGGGAAGACTTTGTTGAAACTCAAGCAAGACCGAGGCACCATGATTCTGATTGCTCCTTTTTGGCCGCGTCAGATCTGGTTCCCTCTTCTTCTGGAGTTGTCCTCCGAAGAACCGTGGAGATTGGAGTGTTTTCAGACCCTCATTACACAGGACGAAGGGGCGCTTCTGCATCCCAACCTCCAGTCTCTGGCTCTCACGGCCTGGATGTTGAGAGCGTAGACTTTGCCTCTTTGGGTCTGTCAGAGGGTGTCTCCCGCATCTTGCTTGCTTCCAGGAAAGATTCCACTAAGAGGAGTTACTTCTTTCTATGGAGGAGGTTTGCCGTCTGGTGTGACAGCAAGGCCCTAGATCCTCGCTCTTGTCCTACACAGACCCTGCTTGAATACCTTCTGCACTTGTCTGAGTCTGGTCTCAAGACCAACTCTGTAAGGGTTCACCTTAGTGCAATCAGTGCATACCATTACCGTGTGGAAGGTAAGCCAATCTCAGGACAGCCTTTAGTTGTTCGCTTCATGAGAGGTTTGCTTTTGTCAAAGCCCCCTGTCAAGCCTCCTACAGTGTCATGGGATCTCAATGTCGTTCTCACCCAGCTGATGAAACCTCCTTTTGAGCCACTGAATTCCTGCCATCTGAAGTACTTGACCTGGAAGGTCATTTTCTTGGTGGCAGTTACTTCAGCTCGTAGAGTCAGTGAGCTTCAGGCCCTGGTAGCCCAGGCCCCTTACACCAAATTTCATCATAACAGAGTAGTCCTCCGCACTCACCCTAAGTTTCTGCCGAAGGTTGTGTCGGAGTTCCATCTGAACCAGTCAATTGTCTTGCCAACATTCTTTCCCCGTCCTCATTCCTGCCCTGCTGAACGTCAGCTGCACACATTGGACTGCAAGAGAGCATTGGCCTTCTATCTGGAGCGGACACAGCCCAACAGACAGTCCACCCAATTGTTTGTTTCTTTTGATCCCAATAGGAGGGGAGTGGCTGTGGGGAAACGCACCATATCCAATTGGCTAGCAGATTGCATTTCCTTCACTTACTCCCAGGCTGGGCTGGCTCTTGAGGGTCATGTCACGGCTCATAATGTTAGAGCCATGGCTGCGTCGGTAGCCCACTTGAAGTCAGCCTCCATTGAAGAAATTTGCAAAGCTGCGACGTGGTCATCTGTCCACACATTCACATCTCATTACTGCCTGCAGCAGGATACCCGACGCGACAGTCGGTTCGGGCAGTCAGTTCTTCAGAACCTGTTTGGGCTTTAGGATCCAACTCCACCCCCCGAGGGCCCTGTTTGTTCTGTTCCAGGCTGCACTCTCAGTTAGTTGGTAAATTTTTTTAGGTCAATCTCAGTTATGTCCTCGCCGTTGCGAGGCCCAATTGACCATGGTTGTTGTTTTGAGTGAGCCTGGGGGCTAGGGATACCCCATCAGTGAGAACAAGCAGCCTGCTTGTCCTCGGAGAAAGCGAATGCTACATACCTGTAGAAGGTATTCTCCGAGGACAGCAGGCTGATTGTTCTCACAAACCCGCCCGCCTCCCCTTTGGAGTTGTGTCTTCCCTTGTATTGTCTTGCTACATACTGGACTGGCCGGCTCGAGCCGGTTTCGGGCGGGAAGACGGCCGCGCATGCGCGGTGCGCGCGGGCGCGCGAGGGCTAGCAAAGGACTTTGCTAGTGAAGATTCCGATTGGAGGGGCTGCCGTGGACGTCACCCATCAGTGAGAACAATCAGCCTGCTGTCCTCGGAGAATACCTTCTACAGGTATGTAGCATTCGCTTTATGCAAAGTATGATTAAGATAGGATGAAATAGCAAATTTAATGCTTTGGTAGCTGAAGGTGAATGTCCAGAGAAAATGTCCCACCAATTATGGGCGGTAGCTTTTTTCAAGCGTGAAGAAATGTCCACAAGTGTTTCTCCAGTGAGAGTTGTATCAATCTGGTGTTGAATCAAAGTTTTATTCCACTTCTGCAAATATTGTTGTAAAAGTTCAGTTTTTTGTATAGCATCTCTCAAAAGCTGTAAACTTAATGAAATGTTGGCTATATTCAGTACTTGTGGATACCAATATAGGGTCAATTGTTGCTCCATATCCGGTACAAAGGTATATAATTGTCCATGCCACCATAAATGAGTGACGTTGGTAAAACAACCAGAAAAAGGATAAGATAGATTATATAAATGGGTTTCATTGAAATCATAAGAAGCTAAACAAATGTACTGAGCATTAATTTCAATAAACACACTAAAATTAGTAGGGAGTATGGTCCAAGGGCAAACATTAATAGAATGCTGTAATAAACACGGTTCATATAAAGGAGAATGTTGCCCACAAATAGCCCCATTAATGGAATGTTTGCAAAATTCTAAGTTATAAGTAATATTATCTGTCCCAATATAATTTCCAGAAAAATGTGGTAACCAAAATTCATTAGCAAAAACAATGGGCAAAATTATAAATTTACACAAAACATGTTGCTTGGTTACATTGAAATGCACAATTTGCCCAGAACAAAAGAGGTCAGTACATATTACAGTATTTGGAGTTATTAAAATCTAATTTGTGGAAGGAATCCACTGGTGAAAGATTCGCCTCCACAAATATTCAGATTTAGTCATTAAATCATCCTGATCCTTTTTCCTTTGTATGAGGGCAAATAAATGCTGCAACGTGCATGTAGTCCAATTCATAAAATATTTTATATTGACATATACTTGTAATTGGGCTATTTGAGTATAATTGAAAAGGTTTAGAAAACTTTTATCATATTGTAAAGTCATCTGTTGTGGTTCAAACACCGTTGGCATCCACTGAGCTTGCAAAGTAATAAGCTGATTAATATCAGTTCCAATACGCTTAGCTTTATAAGCTAAAGTCTCAGAATCAATAGCATTTATTACTGCTGCACTTGCACCAAAAGCTCCCAATAATGTGTCATACCAAGCTCGTTTAACGCTACATTTGGGCAGTTGAGGAAAAGTAATATTGAAATGAATAACATTCTTCTGATGATTTATAGCAGTATTTATACAGGTAGAGGGTACACGGACTAGGTTGTTAGTGTATATAGTAACACTAGTAAAAAAGGCCCGTTTCTGACACAAATGAAACGGGCGCTAGCAAGGTTTTCCTTGGAGTGTGTATGCTTGAGAGAGTGTGTGTGAGAGTGACTGTGAGAGAGAGAGTGAATGTGCGAGTGTGTGTGTGTGTGACAGAGAGAGAGTGAGACTGGGTGCGAGTGTGTCTGTGAGAGAGAGAGTGTGTGTGTGAGCATGAGAGTGTGTGCCAGGGTCCCTCCTCCCTCCCGCCCTCCGAGTTCCAGGGTCATCGTCCCCTCCCTCTGAGTTCCAGGGTTGTTGTCCCCCTCCCTCCCTCCGAGTTCCAGGGTTGTCCCCTCCCTGCCTCTGAGTTCCAGGGTCGTCCCCTCCCTGCCTCCCTCCGAGTTTCAGGGTCCCCTCCCTCCCCTGCATTATGCTCTCTCCCCTGCATTCATCCATATGCAAGCAACGTCCTCTGTGCCCTGCCCCCTCCATCCATCCATGTGCAGCATCTCTCCCCTGCCCCCTCCACCTCCCTCCGAGTTCCAGGCCCACCTCCCTCCCTCATCCCCTCCGAGTTCCAGTGTCCCACTCCCTCTCTCCCATTTCCAGGGTCCCCCTCCCTCTGTCCCTCCATCCCTCCCTCCTAGTTCCAGGGTCCCATGGAACTGGGAGGGAGGGGGGATGGAGAACGTTGGAGGAGTGATGTCAGCAGGTGGTTACAATCCCAGTGATACACATTAGAACGTTGGAGGAGTGATGTCAGCAGGTGGTTACGATCCCAGTGAGAGACATTGGAATGTTGGAGGAGCAAATTATTATATTAGATAATCAACCCACCAAGTACGGTTCTTGATTAGGTGTAGCATTTACACAAAAAAGCGTATAGACATTTGCTAATGATATATTAGTAGTATAAATGTCCAGAATACTTGCAATTTTAGGCCAGCACTGTTGTATTGTCTGTCTCTGGTTTGAGCGAAACTCAGCTGTGCAAGTCATATTAAATTGACAACACCGTATCTGGGTGTTATTAGTAACCCGAGCAGAAAGTAATTGTTTATCTTGCGGTTGAACATAAGCTCATTCATATAGCTGAACTCCTTTCCATAATCGTATGGATGTACCGTACAGGTCTTTTTTTCTTCCGTCATCTACTATGTAACTATCAGGCTTATTTTCGAAAGTGATCGCCGGCCATTTTTAAGGAGCAGTTTTTAATGGGTGCAGTGCACTTCAGGCAGGCAGACCGAGGTCCATCCCTCCCTACCTGTTACACTTGTGGTAGTAAATGTTAAGCCCTCCAAACCCCCCCAAAACCCACTCTACCCACATGTAGGTGCCCCCCTTCACCCATAAGGGCTATGGTAATGGTGTAGAGTTGTGAGGAGTGGGTTTGGGGGGTTCAGCGCCCAAGGGAAGGGAGCTATGCACCTGGGAGCTTTTTTTGTATTTTTAAAAAAATTTTTAGAAATGCCCGGTTGGTGTCCTGGCATGTAAGGGGGACCAGTGCACTACAAATGCTGGCTCCTCCCATGACCAAATGCCTTGGATTTCGCCGGGTTTGAGATGGCTGGCATTTTTTTCCATTATTGTTGAAAAACAAAACTGGCGATCTCAAACCCGGTGAACTCTGGCATTTGGCCGGGCTAAACCGTATTATCGGAAAAAAAGATGGCCGGCCATCTTTTTCGATAATACGGTTCCGGCCAGCTGTTGCACCGTCAAAATAGATTGGCGACATTCAAGTATGCCCCTCAATGTATGTATCTTTGTTCCTGTGAAAACTATAGTTACCACAGAGCATGCTCGATAAGCCGTGCATGTGTAATTGTCTTGTTTTCGGATTTCACTCTGATTCTTCTATTGCCAAATCAGCTTGCCTTGTCTTTCGGTAGTAAGATGTAGTTGTCCACCGGGGGTAATGGCAATACTCAAAGACACCATAAGAAGGAGGATCATACTGACTCTTACAAGGATCTATGAATGAAACATGTTAACAGATTAGTTACTCTCTGAGATAACATTTATGTGCTGGAACATAAGTCCATTTTTCTCGCCCAGATTGAAGGATCAAGACAGTATTATCTGCCCCTTGGGCAATAATTTCAGCAGGCTGTGGGGACCCATTTCTTGGGTAACCCACACCTTTGCATCTGCAAATTAGTGGATATGAAAAATCCAATATATATTATGGTCTGAAGCGTATTGTTGTACTACTTGACCCCTAAAATGGGAACTATTATCTGTCTGAATTTGGAGGGGAATACCACAGCAAAGGGTTATCAGTTCTAAAGTTTTGATGGTATTACTCTGGGTAGCTTGTCTGCAAGGATATTGAATTAAATATCCAGAATAAGTATCTACTGCTGTGCATACATATTGACATCCCTGTGAATTGGGTAAAGGTCCTATATAATCCATTTGCCAAATCTGTCCAGGTAACTTTCCCCTTTATAATAATACTAATAATAATTATTATTATTTATTGCATTTGTATCCCACATTCCCCCACCTATTTGCAGGCTCAGTGTGGCTTACATAGATTTGTAAACATTGTCATTGCAGGATATCAGATACAGTTAGTAATGTGGTCACGTGGGGAACAGATCGCCTTGTCTGATGTTGACAGACTGGACATTTTGCAATGACAGTTTTAATAACATCCATAGTTAAACTAATACCACGAGCTGTTGCCCACCTGTAAGTGACTTTTTCTCCCAAATGTCCACATTTCTGGTGCGCCCATGTCGCCAAACCTGAGCAATTATCCAGTTCTTCCAAAGTTTCCACCTTGAGAGGTGAAATTTTGCTTTGTTCATCAGCCACTGCATTGTAAAGGCATTCTAGAGTATCACCCTTGCAATGAGCATCTAATTGAAAAACAGTAACATTAGTATTTTGTACATAATTCCAAATGTCTTGCCACATAAATTTTTGGTATTAATTTTCCAGTTGTTCTTATACCAGGTAGGTAGCCACGTGGCTAATCCATTTGCCACAGACCATGAGTCAGTATAAATGTAACATTGTCCTAAATTTTCTGTTTTCAAAGCCATATAGGTAGCATACAACTCTGCATATTGACTCACTTGCTGAGACACTTCGCACTACCTCTCCTGACTGCACTGGCCACAAATCTAAGGCAGTTAGTATTGCCTGCTGTGCTGCTTCAAAAGCCTGTTCTTTTTCTCCCCACTCAGAATCATATTTTTTCCTAGTCACTCTATATAATGGCGCTAAAATTTGCCCCAGGTGGGGTATGTGTTGTCTCCAAAAGCCAAATAATCCAATAAAACGTTGTGCCTTCTTTTTATTACAAGGAGGAACAAATTCCAAAATTTTCTGTTTAGCTTTTGGCAAAATTTCCCTCAGACCATTATGCCGCTGAATGCCTAGAAATTTCACTGTTTGGGATGGTCCTTGTATCTTATCAGGATTTATTTCTCATCCTTTGTCCTTTAAATGTAAAATTAACAACTCCAACTGAGTCTGAACATCTTCCTGTGTTTTCCCTTGAATCATAATATCATCAATATAATGCACAATTTGCATATGATCAGCTAGAGGAAACTCATTTAAATGATCTGCCACCGTCCGGTGACAGATAGTGGGGCTATGAATCCAGCCCTGTGGTAGTCGAGCGAATGTATATTGCCTGCCCTGCCAACTGAATGCAAATTGATCCCAATATTTCTCATTGACTGGTATTGTGAAAAAGGCATTAGCCAAATCTATTACAGCATACCATCTGCCAGAATGTGTCTGTATTCTCTCTATCAAAGTAATAGTATGTGGGACTGCAGCAGTTCAAGCGGGTGTAACTTTATTTAGTTCCCAGTAATCGACAGTCATACGCCAGGAACCGTCACTTTTTTGGACTGGCCAGACCGGATTATTCAAATCTGTAGTGGTAGTTTTAATAACCCTTTTCTCCATTAACTCTTTTATAGTTTTACTGATCTCAAGGTGCCCCCCCTGGTATTCTACACTGTTTTAAATGAATAGTCCGTGTGGCTGGGGTAATCTCTATTGGGGTAATTTTCACCTTTCCCACAGTAATTGAACGAGATTGGATGTAAGGTTTAACTCCAAATTGATATCTCCCATCATCTAATGTTAATGTCAATCCTTTTAATATATCTATACCCAGTATATACTCAGGCACAGGTACAATCATAACTTAGTATTCCCTTTTAGGCAAATTTCCAATTTTTAATTCCACCCAGGTCTGTACAGTTTCAATTTGTTTTCCCCCCAATCCGTTAATGACAGCTTTCTGACCCTTAAATTTACATGGATTCCCATATAATAAAGTGGCCTCAGCTCCAGTATCCACTAGAGTACGCGCTTCTTTACAGGACCTATTTTTCCAACAAATTTCTATATTTACATGGGGCCGCAAATCTAAACACGCTAAGTGGATGGAAACCTGGTCATTCTGTCAATCATATTTTCCTGTTTTTTTTTTAAGATGCACTTCTTGGGTGCACTAGCACTAACACTAGCACTAGGGGTTCCAGCCTCAGGGGGAGAACGAGCTGATTTGTCAGCATTTACCCCGAGCTCGCTGACTGCGTACTACTTTGCCCCCATTTAATCCCCATTTTTTAACTTTCCCTTTCCGCTTTTTGCATGTATACTGTGCCACCCTTACTGCGGCACACTCTGCAATTGTCTGATATTTATTCAGCTTATCAGCTAACAATTTATTTTGACATTAAGCATTGCATTTTGACTACGCAAGCCACACATTTGTCACTCTGATTCTGCAATTTTCCTATGCTATTCATCACGGTTCTGATGGATTTTCCGATAAGCGGTTAACAGAATCCATCCACGTCTTCCGACAGAATATTGTTCCTTCCCCTATTATATCTTAATTTTTTGCATACATCTAACTACATCTAAAGGTTCCAACCCCTTTAAACAGGAGTCCCACTCCTCACACAAACCTGCACATTTTGACCACTCAGTGGCTATTATATCATATAGTACTGCATCCCATCCTGGGATCTCAATAACACTCTCCGCTTTATTTTTCCCAATTGTTTGCTTAAAAAATTCCATTCCCGTCTATGAATCCTGCTCATGAGCGCCAACTAATGTATTGCTTCAGTATTTGCAGCCTGCTCACTTGATCACCATAGACTGCTCAAAGAATCAATTACTACAGATTCTTTTAGATTTGTATTACATAGTAACATAGTAAATGACGGCAGAAAAAGACCTGCATGGTCCATCCAGTCTGCCCAACAAGATAAACTCATATGTGCTACTTTTTGTGTATACCCTACTTTGATTTGTACCTGTCCTCTTCAGGGCACAGACCGTATAAGTCTGCCCCAGCACTATCCCCGCCTCCCGCCACCGGCTCTGCCACCCAATCTCGGCTAAGCTCCTTAGGATCCATTCCTTCTGAACAGGATTCCTTTATGTTTATCCCACGCGTGTTTGAATTCTGTTACCGTTTTCATTTCCACCACCTCCCGCGGGAGGGCATTCCAAGCATCCACTACTCTCTCCGTGAAAAAATACTTCCTGACATTTTTCTTGAGTCTGCCCCCCTTCAATCTAATTTCATGTCCTCTCATTCTCATTAAATGAAACTCTTTATTTGCACTTTAATTGGAGAATGTATAAGTCACAATTGTTACTGCATCACAAGGATTAAGAAATACACACACTAATCGAGTACATTACTAAAGGAAGGCTATAGAAAAGTAAAATAAGAAAGATAGTGTAGCTGGGTCCCCCTTCCAGGACCCAGCCGGGCTCGACCCTGCTTAGCTTCCTTCTTCACCCAACTGTTGCCTCACTCCACACCACCTTGGCCTGTTCTGGGAACTCAGCGCTAGACCCCCTGAGAGCTTGCCGGACTTCCTCCTCTCTCTATTGTTTCCACAGAGGCTCAATCAAGGCAAAACATTTATAAAAAAAAAACTTTATTTTCTTGCTTCCATTCAGCATAGACACAAAAAGAAAACACCTTACTCCCAGGTTACTACTACTACTATTTAGCATTTCTATAGCGCTATAAGGCGTATGCAGCGCTGCACAAACATAGAAGAAAGACAGTCCCTGCTCAAAGAGCTTACAATCTAATAGACAAAAAAGTAAATAAAGTAAGCAAATCAAATCAATTAATGTGAACGGGAAGGAAGAGAGGAGGGTAGGTGGAGGCGAGTGGTTACAAGTGGTTACGAGTCAAAAGCAATGTTAAAGAGGTGGGCTTTCAGTCTAGATTTAAAGGTGGCCAAGGATGGGGTAAGACGTAGGGGCTCAGGAAGTTTATTCCAGGCGTAGGGTGCAGCGAGACAGAAGGCGCGAAGTCTGGAGTTGGCAGTAGTGGAGAAGGGAACAGATAAGAAGGATTTATCCATGAAGCGGAGTGCACGGGAAGGGGTGTAGGGAAGGACGAGTGTGGAGAGATACTGGGGAGCAGCAGAGTGAGTACATTTATAGGTTAGTAGAAGAAGTTTGAACAGGATGCGAAAACGGATAGGGAGCCACTGAAGGGTCTTGAGGAGAGGGGTAGTATGAGTAAAGCGACCCTGGCGGAAGACGAGACGGGCAGCAGAGTTTTGAACCGACTGGAGAGGGGAGAGGTGACTAAGCGGGAGGCCAGCAAGAAGCAGATTGCAGTAGTCTAAATGAGAGGTGACAAGGGTGTGGATGAGGGTTTTGGTAGAGTACTCGGAAAGAAAGGGGCGGATTTTACGGATGTTGTAAAGAAAGAAACGACAGGTCTTGGCAGTCTGTTGGATATAAGCAGAGAAGGAGAGAGAAGAGTCAAAGATGACCCCAAGGTTTCGAGCTGAAGAGACAGGGAGAATGAGAGAGCCATCAACAGAAACAGAAAACGGGGGGAGCGGGGAGGTGGGTTTGGGGGGGGGGAATGAGAAGCTCGGCTTTGGTCATATTTAATTTCAGGTGGCGTTGAGACATCCAGACAGCAATGTCAGACAAGCACGCTGAAACTTTGGTTTGAATGCAAGGTGAGATATCAGGGGTAGAAAGGTAGATTTGGGAGTCATCAGCATAGAGATGGTAGGAAAAGCCATGGGATGAGATTAATGAACCAAGGGAAGAATTGTAGATAGAAAAGAGGAGGGGACCAAGAACAGAACCCTGAGGTACGCCGACAGGCAGAGGGATAGAAGTAGAAGAGGATCCACCAGAGTGAACACTAAAGGTGCGGAGGGAGAGGTAGGAAGAGAACCAGGAAAGGACAGAGCCCTGGAATCCAAGTGAGGACAGGGTATCGAGAAGTATGCTGTGATCGACAGTGTCAAAAGCAGCGGAAAGATCAAGAAGAATGAGGATGGAATATTGACCTCTGGATTTAGCCAGTAATAGGTCATTGGAGACTTTAGTAAGCGCAGTTTCGGTTGAGTGGAGAGGGCGAAAACCAGATTTTGTAGTGGGTCAAGAATAGCATGTGAGGAGAGAAAATCAAGGCAGCGGCGGTGAACAGCACGCTCAAGTAATTTGGAGAGAAAAGGAAGGAGGGAGATGGGTCGGTAATTAGAGGGACAAGTAGGGTCGAGTGAAGGCTTCTTAAGGAGAGGTGTGACTACAGCATGTTTAAAGGCAGCAGGGACAGTCGCAGTGGAAAGTGAGAGGTTGTTAAGGTTTGCTGCCAAAGTCTCATTCAGGGTTTAAACAGTCCATATAACTTCACTTTAGCCAAAATTACTTCTTTTAGGGAACAGTACATTATCAGAAAGAAAACATAATAGCTTGGTAGGTTGCAAGCTCAGACCTTTTCAGTATGAAACAGTTTACACAGTCTTTCTTTCAGCACAGCTACACAGCTTTGGTCCCACCTGGTTCAGACTCGGGTTTCAATTGTGTCCAGCCCTCTTTCTCTCCCAGGGGCTGCACCTGTTTCCTCTTTAGTAGAGATCTCCCCCAGCGCCTCAGTCTGTCTCCTCTGGTCTTCCACCAGTCTCTCCAAGGCACAGCTAGCCACCCTCTTACAGCAGCTTTTCGGGTTTGAGCCAGAGCTCCAATCTCCATCTGTTCCTCCCCTAGTCCTTCAGTAACCTCCATTTTATCCTCCTCTTCAACTTCCCCTGCCCCCAACCTCTCCAGCTGGCCCTCATCACCTTCCTCAGAGACCATTTCCCAATCTTCTATCTCCTCCCCTAACTCTTGCACAGCCGGGTGGGGAAGAGAGGGATTCTGGGACTGGTAGTTCCTCCTCTTCTTCCTTAACCCGGCAAACCTCTCTGCCTCCGGTAGCGCAGCTTTCTGAATGTGGGTGTTGTGCACATGAAGTCTGCCCCGTTGGGGTTACCCGGCTGCCTGCACCCCCCTTCTGCGTGCCTTCCCAGATCCCCTTTCACCTACCCTCTCACAATATATATATTTATACATACATCATCACTGGTCAGGAATTACATCATTCAGGCCCTTATCTCATCAGCTGGGGGGCCCATTGCAGCGAAAAGCCTGAAGTCTCCCTAAGACCAGGAACAAGTCTTTTCTGCACGATGTGTCCATCCACAGAATGAGCCCCAGAGTTCCGCTACAACAAGCCCCCTTTTTAAGCTAAAACTTATCCAGAAATGTGCATGGGGATGACGTCACACTCTCGGTTCAAGAAAACAAACCACTGGCCAGGTGACTTATCTCCCGAACCTCAAGAGTACCCGCCCCCCTTCTGCACAAGCTGGCCTCAGGGACATACATTGTTCTTGAGAGGTGCCTTATCTCCTACACCTCCCTTCTGCACAAGCTAGCTTCAGGGACATAACATTGTTCTTGAGAGGTGCCTTATCTCATTCCTTCCAGCCTGTTCTTTGAGATATACCAGGCAAGTAAAATACAGAAGAGTTTAAAATTTATTATCGATCAAAGTAAGACTGAAAAGCAATTCTTAATATTTTCCATCACAAGAGTTAACAGATGAACTGCCATATTTTGGCCATTCAATAAATTATCCAGTCAATATTTAGCCTGTAGCAGTCAGGTTTTGTTAAATGCTGGCTGATGTACAGGGCCGGTGCTAGGGTTTCTGGCGCCCCCCCTGCAGCCTATTAGTTGGTGCCCCCTACCTATCCAGCATCTCCTCTCTCTCTTTTCTCCTCCCAATCCCTCCCCTCCCCTCCCCCTGTCTAGCACCTTAACTCTCCCCTCCTCTCAGTGAGAGCAACACAAACTTCTCCACTACCAGACACCTTCTCCCAATGCTTTTTTTGTAGGAAAAAAGGTACTGGTACTCATTATGGGTAGCCTTAGGGGCAGGATCACTATCAGGCTTATTTTCAAAAGGGAAGGATGCCCATCTTCTGACACAAATTGGGAGATGGGTGTCCTTCTCTCGGGGTCGCCCAATTCGGCATAATCGAAAGCCGATTTTGGGTGTCCTCAACTGCTTTCTGTCGCGGGGACAACCAAAGTTCTCCAGGGCGTGTCGGCACTGTACCGAAAGCGGGTGGGGGCGTGGTTAACAGATGGGCATCCTCGGCCGATAACACTGGTCTACAAAAAAAACTTTTTTTCTGTAACAAGAACAAAACATACATTTTCTGGAAGATAATTCTTTCCTGAATCCAGATCTCATTTCAGAATTTCTGTATCAGCCTCAGTTTTCATGTGATAATGGTTTTTGTAAATGCTTGTGTCGGCGTATGTAGCTATTATATGTATCTGGCAAAATGACACGCTTCTGCTACAAGAGTTCCAAAAAACTGTGTCAGTTCACAAAGAAATCAAAGATATAAGCAACATAAGAGTAAAGAGAAGTGAAGAAACATACCTAAAAAGATTTCCTTCCTGATTTCCTGTGGTACTTTGCCTCGGGAACGTCTCTCCGTAAGGTCCAGCAGTAGTCGGACAACATTGCGGCATTCCATTTGCCTTGATAACGCTTTTCCATTTGAGAAATGTCCTGGTGGAACCGTTCTAACGGATTCGATATCATTACAAAAGACCATGTCACCTTCCTTGGAGAAATATTCAGAAAAAATAGCATGTCGGTCACGAAAAACACACACTTTCGTATCACAAGAAAGAAGATTCCATCCTTTTAATCTCGAACCTAAAAGCTCAGCCTGTTGCTTCGACAAATTTAAATCACGAACAAGATCGTTGAGATCCCCTTGTGTCAAAAAGTGGGGCACATTTGATTCACAGAGGTCCTGAAATGGGTCGGTATGCATATCCCCTTCTCTGTCTTCTGCATGTTCGTCACTGTATTCATCTTCACTCACTATCAAATTCTCTGGAGGCACTGGTACTGGCAATTCTTCACTGTGACATACAGGTCTTATAGCAGATGGTAAGTTAGGATATTGCACAGTTTTCCTTGTTTTCGAGGTGATTCCTGCTATTTTTGTCAAACAGAAATAACAGTCTGTTGTGTGATTCGTTGGTTCCCTCCAAATCATGGGAACAGCAAAGGGCATGCGACGTCTTCCTTTTAACCAGCCTGTCAGGAGTGTAACACACATCAAACAGCAAATGTGGGGAGCCCATTTGCGGTCCTGTTCACCAACCTTACACCCGAAATATAGTTCGTAGCACTTTTTTACAAGAGGATTAAGTTTTCGTTTTTGCGATTTCAGAGTAAACTCTCCACAGATATAACAAAAAGAATTTGGGCTATTTGCACAGATACGAGGCATTTCTTCTGAAATGACACAAAACACAAACCTTCACAAACGTAGAACTACAAGCAGTCACTTCCAACAGCAATTGTTGACTGAACTCTCAATGCTGAGATACAGGTGGCAACTGACGCAACAGAACGTGTTTGAACATGTTCGAGCATGACTCATGGGCAATGTTGCCAAACCTCCCTTATTTCCTGGTGGTGGCTTTCTAAACTAAGGGTTTTGTATTGTAATTCCTAGTATATTTCAATTGTTTTTCCAACAATTACAACTGCTGAATTAAATTAATCCACAGCAGCAGGGCCGCCGAGAAACTTGGCCGGGCCCGTGACAAGGCCGCCTCGCCCCCGCCGCAGCCCTGCCCCCGAGGTCGCCGCTCCCCTCCCCCCTCCGAGGTCGCTGCTGCTGCTCCCCCGAGGACGGGATAACGGGAGGGAAGGAGACCCGAAGGGAGGAGTTCTGCCTCACAGGGAGGTGAGAGGGAGAGTCACACCACGCGGAGATTTAAATACAGGGGGCCGGTCCGGTGGCAGACGGTCAGAGGGCGGGTGGGACTGGCACCAGGCCCCCCTTGAAGGCCCGGGCCCTGGGGATTTTGTCCCCCCGCCCCCCCCCTCTCGGCGGCCCTGCACAGCAGGGTACCAAAATGCAGCGTTTTCAAGGATTTTTATAAAAAGGGTAGCGTGTCAGAAGAAAACTGAGCCCGACAGGCAAAATCTGATTTCATTTTCGAATTCAGCACCCATGACTTAGCTAAGAACACCATTCACATTCTTTGTAACAAAAATGCCGTTTACCAGTGTAATGGAAAAAAGAAGGGCGTCCCTCACGAGCATTTGATCGACTTTACTTGGTCCCTTTTTTTTCAAGACCAAACCTCGAAAAGGTGCCCGAACTGACCAGATGACCTCCGGAGGGAATCGGGGATGACCTCCCCTTACTCCCCCAGTGGTCACCAACCCCCTCCCACCCAAAAACAATTATGAAAAAACATTTTTTGCCAGCCTCTATGCCAGCCTCAGATGTCATACCCAGCTCCATCACAGCAGTATGCAGGTCCCTGGAGTAGTTTTTAGTGGGTGCAGTGCACTTCAGGCAAGCGGACCCAGGCCCATCCCCCCCTACCTGTTACACTTGTGGTGGTAAATGTGAGCCCTCCAAAACCCACCCAAATCCCACTGTACCCACATGTAGGTGCTCCCCTTCATCCCTAAGGGTTATGGTAGTGGTGTACTCATCATCCTGCTAAACCCAGACCGAACCGGTGAGGAGGAGATCTTTCCAGAGGGGGTACTGTTACGCTCTGCTACACTTCTCCAGGATGGGTTGGTTTCTGTTTCCTAACCTAGCAGCCGTCATCCGGGTTGGATCATGGACAGCAGCCATCTTGCCTAGCTCAGGAGGGGGCAGCCATCTTGGAGTAACGAGGTCAGGAAGGAAGCCCATATTTGGATGTAGGCACCTCTGCTGATGGGGGCAGCCATCTTGGAACAGCTGCTCATGGGTGAGCCTAATTCCTGCTCTATTTAAAGCCCTGTTCCCAGTCCTTCCATGCTTCGGCTTCTATTCGCTTAAAGGTTGTGGTCTTCATCTGTTCCAGTGTTTTCCTGTGTTCCTGACCTTGGATTGTTTACTGACCATGCGTTGTGTTGCTGCCTGCCCAGACTTTCGGATTGCTCTCTGTTTTGCTGCTTCACTGACTCTTTGCTCCTGGACTGTGTCTGCCTGCCTGCCAGCCTGGTCAGCGGTTGTGCAACCCCGCCGGTTCCAGAAGTCCTGGTGGCCGCCTGCACCTGGGGGCTCAACTCCCAGGGAACGGTGGTTGCTCCCAGGTGAAGCTAGGGGTTGTCTGGCCACCTGATTGAGTGCAGTGCCACTTCATCTTCGCCGTGCTCAGTCGGGGCACAAGGGCTCACATTCACCAGGTCATAACAGTAAGGGAGCTATGTACCTGGGAGCAATTTCTGAAATCCACTGCAGTGCCCCCTAGGGTGCCCGGTTGGTGTCCTGGAATGTGAGGGGGACCAGTGCACTATGAATGCTGGCTCCTCCCACAACCAAAGGGCTTGGATTTGGTCATTTTTGAGATGGGCGTCCTCGGTTTCCATTATCACCGAAAACTGGGGACAACCATCTCTAAGGTCGACGATCTCAACATTTAAGTCAACAATCTCTAAGGTTAACCTAAATGTTGAGATTTGGGCGTCCCCGACTGTATTATTGAAACAAAATATGGACGCCCATCTTGTTTCGATAATACGGGTTTCCCTTACAGATAGGCACCCTTAGAGATGGTTGTCCACGTTTGAAAATGCCCCTCTATGGCTCCACCCCTACAGTAGCCACACCCCTTTTACCAGCCATGGTGCATATAAACAGGCATCATTGAAAATATTATAACAGTATAGGAGAGGGAAAATAACTTTTTTTTCATTGTAAGTCATTTCTGTAAACTGTTACAGCTCCACTATACCAAAAATAACATAAACCAAATTAGCATACAGACCAGGAATTAGGAGAACAGTCTTGCCAAATATGAAACACAGTATGTTATCAAAATCACAGAACCTAACAAACAGATCCTCAGGCTTATGGCCTTGCAGTCACACATGCAGAACAGAGATAGCCCCTCTTCAAATTCTTCAAAAATTAATCTGAAATCCTAAGAAGCTAGACTCTGCATGAAGCACAATACCAGAAAAACAGAAAGAAACACATTGCTATACATTGCAAAATAAGACAGCGGATGTAAATTCTCAAATTGGACATATTCCAAACACTAAAGTGAAAATAAAATGCTTTTTCTCCTTTGTTGTCTGTTTTTCTGATCATGTTGGTCCCAATCTCTGATTCTGCTGCTCTCTATCTGTTCTCTTAACTCTGTTTCCAGGGCTTCGTTTCCAATTATTTCTTTACTTTCCTCCATTTCTTGTCCTACATCCATAAGTAAAGCCTGGGTCCTCCGCGGACTTGCCTGCTGGGTCCTCCGCGGACTTGCCTGGAGGAGGTTTAGAGTGGATCTAGCTTTTGCCTATTTTCTCCATCCATGTGTAGTTTTTCTCCTTTCTTCCCTTTCCATCATCTCCATCAGTAAGCATTTCCTTGCTCTCTCTTCCCTTCCCTCCATTCATATGCATCTCCTTCCTCTCTCTTCCCTCTCCTCCATCCATGTCCAGCATTTTCCTCTCCCCCCTCCATCCATGTCCAGTATTTCTCCTTTCTACTCCCCTCCTTCCATGTTCATTTCACTTCCTGTCTCGCCCCTCCCCTCCATCCATGTGCATCTCCTTCCTCTATCTTTCCTCCCCTCCATCCATGTCTAGCATTTCTCCTCTCTCCTCCCCTCCATCCATGTACATCTCCTTCCTCTATCTTTTCTCCCCTCCATGTCCAGAATTTCTCCTCTCTCTCTTCCCCTCCATCCATGTGCATCTCCTTCCTCTGTCTTCCCTCCCCGCCATCCATGTCCAGCATTTCTCCTCTCTCCTCTCCCCTCCATCCATGTGCATCTCCTTCCTCTCTTCCCTTCCCTCCATCCATGTCCAGCATTTCTCCTACCCTCCCCATCCATCCATGTCCAGCAACTCTCCTCTCTCCCCTGCCCTCCCCTCCATCCATGTCCAACAACTCTCCTCTCTCCCATGCCCTCCCATCTATCCATCCATATCCAGCAATTCTCCTCTCCCCTGCCCCCCACCATCCATCCGTGCCCAGCAATTCTCCTCTCTCCCCTTCCCACCCCTCCATGTCCAGCGATTTCTCTTCTCTCCCTTGCCCTCCCCTCCCATCCATGTCCAGGAATTTCTCTTCTCTCTCCTGCCCTCCCTTCCCATCCATGTCCAGTGATTCTTCTCTGCTGTCCCTTCCCATCCATGTCCAGCGAGTCTCCTTTGCCCTCTATCCTCCCCTTCCATCCATGTCCAGCGATTTGCCCCAGCCCCCACCTGCCTTCCTTTTCAGCCCCCAAGTTCCAGTTCCAACCCCAGCCCCCCACCTGCCCGCCCTCTTCTCCATTTTTTATTCTTGCCGCCCTGCGTTTAACTCATTTATTTTACTTCAAAGTCAAAGCGGCGACGGCAGCAGTGAAAGAAGCAGGCTCGCCTCGAGCCTTCTCTTCCCTCTGTGTCCCGCCCTCGCGGAAACAGGAAATTACATCAGAGGAAGGTGGACACTGAGCGGGAAGGAAGGGAAGGCTTGAGGCAAGCCTGCTTCTTTCACTGCTGCCGCTGCTGCTTTAACTTTGAGGTAAAATAAAAGATTTAAACGCAGGGCATCAGGAATAAAAAGAAGGCTGTCAGAGAGCTGAGGGTGGGCAGGTGGGGACCAAGGGCTGAAGCTGGAGCTGGAAGTGTGAGCCACTGGTGGCGGTAAGCATGGCTTGTGGCAACCTCAGGTCGGCGCCCCCCCTACCATGCTTACCGGGTTGTGACGACCCTGCTGATGTAGAATTGTATATTCAGCACTAGGCCATACCTGGATACTTGCACCGGATAAAGGATTTATTGGCTGCCCTGGAGGCCAAATCCAATATCAGGATAGCCATCTGGGCAAGGTAGAGCAAACTTTTCTGGCTCCACCAAGGCTGTTCCCCCTTACCACCCCGTCACTAACCAGCTAGTGCTGTGGTGGTCTGAGCAGATATTCAGTGACACTCTCTGACTGAGTGCTGCTAATTATCTGTGCTAGACTCAGTCAGCAGGAGTTAACTGGGTAGGTGCTACTCCTACCCTGTTAACTCCCACTGAATATCAACATATATATTTGTAACCAAGTCTATTCAAGTAGACAGCAGTTTCTTTGTCCCAGCTGCAGCTCCCCATAGAAGATTGGGAGGAGGATGCAGCTCCAGAGTGGAGACAGATGGCCGAGTCCTGAGGATGCAAGGCTATTGTATGACAGATCCATTGGCTGCTGGGCTTACTGTGCCCTGTTTACATGTTTTTGATGGACATATTGCCTGTCTGAGGTGGGAATTTAGGTTTGGCCCAAGGACAGATTGGGGTTTCCCAGGTGTCAGTGAGAGCCCCAGGTACCCTAGGGTGTGCTAGTTCTCAACCCCAAAGCAAGATGGCCCAGATACTAGTGGCAAGCGCTCAACCTGATATGGTTGAGATGAGGGGGAAGGTATGTGAGGGAGTGAGTTTTATAAGCGGCAAATGTCCCTAAGAACACCCCCTCATTGCGGTTGCGCTAATCCTGCCATGTCAGAGGGGCAGGACTCAGGCAAGGAAGTGGTTAAATGCCCTGAAGCAGAACAGGGTTGCCAGATGGGCGGTTTTCCCGCCCAATTGGGCGGTTTTCCGCAACCCGCCGCGGGAAACTTTTGCCTGCGGCGGGTTGCGTTTTTTTGGGCTGGTTTTGGTTTTTTGGGGCGGGTTTTCGGCAGGCGGGGGTGGGGCTAATGGTGACAGAGGCGGGGTTTATGATGTTTTGGGCGGGGTTTGCCGACGTATTGGGCGGGGCGATGACGGTGGGGCGGGGCTGATGATGACGGGGGCGGGGGTGATGACGGAAGGGGCGGGGTTGATGACGGAAGGGGCGGGGTTGATGACGGAAGGGGCGGGGGTGATGACGTCGGGGGTGGGGTGTGTGCGGTTTTTGGGCAGGTTTTGGCCTGTTTTGGGTCGGAATTTTTTTTTTTATATGGCAACCCTGAAGCAGAATGGATCAGGGAGGCCTCAAGTGAAGGAATCCTCCCAGGGTGTTTCTGTTAGCTGCAATACCTGGTGAGAGCCTGGGGAAGAGAAGCAGCACTCATCATAGATTGCTACCCTGTGCTTCACAGAAGCAGAGGCTTCAGTGAGGTAGGACAAGTTTCCTTAGAACCTTAAGTTAAAAGAGTGTTGACTAAACCTGTGAAGCTGTGATGGGGAGAGACTACAGGAACCTTGAGAGTTAAGAAGTGTCTGTGTTGAACCGATGGAAGCCACATCTGGGACTAGCTATAGGAACCCTGAAACAAGAGGGAAAAGTAGCATGCACTGCATCATAGAGACTGTCAGGGACAGGGATCAAAAGGAGCTATAGTAAAGCTCCAAGTGATTAGAGTATCCAGCCCGTGGACAGAATAGACTTGGGAAGTCCTTAGTTGGAATTCAATAAAGCTATCGTTTTACTTACAACCATTGTGTGTGGCTGTATTCCTGAGAGTTCCAGTCCCTGGCCATGGAATCATGTTACCAAACACAACTAAATCATTTCTGGCACTGAAGAAAGGTCTCAAAACAGAATTTTTATCAGTTTCAAACATAAAGAAGATGAGAAGAGTTCATGATGTGCAGTTAGGGGATAATTCTATAACTGGGCGCTTCCATTTAGATACCATGAGACTGCACAGTAGAACCCTATTCTATAATGGAACCAAGGTGCCTAGGTTCCATTATAAAATGCAAGTGTAGCCCAGTATCAGCACACCTAGCATCTAGGCACCCACACTCACACCAGCTGTACAAGTGCAAGTGCCTAAATGTGGCAGAAATGCACCTAACCTACAATACTCTGCAAGTTACATGTGTAAGTGGGAGCCCCACTTATATTTTACCCTTTCTCCACCCATGTGTATGCCACCCCCCTTGCAAATATGCATTATACAAGATTGGTGGAAAGAATATTTTATTTATTTAATTATTTATGCATTCTTGTATCCCACTATTACCCAAAAACAAATTTTGGTTCAAAATGTAAATTGTAAGCCACTTTGAACCAAAATTTTTTTTGGATAATAGTGGGACAGTGACATATATGCCTGTATATGTGCACATATGTGCTTATATGCTAGTATTCTAATAATTATTATTTATTATTTATTGCATTTGTATCCCACATTTTCCCACCTTTTTGCGGGCTCAAAGTGGCTTACAATACATTATGAATAATGGAAATTACATTTTGTTCCAATTCGGTTATGGATTACATTGTGAAGAGTTATACAAAACAAATCAATCAAATCAAAGTATCGTTAAGGAATATATCAATGGAAAGAATATAGAAACATTGAAAGGAAAACAACGAAAAACTAGAGATTCTGAGGACAATATATAGCATATGAACAATGGATAGCCTATGGTATACATCTTCTTTGGTTAGAGGTATAATTGTGACAGATGCACTCTTGTTCCTTGAGAAAAGGGCAAAGAGAGATAAAGAGCCAAGAGACCCTTTTAGGAAGACAGTGAGACACTGGGTAAGACAAGCCCTGGAAGAAAAAGTCCTGTGTCTCACCTTTAAGTAAAACAGGCAAACTTTAGAGTTCATACACAATGGTGCTCATTTTCAAAAGAGAAAAAAAAATCCAAAATATGACATAAAAGGCACATCGACGAAATCTCAGTGGGAAATGTCCAAAGCATATAATAAATTCCCCCCCCCCCCCCCAAAAAAAAATGCTTTAAATCACTAGTACATCCAGATTAGAACATCTCTAGAGGGGGCGTGTTGAAGGCGTGTCTTGGCAATTTTACGGAATGAACGTCTCCAGCCCATATCGGATAGCAAAATGGTTTCACATTGGCAGCAATTCAAATGTACAGACTTAGACCTCATATAAAAGCGTCTGGGGTAACAGCAAAGTTGTCTGTAGACACATTTGCAATTTTGTGGAGTTGGAGAGTGGAAGAATTGTTGGTTTGAGAGAAAGTTGAGAGTTGCTGAGTGTTGTGTTACTGTTTGTCTGTTTGCCCTAGTCCACACCTTGTCACCCTTACATTCCCTGACTTGCCTCCTCTGACTCACCTTCTCTGGGTCTCACCTTCTCAGCTCCCTGTCCAACCCCGCTAGCCCCCCCCACCACAATTATCTCCCCCCCCCCCCCCGTCAACACTCACTGTCCCCAAGCCCACACTCCTTTCATTACACCTCCTTACCTGTTTGTTTCTGTCTGTGTTGCTCTCTTTGTCCTGTGTGCTGCTGCTGCTGTGTCTGTGCATGTGAGGACTGTTGGTTGCTGCTTGGAGAGTGAGTAGGTAGAAGGTGTGGCATGAGTGTTTGCTGTGTCTTGGAGAGTGATTGCTGTGTGACTGCATTGTTTGTCGGTGGTGGGAGAGTGAGTGTCAAGTCGTGTTTCGTGGTGGTGGTTTTCACTAGAGAGTTGAGCACAGAGGTGTGTCTGGGGATGCAGTGGGTTGGGATATGGATGCACTGAATGCACAGGTGGCTCACATGTTGTAGGATGAGGAGAGTTTGGAGGGGAGGCCCCATGTCAGATACCCACATCACAGAGGTTTTGGGCCCCGTATCCGTTTCCTGACTTTACTGACCAGCGCTGCCATTCACCACCTTTGTGACTAGATCCAACCCTTCCTGCAGGCCAGAACCCATAGGAACAATCCCATCCCTGTCCACCTCAAGGTCACCGCCTCCCTCTCTTTTCTGGCTACTGGTAGCTTCCAGTCTGTGCTAGCTGTGAACGCAAGCCTCACACAGCCTGCCATTTCAAACTGCCTCACCCAGTTACTGGATGCCTTTCTTATCCACACCTCAGACTACATCACCTTCCCCACCCCCCCCCACCCCCCCATGCCCTGCATAGCAACATGTCTCCGTTCTATGCCATATCTCGCTTCCCCTTGGTCACAGGTATAATTGACTGCACACACATCACATTCAGACCCCCCCCCCCCCCAGGCATGAGAGGCCACCTATAGGAATAGGAAAGCATTCCACTTCATGAATATGCCTCCAGGAATATGCAAGTTGTGAGTGACACCCAGGGGTAGACTGTAGATGTGTGTGCAAGATACCCATGATGCCTACATACTACAGCACTCTGGAATCTTCCGAGGCTTCAACCGATCACCAGCAGATGGCCCCTAGGGAAGTGCAACAGGAATATGCCAAACCCCATACTCCCTCCTTCTAACCCTCAGCACTGCCTTCCTCCTGGTGTCTCCACAACCCACAATTCTCAGCCCACCTACACAAGGTAAGCAGTCCAGACAATACACACCCATGTCCCTCATTCTGCTTTGTCTCACAGGTGACAGAGGATATCCACAGCGGACCTGGCTCATGATCCCACTGGTGCAGCCCCATACAGTGGTGCAGGAAGACTACAACAGCAGACATCGCGGACCACACGTGGCATCATCAAAAAAAAAAACAGGGTCTGATGTCTAGCTCAATCTGAAGGGGAACTCCTCTCCAGCCCTGAAAAGGTTGCCAAGATCTTCAGTGCCTGCTGCATGCTACATTATCTGGCCCTGCACAGAAGACAGGCCCTTCCAGAAGAAACACAGCAACCAGCGCAGCAGGCCCATGACCAAGATGATGATGAGCCCCCTCCTCCACCCCCCGCCCACAGAGCAGAGCAGAGTGCACATCAGCTGGATGTCCAAGCCCGACAAAGTCTCATTGAGACAAATTTCTAGTGAAGGTAATGCACATTTATTGATTTCAGTCACCACCATCACCACATCCTTCCACCATCTTCACCCTCTCTGTGCACACCCCCCAAACCCCCACCCCTTTACAGCCCCTGCACCAATACCCTCACAAACACCCCTATCCCCCAGCCCCCACAGCACATGCCTACACCTAGCACAGCCCTTCACAGGAAATGAGCATAAGAACATAAGAGTAACCATACTGGGTCACACCAATGGTCCATCTAGCCCAGTATCCTGTTTCCAACAGTGGCCAACCCAGGTCAGGAGTACCTGGCAGAAACCAAAATCGTGGCAACATTCCATGCTACAAATCCCAGGAAAAGCAGTTGCTTCCCCATGTCTGTCTCAACAGCAGACTATGGACTTTTCCTGCAGGAACTTGTCCAAACCTTTTTTAAACCCAGATACACTAACCACTCTTACCACATCCTCCAGCAAAGAGTTCCAGAGTGTAACTATTCGTTGAGTGAAAAAATATTTCCTCTTATTTGTTTTAAAAGTATTTCCATGTAACTTCCTTGTTGTCCCCTAGTTTCTGTTTTTGGAACGAGTAAAAAATCAATTTACTTCTACTCGTTCTACACTACTCAGGATTTTGTAGACCTCAATCATAACTCCCCTCATCTATCTCTTTTCCAAGCTGAAGAGCCCTAACCTCTTTAGCCTTTCCTCATACGAGAGAAGTTCCATTCCCTTTATCATTTTGGTCGCTCGTCTTTGAAACTTTTCTAATTCCGCTGTATCTTTTTGAGATATGGTGACCAGAACTGAACACAATACTCAAGGTGTGGTCGCACCATGGAACGATACAGAGGCATTATAATATTTTTGGTCTTACTCACCATCCCTTTCTTAATAATTCCTAGCATCCTGTTTGCTTTTTTGTCCACAACTGCACACTGAGCAGAAGATTTCAGCATATTATCTACAACGTCACATAGATCATTTTCTTGGGTGACTCCTAAAGAGAACCCTAGCTTCAGGTAACTATAATTCAGATTATTCTTTCCAATGTGCATCACCTTGCCTTTGTCCACATTAAATTTAATCTGTCATTTGGATGCCCAGTCTTCCAGTTTCCTAAGGTCTTCCTGCAATATTTCACAGTCTGATCATATTTTAACAGCTTGAATAGTTTTGTGTAATCTGCAAATTTAATCATCTGACTCATCAAGGTGCCCTTGACCTGGATTGGCAGCTGTTGGGGACAGGATGCTGGGCTCGATGGACCTTTGGTCTTTTCCCAGTATGGCATTACTAATGTACTTATGTACTTATCATTCCGATTTCTATATCTATATAAATAAAACCCACCTCGAATGTTCTGAAGCTCACTCCATGGCAGTAAAGCACTGAACAACTGCACTCTTGGTAGGACTCTTGGTAGGCTAGGGTATCAGGAACACTCACCCTCACTCATAGCTCCGCCCTCAGCCACGCCCCATCTGTACATAAAACGCACCCTCAACGTTCTAAGGCACACTTTGTGGCTTCAGGGTTCGTAAGTTCGAAGCTCTGTAACCACTTTTAAAGTGCCCCGCCCTCGCGTGAAAACGCGGTGACGTCGTGCCCGCCCACAGTCAGCTTCACAGCGTACACGTCGTCTCCTACACAGACTACAACGCACTGAAGTCTGTGACAGCTAATTCCAAACCAAAGGGGAGGAGTAGGGAAACACGTGGAGCGTGTTTCCCTACTCCTCCCACTGTCTCGGCATCAGCTGTCACTGCACCGGAGTAAGTGTCAGGGAGCCGCCAAACACAGACTCCCCCCCCCCCCCCCCACTAGCCGCATGAGTCCCAGGGGCGTAGCCACGGGCGGCCCCGGGTGGGCCTGGGCCCACCCAATTTGGGGTCAGGCCCGCCCAGCAGCAGCACAGTCCCCATCATCCCTTCCCCTGTGGCGTGCAGGAACTTTCACCCCATCTTCCCTCACCCTCCTTGCTGCCCGCCCATCCATGATCCAACAGGAAAAAAAAACCCACTCTCTTCTTTCAAGGATGCTCACCTTACTGTAACGAGGAGGGGTTCAGTAATAGCCTAGAAACCCTCATACACAAACGCTCCTGGCCAATGGCACATGCTGTTGCTGCAGGGTGCGGTTGCTAGGATCCGAACGGGACTGTATCTGTGGTTGCCTTCACTTTGAATGCGGCGGGTTTTGGGACACAGAAGAGCGAGCAGCCAAATGCTTAGCAACGGCAGATGGAGAATGCCAGGAGCCGAGTGTCTGCAGGGCAGCGTGGAGTCAGGTAGGATCGCGAGAGAGGTGACAGGGCCCAGTTGCTGAGAGACAGAAGGATGGTACGGACCAGTGCCACCTCATTCGGAGCACACTATAAGGCCTCGGCACTGTGAAACCCCATATTTCACTACAATAATACCTCAACAGGACGTACGTCTCTACCGCCTCAGCTCTTGCCCCACTGTGCCCTTGAGCTGTTCAGTTTGTGACTGGACAGAAGGTGGAGAGCGAAGGAAAATGTTGGTGTAAGGGAGAGAGAGAGAAAGGGGACATGCTGGATGGAGGTGAGAGGGGAGAAGCTGCATGGAAAGAAAGAAGAGGGGGGGGAGGCGCGATGGCACCCTGTCGGGGGGGGGGGAGAGATCAGCGGTTGCGACTTCGGCAGGGGCGTGGCGGCAGGGGTCGGACCTCAGACTACAGAGGCGTAAGGGGTCCTCAGGCCACAGGGGAGGGGGTCCTCACACCACACAGGAGGGGGAAAATAAACATGAGAGGGAGGGGGCATAGGGAGGATGAGGTCCACAATGGCTCTTCATACCACAGATGGGGGGGGAGGGGGTCCTGAGAGCAAAGACGAAGGGCGGATCAAGACACCTGACAGGAGGGGTGGAGGGAGACCTGTGAGGAGGGCAGGAGACACACCACACAGCACGGGGGAGGGGTCCTGCGACCACACAGCGGAAGAGGCAGGGGGAGCGGGTCTACCCAACACAGAGAGGCAGGGGCGAGGTATCTCTGTCACACACACAATCTCTCTCACTCACTCACAGTGTCTCTCTCACTCTCATATACTCTCTACAACACACGCTATGTCTCACACTGTATCACATTCACTCTCTCTGTCACACAGTCACTCTCAAACACTCTCAATCTCATACACTCAATCTCACAGACAGTATGTGTATCGTACACATACTCTCTTACACTCTGTCTCACACACACAGTCTCTCAAACACTGTATCTGTGTGAAACACTCTCTCACACTCACTGTGCCTCACATACGCACTCGCACACACTCTCACTATCACACACACATACTCTGTAACAGACACACTCTCACTCACACAGACACTCTCACACACACTCTATGAAACATACACACTCCCAGGAAAACCTTCCTAGCGCCCGTTTCATTTGTGTCAGAAACGGGCCTTTTTTACTAGTCATTTATTAATATGTTAAATAGCACCGGTCCCAGTACTGATTCCTGTGGCATTCCACTGTTCATCCTCCTCCATTGAGAGAAATGACCAAGTAACCCTACCCTCTGCTTTCTGTCCAATAACCAATTCCTAATCCACACCAGAACCTTGCTTCCTATTTCATGACTCTTTAATTTTCTCAGGAGTCTCTCATGAGGAACTTTATCAAAAGCTTTCTGAAAATCTAGATACACTACATCAACCGGCTCACCTTTATCCACATGTTTATACATGCCTTCAAAGAAATGAAACAAATTGGTGAGACAAGACTTCCCTTGGCTGAACCCATACAGACTCTGTCCCATTAAACCATGTTTGTCTGTGTTCTGTAATTTTATTCTTTATAATAGTTTCCACTATTTTGCCTGGCACAGATGTAAGGTTTACAGGTCTGTAATTTACTGAGTCACCCCTAGAACCCTTTTTAAAAATCGACGTCACGTCGGCCACACTCCAATCTTACATAAATACATAAGTATTGCCATACTGGGAAAGACCAAAGGTCCATCAAGCCCAGCATCCTGTTTCCAACAGTGGCCAATCCAGGTCACAAATACCTGGCAAGATCCCAAAAAAGTACAAAACATTTTATACTGCTTACCCCAGAAATAGTGGATTTTCCCCAAGTCCATTTAATAATGATCTATGGACTTTTCCTTTAGGAAGCCGTCCAAACCTTTTTTAAACTCCATTAAGCTAACTGCCTTTACCACATTCTCTGGCAACGAATTCCAGAGTTTAATTACACGTTGAGTGAAGAAAAATGTTCTCTGATTCATTTTAAATTTACTACATTGTAGCTTCATCGCATGCCCCCTAGTCCTAGTATTTTTGGAAAGCGTAAACAGACGCTTCACATCTACCCGTTCAACTCCACTCATTATTTTATAGACCTCTATCATATCTCCCCTCAGCCACCTTTTCTCCAGGCTGAAGAGCCCTAGCCGCTTTAGCCTTTCCTCATTGGGAAGTCATCCCATCCCCTTTATCATTTTCGTCGCCCTTCTCTGCACCTTTTCTAATTCCACTATATCTTTTTTGAGATGTGGTGACCAGAATTGAACACAATATTCGAGGTACCTAAGGCAGATGTGTATACAGTTACTGTACTCACGCCTGAGATTTCTTTTATTAGGGTGAATTGTGTACACAGTGATATTACTGGTATATCAAATCTTTGCTAGCATCGCAGCTGTCTTGTGGTGGGTACCTTTGAAGTACTCTGGCATCGGTGTCAGCTTCTGGGTTCAGGAGCTATGGAGTACCTACTAACCTGACTTTAAAAGCACAAAAAAAGAAAATCCTGACTCCCTATCTCTGGTGAGTGCACCCTAACTTCAATCAGTAGTTTCTTTAGCCAGGGGCCGTGGAAGCTAGCTACTCAAAGAAAAGATAAGCAGGGGAATTCCTATCTAGTCCCCCCCCCCCCCCCATTTTTTTTTTCTTAAATTCTCTTTCCCACCCATACTATATCCCCTACTGGCACTGTCAGAAAGATAGGCAGGATCTTCCAGAATTGGGTGCCTGGCAGGAGGCACACACAGTGGCAGGTTTTAGGACAAGAGTACTTTGTGCAGGATTTTAATTTCTCGTAAGTAGGTCTTTCTCTTGAGAGCAGGCGCTTCAGCTGAGAAACACTTTAATGCAGGCTTTCTTGGAGTCTGGACATATGGCTCAAGTGGGGCAGTTTCCTCTTCAGGCCTGGATTCCCCTTTACCGGACAAACTCTCATAGGGCCAGCTTCACTCTCTCTGGACCGGGGCACACATGGCTGGACGCACATGCAGGCCGAACTCTTCAGGGATGTGGGTTCCCCCAGCCATGCCACTCCCTCCCAGCTTCTCGCTCTGGCCCTGCTCTCCTCAGCACTGCCCTGGACTGCACAGCCCCTTATGGACAATAATACACCCACCACAGCCCTGCGCTTCTTCCAAGGCAGATCTGCCCTAGTTCCAGCATGACACCACTTGTCAGCACAATCCCACTGGCTCCTCTGCCTTGCTCTCCATCTGGGCAGTCTCTGTTGTGGATACTATTGCTCCTCTTCCCAGCTTTCCTGCTGTCCTGCAGCTCAGCTTCTCCTGTGTCCCAGCTTGCTCCAGAATCCCCCCTTCCCTCTGCTTTCCTGCTTCAGTGCCCTACACTCTCTCAGACTTGCTTGCAACTCTCATTCTCTCAGATTACTCACAGTTCAGCTTACCTCCTTTATGCAGGCTTGCCTCTCCTCTTCAGGCTGCAGCTCTCCTACCCCCCAGGCTCCCTTCACTGTCTCCAGCCAGCATGTAGTCTAGGCTGGCTTTCTCTGTCTCTCAGCCTGATGCCTCACACACGCATGGCTTGTTCTCACTGTTAGTAATCAAAAACAGCGAAGATGACGCAGTGTTCCCAGGTCAAAATAAGCACATTTTCCCTAAAAAAATAATCCCAATATAAGCGACAGCAGTTCAAAAACAAGCTCCATTTGAAGACTTTCCATGCCCAGTAAAAAGTTAACTGGTCTGAAGCAGCTAGATTTTGGCTGGATTAGACCTATAGTAAATAGTGGATTGAGGTTAGCATACCGTGCTGTTTACAATGAGTCTACCAAAACCTCATTTGCATATAGCAGTCATTTATGTTTGCGCTAGTGCTAATTATAGATATACACATTTGCTTGTTATGAGGCCACCTTATAGCCCCATAGCCTTTGAAAGTTTTCTGTGTGAAACATTGATTTATTATTACATTTTAGCCAGGATAATCAAACAGCATCGTAAACTCTAACAATAGAAATTACTCATTCCATAGTTGTTATTTCAGTACATATATTTAAAATGCATGCTTTGAATTTAAGTCTTTTTGTGTCTAAAATTTGAACCAAAAAGCAATTAAAGCCAAGTATAAGTTATACTTTTTTCTGTTCTTTCAAAACAACTCATATTCTTCTCTCAGCTGAAAAGCATCAGCTACTGCAATTTCAAATGGAAAGCTCAGAGCAAAACAAAATTGGTGTTTAGCATGGAAAATCTTGCTGGTTGAAATGTGACACTGGAGAATGCTAGCAGAGTCAGACCACTCTAAGCTCCAACAGATGCGAATTAGTGTCTGCCACTTGTAGCAATGCAAAAAAGATGTGCCATGAAATTCATCAGAGTACTCAAGGCTGACATTGAACCACTGTTGTTCTCAGAAATATAGAACCAAATTCCTTTCAGAAAACAGACCTTAAGGCCCTATACAACTACGTCATTTATGCATACAGTATCTCTAACCCTTTATGCTGTCCCTTAGACTCCATAAAGTTCCTGCATTTGGTAATAAGGCCCTTGGGTCCTATCATATCTGCTTGTCCAAAAATGTGATTGTAATTATTCCAAAAATGTTTGCATGCCAAATTTTATTTTTTAGCTTTAGATTTTATTTATGCAGATTTGCATTTAATGACATTCCGCCTTATTTTCGAAAAAGAAAAACACCCATATTTCGACCCAAATCGGGAGATGGGCATCTTTCTCCCGTGGGCGCCCAACTCGGTATAATCAAAAGCCGATTTTGGGCGTCTTCAACTGCAATCTGTCGCGGAAATGGGCAAAGTTGACGGGGGCGTGTCGGAGGCATGGTGAAGGCGGGACTGGGGCGTGTTTATCAGCCGAGGAGAGGTGGGCGTCCTCGTCCGATAATCGAAAAAAGAAAGGCATTTTTAGCGCGAATTTGGGTCACTTTTTTTGGACCCTTTTTTTTCACGAACAAGTCCCAAAAAAGTGCCCTAAATGACCACCAGAGGGAATCGGGGATGACCACCCCTGAATCCCCCAGTGGTCACTAACCCTCTCCCACCCAAAAAAAAAAACAACTTTAAAAACTTTTTTTCCAGCCTGTATGCCAGCCTCAAATGTCATACCCAGCTCCATCACAGCAGTATGCAGGTCCCTGGTGCAGTGGACTTCAGCCAGGTGGACCCAGGCACATCCCCCCACCTGTTACACTTATGGTGGTAAATGGGAGCCCTCCAAACCGCCCTCAAAACCCACATCTAGGTGCCCCCCTTCAGCCATAAGTGCTATGGTAATGATGTAGAGTTGTGGGCAGTGGGTTTGGGGGGGAATTGGGGGGCTCAGCACCCAAGGGAAGGGAGCTATGGACTTCAGAGGTAGTTAACTTTTTTTTAATTGTTACAAGTGCCCCCTAGGGTGCCCGGTTGGTGTCCTGGCATGTGAGGGGGACCAGTGCACTACGAATCCTGGCCCCTCCCATGACCCAATGCCTTGGATTTGGTCGTTTTTGAGCTGGACGCCTTCAGCTTCCATTATCGCTGAAAAATGAAACCGCCCAGCTCAAATCCGCACAAATCCGATGCATTTGGCTGCCACAAACCGTATTATCGGAAAAAAGATAGACACCCATTTTTTCCGAAAATACGGTTTGTCCCCGCCCTTTTACATACTTGTTCTCGGAGAGAGACGCCCATGGAGTTGGCGTTCACGTTCGATTATGCCCCTCATTATAGATTAAAAGGAAGCAATCATCTAATAGATACCTTCTTTACCTTGTGTTAAACCCATGTATATATTTATAGAAAGGAATAACATCTTGATTCAACTCATATATGGGTTGAATCAGAGGGCAAACTTAATAGATTGCCGGGGGGGGCGGGGGGCAAGATTCCCCAGGCCCAGCCTACAAGAGGGCCCGACTGACAACTAAATGAACCACCATCAACACATTAAACAAAAAAATCTACAACCTTTTTGAGGGCACCAAATGACAGAATGTCTGGATAGTTGACAATATTGTTTCTGAATAGTTCTTAAGAAAGTGAGATTCAATGAAAAATTTTATTGCAAGATTAGCAGTCCTTCACAAGGACAAATGAAATAATCACATTGAATTCTAAGCAGTTCATGCATTTTCTTATGAGAGCAGGGAATTTTTATTTGATTTGTTTTTTTTTCCATTTCCCTTTAACTTTCTTGGGATCAAGACAGTTGTAATGCATCCATCTTTGAGCACGTCTGTGTAGTTTGCATTTAATTATTTTATTACTTGACCATATTGTCACCAATGCCTTTGCAGCATGTCAAGTTGTTTCTTCTTTGACCATCAAGGCTGTTTTTCTTCAGATTTCAGAGTGAAATATTCTGCGCTGTGCTGTGGTTCATTTTAAGGAAATACAAATTCATTATCAGTGGTGTTCCGTGAAGACTTTGAGATGAACTCCTCTTAAATTAGGGGGTCTTTTACAAAGGCACACTAGCGTTTTTAGCACATGCTATTGATTAGCACATGCTAAACACTAGAGACACCCATAGGAATAGATGGGCATCTCTAGCATTTAGCGCATGCATATTTAACACATGCGCTAAAAATGCTAGCGCACCTTTGTAAAAGGGTCCTGTAGTCTACAAATAATTTTATTTGTGTTCAAAATATTAAGTTGTGCCAAAAAGGTAGTCCTACAGTATCAGCATGAGCGATCAAAGTATGTAAGTAGCTTAAGTATTCTATATAATTATTATAAATATTATCAAAACTGTACTTTTGAGTATGTCTGATGGTGTGGTGCGGAGGGGGCCCTTAAGATTGTTTGCTCTGGGCCTGGCTTTGTCTTTCAGCAGCCTTGCTGATCAATCAAGGAATAGTCTGGAAAAGAAATGAGTATTCCCACACATGACTCCTGGAGAATCACAAGTCAGAAATGGAAAGTGTCAAGGATGAAGATAAAGCTCCAAATGAGCTGCTCTTCCAGAGACCAGAAGAGGCTAGAAAGCTCTCAGGGCATGTGCAAGTGCTCCCTTCAATGTGACCACTCCTCCTGCTTAGTCTAGTTCGTCCATCCAGCAAAGCAGTAACAGATCTTGTTCTCTCTCTCTTTCTTTCACTTAATTTTAAAACAGTAAGATTTAAGAAGTTGTTCCAAAATCCACTAAAGGTAGTGACCTACGGATGAGTAACCAAAGGGCCCAAAGATATACCTGTATGGATTTGGTACACCCCAAAGTCCATATCTGTGGTACTTTCAAATTCTAACATCAAAGAGCTGTAAGTCTAAGTACCCTGCAAGATAACAGTGACAATCTGACAGGCTGCTTCACAATACTGGGAGCATCAGTAACAGAAGACTCTTCACCCTACAAGGTGTGATTTTCCGATTCATTTATAGAGAGTTTAAGTGTATTCTGTCTCCTCTGTGTTCATCTGACTCTCACTGAAGGATCTCATTCTTAACAGACCCTCATCGACTGGAATCCTTCCATTCAGGGGTGTAGCTATCATTGAACGAGCTTGCCAAATGTCCAGGTCTGCCCAATGGTAGAGGAGCCACCTGAAGTTCCACCTTCCGTCCCTCTGAGCCCCCCGAGGCAGGCTGCAGCATCACTCCAGCTCCTCCCCACCACCACCAATTCTCCACACATGGCAGAGACAGCCCTGAAACCTTCCTCTCTGTCTGGCAGGGCCTTTCCTGTGCATGTCCCACTCACAGGAAGTTGCATCAGAGAGGTGGGATGTGCACAGGAAAGGCCCCGCCAGCCAGAGAGGCAGGTTTCGATGCTGTCTCTGCTGCATGTGGAATACTGGCTGGGGGGGGGGGGAGCTGGAGTGATGCCAGACCCGGAGGGAGGGAGATGGAGTGATCCTGGATCCATGCAGATGCAGGAGGGAGGGGAGGGAAGGGAGATATGCTGGACCTGGGCACAGGGGTGGTGGAGAGATGCCAAACTGGCCAGTGGGGGACAGAAGGAAGGAGATGGCAGAATGGGGGGAGCAGAGGGGAGAGAGAGGAGAACTGAAGCAAATGAGAGGAGGGGCAGATTCTGGATTGTGAGGGAGAGAGCAGAGAGAGAGAGAATGGATAAGGGGAGAGAGGGGGAAAGATGCTGTATCAACAGAGGGAGGGAGAGAGAGATGCCAGACCACAGAGGACAAAGGGAAGAGAGAAGCTGGACATGGGGAGGGACAGGGACAGAGAAGAGGTCTTGTCCTTGGAGGGAATATAAGGACAGAGGAGCAATACTGGACCCAAGAAGAGGGTTAGGGACTTAGGGTTATGATGGACGAGACACAAAGAAAAGATACTGAACATGAGGAGAAGTTAAGGACAGGGACACAGAGGGGAGACACGGGACAGGACGGATAGGGACACAGAAAAGATAAATGCTGGACATAGAGAGAGAGAATAAATTTCAAAAGGACAGGAGTCCCTGAAGAAAGGTACAAAAGAGGAGCAGGACTTTGTGTGATTGTATATGATGATCTTAAGGTGGCCAAACAGGTAGAAAAGGCAGTGGCAAAAGCTAGAAGAATGCTTGGGTGCATAAGGAGAGGAATGGTCAATAGGAAAGAGGAGGTGATGATGCCACTGTATAACACTCTGGTGAGATCTCATTTAGAATATTGTGTACAATTCTGGAGACTGCACCTTCAAAAAAAATATAAATAGGATGGAGTTGTTTCAGAGGGTGGCTTCTAAAACGGTCAGTGGTCTTCATCATAAAGTGTATGGGGACAAACTTAAATATTTCATTGTGCATACTTTGGAAGAAAGGCAAGAGAAGGGAAATATGATAGAGACAGTGGCGGCCCTACCAAAATTCTTCTCTTAATATTACTTCTGTGCTCTATAATCCTCTTATTTAGTATCCTTTTTATCTTTCCTATATACATGAGATTTTATGGACAGATACGCGCATATACTACATGACTGGACTGATAATTGGAGAAGTGTCTCAAAATATGTTTTTTTGCTAACTGGATAGGTGATGGATATTGTTTTATGGTTAACTGAACAAACTGAGCACTTCCTTCATGGATAATGGCCAAGTGGAGTCATTCTTTCTTGTATATCCTGTCTATTAAAATCGGAGGAAACCAAAAGGTCCTTCAAATTCTTACCCCCCCCCCCCCCCCCTTATATGCAATTAAAGTATCTTTACCTATAAAAGCATCATTTGTCTGTACTAAATACCAATGTTTTTTCAAAATTTTCATAATATTATTGGAGAGATGATTGAATTCTAAAGCACAAACAACCCTGTCTCCATCACTTCTTTCTTTTTTTCTTTAGAAATTCCTCTCTAGTGTACTATTCTGCTTGTTGAAAACCCTCATCTATAAAAAGATCAGGGCAATCTCTTGATTTAAAAAATGGTTTTTCAGATCCAATGCTCTCTCTTTATCCGAGCAGACTCTCTTAATCCTTAAAAATTGGATAAATGGAAGGTTCCTCTTAACTGGTTTACTATAGGGGGCATAATCGAACTGGGCGCCCATCTTTAAGGGCGCCCATCTCTAAGGACGTCCCGGCAAAGGGGCGGGGCATCCCGTACTATCAAAACAAGATGGGCGTCCATCTTTTGTTTCGATAATACGGTCGGGGACGCCCAAATCTTGACATTTAGGTCGACCTTAGAGATGGGCGACCTCGGTTTTCGCCGATAATGGAAACCGAGGATGCCCATCTGAAAAACAACCAAATCCAAACCATTTGGTCGTGGGAGGAGCCAGCATTCATAGTGCACTGGTCCCCCTCACATGCCAGGACACCAACCGTGCACCCTAGGGGGCACTGCAGTGGACATCACAAATTGCTTCCAGCTGCATAGCTCCCTTACCTTGTGTGCTGAGCCCCCCAAAACCCACTACCCACAACTCTACACCACTACCAATAGCCCTTAGGGATGAAGGGGGGCACCTACATGTGGGTACAGTGGGTTTCGGAGGGCTCCCATTTACCACCACAAGTGTAACAGGTAGGGGGGTGGGCCTGGGTCCGCCTGTCTGAAGTGCATTGCACCCACTAAAAACTGCTCCAGGGACCTGCATACTGCTGTGATGGAGCTGGGTATGACATTTGAGGCTGGCATAGAGACTGGAAAAAAATGTGTTTCCATATCATCAAGCAGATCAGTCCATAGACTGGTGGGTTGTGTCCATCTACCAGCAGGTGGAGATAGAGAGCAATCTTTTGCCTCTCTATATTTGGTCATGTGCTACCAGGAAATCCTCAGCAGTGTTGCCAGGTGGGCGGTTTTACCGCCCAATTGGGCGGTTTTCCGCGACCCGCCGCGGGAAATTTTTGCCCGCGGCGGGTTGCGGTTTTTTGGGCTGTTTTTGGCCTTCAGTGCGGTTTTTTCGGCCGCGGGGGGGCGGGGTTAGTGACGTTTTTGGGTGGGGTTAATGACGTTTTGGGCGGGGTTAGTGACGTGGGAGGCGGGGCCGATGACGTAGGAGGCGGGGCCGATGACGGGGAGGCGGGGCCGATGACGTGGGAGGCGGGGCCGATGACGTGGGAGGCGGGGCCGATGACGGGGAGGCGGGGCCGATGACGGGGAGGCGGGGCCGGTGACGTGGAAGGCGGGGCCAGTGACGGCGGGGGCGGGGTTGATGACGGCGGGGGCGGGCGTGATGACGCGGGGGTGGGGGTGTCAGGGGCGGGGTTTGTGTTTGGGCGGGTTTTGGGCTGTTTTTTGGGCTCGATCGGGCTGGAAAAAAATTTTCCACCTGGCAACCCTGATCCTCAGTATTCTCTCTATCTAGCAGGTGTGTGGTCACACGCAGCAGCTCTGGCTTGGTCTCCACGCCTATTTACTTAGGCTTTGTTGAGTATCTGGGGTTTAGGGCTCTTCATGGGCAAGTGCAAACCTGGTGGTGACAGGTCCCTCCTTTTCTCCCCCCTCCCGCTGGCTCCGTTAAAAAAGAAAAAAAAGAAAAACAATCTTGAAGCAGAAAAGATTTTCCTTGCAGCTGCTCACTGGGACACAAGTCGTTGCAGCTCGGAGCAAGAAGCAGGTAATTTTATCTTTTCCTAGTGGGCAGGGGGTTCCCCGAACGTTTCCCTCGTGGATCATGGTGTCGGATAGTAAGGGCACAAAAAAGCGCTCCCCAGACCGCGATCGCGCAGCTAGTGGGGAGGCGCGGGGATCGGAGGCAGAGAAGCCCTTTTTGGGCGCCCGTCCGGACTTTGCTGATTTAGCCAGTTTTTCCTCCGCTGGGGCGTCGGCGGCTTTTCCCTCCTTAGGCGCCCATCCCCCGATGTCCACCCTTCCGACGTCGGCCGCTCATGCAGCTCGGACGGCCTCTGGTATGGCCGCCTTTGATTTGGGCGGCGGTAAGAAGATGGCGAAGTTTAAGCGCCATGCTTCCCGCGCGGCTCCTTTGCCCAATGATGCACCAGACGCCATTTTGGATGCGCAGCGCACCTCTCCCCTGCTCTATGGAGTGGAGGTTGAGAGTTCCTCTAGGGCTGTGGCCCAGGTTGCAGAGGTGCACAAACAGGGGGGTTTCTCTCCCGAGTTTATTTTGTTGCTGCATCAGGCCTTTCAACTGCAAAACGCTGCTCCTGCTTCCCTGTCAGATATGGGGGAAGAGGCTTCCCTGATCAAGCGCCCTCGGGTGGATCTTCAGGTCTTGGGGGACTCTGTCTCCTCTGATGTAGATGAGGGCAGTGTTTCTGAGTTCTCCCAAAGGTCCCTTGGGGATTCTTTTGAGGAGGCTGATCCTCGCCCGGATGGGGGAGATGACCCCTCTGCAGCGTGGCTTTTTCACTCAGAGGAATTGCCTAACCTGTTAGTTCAGGCTATGAGCATCTTGAGTATTTCCTCTCCGGAGGAAGGCCCTCCTTCAGCCTCAGCGGGTTCTGCTATTATGTTGGGAACCAAGCGCCCTTCCAGGACCTTCCACATCCATGAAGCCATGAAAACTCTGCCGGCAGTGGACTCTCTAATCACTGCGGTGATAAAAAAGATGGCTTTGCCAGTGGAAGGTGGCTCTGCCCTTAAGGATTCACAGGACAGGAAATTGGAAGCGGCCTTAAAGTTAGCCTTTGAGGCGGCCGCCTTGAGTTTGCAGGCCTCGGTTTGCGGCTCCTATGTGGCCAGGGCATGCCTGACGGTGGTGCAGTGGGCCTCCCCCTCGGATCCTTCCTTGAGGGCGGATTGGCCGGTCCTGGAGTCAGGCTTGGCTTACTTGGCAGACTTGCTGTATGATGTTTTGAGAGCCTTCGCTAAAGGTATGTCTCAGACAGTCTCTGTGTCTTGTCTGGGAAGAGGGTGAGCCCTTAGGTCCCGCAAGGCCCCGAAGGACCTCAGAGGACAGCCGTGCAACCCCAAGTCTTCATCCGCGGCTGCCTTCACCGGGGGTTGAGCCCCCAGCTGCAGGCGGCCAATGGGACTTCCGGAACCGCGGGATTGACGGACTGACCCAACACCGGAAACCGGGAGGGGGGGGGGGGCAGGTGGAAATCAGAGTAGTCCAGAAACAGGCAACAGGTCAAGGTAGGCGGCTATCAGAGTCGTCCAAAAACAGGCAACAAGTCAGGGCAGGCAGCTATCAGAGTTGTCCAGTAACAGTCCTGGTCAACCCAGGAGAGCAAGGGAACGCACTGAGAACAGGAACACAGGAAGACTGGCCTCGGGAAACAGAACCTGAAGCAACGTCCTGTTCCAGCCCCGCTCCTTAAATACTGTCAGCATTTAACCGCCCAGCCCCAGCCGACATGGCCGGCCAATCGGAACTCGGCTACTGAAGAAATCCCTCTGGTTGGTTCTGTCCGGCCTCCCAGGTGGGACTACAGTACCGGCATCCCAATCTGATTCCTCTGAGGCGGTGCTTCGGGTTCCCGCACCCGAACGTGGAGAAAACGCCGGCCATCGCGTCTTGGCGCCATCTTCCCTGCTGGTGCAAGCGCGGACTCCGCAGCCGGCGACTGATAGCCCGGAAGCCGTGATCGCCGGCCCACGGGCCCGGCCCCAGACAGGGCGGCCACCGCTGCGACGGGTCCTGGCTCTCAACCGCGGCCTCAGAAAGGCTGGCCATCGCCGCAAGGGACACTGGCTCGGCCCCGACTGCACTTGAGACCAGCGTCCATTCGGGGAACCGTCGGGTAAGTCTTCTCTGGCTGCGGGTCCTTCCTCCCGGCCCTTGCTTCCCGCAGAGGAGCAGCCGGAGGGAGCGAAGGATGTGACAGTATCCTCCCCGGATGCCCCCTTCCTTCTGGGTCCTGGTTTCTGAGGATAACGATCATGGAAGGCCCGTACCAACTCTGGAGCATGTACATTGGTGGCCGGCTCCCAAGAGTTGTCCTCGGGACCGAAATGCTTCCATGATAACAGGTAGAGCAGCTTTCCCCGGCGCCTCTTGGAGTCTAAGATTTCTTCAACTTCGTACTCAGGATCGGGGTCAGCCTCTGGAACAACTGACTCTTTACCCTGTGGATGCCACTTAGACCCCCGAAAGACCTTCAGCAGCGAAACATGGAAAGCATTATGTATTCGTTGAGTTCTAGGTAACCGCAGGCGGTATGTCACAGCTCCGATCCGAGACTGGATCATGAATGGCCCGATGAACCGTGGCCCCAGCCTCCGGGAAGGCACCCGGAGCCTCAGGTATTTAGTACTCAGCCATACCTTTTGCCCCGGCTGAAGGACCGGAGCGGGGCGCCGGTGCCGGTCTGCGAATGACTTATACCTGGCGGCTGCTTTCTGTAGTTGTTCTCGGACCATGTTCCAGACTTCCCGCAGATCAGCAAGGGTTTGAGTAACCAGGGGCGTAGGTGAGTCAGAGGGAATGGGCGGAGGAAGCCGCGGATGTTGTCCGTATACAATGAAGAATGGAGATTGCCCGGAAGCAGAGTGTTCACTGTGGTTATAGGCAAACTCGGCCCAAGGGAGAAGAGATGCCCAGTTGTCTTGTCGCCTGTTGACAAAAGCCTGCAGGAATCCCTTTAGCGTCTGGTTAATCCACTCGACCATTCCGTTGGTCTGGGGATGGTAGGCAGAGGAGAAATGGGTGACGACCCCCAGGGCGGAACACAGGGCTCTCCAGAATCGCGAAGTGAATTGGGCTCCCCGGTCGCTGATAATCCTGACTGGTAGCCCATGGAGCCGGAAGATGTGCTGGATGAAATGCTGGGCTAACAGTGCTGCCGACGGAAGCTCTGGCAGGGGAACAAAGTGTGCCATGCGGTCCACCACCACCACCCAAATCACTGTGTGCCCCTGGGAGCGGGGAAGATCCGTAATGAAGTCCATAAACAATTCTTCCCAGGGGGCTGCAGGAATGGGCAAGGGCTGCAGATTCCCCCAGGGCCGCCTTACAACAGACTTGGTCCGGGCACAGGTGGGGCAGGTCGTGACAAACTGAAGGATATCTTGGTTCATGCGAGGCCATCGGTACTGTCGAGTAATCAGATGGAGGGTTTTTTGAAACCCGAAGTGTCCGGCCAATACAGACGAGTGTCCCCAGTGCATTACCTTTTCCCGATTCTGCGGAGGCACGAATTCCCGCTTAGGGGTGACCCCACCCGGGGCCGCACAGAGGCCGGATCCAACATAGGATGAGGTTCCTAGAGGTCCTCTGGAACTTCGAAGGCTCTGGAGAGGGAGTTCGCAGGGGTATTTTGCACAGCCGACCGGAACACTAGTTGAAACCGGAACCTGGCGAAGAACAACGACCAGCGGGCCTGCCGCGGATTCAACCATTGTGCCTCCTGCAGATACAAAAGATTCTTGTGATCCGTAATCACTGTAAATCGATGCTCTGCCCCTTCCAGCAGATGTCTCCACTCTTGCAGAGCTAACTTCAAGGCTAGCAGTTCTCTATCCCCTACGGTATAGTTGCGCTCCGCTGGGGAAAACTTCCGGGAGAAGAAGAAACAGGGTTGGCGCCGGCCCTTGGCGTTAACCTGAGAGAGGACAGCCCCGGCGCCCAAAGCAGAGGCGTCCACCTCTACCACAAAAAGTTTGTCCGGATCCGGGGCTTGAAGGATGGGAGCGGATTCAAATGCTTTCTTCAACTGACTGAACGCCGTGTGCACCTCAGCCGGCCAGTTCTTGACATCCGCATGCTTCTTAGTGAGCGCTGTCAACGGAGCCGTCAATTGAGAATAATGGGGAATAAATTGCCGGTAGTAATTAGCAAACCCCAAGAACCGTTGCAGCGCCTTCAGGCCACTCCTGGATAGCGCGGAGTTTGTCTGGATCCATCCGCAGACCCCCAGGTAGGAGAATATGCCCTAGAAAAGGCAAAGTCTGCTGGTGGAAAGAGCATTTGCTAAGTTTGGCAAATAAGCGGTACTGCCGCAAGCGCTGGAGGACGGTCCGGACATGGGCCACATGCTCCTTGGGATCTTTAGAGAAAATCAGGATGTCGTCCAGGTATACAATTACAGTGGAATAAAGCAGGTCTTCAAGGGCAAAGTTCATGAACCTTTGGAACACCGCTGGAGCGTTGCACAAGCCGAAGGGCATCACCCGGTATTCAAAGTGCCCCTCGTGCGTGTTGAACGCGGTTTTCCATTCGTCCCCCTGCCGGATACGGACCAAGTTGTAGGCCCCACGGAGGTCCAACTTGGTAAAGATCTGGGCCCCCTGCAGCCGATCAAACAACTCCGGGATAAGGGGCAGAGGATATCGGGCCTTCACGGTAATGGCATTTAGACCCCGGTAGTCGATACAGGGCCTCAAGGAGCCATCCTTCTTGGTCACAAAAAAGAATCCTGCCCCAGCAGGGGACATGGAGGGGCAAATGAACCCCTTCTGGAGATTCTCCCGAATGTAGGCTTGCATGACCTTCGATTCCTCTTGGGATAACTTATAGAGCCGGCCCCGCGGTGGCATTTTGCTGGTCATCAAATTAATAGCGCAATCAAAGAACCGATGAGGGGGTAGCACGTCCGCTTCCACGGGATTGAACACATCTGCGAAGTCCCGGTACTCTTCTGGCAGAGCAACTTGGCAGACTGGCACGGTTCTAGGAGTGGCCACCACAGCGGGGCAGCTGGACTCCCGACCCCTCAAACAGGTCTCGGCGCAGACACCACCCCAGGCTTGAATCTTCCCTAGAGTCCAATCTACTACAGGGGTATGACGCCGTAACCAGGGCAGGCCCAGCACCACGGGATGAATGGTACGGGGCAGGATCAGAAATTGAGCCTCCTCTTGGTGGTCTTCCCCCACCTGGAGCCCCAGGAATGGGGTCACTTCAGTGATTGGCTGGGGTAATGCCGTTCCCTGGATCGACGTCACTTGGAAGGCGGGCCAGTAGGGCAGTATAGGCCATCCCATCTGCCGCAGGAGCTCTTGACTAATAAAATTTCCCCCTGCCCCGGAATCCAACAAGGCTCGGGTGTGAACCACCGTCTCCTGCCACCACAGGGTCACCGGGAGAGTAATCAAATTGTCTGGTAGGGGATTAGAGTGCCCCAAGACCCCTCCCCTTATGGCGCCTTGGGAACAGCGTTTCCCGGCCGTGCGGGGCAAGTGCTGATGAAGTGACCGGCCTCGCCGCAATACAGGCAAAGGCCGCCCCGGAGGCATTGAGACCTCTCAGACGGGGTTAACCGTTGACGGCCAATGACCATAGGCTCCTCGGAGACCTCTCTCGGCCCTCTGGAACCCCGTCGGGGGGAGAGTACCCGACTAGGCCGGGGCCCGCCTCCGGACCCCCTCCGCCGGTCGGCATGGGTTCTAGCCCTTTCCTGGAATCGGGTATCCACCCAAACACAGAGCGAGATCAAGGCGTCCAACTGCCCCGGAACCTCCCGACCGGCCAGCTCATCCTTGATCCGATGAAGGTAGTGGATAGAGACTCCTGATTCCAGCACAATTCTGTTGCCAGAGTCCGAAACCGGATCGCATAGTCCGCCACGGTCCCTTCGCCCTGCTGAATCCGCAGCAGCTCGGAAGCGGCGGAAGACGGCCTTCCTGGAAGATCAAACACCATGCGGAATCGGCGCTGGAACTCCGCGTAGTTGTCCAAAAGCGGATCTTGCTGTTCACATAGCGGAGACGCCCAGGCGAGTGCTCGTCCAGTTAGCAAAGAAATAACATAGGCCACCTTTACCTGGTCGGAGCAAAAGCCTCTGGTTGCATTTTAAAGTACAAGTTGCACTGGTTGAGGAACCCTCGGCAACTTCCAGGGACACCATCAAACCGGGTAGGCTCAGGGAACCGAGGTCCCGGGAAGGACCCTCCCTGACGGGGAGCCGCTGCAGCGGTCTGGTTCGCCGCAGCGGCCTGGTTCTGCGCCTGGACCGTGGTTAACTGGGAGCAGACATTCTGCAGGGCCCCCGACAGGGCATTCAACTGCTCCTGCTGCTGCTGGAGAATCTTAGCCAGGTCTCGTAGATCGGGTTGCGTTGGCGAGCTCATGGCTTCAGGTTCCTGTCTTTTCTGGGAAGAGGGTGAGCCCTTAGGTCCCGCAAGGCCCCGAAGGACCTCAGAGGACAGCCGTGCAACCCCAAGTCTTCACCCGCGGCGACCGCCGTTCACCGGGGGTTGAGCCCAAGAGCTGCAGGCGGCCAACGGGACTTCCGGAACCGCGGGATTGACGGACTGACCCAACACCGGAAACCGGGAGCGGGGAGGGCAGGTGGAAATCAGAGTACTCCAGAAACAGGCAACAGGTCAAGGTAGGCGGCTATCAGAGTCGTCCAAAAACAGGCAACAAGTCAGGGCAGGCAGCTATCAGAGTAGTCCAGTAACAGTCCAAAGGTCAATCCAGAAGAGCAAGGGAACGCACTGAGAACAGGAACACAGGAAGACTGGCCTCGGGAAACAGAACCTGAAGCAACGTCCTGTTCCTGCCCCGCTCCTTAAATACTGTCAGCATTTAACCGCCCAGCCCCAGCCGACATGGCCGGCCAATCGGAACTCGGCTACTGAAGAAATCCCTCTGGTTGGTTCCGTCTGGCCTCCCAGGTGGGACTACAGTACCGGCATCCCAATCTGATTCCTCTGAGGCGGAGCTTCGGGTTCCCGCACCCGAACGTGGAGAAAACGCCGGCCATCGCATCTTGGCGCCATCTTCCCTGCTGGTGCAAGCGCGGACTCCGCAGCCGGCGACTGATAGCCCGGAAGCCGCGATCGCCGGCCCACGGGTCCGGCCCCAGACAGGGCAGCCACCGCTGGGATGAGTCCTGGCTCTCAGCCGCAGCCTCAGAAAGGCCGGCCGCAAGGGACACTGGCTCGGCCTCGACTGCACTCGAGACTGGCGTCCATTCGGGGAACTGTCGGGTAAGTCTTCTCTGGCTGCGGGTCCTTCCTCCCGGCCCTTGCTTCCTGCAGAGGAGCAGCCGGAGGGAGCGAAGGATGTGACACTCTGCCCGTCAATGGCTATGGCTTAAGCATTGGTCAGCTGACCATGCCTCCAAATCCCGCTTAGCCAAGTTGCCTTTTAAGGGCAGGCTGCTCTTCGGGGATGAGCTGGACAAGATCGTGATGGATCTCGGCAGTTCTAAAGGAAGAGGTTGCCGGAGGTCAAGGCAAGGGCCAGCGGTGCTCACCCTGGTTAATCTAAGGGCCGTTTTCAAGAAGCCCATTGGTATCGCCCGGGCAAGTCGGGCTCCTCCTCCTCCTCCTTCAAGCAGAGGTTCTCCCCGAAGCAGCATTCCTTTCGCAGAGACCGCCGCTCAGGAGGTTCTTCCTCTGGTCCTCCCCCAGGGTCTCGTACCCAATGACGGGGCCCTGGTCCATGGCCCAGAGCAGATAGGAGGAAGGCTGTCCTCTTTTCTGGGCGAGTGGACCAGGGTAACTTCAGACGCTTGGGTTCTAGAAGTCATCAGAGACGGCTACAAGTTGGAGTTCTGCCGGCCCCTGAGAGACGGGTTCGTGAACTCTCCCTGCAAGTCTCCCCTCAAAGTGGCAGCAGTTCAGCAGACTCTGGACAACTTGCTCCGCCTTGGGGCGGTGGTCCCAGTGCCCGTAGAGCAGCGTGACACAGGAAGTTACTCCATTTACTTTGTGGTGCCAAAGAAATGAGGCTCTTCTTGGCCTATTCTCGACCTCAAGGGAGTCAATCAGGCCTTGCAAATACGGCATTTCCTTATGGAGATTCTCCGCTCCGTGATTGCTGCGGTACAAGAAGGAGAATTCCTGGCATCCTTGGACATCAAGAAAGCTTATCTGCACATTCCCATCTGGCCGCCTCATCAGCGCTTCCTGCGCTTTGCAGTGCTGGGCCGGCACTTCCAGTTCAGAGGCCTCCTGTTCGGGTTGGCTACGGCTCTGCGGATCTTCTCCAAAGTGATGGTGGTCATTGCGGCTAATCTCCGCAAGGAAGGAGTGCAGCCCTACCTAGACAACTGGCTGATTCGAGCTCCCTCCTTTACGGAGTGTGGGAGAGAGACGGACAGGGTCATTGCTCTTCTGAGCTCCCTGGGATGGATCATCAACTGGGAGAAAAGTCAGCTGCGCCCGTCTCAGTGCCTGGAGTATCTGGGTGTTCAGTTCGACACCCAAGTGGGCAGAGTGTTCCTGCGGGACAACCGGAGCCTCAAGCTTCAGGCCCAGGTGGGCCGGTTCCTAGCCTCCTCAGCTCCTCGGGCTTGGGATTATATGTAACTGTTGGGCTCCATGACGGCCACGATGGAGGTAGTGCCCTGGGCCAGGGCCCATATGAGACCACTACAGCACTCTCTTCTGCAGCGCTGGACTCCGGTTTCGGAGGATTACGCAGTTCGCCTTCCCCTGGACCCGGCCGTGGGAAGGGCGCTAAGTTGGTGGCTGAGGTCAGACAAGTTGTCAGCCGGTATGCCTCTCACATCCCCGGAGTGGATTGTCGTTACTGCGAACGCCTGCTTGACGGGCTGGGGAGCCCACTGCCTAGGAAGGACAGCGCAGGGGATATGGTCGCCGGCGGAGGCGAAGTGGTCCATCAACCTCTTGGAACTTCGGGCCATTCGGTTGGTGCTTCAAGCGTTTCTTCAGGTACTGATATGAAGCCGGTTCGAATCCTGTCAGACAATGCCACAGCCGTGGCCTATGTCAATCGCCAGGGAGGTACCAGGAGCGCCCCACTAGCCAGGGAGGCCATGAAGTTATGCCAGAGGGCAGAGGCGAATCTGGACCAGCTGTCGGCGGTTCACATTGCGGGAGTCCTGAATGTCGAGGCTGACTTTCTCAGTCGCCATACCTTGGATCCCGGAGAGTGGCAGCTGTCTGCCCGGGTGTTCTCGGAGATTACGAAGCGCTGGGGCATGCCGACCTTGGATCTGATGGCGACCTCGGCCAATTGCCAAGTGCCGTGGTTCTTCAGCAGAGGACGGGACCCTCGATCTCTGGGGTTGATGCTCTTCTCCAGCAGTGGCCGGTACAGGAGCTTCTCTACGTGTTCCCGCCTTGGCCTATGCCGGGCAGAATTCTTGGCCGGGTGGCAAAACACCCAGGCTGAGTGGTCCTGGTGGGTCCAGACTGGCCCAGACGCCCTTGGTATGCGGACCTGATCCGGCTTTCCGTGGACAGTCCTCTGCGGCTTCCAGTGGAGTGGTGCCTCTTACATCATGGTCCAGTGGTGATGGAGGATCCCTCTCCCTTTGGTCTTACGGCCTGGCTCTTGAGCGGAAGCGGCTGAAGAAGAAGGGCTTCTTGGACAAGGTCATTGCCACTATGCTGAGAGCACGGAAGGATCCCTGTCGCCCTTCATGGCGCCAATTGCTTCAGTGTTGGCGTTCCTGCAAGAAGGTCTGGAGAAAGACCTGTCGCTCAGCTCTCTTAAGGTCCAGGTAGCGGCTCTAGCTTGCTTCAGGAGTCGCCTGAAGGGTGCTTCCCTGGCTTCTCAGCCAGATGTGGTGCGTTTTCTCAAAGGGGTTAATCACCTACGCCCTCCTCTGCACTCGATAATGCCTACATGGAATCCCAATCTGGTGCTGCGGGCCTTGCAGAAGCTGCCCTTTGAGCTATTATCGCGGCTGTCTCTGAAGGACCTGACGTTGAAAGCGGTCTTTTTGGTGGCAATCGCTTCAGCCAGGAGGGTTTCCGAGCTCCAGGCGCTCTCATGTAGAGAGCCGTTCCTGAGTTTCACGGAGGCAGGAGTGTCTATACGCCCAGTGCCTTCTTTCCTGCCCAAGATTGTTTCTCGCTTCCATGTGAATCAGCAGCTTTGACTACCCTCCTTCCATAGGGAGGATTATCCAGAGGAGTATCATGCTCTCAGATGCCTGGATGTTAGACGAGTTATCATCAGATACTTGGAAGTGACCAACGATTTCCAGAAGTCGGATCACCTCTTTGTGCTGTTCGCGGGCCCCCGTAGGGGTCTGCAGGCATCTAAACCTACCGTGGCACGATGGGTCAAGGAAACAATTGCGGCGGCTTATGTGGCCGCAGGGAAGGTGCCGCCTATCCAGCTGAAGGCTCATCTACTAGAGCATAGGCGGCTTCGATGGCAGAGTCCAGGTCCGTTTCCTTGGAGGAGATTTGCAGATCGGCAACTTGGGCATCGGCTCATACCTTCTCATGGCATTATCGCTTGGACGTGGCAGCACGGGCCGAGGCCCAGTTTGGAGCTTCAGTATTGCGTTCTGGGATTTCCATGTCCCGCCCTGGGTGAGTACTGCTTGGGTACATCCCACCAGCCTATGGATTGATCTGCTTGATGATATGGAAGGTAAAATTATGTATCATACCTGATAATTTTCTTTCCATTAATCATAGCAGATCAATCCATAGTCCCTCCCAGATATCTGTACTGTTTGTTCTAGTTCAGTTATATTTCAGGTTCAAGTTTAGACTTCAGTTCCTGTTCAGGAGGACTTCGAGTTCAAGTTCTTCCACTTGGATTTCCCTGGAGTTGGGACGACTTTGTGTTACAGTGAGCTGCTGCTTCTTTCCCCCCGTTTCGACGGTGGTTGGATTCATAACTAAATTATGCCAGTGCTCCCTCCCGCTTCGTGTGGCTGTAGGGTAGCTTTGTTTCCCTCTCGCTTTGGCGGTGATGGGTTAAAGCCAGCTCCTCCTGCAGTTGCGGTAGCAGGATATGCCAGTTCCCCCCGCGTTGGCGGGTGTGGGTCCCCCCCCCCCCGCTTCGGCGGTGGTTGGGTGGCAGAGTGTCCCTTGGTGGGTGTAATTCTCTATGTTTGGTGATTTCTGCGGATGGAGCTTTGATATCGATTATACTGAGGATTTCCTGGTAGCACATGACCACATATAGAGAGGCAAAAGATTGCTCTCTATCTCCACCTGCTGGTAGATGGACACAACCCACCAGTCTATGGATTGATCTGCTATGATTAATGGAAAGAAAATTATCAGGTATGATACAAAATTTTACCTTTTGGGTTTTTTTTTTTTTTTGGGTGGGAGGGGGCTGGTGACCACTGGGGGAGTAAGGGGAGGTCATCCCCGATTCCCTCCAGTGGTCATCTGGTCAGTTCGGGCACCTTTTCAAGGCTTGGTTGTGGAAAAAAAGGGACCAAGTGCTCGTCAGGGGCGCCCTTCTTTTTTCCATTATTGGCCAAGGAAGCCCATCTGTTAACCACACCCCCATCCCACCTTCGGTACACTGCCGACACACCCCCTTGAACTTTGGTCGTCCCTGTGATGGAAAGCAGTTGAGGACGCCCAAAATCGGCTTTCGATTATGCCGATTTGGGCGACCTTAGGAGGACGCCTATCTCCTGATTTGTGTTGGAAGATGGGCGTCCTTCTCCTTCGAAAATAAGCAGGTATGATAGCTTGTAAAATGAAGTAGCTTATTCACATCAGTCAGCTTCCTATATATATCTGTGTGAAATGTCCCATTCTCCTGGGATATGAGAATATCAAAAAAGGCAATTTTAGATTTACTGTACTCTGTCATAATCCTGATGTTCTCGTGTTGCACATTGATCCATTCATAAAAGTTCTTTAATTTCCTCCCATTACCTGTCAATATCATAAAAACATCATCTATATATCTTTTCCAAACAAGCAGTTGTTCTTTAAAAGGATGATCTGTCAGAAAATTCTCCTTAAATTGAGCCATATATAGGTTACCAATTAAGGGAGCCATGGTACAGCCCACGGCTGTGCCTTTAACCTATAAGTAAAACCTATTGTCAAAACAAAAATAATTATGTTTCAATACAATTTGTGCTATAGATAACAGAAAGTCAATAGGTATTCTTCTAAGGTGTTCACTAAGAATAAGATTGTCTCGAATGATATCTAATACAGCATCTTGTGGGATGTTAGTATATAATGAGTCTACATCTAAAGTGACTGGGAAACAATCCCCATTGACTTTATACTGATCGAGAAAAATACTACTACTTAACATTTCTAAAGCGCTACTAGGGTTACGCAGCGCTGTACAGTTTAAAAGAAGGACAGTCCCTGCTCAAAGGAGCTTACAATCTAAAGGACGAAATGTCAAGCTGGGCAGTCTAGATTTCCTGAGTAGAGGTAAAAGATTAGGTGCCGAAGGCGACATTGAAGAGGTGGGCTTTGAGCAAGGATTTGAAGATGGGCAGGGAGGGGGCTTGGCGTATGGGCTCAGGGAGTTTATTCCAAGCACAGGGTGAGGCGAGGCAGAAAGGGCGGAGCCTGGAGTTGGCGGTGGTGGAGAAGGGTGCTGAGAGGAGGGATTTGTCCTGTGAGCGGAGGTTTCGGGTAGGAACGTAAGGGGAGATGAGGGTAGAGAGGTAATGAGGGGCTGCAGATCGAGTGCATTTGTAGGTTAGTAGGAGAAGCTTGAACTGTATGCGGTACCTGATCGGAAGCCAGTGAAGTGACTTGAGGAGAGGGGTGATATGAGCATATCAGTCCAGACGGAAGATAAGACACGCAGCAGAGTTCTGAATGGATTGAAGGGGGGATAGATGGCTAAGTGGGAGGCTAGTGAGGAGTAGGTTGCAGTAGTCAAGGCGAGAGGTAATGAGAGAGTGGACGAGAGTTCGGGTGGTGTGCTCAGAGAGGAAAGGGCTAATTTTGCTGATGTTATAGAGAAAGAAGCGACAGGTCTTGGCTATCTGCTGGATATGCGCAGAGAAGGAGAGGGAGGAGTCGAAGATGACTCCGAGGTTGCGGGCAGAAGAAATGGGGAGGATGAGGGTGTTATCAACTGAGATAGAGAGTGGCGGGAGAGGAGAAGTGGGTTTGGGTGGAAAGACAATAAGCTCGGTCTTGGCCATGTTCAGTTTCAGGTGGCGGTTGGACATCCAGGCTGCAATATCGGAAAAGCAGGCCAATACTTTGGCCTGGGTTTCCGCAGTGATGTCTGGCGTGGAGAGATAAAGCTGGGTGTCGTCAGCATAAAGATGATATTGGAAGCCATGAGATGAGATCAGTGAGCCCAGGGAAGAGGTGTAGATTGAAAAAAGGAGGGGTCCAAGGACAGATCCCTGAGGAACTCCAACAGAGAGCAGGATGGGGGTGGAGGAAGATCCATGGGAATGTACTCTGAAGGTACGGTGAGAGAGATAAGAGGAGAACCAGGAGAGGACAGAGCCCTGGAACCCAAATGAGGACAGTGTGGCAAGAAGTAAATCGTGAATGACAGTGTCAAAAGCAGCGGATAGGTCGAGGAGGATGAGGATGTGTTCAAGTTCCTCTGTGTGCGTCTGACGTCAGACACACGCAGAGGAACTTGAACACAAAATCATTGAAGAAGCAAAGCCCGAAGGCCAGCACAGGACTTCGGCTGATGGGGGTTGGGGTCCCCCGTCAGCACAGGTACTGGACGGCAGCGGGGGACGCTTTTCGCCGAGAAGGAGGGGTCAACTGGGTCGCGGAAGGGGGAGGAAACGGAGGGACGGCAGAGTCTGGAACAGCGAGGGAGGGTGGGGGATGGCCTTGCTAGCGCCCGTTTCCTTCCCTTTTGAAACGGGCATTTTTTACTAGTATTACAATACTTCCTCTTTTTAGTTTTTTCAAGTTGTTCAATTTCTTTGAGGACTATGCTTTCATATGCTTTTATCATTGGATCATGGTCACCTGGTGGCATCCATTTACTGTCTCTCTTAACAATGGACAAATCTGAAGCATTAGAGGTCTGTCTGGCAAAAAAATCAATTATTTTCAACTTTCTTATGTAGATGCTTTTACTTTTTAATGGACCAAGAAGAGGAACATCATTCGACACCTGAGACATCCTTGAATTTACTTTTTAATGAAAATGTATTTGATTTATTCAGTGTAATTTATACGTTTTATTTGTATTTTTTGCTTGTTATGTTTACCCCCGATGCAGCCTATTTGGCAAAATGTGGCCATGTCAGGATTTGTTTGAATAAAGACTCTTGGACTTCATAGTGTCTGCTTTGGTATTGCTCTAATATATGGAGAATACATCACTCACCAGACCTATACTTTATGTTCTCCTGTTCACAAATCATTTTCAAGAATAGATTTCTTTCTGATATCTAACAATTTGGTATTTCAATCACCTCATTCTGCCATTGAAAGCGTGCTTGTCTTGAACCATGCTGGCATTTTGATGGAACATTTTACTAATTACCCCTCCTACTCTGCCTTCTTTATGGAGATTTAATAATTCTTTATTAGTGGAAAAGGCAAAACTAGGTAAGGCCACGGGGGCCTGGGCCCCCCAAATTACCTCTGGGCCCTTGGTTTTGCTGGCGGGGGTCCCCATCCCCCGCCAGCTGAAGTCTTGTCCAGCACCGGTCGGTCTCCTGCCCTGCTCACTGGGAATTTTTCCAGGCACTTAGAATGTCTTGAATGGCAATAACAATCAGTATATATATCAAACAGATATTATCTTCTAACATGGAGTATTTTGTTTGGAAGATGTTAAAACGCACGACTTTGTATGATAATGGTTCAGATGTATTCATGATCTTGTGCATTTTTTGCCATATTTGAGATCCCTCCGTTGCCTTGCCCCCGCCCTGCAGCTCCCAACCCACTGCTGCAGCAAAGTACCTTAGTTGGCGGGGATCCCCAACCCCCGCCAGCTGAAGCCTTGTCCAGCGCCGGTCTCCGGCGTCACTGCATTGCCTGCCCTGCTCTCTCTCTTCCCCCTCATGTCCTGCACGCCCAGTATCCTGTTTCCGCCTCCCGTCATCCTCCACCCCCTACGTCAGAGGAGGGCGGGCCCAGGAAGAACGGAGGGACGTCGGAGGAGGCATCACTGATCGCCGATCAGCTGTTCTTGCTCATGCAGCGCCTTCACACAGAGGTGAGAGGCGCTGCGCGGGCCGGTAAAGTGGAGGGGGGTCCGGTGGAGGGGGGAGCGGCGGCGACGACCTCAGGGGGGCGGGGCACGGGGCAGAGGATGGCGGGAGGCGGAGCTGTGTGGTAGAAGGAGAAATAGAGAGAGAGGAAGGGAGGGGGGCCGTGGCTGCTACAGTTTGGAGTTTTGTTTTGATTTTTTGTTTAATACAGGGGGAAGCAGGGAGCAGCGTCGACCTCTGGCAGGAGGGGGGGGGGCAAGGGTGTCCATACAGGATGCTCCTGACGAACGCCTCCCGATCCTTAGCTTCTTTGACATTTTTTGGCATGCGCAGAGCAACCAGCATAACGCTTGGCTGCTCTGCGCATGCTTTACGGGCACATTAACGACGGGGATTGCACTTTTTTAATGCGTTCGACTTTCGTTTACCGAACCGAACATGTGGGACTTGTTTTTTTACTGCATTCTTCGGTTTTTCAACTTCGATAAGGACTTTTACATTTTTGATTTTTTTACGTATGGTTGATGCATCTGGGCCTGGGTCCTCAACAGACCTTCCAGCTTGTGCCACATTCAGCAGGTGCTACAGGCTGAGGACATTTGGAAAAAGCAGCTCTGATAGAAACATGAGCTCAGCCTCCCTCTGTCCCATTTTTTTTTCTAAGAGGTAGTCATTCCCAACAAGCTGTGTAGACACGAGGTGCAGCAAGACAAAAAAAAATAGAAAAGAAAAATCATGAATAATATGATGTGCTCCATATTCAAACATTTTCCCACCTGCACCAATTAGGACATTAGACTTCTGCCTGTTACAATATTCCAATCAGCTTGAAGCTTCATTCTTCCCAGTTATAAAAATGACTGAATAAAAGTGTTTTAGAAAAACACATAGGATTAGAGTTTGGTCCCTACACCCAAAACTTCACCTTTGTTTTATTTTTGTTTGTTATTCAATTTACTCCACCCTTGGTTCATGGCAGGCAGACACACCACATATCTCCCTGTTCCCAAGGGGCTTGAATCTAGGGATTCTATATGGAGCAGTGCAGAGTTCTGTAACACCCAAGGAACAAAGGAGATTCACAGTGCTGAGAATCTCATTTGAGACAATTAGGCTCATTTTTGAAAGAGAAGGACATCCATCTTTTGACATAAATCGGAAGATGGACGTCCTTCTCCCAGAGTCGTCCAAATCGGTATAATGGAAACCCGATTTTGGATGTCTCCAACTGCAGTCCGTCACAAGGACATCCAAATTTCAAGGGGGTGTGTCGGAGGTGTAGCGAACGCGGGACTTGGGTGTGCCTAACACTTGGACGTCTTTGACCCATAATTGAAAAATGCAAGGACATCCCTGACGAACACTTGGACGTTTTCATCCAGATGTGTTTTTCTTACGAATAAGGCACAAAAAGGTGCCCGAAATGACCAGATGACCACTGGAGAGAATCGGGGATGACCTCCTGTTACTCCCCCAGTGGTCAGTAACTTCCTCCCACCCTCAAAAAACATCTTTAAAAATATTTCGTTCCAGCCTCTGTGCCAGCCTCAGATGTCATACTCAGGTCCATGACAGCGCATGAAGGTCCCAGGAGCAGTTTTAATGGGTACTGCAGTGCACTTCAGACAGGCGGACCCAGGCCAATACCCCCCCCCCCCCCCCGTTACATTTGTGGAGAAAACAGCGAGCTCTCCAAAACCCACCACAAACCCACTGTACCCATATATAGGTGCCCCCCTTCACCTGTAAGGGCTATGGTAGTGGTGTACAGTTGTGGGTAGTGGGTTTTGGGGGGGGGGGGATTGTGGGGCTCAGCACACAAGGTAAGTGAGCTATGTTCCTGGGAACATTTTATGAAGTCCACTGCAGTGCCCCCTAGGGTGCCTGGTTGGTGTCCTAGCATGTCAGGGGGACCAGTGCACTACAAGTGCTGGCTCCTCCCATGCCCAAATGACTTGCAGGGACATTTTTGACATGGACATCTTTGGTTTCGAAAATCACAGAAAGTCAGAAACGTCCATGTCTAGGGATGTCCAAATTTAAGGATTTGGATGTCTCTGACGGTATTTTCTAAACGAAAAATTGACGTTCATCTTTTTTTAGAAAATACGGGTTTCCCCACCCCTGGATTTTGCCGTTTTGCAAGGACGTCCAAATCGCAACTTGGACGTTTCTTTCAAAACTGCCCCTCCATATGTTCCAAGCTGTTGCCATATCATCTGAAGCACATATAAATTGATGGGGAAGACTTTACTGCTCTTCCCCATAATCCTATCCCTCTATTGTATCACTGAAACCAACAGTTCTCAACCAGTGTGTCATGAACACCCAGGAGGTGTGCCAAAGGGTCTGCACAAATATTAGTGGCTTGGAGGGGAGAGCTGTAGCAGGAAACCTAGTCTGACTGCAAGAGATGTGGCTACACTAACCCCGACCACAGCACTCCTTCCCCAGGTTGCCAGCAGCAAACCACATTTACCAGGTTTTTGCTTTCAGTGTGCAGAGCCACTGGAAGTAAAAGTCTGCTAATAGAGTTTGCTACCTACACAACCCAGGAAGGAGTGTGGCATTAGGGGTGGAGGGGAAGGGAGAACAGACAGGGAATTGCTGGACAGTATGGCTGAAGGAGAAGAGAGAACAGATAGGGAGTTGAAGGACCATAGGGTTGGAGGGAAAGGTAGAGTGGCCAGGCATTTGCTGGACTTTAGGGGAGGAGAGGGAAATGCTAGACCATAGGAGCAGAGAGGAAGAGAGAAGCAACAGGGATAGGCTGGACCATAGGAGTAGAGGAGAGAGATAGGGGACTGGAAGATGCTGGGGTAAAAGTGTGGGAGGAGAGGGGGTACAGGGAGATGCTGGGCTACACCTGTAGGTGAAGAGAGAGGAAATGCTTAGCTACAAGGGTGTAGGAAGACAGAGGGATAGGAAATGCTGCTCATGGTGAAAAACCATGTAGGAGAAGCTATGGGGGTTGTCAAGGAGTTGAGTGAGCGGAGGATGGTGGGAGAGTGGGTGAAAGAAAGGGGAACAGGAGAATAGAACAGGAATGAGACAGAAGAAATGGGAGAGCTAGGGGACGAGAGGAAGATATGGAAAACTGATAGGTAAGTGAAATATAAATGGAAGACTGAAGAGTGAGAGGGTGGAATTTGAGTGGGTAGAGAGAAAAGAAAGAGGAAATATGACAGAGACAGATGTAGTGAGGGAATGGAAGAACATAGGAGTGGAGAAAGGACAAATGGACAACTCCCCACTGGAAGGAGAGCAGAAGACAGGAAAGCAAAAAAGAAAAACTGGAACCAATATGCTTGGAAAATAAAATGCTCAGGCAACAAAGGTAGAAAATAAGTGTTTTATATGGAATTTATGAAGCGGAATATGTTAGCATTTGAAAATGTGCATCATGGATGGCTTTGTATTTTGTTCAGTACAGAAGAAATGCATTTTTGTTCTTATTCTCACATGTTGTGATACATGCCTAGTTAAATTTTGGAGTTTCCAGTTCAATTTTTGTTTTCATATTTCTATTAATAATCTTTGATCCCTTGCTCTGCATTTGCTGAGGGTTTATCTATGTTTTATGTTTGCCTGAGGTGTGATATTCTGTTTGCATGTAGTTTCTTTGTAGACCTCTGTAGCAGTCCCACTTGTTCTTTTTTTTTTTTTAACCAGTACAAGGTGTAGTGGTGTTCTAGGGTCCTATGTAATATTTGTAATGCTACCTTTTCATACCTAGATTTCATGTAGCTTAAATCATAGAAATTAGTACTACTGTTGTACAGTAGGTTTGCTGCATGAACATAGAGTTAGGGTTTCAGGTTTTGTATTATTTCACAATGCACCTGGATGTGGAGAGATTCATATGTTGCTATTGCTCAGATGACATGAGAATCAGAATTTTTGTTTTGTATGGTACCTTCCATGGAGAAATGTGCTAGCTCTGACCTGCATCTGTTGTTGGGGGGGGGGGGGGGGGGTAGATGTTTTCTGGATGCAGAGTATGTTCATTTAATTCATAAAAACTGCTATAATGTGTCAGACCAAAGTTCTGATAGGGTCATGTATGCAGCGTGTCATGCGTGCAAGCATTGTCTATCAGGTGTGTCCTGACTGAAAAAAGGTTGGGATCTTGTCAGGTATTTGTGACCTGGATTCAGGGGTGTGCTGGTAAATTTTTAACAACAGGCTCTTTCTCCGGACGTAGCCAGCTCTGCAGTTGGAAGGGCCAGGGGTGGCCGGGGGGGGGGGGAGGAGCAACACTTGCCTCTCTCTCCTCCCTCCCTTCGTGCGGGCACGCTAGGCAAACCTTTGCTGGCAGCCAATAAATGGACTGCCACCACTCCCAACGTCTTGCTCTGAGCAGCATGCTGAAACTTCTCACACATGCTGAAGAAGTCCCAGCCCTGCTGCTCAGAGCTGGAAGCAAGGAGTGGGGAGCAGCAGCAGTCTATTTACTTGGCTGGCAGGGCTCAGCATCCCCACCAGCAAAGTATAAGAGAATTCAGCAGGGGGCCCAAACCCACATTTTGTGAGCCAGTTGTTAAAGTAGCCATGGAGGGCCCTACTTTAACAACCGGCTCTCAAAATTCTTAAAAACTTAACAACCGGCTCTTGCAAGCCTGTGAGAGCGTGCTCCAGCACACCACTGCCTGGATTGGCCACTGTTGAAAACAGGATGCTGGGCTTCATGAACCTTTGGTCTTTCCCAGTATGGCAATACTTATGTACTTATGTAACCATTGACTTAAACAATGGGTAGTCCTGCCATGTTAAAGCATCTTCCAAAGGTAAGGAGGAGGGGCTAGGATGGGAAAGAAAAGGGTTAAATGATGGTACCTGTTCAAGAAATAGACCCAAAGAGAGTTAAAACAAATTTATTCCTTTCCTTCCAGCAGGTAGGAATGTGGTATTTGGGATACAGTTAGGTTAACAGACTTTTAACTCAACAAAAGTCAGCTATTTCTTTACATGAATAGGTATATGAAAATCACTTGTACAATATACAACTACTTCTTCTACAATTATTACTGTGTATCACAAATATAGCTCAGTTATTGGGGTTTCAACTTTTGAAGCTAATCTGTCTTTTAACGATTTTTATTGAAAACAGTACACAAATACAAATTGCCTCCGTAATTCCATGCAAATACAAACCAGACTTGAAATCGTTAAACCTAATTGCAGGAGACTGATCTCAAATTTTTACATTTTTATCCCACATCCCTCCTCCCTTTTTGTACCTGGTAAACATTTAAACATACATCTTTCAAAACCCATCCCTCCAAATTAATTGTAATATTTGAAGTATAAAGTAGAATATTCTCTCTCGATTGACAGTTCTTTAATTATTGCAAACTGATAAATGTTAATTCTTTGGTGACAGCTCACCGTAGCTAAGCCGTCACTTTTCCCACAGTCTAAGTTTTGCAAGTAAGAACAGTTTGCTAACTGTAAAAGTTATATTCTCAACCACAACTGAATAAACTTTAACCCTCCCCCTACAACCCACTACCCCCCTTTCCTTCCCTTCCACCCTCCCTCCACCCTACCTAACTCCCGAGACTCCCCATCTTCCCTACCCTCCCTCCCAAGTCCTGTGTGCATCCCCCAATCACCATCCTTCTATGTTTTACTGGACTCCCCAAGGAAGATCATTCAGAACTTGACTGCGTGCCATTGGGGAGATCTTGTTCAAATATGCCCCCCACACGGCCAAAAATCTCTGCTGCCTCTTGGGCAAGTGTCAGGCCCCATGGGATTCCCATAACATGAGCTGATGTAACTTATTCCTCCAGTACCAATAGGAGGGAGGTCTGTCCGATACCCAGTGATTAAGGATGCACTTCTTCCCTAGCACACATGACTTGCTTAAAAGAAAATTGCTCTCCTTGTGTGCCAGCTCTCCACAAGCTGACGGAGCTGAACATCACTTTCTCAAACATGAGAGCCACTAGATGCCCCAGCACCTTACGGAAAAAACTGGAGAGAACCGACCAGAACATTTTGATGTATCTGCACTGCCATATGCCATGCAAGAAAGCAGCGCTCACCGATGCGTATTTTTGACATTTGTCTGTATCCACCACTCCCGCGTGGAATGCCCGTCTTTGAGAAAAATAAGCTCTCTGCACTGTTCTGAAATGGCATTCCTGAAGTTCCGCACTGTGCACAATCCGGGTTATCCCCACAAGTGATGCCACTATGATACACGCAGAAATCGGTCTCTGTACATCCTGACTCCAACGAGCTGACACCTCCTGCACATTTCTAGCTGGTTGATACCTCCCCAACTCCTTACAGAACCATGACACCGATACTTGCCCAGCCGCGTCTCCCTCTAAAAATTCCGTTAGTCTTTTTCCAAAACCTAGTGATAAACTATCCCTCGGGAGAGTATGCACATAATGAGATAATTGATGATAAGCAAAAATCGCTGCTGGACCTCACTGCACCTTCTGCACAAAGTCATGTGCCGAGACTAATGACCCCCTCAGCCTGAATGAAACTTTCCAACAATGTCACCCCCCTGATCCTCCAAACTACGAAAAACAGCATTTCCTCTTCCCGGCGTAAAATCAGCATTGCCTTTCAAAGGTAGCAATACACTACTAGTCCCCCACAACTGAAACAACTCTCGCCATAAAAGCCACAAAGGCCTGAGTAGTACACTACTCCGAGCTACCTCAGGGAGCCGTTTTAGGGGAGCGTGTATCAAATAGTTCAAATGCCAGGGACTAAAATATGCCTGCTCCATGGCCAGGTCTGTATAAGCGGTAGTGCCCAAGATCCAGTCACACAAATGGTGCAATAGACACGCCTGATTATATAAGCACATATCTGGCAATCCCAGGCCCCCCTGAATCTGAGCCCCAACCATATGCTGCCATCTCAACTTGGGCTTTCTTCCTGCCCAACCAAACTTTACCACTATCCGTCGAAGCGTGGTCAAGTCTCACCGTAATAACCGAATCGGAAGCGACTGCAAGCCACCGTGGAAAGATTATCATGCGATATAGGTGTATTCGTCCTAGAAGAGATAAAGGAATCAAAGACCACACTAACAGCTGTTCTTTCGTGTCCTTGAGCAGCTTTGAGATGTTAAGATCATATAGTTGAGCCAGATTCAGTGGTGTGCTGGAGCCGGCTCGCAAGAGCCGGTTGTTAAATTTTCTTCCGACTTGCGAGCCGGTTGTTAAAAAGCGTGAGCTGGCTCTACTTCCTCCCTCCCTCTGGATCCGGTCCCTCACCGACCTGACTCTGAGTCACCCTGCCTTGTCCTTCGAATTCTTCGGGGCAGGCAGTCAAGCCTGCCCGCTGCCAGCGCTGACTCTATCCCGCTGCCGGTTCGCGCTTTAAAAATGGCCGCCGAGACTTCCAGAGGCAGCCTCACGAGACTTCTGCTGAAGACTTGGAGGCCACCCTTGTAAGTCTCGGCGGCCATTTTGAAGCGCGATTCGGCAGTGGGGGAGAGTCAGGGCTGGCAGCGGGCAGGCAAGACTGCCTGCCCCGAAGAATTCGAAGGACAAGGCAGGGTGACTCAGAGTCAGGTCGGTGAGGGACCGGATCTGGAGGGAGGGAGGAGAATTCACTGAACAACTCAGGAGGGGGTGGCAGGGGAGAGAAGGGAGTCGCTGGGCATGGGTGGATGGCTAGAGGGGAGAGAAGGGTCGCTGGGTATGGGTGCATGCAGGGCAGGGGAGAGGAGGGTCACTGCTGGACATGGGTGGATGGAGGGCAGAGGAAAGGAGGGTCACTGGGTATGGGTGCATGCAGGGCAGGGGAGAGGAGGGTCGCTGGGTATGGGTGCATGGAGGGCAGGGGAGAGAAGGGTCACTGGACATGGGTGGATAGAGGGCAGGGAGAGGAAGGGAGAGAGAAGAAATGCTGGACATGGATGGAGGGGAGGGAAGAGTGAGGAAGGAGATGAGATGAGGGAAAAGGAAGAGAGGAGAAAAAGTGCACATGGATGAAGAAAATAGGCAGAAGCTGAGGACCAGAAATGAAGAAGAAAGGAGGAAAGGAAAGAAATAAATGGAAAGGAAGCCCTGGAAACGGAGTTAAGAGGACAGATAGCAGCAGAATCGGATACTGGGCCAGCATGATCAGAAAAACAGTCACCAGACAACAAAGGTAGAAAAAAATCATTTTATTTTCATTATAGTGTTTGAAATATGTTCACTTTGAGAATCAGGTGCTCAACATTAAAAGTTTATATTTATTTACTTATTTATGGCATTTTATCGCACATTAAACATGAATTAGATTGGAACCTGGGATCATTTAATTTTTTTTTCCTGGAGTAATGCATTGCCACCCCCCACCCAGGCTCTCTCCCCGGCTATAGCCAGCTCTGAAATTTGGAGGGAGCGCAGAGTGGGACCGGGGAGAGAGCCTGTTGTTAAACATTTACCAGCATACCACTGGCCAGATTCATCGGCAATTGAATTCCCAAATATCGAAAGGATCCACGAGCCCAACTCAGTGAGAAGCTATCACCCCATTCATTCCGCAGCCCCTCAGTACTGGCTAGTGCCTCTGATTTCACAAGGTTCAGCTGGAATCTGGAAAAATCACCATACTCCACTAGGCTTTCCATAAGATGTGGCAGAAACTGATAAGGATCCATTAGCAGTATCAATAAATCATCAGCAAAAGCAACTGTCTTAAAAACGACGTCCCAAACTCTAGCCCCTCAAATATCCACGTTACCCTGAATTTCCGTAATAATGGGTCAAGTTTTGAGGCTAATCTAAATGACTCAGAGTTTTTAAGTGTTAGTGTCTAATAATGTGTAGTGCAAGTGGGTGAGCTCACACTTTCCTCTGGTGACAGAAAGTCCATCCAGACTGTACATAAGTACATAAGTACAAAAGTATTGCCATACTGGGAAAGACCAAAGGCCCATCAAGCCCAGCATCTTGATTCCAACAGTGGCCAATCCAGGTCACAAATACCTGGCAAGATCCCAAAAAAGTACAAAACATTTTATATTGCTTATCCCAGAAATAGTGGATTTTCCCCAAGTCCATTTAATAATGGTCTATGGACTTTTCCTTTAGGAAACCGTCTAAACCATTTTTAAACTCCGCTAACCTAACCACCTTTACCACATTCTCTGGCAACGAATTCCAGAGTTTAATTACACATTAAGTGAAGAAAAAGTTTTTCCAATTCGTTATAAATTTACTACATTGTAGCTTCATTGCATGCCCCTAGTCCTATTATTTTTGGAAAGCGTAAACAGACGCTTCACATCTACACGTTCAACTCCACTCATTATTTTATAGACCTCTATCATATCTCCCCTCAGCCACCTTTTTTCCAAGCTGAAGAGCCCTAGCCGCTTTAGCCTTTCCTCATAGGGAAGTCGTCCCATCCCCTTTATCATTTTCGTCACCCTTCTCTGCACCTTTTCTAATTCCACTATATCTTTTTTGAGATGCGGCGACCAGAATTTAACACAATATTCGAGGTGCGATCGCACCATGGAGCGATACAAAGGCATTATAACATCCTCATTTTTGTTTTCGATTCCTTTCCTAATAATACCTAACATTCTATTTGCTTTCTTAGCCGCAGCAGCACACTGAGCAGAAGGTTTCAACTTATCATCAACGACGACCCCTAGATCCCTTTCTTGGTCCGCGACTCCTAACGTGGAACCTTGCATAAGTGAGCTTGAGTCCCTAGTGACGTCCAATTTACTCTAGATGTCATGATAATAAATTGGTGCTCCTCACCAATCCCAGGGTTTCATCTAAGCTAATGTGAGACTTCAGCCTTAATCAATAAAGATTCCAGATCTTGGTGCCTCTGTGGTGTCTTTCTGCTGTTCTACTGTTTTACCCTTTTTGGATCAGCAGGTATTAGTGATCTGAATTGGCCACTGTTGGAAACAGGATATTGGGCCTAATGGATCTTTGGTCTATCCCAGTATGATACTAATGTATGTAGGTATAGCGAAGGGGTGGGTAACCTGCGGCCCCCGAGACCTTGAGAAATATATACAGAAAATGTCATTAACCAGAATTTTGGTGATTTTTAATACTAGTTTTTACAAATTGTTTCAGAATAGCCACTCTAGCAGTTTATTTTTATCATTTTTATTTATTTATTTATTTATTTATCACAGAAGGTCTGTGGAGCTCTCTGCATTTCCTTTTTTGACATTATGTAATGTTGCAGCCCTGTAAGGGTAGTATTGTCACTTATACAGTCTGTGCCAGAGCCGGTGGAGGGAGGCGGGGATAGTGCTGGGCAGACTTATACGGTCTTTAGATTGTAAGCTCCTTTGAGCAGGGACTGTCCTTCATTGTTAAACTGTACAGCGCTGCGTAACCCTAGTAGCGCTCTAGAAATGTTAAGTAGTAGTAGTAGTCTGTGCCAGAGCCGGTGTTGGGAGGCGGGGCTGGTGGTTGGGAGGCGGGGATAGTGCTGGGCAGACTTGTACAGTCTGTGCCCTGAAAATGACAGTTACAAATCAAGGTAAGGTATACACAAAAACTAGCACATATGAGTTTGTCTTGTTGGGCAGACTGGATGGACCGTGCAGGACTTTTTCTGCCGTCATCTACTATGTTATGCAGCCTTCTGTGTATAAAGGTTGCCCACCACTGGTATAGAGAATACGCCCACAGTTTTGCAGTTTATTGTGTATAATTTTTGGCATGATTAAGATGAACTTCTACCTTAGGTAATCTCTGATGTGTTGCATGGGCTCACTCACTGTCTTGTTTTTTTTTTTTTTTTTTTTTGTCCTTACAGATCTGTTATCTGTTGCATAGCCTCCTCATCCTGGCCAATGTGGTAGTAGGAACTGAAACAATATCTTCAAGTATGAGGGTAAGTGATGCTTTATAGTGTCAAATATGTAACCAGTCATTGGTAATGTGGTGCCAATCCCATTCTTGGTTAGTAGGGCTCATAAAAGGATGGATGAGCAGATGGTGGACTGTGCTGTACATAAATAAGTTCTACTGAATAGGCAGGGCCAGCTTAACCAATGGACCAGGTAAGGCTCTGGCCCAGGGCGCCAGTGATTAAGGGTGCCAAAATATCCAGCTTCTGACTTCACCTGGTCTACAGGTTAACTCTTTCCACACACACACATACACACATACACCCTCAGTCCAGTTTTCCCCCTCCCTGCAGGTCTGACACTGTTCCCTCACCTTTCTCACTCAACATCGTCTTGTAAAATTTACGTTGGTTGCCAGTAGGAGCAGTAGCATGACAGGCTGCCTTTGGCCAGCCCACAAAAGGGAGAGATGCCAAACCCGATGGGGTTGGGGAGCAGGGAGGGGTGCCAGAAATGATGCTATGGGGGTGGAGGTGTCACCAAAGCAAGTTGGCTCAGGGCGCCACTATCCCTTCAGTCAGCCCTGTGAACAGGAAAGTGGCTATAAAAGTTACCTCTCTCAGAAAAAAGTCTTTGGGAACCATGAAAAATAGTCAGTAGACACAGAGGCATATTTTCAAAGCACTTAGCCTTCCAAAGTTCCATAGGTTTCTATGGAACTTTGGAAGGCTAAGTGCTTTGAAAATATGCCTTAAAATCATCTTTCCAAACAAAAACCTGGACAATGGATTCAATCCAGCACAATTAGCAATGGTTTTATCTTTACAGTTTATTACAATTCACAAAAGGAAAATCAAAACATATAGATTCTACAAAAAGTTAGACCAGAGGGTCCACAGTAAAATCTCAAAAAAACAGCACCATCAATAGCAGCAGCTGAACAAACTCTACTCTTCACACAGAATTCATATTTTGGCAAAGCCATTACTTTTCATCCTAAGCAGTTGTGTTCCACTTACCTAACCTTGAAGACAAGTAGAACAAAAATTACCACATGAGGTGATATCATCTGACAGAGCCCAGCATGGACACTACCCAACTTTCTATTTCTAGAAGTCTTTGGCAGACCTGACCACACATGCACACATACCTTCCCACCTGTCTCAGTCACACAGGACCAGGCAGTCATCTTTTTTCTGCATGGCAAAGGGAAATGTAGAGGCAGAGCAGAAACTTAGATTGTTGCTCTTGAAAAGACAATGAACGAACTCCTAGTGGTTTTTAAGAATGTACTTGGTGCAGCAAGGTCATGTCTGTGACTTACCCTTACAACTGGTGGTTGCCGTGCCTTGGACCCAACCATAAGGCCTCTAATTGTAAACTCTGTCCTCAGAAAAGGACCCTTAAGAGTCGAGAGGTGTTCTGTAAGAGACTTTTTGGCATTTCTAACTCTAGTCCATCGCCATTAGAGGCATCAGTTCCCATGGCTTCTGGAGCTGCATTAGACACTGGGGATGTGCCGGCACTGAGGAGGACAGGGAAGGATTTGATGTCATCCTTGTTGGCATTGAGGGATCCTGATGTCAGGCATTAAGTGAAGGTGAAGAACCATCGACATTGGACCTCCTTGATTCATGATGCCAAGAGTTCCAGAGAACCCAGTACCCGAGAAGTGTCAGCACTGTTAGGACTACTCCTCTTCCGTGGATTCAGTACCAATGCAACAGCCTCCCTGGAGCCAGGACCAGATCTCAGATTCGGCCCTGTCAACTTCTCAGGGTGTCTCAGTACCAGCCTTGTCTTTACTGATGCCTGCCCTCAAGGAGCATTTCCGGGCCATAATGCTGTAAGAACTGGAGCAGATCCCGGTTTGGCGTGATGCTGAGTCATCGAGGGCATCAGTAACATAGTAACATAGTAGATGACGGCAGAAAAAGACCTGCACGGTCCATCCAGTCTGCCCAACAAGATAACTCATATTTGCTGCTTTTTGTGTATACCCTACTTTGATTTGTACCTGTGCTCTTCAGGGCACAGACCGTATAAGTCTGCCCAGCACTATCCCCGCCTCCCAACCACCAGCCCCACCTCAGTGTCAGCCATGGTGCTTCCTCAGCTAATCCTGGAGGCCCATGCGCTGCCTGTCAGCTATTTTTTGACGCTAACTGAGCTGGGCTCCTCTCCAGCCCATCAGGACAGGAAGCCTCCTTGGAAAAAAGGATTTGTTCCCTGGTGCTCCTGTCCAGAACCTAGCCATGAGTTCAGTGGTCCAAGGCAGGCACAGACTCAGATGTCTTGAGAACAGTTCTTTGCTGAGTCTTATTCAGAGTTCAGACCACTCTTGGGTGTCTGACTTGGAGCCATAGGAGCCCTCAGAGGGAACCCTGGGTCTTTCTCAGAACCCACCCCACCTCAGGAAATGAGGAAGTCTCCCCCCAGAGGAAATCTCCTTTGTCACTTTTTTACAGGAGATGGCTGAGTCCATCCCACTTTGGTTAGAGGTTGAGCCCAGGGCCAAGATGTTGGACTTCCTTGATTGTGATGCCCCTCCTAAGAAAACTGTGACAGTGCCCATGCACAGCATCCTTAAGGGGGAAGGCTGACAGTCGCTCAAAAGCGAATGGTTTGGGATAAGGTATCACCAAAACAGGGAAGATAGGGTATCCTGATAGTGAGGTTGCAAAAGAGACCATAGTAGAACAGTTGTCCTTAAATAAAAATCATACAAAAGATTGCAAATTAATACTGTCAAGTACTGAGCATGTAAATAGGAACAACAAACGTAGTTTGAAATGTCTATATGCGAATGCCAGGAGCCTAAGAAATAAGATGGGAGAGTTAGAATATATTGCACTAAATGAAAACTTAGATATAATAGGCATCTCTGAGACCTGGTGGAAGGAGGATAACCAGTGGGACACTGTCATACCGGGGTACAAATTATATCATAGTGATAGGGTGGAATGAATTGGTGGAGGGGTAGCATTGCATATTAAGGAGCGCCTTGAATCAAATAGATTGAAAATTCTGCAGGAAACAAAACAAATCTTGGAATCACTATGGACTGAAATTCCATGTGTAAAGGGGAAAAGGATAGTGATAGGAGTGTACTACCGTCCACCTCTCCAGAATGAACAGACGGATGCAGAAATGTTAAAGAAAATTAGGGACAAAAACAGACTGGACAACACAATAATAATGGGTGATTTTAATTACCCCGATATTGACTGGGTAAATGTAACATCAGGGCATGCTAGGGAGGTAAACTTTCTTGACAAAAGAACTGCTTTATGGAGCAGCTGGTACAGGAGCCAATGAGAGAAGGAAAAATTCTAGACCTAGTCCTTTGTGGAGCGCATGATCTGGTGCGGGAGGTAATGGTGCTGGGGCCGCTTGATAACAGTGATCATAATATGATCGGATTTGATATTAGCTTTGAAGTAACTATATACAGTGGGGGAAATAAGTATTTGATCCCTTGCTGATTTTGTAAGTTTGCCCACTGACAAAGACATGAGCAGCCCATAATTGAAGGGTAGGTTATTGGTAACAGTGAGAGATAGCACATCACAAATTAAATCCGGAAAATCACATTGTGGAAAGTATATGAATTTATTTGCATTCTGCAGAGGGAAATAAGTATTTGATCCCCACCAACCAGTAAGAGATCTGGCCCCTACAGACCAGGTAGATGCTCCAAATCAACTCGTTACCTGCATGACAGACAGCTGTCGGCAATGGTCACCTGTATGAAAGACACCTGTCCACAGACTCAGTGAATCAGTCAGACTTTAACCTCTACAAAATGGCCAAGAGCAAGGAGCTGTCTAAGGATGTCAGGGACAAGATCATACACCTGCACAAGGCTGGAATGGGCTACAAAACCATCAGTAAGACGCTGGGCGAGAAGGAGACAACTGTTGGTGCCATAGTAAGAAAATGGAAGAAGTACAAAATGACTGTCAATCGACAAAGATCTGGGGCTCCACGCAAAATCTCACCTCGTGGGGTATCCTTGATCATGAGGAAGGTTAGAAATCAGCCTACAACTACAAGGGGGGAACTTGTCAATGATCTCAAGGCAGCTGGGACCACTGTCACCACGAAAACCATTGGTAACACATTACGACATAACGGATTGCAATCCTGCAGTGCCCGCAAGGTCCCCCTGCTCCGGAAGGCACATGTGACGGCCCGTCTGAAGTTTGCCAGTGAACACCTGGATGATGCCGAGAGTGATTGGGAGAAGGTGCTGTGGTCAGATGAGACAAAAATTGAGCTCTTTGGCATGAACTCAACTCGCCGTGTTTGGAGGAAGAGAAATGCTGCCTATGACCCAAAGAACACCGTCCCCACTGTCAAGCATGGAGGTGGAAATGTTATGTTTTGGGGGTGTTTCTCTGCTAAGGGCACAGGACTACTTCACCGCATCAATGGGAGAATGGATGGGGCCATGTACCGTACAATTCTGAGTGACAACCTCCTTCCCTCCGCCAGGGCCTTAAAAATGGGTCGTGGCTGGGTCTTCCAGCACGACAATGACCCAAAACATACAGCCAAGGCAACAAAGGAGTGGCTCAGGAAGAAGCACATTAGGGTCATGGAGTGGCCTAGCCAGTCACCAGACCTTAATCCCATTGAAAACTTATGGAGGGAGCTGAAGATGCGAGTTGCCAAGCGACAGCCCAGAACTCTTAATGATTTAGAGATGATCTGCAAAGAGGAGTGGACCAAAATTCCTCCTGACATGTGTGCAAACCTCATCATCAACTACAGAAGACGTCTGACCGCTGTGCTTGCCAACAAGGGTTTTGCCACCAAGTATTAGGTCTTGTTTGCCAGAGGGATTAAATACTTATTTCCCTCTGCAGAATGCAAATAAATTCATATACTTTCCACAATGTGATTTTCCGGATTTAATTTGTGATGTGCTATCTCTCACTGTTACCAATAACCTACCCTTCAATTATGGGCTGCTCATGTCTTTGTCAGTGGGCAAACTTACAAAATCAGCAAGGGATCAAATACTTATTTCCCCCACTGTATAAGAAATCAAATATGTTAGCATTTAACTTTAAAAAAGGAGACTATGATAAAATGAGAACAACAGTGAAAAAAAACTTAGAGGAGCGGCTGCGAGGGCCAAAAATTTACATCAGGCATGGATGCTGTTCAAAAACACCCAGGCCAAATATATTCCGCATATTAAAAAAGGAGGACAGAAGACCAAATGACAGCCGGCATGGTTAAAAACTGAGGTGAAGGAAGCTATTAGAGCTAAAAGAAAATCCTTCAGAAAATGGAAGAAGGAACCGACTGAAAATTATAAGAAACAGCATAAGGAATGTGAAGTCAAATGCAAAGCGCTGATAAGGAAGGCTAAGAGGGACTTTGAAAAAAAGATTGCGTTGGAGGCAAAAACACATGGTAAAAAATGTTTCAGGTATATTAAAAGCAGGGAGCCGGCAAAAGAATCGGTTGGACCGCTAGATGACTGAGGGGTAAAAGGGGCGATCAGGGAAGACAAAGCCATAGCAGAGAGATTAAATTAATTCTTTGCAAACGTCTTCACCGAGGAAGATTTGAGAGAGATACCAGTGCCAGAAATGGTATTTGAAGTGACGAGTCAGAGAAACTGAATGAATTCTCTATAAACCTGGAGGATGTAATGGGGCAGTTCTACAAATTGAAGAGTAGCAAATCTCCTGGACTGGATGGTATTCATCCCAGAGTACTGATAGAACTGAAAAATGAACTTGCGGAGCTATTGGTAGTAATATGTAATTTATTCTTAAAATCAAGCATGGTACTGAAAGATTGGAGGGTGGCCAATGTAATGCTGATTTTTAAAAAAGGTTCCAGAGGAGATCCGGGAAATTATAGACCAGTGAGCCTGACGTTGGTGCCGGGCAAAATGGTAGAGACTATTATAAAGAACAAAATTACAGTCATATTCAAAAGCATGGATTAATGAGACAAAACCAACATGGATTTAGTAAATGGAAATCTTGCCTCACCAATCTACTACATTTCTTTGAAGGGGTGAACAAACATGTGGATAAAGGTGAGCTGGTTGATATTGTGTATCTGGATTTTCAGAAGGCGTTTGACAAAGTACCTCATGAAGGACTCAAGAGGAAATTGGAGAGTCATGGGATAGGAGGTAGTGTCCTATTGCAAATTAAAAACTGGTTAAAAGATAGAAAACAGAGAGTAGGGTTAAATGGTCAGTATTCTCAATGGAGAAGGGCAGTTAGTGGGGTTCCCCAGGAGTCTGTGTTGGGACCATTGCTTTTTAACATATTTATAAATGACCTAAATGGGAGTAACTAGTGAGGTAATTAAATTTGCTGATGACACAAAGCTATTCAAAGTTGTTAAATTGTGAGGGGATTATGAAAAATTACAAGAGGACCTTACGAAACTGGGAGACTGGGCGGCTAAATGGCAGATGACGTTTAATGTGAGCAAGTGGAAAGAGATGCATGTGGGAAATAGGAACCCGAATTATAGCTACGTAATGCAAGTTTCCACGTTAGGAGTCACCGACCAAGAAAGGGATCTAGGTGTCATCATTGATGATACACTGAAACCTTCTGCTCAATGTTCCACTGGAGCTCAGAAAGCAAATAGAATGTTAGGTACTATTAGGAAAGGAATGGAAAACAAAAATGAGGATGTTATAATGCCTTTGTATCAGTCCATGGTGCGACCACACCTCAAATACTGTGTTCAATTCTGGTCACTGCAACTCAAAAAAGATATAGTAGACATAGGTGCCCTGTATAAGAGGCTTGGGGAGGCTAAGCCTCCCCAGCCCAACTGTGACCTTCCCCTGGCTACCTCATCCTCGAAAAACAAAATTGTTTGTATCTTCCTCTGCTCTCTGCGCCGGTGTCCACCCTCCCACTCGTGGCGCCGGCTCCTCACTTTGTCAACCTATAATGGCTCTCCGTTCCTTCCTGCCCCCGCCCCACGCATTTAGCCCTTTTATTTTCAGTGGCTGTGACAGCAGTGAAGAAGACAGCTCTGTGGGCTTGCCTCCAGCTTCTCCCTTCCTTCACACAGTGTCCCGCCCTCGTGCAAACAGGAAATACATCATCGCAGAAGGCGGGACACTGTGTGAGGGAAATGAGAAGCTGGAGGCGAGCCCGCAGTGCTTTCTTCTTCACTGCCGTCGCTGCCACTGAAAATAAAAGGGTTAAACGCACGCGGGGGGGGGGCAGGAACGAACAGAGAGGAGGGCTGTCGGGAAGCTGAGGGAGGGCAGGGAGAATCGCTGGGCATGGATGGGAGGAGAGGGCAGGGGGAGAGAAGAGATTACTGGACATGGAGAGGAGGGGAGTGCAAGAGGAGAGAAGAGTTCGCTGGACAGGAGAGAAGGGCAGGGGAGAGGAGAATTGCTAGACATGGATGGATGAATGGGGGCAGGGGAGAGAGGAAATTTGCTGGATATGGGTGGATGGAGGAGAGGGCAGGGAAGAATGGAGAGTTGCTGGACATGGATGGATGGAGGGGAGAGAAGTCAGGAAGGAGATCACATGGATGGAGGGGAGGGAAGAGAGGAGAAATGCTGGACATGGATGGATGGGTGGGAAGGTAGAGGAAGGAGATGCACACGGATGGAGTGGAAGGCAGGGAAGAGAGGAGAAATGTTGGACAAGGATGGAGGGAAGGAAAGACAAAGGAAGGAGATGCACATGGATGGAGGGGAAGGGAGAGAGGAGAAATGCTGGACATGGATGGAGGGAAGACAGAGGAAGTAGATGCACATGGATGGAGGGGAGGGGAGTGAGGAGAAATGCTGGATATGGATGGAGCGGAAATTACTGAATTTTGAGGGCTGGATTGGAACACTGTGAGGGCAGATGCTGAAACTGGAGAAAGGATAGGGACAAGGCTACAGATGGTAGACAGGACGCATAAGGACACAGGAGGATGGTGGACATGGTGAGAGAAAAAATATCAAATGGAAAGAAGACACTGCATAAAACAGAAGACACTGGGACCAAAGCTAATAGAAAAACTAAATAATCAGACAACAAAGGTAGAAAAAAGTATTTTATTCAGAATTTATTAATTGGAATATGTCAGCTTTTGGAAATGTACATCTGTGATATTTTGCATGTAAGTTTCAATTTTTCTAGTATTGCCGCATGCTGAGTCTGACTTCTTGAGGTAACTTTCCAGTTCAGTATTTTGCCTTCATATCTGTTGTCATGTGTTTGTCATGTATGATCAAGGTGCAGTATTCTGCTAGTGTGTAGTATTTGCAGCCCTTTTTGTTTTGTTTTTTCACTAGGTTGTGTACTGGTGTTTTAGAGCCCAGTGTAATTACAGTGCTGCCTTTCCACGCATAAGGTTGTAGCTCGTCCTGTCCTTGGAATTAGTGCTGTTATGGTTTGGTAAGGTTACGAGTGTGTTTTTGCACAAGTTTGTGTATAGTGTTTTACAGTGGAGAGATTGTGTGTTGGCCTTACTGAGGTGGCACCAAAACATCAGAAAGGGTGTAGAGCCTAAATCATGACACACTACCTCTTGAAGGATCTACATATGGTCATTAATAAAAGGAGCTCATTGTGAACACTATCCACCCTAAAAGGGTGTTTTGTGGCTCTACATAAGAATTGTGATATTATGATCCCTTGTTTCATATTGTTGACGGTCTGAATTTTCCGTATGGGTGGTATATTGGTGTATTAGGGTCTGCCCAGTGTAATATTTATGGTACAGTAAGATTCTGAGTGTGTTTTTGCACAAATTTATGCATAGTGTTTTGCAGTTGAACGATTGTGGTTAGTATATGCTTTGAGCAACCACTTTATTCTTTGACATATGATACATATCCAGGGCTTTTTTGTGCTGGTACGCACCGGTACGGCATAGCGGCACTCCCCCCCCCCCCCCCCCCCTGGCAAGTCCTGCACCCTTCCTCTCACTCCCCTACTTACTGTTTTTCTAGGACTTGGCAGCGCGAATGGTGCAGGCAGCGATTGAGAGAGGCTGGCAGCATCGGAGCTTCCCTCTGCGAGTCCCGCCTACATTATTTCAACTTCCTGTTTCCGCATAGGCAGGACTCGCAGAGGGAAGCTCCGATGCTGCCAGCCTCTCTCAATCGCTTCACCGTTCACGCTGCTGAGTCCAACGCTGGCAGCCTTTCTAGAAGGAGGATGGGCTGGGGGAAGAAGAATCGCTGGATATGGGAGAGGGGAGGGCAGGGGAGAGAGGAGAATCGCTGGACATGGATGGGAGGGAAGGGCAGGGGAGAGAGGAGAATCGCTGGACATGGATGGGAGGGAAGGGCAGGGGAGAGAGGAGAATCGCTGGACATGGAGGGGAGGGCAGGGAAGAGAGAATTGCTGAACATCGATGGGAGGGGAGGGCAGGGCAGGGAAGAGAAAATTGCTGGACATGGAGGGGAGAGAGGAGAATCGCTGGACATGGATGGGAGGGCAGGGAAGAGAGAATTGCTGGACATCGATGGGAGGGCAGGGGAGAGAGGAGAATCACTGGACATAGATGGGAGGGCAGGGAAGAGAGAATTGCTGGACATGGATGGGAGGGGAGGTCAGGGAACAGAGAATTGCTGGACATCAATGGGAGGGCAGGGGAGAGAGGAAAATCACTGGACATGGATGGGAGGGGAGGGCAGGGAAGAGAGAATTGCTGGACATTGATGGGAGGGGATGGCAGGGAAAGAGAGGAGAATCGCTGGATATGGATGGCAGGGGAGGACAGAGGGCAGAGAAGAATCACTGGACATGGATGGGAGGGGAGAGCAGGGGAAGGAGGAGACATACTGGACATGGATGGGAGGGGAGGTCAGGGAAGAGAGATTCGTTGGTCATGGAAGGGGAGGGCAGGGGAGAGAGGAGAATTGTTGGACATGGATGAGAGGGGAGGGAAGGGGAGAAAGGAGAATCACTGGACATGGATGGCAGGGGAAGACAGGGGACAGAGGAGAATCGCTGGACATGGGAGGAGAGGGCAGGGGAGAGAGGAGACATGCTGGACATGGATGGAGGGGATGGAAGAGAGGAAGGAGATGCACATGGATGGAGGGGATGGAAGAGAGGAAGGAGATGCACATGGATGGAGGGGATGGAAGAGAGGAAGGAGATGCACATGGATGGGAGGGCAGGGAAGAGAGGAGAAATGCTGGAAATGGATGGAGAGGAGAGTAGGAGATAGAGGAGAATTGCTGGACATGGATGGATGGAGGGGTTGGGGGGGAGAGAGGAGAAATGCTGGACTTGGATAGAGGAGAGGGGAGAGAGAATTATTGCTTTATATGGATACAGGGTAGGGAAGAGAGGAGAAAAGCTGGACATGGATGGAGGAGAGTTGAGAGGAGAAGTGCTGGACATGAATGGAGGGGAGGAAAGAAAAAAGAAGAAGATGCACATGGATGGAGATGAGGGAAAGGGAAGAGAGGAGAAAAACTGCACATGGATGGAGAAAATAGGCAAAAGCTGGATCCAACTTATACCTCCTCTAGTCAATTCCACGGAGGAGGACCCAGCTTTTACTTATGAATGTATGGCAAGAAATGAAGAAGAAAGGAGAAAGTAAAGAAATAAATGGGAAGGAAGCCCTGGAAACGGAGTTAAGGGAACAGATAGAGAGCAGCAGAATCAGAGACTGGGACCAATATGGATAGAAAAACAAAGTCACCAGACAACAACGGTAGAAAAAATCATTTTATTTTTATTTTAGTGTTTGGAATATGTCCAATTTGAGAATTTACATCTGCTGTCTTATTTTGCACTGGGTATACTGGAGCTGTAACAGCTTACAGAAATTATTTATAATGAAAAAAATCATGTTATTTTTTTCTCCTATACTAGTATAATATTTTCAATTATGTCTGTTTATATGCGCCATGGCTGGTATAAGGGGTGTGGCTAATGTGGGTGTGTACATATCTAATATCTAAATTTAATAAAATGTATTAATTGTGACTTTTACTTTTACTTATTTTTTTTCTGTGTATTGTCAGACAATTATGGATGTAAGCTCCACCCCTGGCCCCACCCCCTTTAGCCTCCCCAAACAGTTGGGCCACCGACCGCCTATTTTAGTGGAATTAGAAAAGGTGCAGAGAAGGCCAACGAAAATGATAAAGGGGATGGGACAACTTTCCTATGAGGAAAGGCTAAAGCAGCTAGGGCTCTTCAGCTTGGAGAAAAGGCAGCTGAGAGGAGATATGATAGAGGTCTATAAAATAATGAGTGGAGTGGAAAGGATAGACGTGAAGCGTCTGTTTACGCTTTCCAAAAATACTAGGACTAGGGGGCATGCGATGAAGCTACAAAGTAGTAAATTTAAAACGAATCGGAGAAAATATTTCTTCACGCAACGTGTAATTAAACTCTGGAATTTGTTACCAGAGAATGTGGTAAAGGTGGTTAGCTTAGCGTGGTTTTAAAAAGGTTTGGATAGCTTCCTAAAGGAAAAGTCCATAGATCATTATTAAATTGGACTTGGGGAAAATCCACTATTTCTTGGATAAGCAGTACAAAATGTTTTGTACTTTTTGGGATCTTGCCAGGTATTTGTGACCTGGATTGGCCACTGTTGGAAACAGGATCCTGGGCTTGATGGACCTTTGGTCTTTCCCAGTATGGCAGTACTTATGTACTTAAGGTAGTGCAGTTGAAGAATTGGAAACCCCTCTCTATATACAGCCTATACCTAAGAGGGCAGAATCTATGTATGGAGTCCAAAAGGCTCCCGGATTCAAGAAACAGCATCTTCCTCACTATTTCATGGTGGCTGAATCTGTCTTCAAAGGGGCCAGAAGTTCTGGGATCTATGCCTTGGCAACCCTGGAGAAGGATACTCGAACTCTGGAGTTTTTTAGGAGGAAGGTTTTTCAGGGTTTTATGTTCATTTCTGCATACAGTCCTACTAGCTTTATATGAGCCTCCACTTGAAGAACTTGGTGTGCAGTGTGGTGGAATTCATGGACACTCTGGCCTCAGAACAGGCTGCTGAGCTCTAGCACCTAGTAGCCAAACAGAAGGAGTGCTGAAAGCACATAGCTCGGGCAACCTATGATGCTTTCAATGTGGCATCCAGGCTTTACGGCATACCTATCATGGTCACACAGACTTCAGTGACAGACGGTGTAATTAATCAACGGTCTTTTTCAAGACCACTACTATGTTTTTTTGTCTCCAGTTATTCATTATCAACTGAGACTTGAGATTATTTTGATATCATCATCTATAAGTTTTGATTTTTATCACAGACACAAGACTCCTGATGTAGGCCACCTAGGCCGAAACACAACGTTGTGTCGAGTCATTTTAATGTAACACCAATAAACATTGTTTGTTTGAGAATATTAAAATTTTGTTTGGTTCCAGTTCTTTGGTTAAGCCTGGTTCACATTCCCACTTTTTTGTTATTGTTTTCTGTTTCGTGGGATATACCGAGTTCTCCACGTATGTGGATTCTCCTTAGCATCCAGAATCTCCACCATAGGTATTGGCATGCACAGACTTGGCTGGCTGTGTATTTCAGACTTTGAACTGACAGTTCAAGAGAAGCTCATGGACATTCCTTGCCAAGATGATAATCTTTTTGGCAACAAGGTAGAGAAGGTCACTGACTTAATCAAGAAACATACCGATACTATGAGGTCACTGTCTTGGCCCACTCCTTTTGTGGCTTTCACATCTCGAGGTTTTTGGGTGGTAGCTAAAGGAGACCCTACTACTCTCCTGTCTGCCCTCCCTAGCAGTCCACAGGTTCCTGTTCCAGCTCCCCAGTCAATCAGGGGATGAGCTTTTGATTGACTCCATGAGAACATAGCTGCCATAACAGTGATTGTCCTGAATGGCCTACCGGCAGTAGGGAAGCTGAATTTTTTTCAAGCAAGATGGCCTCTTATAAAATCAGACTGGTGGGTTCTTGAAATAGTCTGGGGGGGGGGGGGGGGGGGGGGGGTATGCCCTGCATTGGCAAGAACTCCCTCTAGATTGCCCACCAAGAGCATCAAGGTTCAGCTGTCAGCATCAGGATATGCTCACAGAGGAAGAGAGAGGTTCTGTTGCTGGGAGATTTCAATCTGCCGGATGTAGATTGGAAGGTTCCATCTGTGGAATAGGAAAGAAGTAGAGAGATCGTAGATGCTTTCCAAAGTGCTCTGCTCAGACAAATGGTGACGGAACCCACGAGGGAGGGAGCGACGCTTGATCTGGTGCTCACAAATGGGGATAGTGTGTCAAATGTCCGAGTGGGTGCTCACCTGGGCAGCAGTGACCATCAAATGGTTTGGGTTGATATGACAGCTAAAGTGGAGGGCGGCCACTCAAAACTCAAAGTCCTGGATTTCAAGCATGCTGACTTTAGTAAAATGGGGGAATACCTGAAGAAGGAGCTGATGGGCTGGGAGGACATACAAGAAATGGAAGGGCAGTGGTCCAGGCTGAAAGAAACTATAAATAGGGCCACAAACCTTTATGTAAGGAGAGTAAATAAAAGCAAGAGAAAAAGAAAACCGATATGGTTCTCCAAGCAAGTGGCTGAGAAAATAAAGGCTAAAGAGTTGGCATTCCAGAAATACAGAAAAACTCAAGAAGAGGAACACGGAAAGGAATACCGGATGCAGTGGCGTTCCTGGCCTGGATGGCACCCGGGGCGGAGCGCCGATGCGCCCCCCCCAGGTGCAGCGCCCCCCCCCCCCCCCCCCCGCTAGATGACACCTCCCCCCCTCCGGCGAAATGACACCCCCCCGGGTGCACGCCGCTGGGGGGGGGTACCGCGGCGCGCGCCTGCTCCTCTGAGATCGCTAAACTTTGTTCGCTGCAGCTCCCTTGTCCCGGAACAGGAAGTAACCTGTTCCGGGGCAGAGGGAGCTGCAACGAACGAAGTTTAGCAAACTCGGAGGAGCAGGCGCGCGCCGCGACACCCCCCAGCAGCGTGCACCCGGGGCGGACCGCCCCTACCGCCCCCCCCCCTTGGTACGCCACTGACCGGATGAAACTGAAAGAAGCCAAGAGAGAGATACATCTGGCGAAAGCGCAAGCAAAGAACAAATGGCTAGAAAGGTAAGGAGGGGTGACAAAAATTTCTTCAGGTATATTAGTGAAAGGAAAATGACTAAAAAGGGAATTGAGACTGAAAGATGCTGCGAACCGCTATGTAGATAATGATGAAGAAAAAGCAAATTTGCTAAATAGATACTTTTGTTCTGTTTTCACTGAAGAAAATCCTGGAGAAGGACTGTGATTGACTGGCAAAAGTACATATGAGAATGGAGTGGATATAGCACCGTTCACGGAAGAGAGTGTGTATGAACAACTAGGAAACCTAAAGGTGGACAAAGCCATGAGACCAGACGGGATCCACCCCAGGATATTGAGGGAGCTCAGAGAGGTTCTGGCGGGTCCTCTTAAAGATTTGTTTAATAAATCCTTGCAGACGGGAGAGGTTCCATGAGATTGGAGAATGGCGGATGTGGTCCCTCTTCTCAAAAGTGGTGATAGGGAAGAAGCTGGAAACTACAGGCCGGTAAGCCTCACTTCGGTTATTGGAAAACTAATGGAAGCGATGCTGAAGGAAAGGATAGTGAATTTCCTGGAAGCCAATAAGTTGCAGGATCCGAGACAACATGGTTTTACCAAAGGGAAATCGTGTCAAACGAATCTCATTGAATTCTTTGACTGGGTGACCATAGAATTGAATCAGGGACGTGCTATAGACGTAATCTACGTAGATTTCAGCAAAGCTTTTGACATGGTTCCCCATAGGAGGCTCTTAAATAAACTGGACAGGCTGAAGATAGGACCTGACGTGGTGAACTGGATTAGGAACTGGTTGACGGACAGACGCCAGAGGGTGGTGGTTAATGGAATTTGCTCGGATGAGGGAAAGGTGAGTACTGGAGTGCCTCAGGGATCGGTGCTGCGGCCAATTCTGTTCAATATACTTGTGAGTGACATTGCCGAAGGGTTAGAAGGTAAAGTTTGCCTTTTTGCGGACGATACTAAGATTTGTAACAGAGTGGACACCCGGGAGGGAGTGGAAAACATGAAAAAGGATCTGTGGAAGCTAGAAGAATGGTCTAAGGTTTGGCAATTAAAATTCAATGCAAAGAAATGCAAAGTGATGCACTTAGGGAGTAGAAATCCACGGGAGACGTATGTGTTAGGTGGGGAGAGTCTGATATGTACGGACGGGGAGAGGGATCTTGGGGTGATAGGATCTGAGGATCTGAAGGCGACGAACCAGTGAGACAAGGCGGTGGCCGTAGCTAGAAGGTTGCTAGGCTGCATAGAGAGAGGTGTGACCAGCAGAAGAAAGGAAGTGTTGATGCCCCTGTGTAAGTCGCTGGTGAGGCCCCACCTGGAGTATTGTGTTCAGTTTTGGAGGCCATATCTTGCTAAGGATGTAAAAAGAAATGAAGCGGTGCAAAGAAAAGCTACGAGAATGGTATGGGATTTGCATTACAAGATGTATGAAGAGAGACCTGCTGACCTGAACATGTATACCCTGGAGGAAAGGAGAAAAAGGGGTGATATAATACAGACGTTCAAATATTTGAAAGGTATTAATCCGCAAACGAACCTTTTCTGGAGATGGGAAGGCGGTAGAACTAGAGGACATGAAATGAGATTGAAGGTGGGCAGACTCAAGAAAAATGTCAGGAAGTACTTTTTCACGGAGAGAGTGGTGGATGCTTGGAATGCCCTCCCGCGAGAGGCGGTGGAGATGAAAACAGTAACAGAATTCAAAAATGCGTGGGATAAACATAAAGGAATCCTGTTCAGAAGGAAGAGATCCTCATAAGTTTAGCGGAGATTGGGTGGCAGAGCCGGTGGGGGGTGGGGTGGGGCTGGTGGTTGGGAGGTGGGGCTAGGGCTGGGCAGACTTCTACGGTCTATGCCGTGAGGATGGCAGATACTAATCAAGGTCAGGTACATACAAAAGGTAGCACAAATGAGTTTATCTTGTTGGGCAGACTGGATGGACCTGCAGGTCTTTCTCTGCCGTCATCTACTACGTTACTATCCTGCTTATTTTCGAAGGAGAAGGGTACCCATCTTCTGACACAAATCGGGAGATGGGCGTCCTTCTCCTAAGGTCGCCCAAATCGGCATAATCGAAAGCCGATTTTGGGGCGTCCTCAACTGCTTTCCGTCGCGGGGATGACCAAAGTTCAAGGGGGCATGTCGGCAGTGTACCGAAAGCGGGATGGGGGCGTGGTTAACAGATGGGTGTCCTTGGCTGATAATGGAAAAGAGAAGGGCGTCCCTCATGAGCATTTGGCCGACTTAACTTGGTCCATTTTTTTTCACGACCAAGCATCAAAAAGGTGCCCGAACTGACCAGATGACTACCGGAAGGAATCGGGGATGACCTCCCCTTACGTCCCCAGTGGTCACTAACCACCTCCCACCCCGAAAAAAACAACTTCAAAAACTTTTGTCTTTTTTTTTTTTTTTTTAGAGTATATCCTTCGCTATGCCTCCATCCCTGCGATGGCAGTTGAGGATGTCCAAAATGTGGATGTTTCTGTGAGAAGGACATCCATGCCTTTGCTATGCCTGACACCCTCTTTATTTATTTGGATTTTGGATCACAAGTAGCAGCAGTGGGATTTGAACTGGCCACCTCCAGATTGCAAGACCAGTGCTCTAACCACTAGGCCACTCTGCCACTCCTCCACTGTACTCCACTCCCTTGAAATTTGGCCATTTGGCCATCCCTGTGGGAGGGGGGGCAATATGCAGGTTCCTGGGGGGGGGGGGTATGTGTGTGTCAGCGGAGGCATAACGAAGACGTGGACGTCCTTCTTTCAAATATTTTGAACGTCCTCAACTGCCCTCCACAGAGATGGCCAAATTTCAAGGGATTACAGTGGAGGAGTTGCCTAGTGGTTAGAGCACTGTTCTTGCAATCTAGAGGTGGCTGGTTCAAATCCCACTGCTGCTACTTGTGATCCAAAATCCTGCTAAATAAATAAATAAAGAGGGTGTCAGAGGCATAGCAAAGGCATGGATGTCCTTCTCACAGAAACATCCACATTTTGGATGTCCTCAACTGCCGTCACTTCCCCTCCTTAGGAAGGAAATCGTGTGCAAATGAGCTAACAGCGAGCAGCTCATTTGCATGCAATTTCCTTCATAAATGCCCGTTCCTTTCAGGGCTTTTTCCATTCAGTTAGTGGGATCAGTGCACTACGAATGCTGGCTCCTCCCACAACCAAATGGCTTGGATTTGGTCATTTCTGAGATGGGCGTCCTTGCTTTCCATTATCGCTGAAAACTGGGGACGACCATCTCTAAGGTCGACCTAAATTTCATGATTTGGGCGTCCCCGACCGTATTATCGAAACAAAAGATGGACATCCATCTTGTTTCGATAATACAGGTTGCCCCGCCCCTTTACGGGGCCATCCTTAGAGATGGGCGCCCCCATTCGATTATCCCCCTCTATGTTACTATGTTTTGCAGTCCCATTCGGTCAAGCCCATGCCATCAGGAGAAGAAGGAAAGGGATTCTATTCCACATACTTCCTCATAACCAAGAAAATAAGGGGACCTAAATCTAAGGCCCTGAACAAATATCTGGTCAAAGATGATTGGCTATGCTTTCTGGACTTAAAGGATGCTTACACTTGTCACGATCATGCCCATGTTTCAGGCTCTCAGTCATCTCGCCACCTGGTGGCCAGACCTGGTGGCTGCATTGGACTGTCTGTGTGCTGTTTCCCAGGTTCCAGAAGTCAGGCCGGTCCAGTCCGGATCTTCCAGCCTCCCAGATTGTCTTGGGAGTTTTGGAACTTAGCAGCATCCGCACCTGGTGAACTCCCTTGTATGTGGCCTTTATTTGCCACCTGGAAGCTTCTGCCTTTGCCTTTGCATCGCCTAAGGTCCTGGTTTGTTGGTGCTTGTTGCACTTCTGCCTAGTCTGGTTTCTTGTATTAGCTTCTTGTTTGTTTCTAGTTAGTCTGTGTGTAGTTTAGCTTAGGTTCATTGCTTGTTTCCTTGCCTTGTTTCTTGTTTGTATTTCTGTGTTTAGTTTCTGTTTATCTGTGTTTCTTGTTCAGTGGCTGCCTGGCAGCTTTCAGTTCTGTCTCTTGTCTGTCAGTGTTTGTTCCCTTTTTCAGTGGCTGCTTGCAGCTTTCAGTTCCCATCCTTTAGCGTCCATTTCCTGCCTTGTGTGGTATTGTCTGTCTGTGAGTCCTAGCCCAGTTTCCTGCCTTGCTGTCCATGTATATTCCTTTCCCCTCTGACCCTCGGTCCCTGTTCAGCCTAGTTGGTATCCAGTTCCAGCCCTGTCCAGTAAGTCCTGCCGGCCGCTTGCAGCCAGGAGCTCAACTCCTGGGGAAGGGCGGCCAGCTGCAGGTGAAGTCTAGCTGTTCCTGTCTGAGTTCTGTCTTGTCCCTGGTGTGGGGTGGTTTTGCCTGCCACTGCAGCTCCTCGGCAGTGGCCCAAGGGCTCACAAACCTAGTGTCTGCCTTGAAAACCTAACAACACCCATATACAGATACATCCCAGTTACAGGATATACCTCAGATTTTGATTTGGGAAACAGCATTACCAGTATTGCATCGTGCCCCTTCACAAAATACCTCACAGTAGTCACATCATCATTACACAGACTGATATTGCACATATTTTCCTACTTGGAGAATTGGCTGATGAAGAGTACATTAAAGGAAGGTGCTCAAGAATCAATGCAGAGAATTATTTGAGTACTGGAGTTACTAGAGTTCATTGTTAATTACCCAAAGTCCCATCTCCTCCTCATTCATCAGTTGGAATTCATTGGAGTCCTGCTAGATACAGTTCAGGCTTGAGCCTATCTGCTAGCTTCCAGGGCAGGTGCCATGATCATCATCACTTAGGTTCAGCAGAGCCAGAAGGTCACAGCTTGGAAGATGTAGAGGTTGTTAGACCACATGGCCTCTATTGTGCATGTCACATCCATGGCATACCCATATTTGAGAGAGACCCAGTGCACTCTTGCCTCCCAGTGGTGTCAGGCCAGTGTAAACCTAGCAGACATCATCACTGTCACTCCAGAACTTGCAGTCACTGATAGACAATTCAGCACTATTTGATACTGGATTTCCCATTTCAAAGTTCCGCTCTTCAAAAGACACTGAGAACAAATGCATCCAACCAGGGCTGAGGGGTTCACATGAATGGGCTTCATACCCAGGGCCATTGGTCTGCCTAGGAAACTCATCTCCACATCCATCTCCTGGCATTACAGGCCATTTGGAACACTCTAAAAGCTTTCAGAGATCAGCTAATGTACCACATCAACCTCATCCAAATGGTCAATCAGGTTGTGATGAACTATGTCAGGGAAGCACAGGATTGTACCTCTTGTGTCAGGAAGCAGTCTGGATTTAGCAGTGGGCTTCCAGCTATGACATGGAACTCTAGGCCACATTCCTGGCCGGCAAAGACAACAGTCTGGGAGATAGACTGGACAGAGTATGAATAGTCTCTCAACATGGATGTTGCCCGGGAGATCTTCCAAGCGTGGGGTACCCCCTTTGCCACTCATCTCAACAACAGTCCCTCAATTCTGCTCCAGACTGAGATCACACAGCAGACTAACGTTGGATTCCTTTCTTCTCAATTTGGGGGATCCATGATCCTCACTGCGCCTTTCTGGCAAAGGCAGATAGGGTTCCCTCTTCATCTGGAGTTATCATCCGAATATCTGTGGAAAAGGAAGTGTTTTATGACTCTCATCACACAGAACAAGGGGCCTCTTCTGCATTCCAAACTCCAATCCCTGACCCTCATGGCTTGGATGTTGAAAGCTGAGAACTTGTATCCCTTTAACTGCATGAGGGTGTTTCCTGAGTCCTGCTTGCTTCCAGGAAAGATTCCACTAAGAGTTCATATCATTTTAAGTATAAGAGGTTTACTGTCTGGTGTGAGGACAAGGCCCTAGATCCCTTTTCCTGCTACACACAAAATCTGCTTGAATACCTTCTACACCTTTTTGAGTCATGGCTGAAAACCTAAGGGTTCATCTCAGTGCAATTGCTGTTTATCATCACCATGTGGAAGGCAACCTCATCTATGTATAGCCTTTAGATGTTCGATTCATGAGAGTTATGCTTTTGATGAAGTCCCTATCAAACTTCTAAAGATGTCATAGGACCTCAGTGTCGTCCTCACCTAGCTGATGAAAGCTCCTTTTGAGCCACTTGACAGTTGCCACCTGACCTGGAAGGTTTTGTTTCTCCACGGACAAGCAGTCATGATTTTCTCTCAAATGGGTGATGTCATCCGACAGAGCCCGTTGTGGACATTGCCAAAGTGTACTGCCACTTTAAATCTTTAAGGCAGAGCCCTCATTGCACATACATGGGTGCCTTCCTGCCCAACAGGCGAGCCCAGGACCAGCAGTCTTTCATTTTCTGAGGAGCAGAGAGGTTCTATTTTTATGTCGCCTCAGTGCATAAACGTTTTGTGTTTTGGTGCCTTCCTTTTTCAGGTCACATATTTTCTCATAATTATTTCTTTTTGCCATAGTTTAATTCATTATAACATATTTTATTAATTTTTTTCAATTTTTCAGTTTTCGGCTCAAGGGGCCTCTGAGGCCTTCCATCTACCTGGAAACCTTTCTCGGGTACGAGATAACTTAAGCTCTCTGGACCATTGAGCCTTTTGACCTTGCATTGGCCATTCCCCCCCCCCCCCCCCATGTTATTGAGGGTGCTGAGTGGCTTTAAAAAGTAAACTTGGTGTATCTTCAGGCAAGATGGCATCTGAATAGGACGTGTGTGAAACAGCTCCTCACTCAACTCCCTCTTGCTGTTTTTTTTTCCTTAAAAAATACATTTCCATGCCCAAGAGACGGGGCAAACAGAGGGCTTACCCTGCTCCCTCTGCAAGACAGGAATTGGGACCAATGGACCATTTCACTGTTCCCAGAGTAGAATTGACTGGGCAACAACCCTTGCTGCAGGAGGGATCGATGAGAGGAGAACCAACCTACCTGCCTGAGGGAGAGACCACTCTGAGCCCAGAGGAACGGAGTCCTCCTTCGATGCCGGCAATGCTGGCAGACCAGAGCCCTGGATTGACTAGACCCGATGAGGAGATGTCTGATCTGGGAGCAGGGGCAGACTCTGCTAGCAGAACGCCGAGTGCAGCAGTGCTGGTGGTTACTGCTGAGAATACCGAAGGAGCAGGAGTTGAATCACAAGAGAGCAAGACTGGCTCTAAGAAAGGAGCTCAGGAAGAGGTAACATTGAAATTATTTCCTAAAAAACCAGAGAAAATAACCCTAGAAAAAATTTGGGATGCTTTGGAATGTTTAGAAGATTCTTTAACCCAGAAACTATCTCCAATAGTTAAAGTTACTCAATCAAATCAAGCTAAAATAGCAGACTTGGAAAAAACAGTTGGAACAATCTAAAACTTTTGAACAAACAATTATACTTGAAACAAATCAAATTAAAGAGAGTCAAATAACTTTAATAAAAGAAAATGTATACTTAGAGGAAAATAGAAACTTTAGAAAATTTACAAAGGATGAAAACTTTGAGATTTATAAATTTTCCTAAAGTTCCAGCAGTGGCTCCTTTAATAACATTCAAAAGATATCTTTCTGAAGTATTAAAAATTACTGAACAATTGTTTCCACCTGTAGCAAGGATTTATTATTTGGCTCCCTATGTTAAGAAACCAAGTGAGCGCATAATACCATCTATGGAAACCCCATTTGAGGAGCTAAATTTGAATTTATCACAAACAATTGAAGAATGAACTATGTGGAGTACAACCTGCTACATTAATTATAGACTTTGTTCTACAGCCGGATCGGGACTGGATCTTGAAAACTTTCTTTAAACATAGACATGAAGTCTTTCTGAATTGCAAAGTCAAAGTATTTCCTGATATTACTAGACAAACTCAGAAAAGACGTCAGTCTTTTTTGAAACTTCGTGATCGTGTATTGTCACAGGGGGGAATTTTCTGGCTTAATTTTCCTTGCAAATGTGTTGTTAAATTTAAATCAATTAAATATGTTTTCTTTGAGAGTGATCAGTTAGCAAAATTCCTGGACTCCAGACAAGAGCCAGCCGTAAACTCTCTTGTGCTTCCTCCATTAGTATCTACTCCGTGATAGGATAAGTGGGAACATGTTCTACTCATTTTTTCCTATGTTAACCAATTTTTGAATTGTGCCTTGCCTATAATTGTGGACTTTAGCAGTAATTATCATTTAATAGATTTTCTTTATAAAATATTTTCTTGTATGGTATGATAATACTCCTTTTCTGTACAAGTGTATCTTGTAAAATTCATTAAAATTACAAATAAATCAAAAAAATAAAAATAAAAAGTAAACTTGGTGTAATAGGACTATTTCAGGCAAAGACCCTCATAATACTGTGTTCAGTGCCTAGGTCTGGACCACTGAGATATTCACTGTAACCTCTGTCAACATATGTAGAAGAGGTCCATTAAAGCCAACAGAATCCAGTGTGAAAAAACTTTTCAGTTCTGCATCGACTTCAGCATTGGGATTGAGCATGGCAGGAGGTTTGGTCAAAGATGTGGAACCTGCATCGGCATCAACATTGCGTGCACTCATGCAGCATCAAGATGGTATTGCATTGGATTCGATACCACATTCTCACCAGGATCTGTGTCCTCCTCATCAGTATTTCAGGCATCGAGGGACCTGCAGTGCAAAAAGCCTAAGAAGAATCGCCATCGCTCTCCCTCTAGGCACTCGTCCCACACCTCCCCTGCATCAAAGCATGGGAAGCGTCCATTCCACAGTAACCGCGCCTTCTAGATCTCCTACGCCTGAACAGGCTACATCTCAAGCTGCATCCACACCAGTTTCTCAGCTGATACCAACACCTATCCTGCATGAGGAAATCCAGGCTATACTCAAGAAAGATCTCTCAGGGCTACTGCAATTGCAGTCTCTACAGGCATACAAGGTGCTTGAGCCTGCCTCAGCCCAGCCCGTGGATACATTGGAGAGACAGTCGTAGGAGAGGTCCTGTACACTGGCTCAATGTCGACTGTTGGAAGCAGCTTATACCTGACTGACACATGTATTGTCATCGGTAGAGCTTTCTCCAGCATCATAAACTCATGCCTAAAAGCAGTTCAACACATAGTTGACTTACAAGTCGGCACTCTCTTCCAAGTACTCCTCATGCGCATTACTTTGCAGAGTCCAACTCAGACCTCTTCTGGGAGACTATGAGCTGTGGTGGTTCTGGCTTCTCTGGACAGTGCTCATCCTCTTCAGCTGCTGTTGTGCCTACAGGCATTGACGTGCCAAAATGCACCTGCAGCAGCGCCAGCGGGAGATCAACCTCATCGCTTATCATGGTGCCTGCAACTACCCTTCTTCCATGCTAGATCTCAGGATATTGGCTTCATTTAAGCTGCCAGCATATGAAGAAGTGGCACATCGTCCTAAAACCCCACCACCACCCTACAGCACCATTCTGGCCCAGGTGGGTGGGTCTCATTCCCACTTGGACACAAGTGTGGTAACACCCTCACCAAGCTCAGAGAATTACAGCAGCTGCTCCTGTGAGTCCAGCACTGTCACATCCCGCAGCAGCACCTCCTTCTCCGTGCAGATCACAGACGAAACGGACACCAGCCATGCCAGCACACCCAGCGAGGGCGGTAGCAGAGCTCCCAGTGCTGACACTCTGAGTGCTAGCCCTGGGCTTGAGGACCAGGATGTTGCTGGTGCCCCCAGAGAGCCCATCACCATCAAGGAATTTCCATCCTCCAAGCAGACCATTTTCTCCTCCTATGTAGATTTCTTTGAGGTGGACTGCCATCGATGCTCTGATATAGAGGAGGTAGACGAAGAGGAAGAAGAAGGGGATGAAGAGCATTTTCGACACAGACGGGAACAGGGGATTCTGGGATTGAAGTGTGCCGCTGCCAGGTGCAGGGAGAGGAGAGTGAGGAGGAGCTTCACCTGTTGCATGACAGCCCTGGCTGCTCAGGCCATGCGAAAGAGTTGAACGACCTGCAGCATGGGGAAGCTGCACAGCCCTCAGAGTGTGAGAGCCTTTGTGGATACCAGGATAGCGAGGAGCTAGGCTCTCCAGGTCAACCTGTCTGAGCAGTGAGAAAAGCCAGAAAAGCAGGTAGTGCAGCCACTTGTGAACAGAATGGTTGAACATCCCTTCTACAGCCTGATCTGTTGCTGAATGGCTCTGAAATGTCATCTGACTTTCCAGTTATTACTGTTCTGTTTCTGTAGCACAGAGAGCTGCTTAACCTCAGCACCGGGTGGGCAAGCTTCTGATTTTTTTCCCCCCGCTGAAAACCAGAGGTCATACTGCATAAGGTCATCTTTAACAGTGTCCGTTTATTCACCATGCAGTGTCTGCCCACCCCAACTCTATGCATTGTATTCCATTTTGTCCTAAAATCTGTCTCTCTCCAAACCCCAGCCCTCTTTTGTACATTCCATCTGTGTAGGGGGGGTTATCCTATACTCTTCCTGGATTTGGGCTTCAGCTGAATCATCTTCACATTAGACTACTGGTTTTTACAGCTTAAATGTGTCCTCCTACATTATAGGCTATGTCTTTCTCCTGACTTTTAACAACACAGTGGTCTAAGTCTTTCTCCTTTTAACACCACACACTTTCCTAATATTGCAGTGTATTGGTATAGTCTTTCATTAGCTTCTGTGGAGTCATGTTGAATGATGATGGCATGGAGTTCTATCTCGTGGCCATTTGGGATATCTGTGAAATTGAGCAGTTGTTGAGAGCCTAGTTTCTAGTAAGTAGGCATGAAAGTCACAATAAAAATCTAACATTATTGGCATTATGTAAGCCTCATTGAGCCTGCAAATAGGTGGGAAAATGTGGGATACAAATGTAACAAACAAACAAATAAATAAATTAGTCACGTCGCAGCAGAAGTGAGGGAGTGAATTGGAATGGTTAGTGAATTATTTTTTCTTTGATGCCCTGTACCTCTGGAGAAATATAAACTGCATATAGATGTCAGAGAAGGGCTACCCTGTATTTGTTCGCACCGGAGCCTGCAAAGGCCTCTCCGGTACTATGTAAGCCACATTGAGCCTACAAATAGGTGGGAAAATAAATAAAATATTGAGGGGCATAATCGAAAGGAACGTCCTCGTTTCGATTTAGACATCCTCGTAAAACGTCCCCATCCAGGGGCGGGGAAACAAGTATTTTCGAAACAAGATGGACATCCGTCTTTCATTTCGATAATATGATCAGGGACGCCCAAATCCTGAAATTTGGTCGTTTCTGAGTTTCGGCGATAATGGAAACCAAGGATGTCCATCTCAGAAACAACCAAATACAAGTCATTTGGTCGTGAGAGGAGCCAGCATTTCTAGCGCAGTGGTCCCCCTGACATGCCAGGACACCAACCAGGCACTCCAGGGCATAGCCGCCCAGAGGGGGGGCAGGGGGGACAAAATTGCCCGGGCCTCCAAGGGGGCCCGGCGCCGCAGTCCCACCCGCCCTCCGTCGTCGACCATCTGCCCCCTGAATTGAAATCACAGTCTCACCTCCGTGAAAGCAGCGTTGCAGGCAACAGAATGCCTCCCTTCGGCCCTCCTTCCCTCCCTGTGTCCCGCCATCATCTGATGTAACTTCCGCAAGGGCGGAACACAAGGAGGGAAGGAGGGCCAAAGGGAGGCGTTCTGCTGTCTGCAGTGCTGCTTTCACGGAGGTGAGACTGCGATTTCAATGCAGGGGGCCTGGCCCGGTGGTGGACGGAGGAGGGGAGCAGTGGCAGCGACGATCTCAGGGGGCGCTGGAGGGGGGAGCAGTGGCTGCAGCGATCTTGGGGGGAGTGGTGGCGACCTCTGGGGGGGTGGAGGGGGAGCAGCGGCGGCAACCTCGGGGGGGGCGGGGCGGCGAGGGCGAGAGCGGCAGGGGCCCAGTCTTTCGGCGGCCTTGCTCTAGGGGGCACTGCAGTGGACTTCATAAATTGTCCCCAGGTACATAGCTCCCTTACTTTGTGCGCTGAGCCCCCCAAAACCCACTTCCCACAACTATACATCACTACCATAGCCCTTACGGGTGAAGGGGGGCACCTAGATGTGGGTACAGTGGTTCTCCGAGGACAAGCAGGCTGATATACTCACATGTGGGTGACGTTACGTCGGCCCGGAGGATTTTCTAGTAAAATGTAAAAAGTCTCTTCAACCGAGTTCCGTCGCACGAGCGATCGCACCATGCATGCGCGCACACGTCTTCCTGCTCGCCGCGCGGACACGCTCCTCAGTTCTTTTTTTTCCGCGTCTGAGTTCGGTAGCGCTTCACGTTTTCTTCAGGCCTTCGGAGTTAAAGTTCTCTTCCAGTTCGTTTTACCCTTTCGGGTATTGTTTAAAAAGAAAAACCCTTTTTTTTTTTGTAGTGTCTCTTTTCTAAGTTTCCTTTCTTTTTTCGTGCGATCGTTCTTAGGTCGCTCAGTTGGGTATTGTTTTTCCCCTTTTTTTCTGTGTCTCTTTTTTCTGACACAATCACGTCCTTTGATTTTGCGGAGGCGATTTTTCCCGTGATGTCATCGAAGACGCCCAGCAGCTTCAAGCCTTGCGCCCGCTGCAACCGGACCATCTCTGGCACTGATCCGCACTCCTGGTGCCTTCAGTGCCTTGGGCCCGACCATCTTCCGGAAAGTTGTAAGTTGTGCCTGAAAATGAAAAAGCGCACTCAACTTTCTCGAGAGGCCCAAAGAGAAAAACTTTTCGGATCCGGTACCTCGATGTCGGCGTCGACATCGGTACCATCAACATCGAGGGCAGCATTGGCATCGGGACACCGGGTACCGGCTGCCAAGAGACCGATGCATGCTGGGAGCAGTGAAGCTTCGAGCGGGACTCCACCTGCCTCAGCGCCTCCTGCTTTGCAGGCCACCCAGGACTGACCTCTATCGGACCCGGCCCCAAGGAAGTGTGTGGATTCCATGTCTTCCTCACCGGTACCGAGGAGTCTCGATGATGGGCGTCGGGTGAAGGCCAAGAAGCACCGTCATCGTTCTCCTTCTCGACAGGGTACCGCGAGCTCCGGGTCATCGAGGCATTCAGTACCCGAGAAGCGTCGCTGCCGAGAGGATCGCTCTCCCTCTGTTATGGAGGTATCGACGCGCAGGTCATCTGGCAGCCCAGTACCGACTTCCCAGCCTCTGCAGATTCTGCCTCCGACGACCACACCGGCACCGCAGCTTTCCACGGCAGCTTCTGTAGATGAGCGTATCAAGGCTATTTTTCCAGATTTCATGGAAGTGGTGCTGCAACATTTGCATCCGGGACCGGAGGTACCGGTACTGACGGTGCCGGAGGCTCCTGTGGCACCATGCCTTTTGCCAGTGGTGAGGTCTCCTTCTCCGGTACCGCTTCCGTTATTGGGGTCGGTTACCTCCCGGGTCGACTCTACATTGCCTTCGGTGGAGGAAGCTTCACCAGAGTCTCCTGGGGAGTCGACTTCTCAACTCAGATCCGGGCTGCTCTGAGTTGTTAGCCCCATCCGATGATGGCTCATCTGATGAAGATGGGGGTCATGGAGTTTTCTCTGCCGAGGATTCTCTAGGCCTTCCGTCTGATTTGACCCCCTCACCGATTTGGACTACCCTGTGAGAAGGACGCCCATCTTCTGATTTATGTCCTTCTCTTTCGAAAATGAGTCCAATTATGACCCACAGGACCTCATGGATGAGGAGTCCAATGGCATCCAGTCTAATCCTTCTCCACCATCAAAGAGAAGAAATCATCTTCAGAAAGTATATGCTTTCCTGGTTTTATTCATGAAATGGCTCATGCTATACCTTTCAAGCTGGACACAGAGGAACAACCTCAAGCGGAACATTTTGAGGTTCTTGTCTATGATTCCCCACCAAGAGAGGGTATTATAATTCCTCTCCATTCAGTTATGAAAACTACTTTATTCAAAAACTGGGAGACCCCTCTGTCAGTCCAAATTGCTCCAAAGAAAATTGACACAATGTATAGAATACAATAATGTGCCAGATTTGAAAGGACACAGCTAGTGCCAGATCTTATGCTTCTGCTACTCCAGGAAGAGAAGCAAGAACTTTGGACTATTTTGGCAGGAAAACTTTCCAAGCCACAATGCTAACCAATCACATTTTAGACTACCAGTTTTATTCCGCCATCTATTTAAAATCTCTTCTACAGAGTTCTTTATCATTTGCTGAATATCTTCCTTCTGATAAACAACAAGCATTCCAAACTCTTCACAAAATGCTCCTTGCCTGTGTGATAATAACCTTGCACAACACTCCCAGCTTTGCAGTTTTCATGATTTCAGGTCAAGGCCACAAAGTAATCCACTTTGAGTTTTCCTCCTTTATTCCAGCGACCAGTGTTAACACAAATACAACAAACCCACAGTGTCCACAAACCCAAAACCAATCCTACAAGTGTTTGAACCCTGTATTGTCCCACCAGGGTTATCCAGTCCAACTTCATACTTCTGCCCCTCCACTATTGAGGGCTGGCAGCTCCTGACTCCACCACTGCTCTGATTGCTCTGTGGCCTCCCACAACTGCCTTTTGCAGTACCTGGAATTCCTTCAGCAGGCTTCCTATTCCAGCTCACCGCCCTCTGCTGTACAGCCAGAGTTAGGGTTGCCTTTCTCGCTACACTGCATAACCCCTGGCCAGGAGAAAGCAACACCTCCCTTTTCCTAGGTCAGTGGTTCCTAAACCTGGTCCTGGAGGCACACCAGCCAGTCAGGTTTTCAGGATAGCCACAATGAATATTCATGAGGGAGATTTGCATGCAGTGACGGCAGTGCATGCAGATTTCTCTCATGAATATTCATTGTGGATATCCTGAAAACCTGACTGGCTGGCGTGCCTCCAGGACCAGGTTTGGGAACCTCTGTCCTAAGTCCTGTCTGCCCTTCTGGCTCATCTGCCTATTTTCAGCTAAAGATGGAAATGGCTCCTCCCCCCAACTTCCCCTCCTGATGAGGCACGTCTTGCTTTTTCCACCCAGGGGCGCTGGACTTCATCACAGGGGCTCCCCCTCCTGCCAAACAAGGTAACTCCACCTCTAGCTTAGGAGGAGCAATCCTAATTCTTTCTTGCTGAGGGAATTACGGTTTTTCTTTTCCTCCTTTAGGTCTAAGGTCAGGAGCTTTATCCCTAAGGGTTCTTTTACTGGGAATCCACCCCCTAGAGGGGCTTTCTGGGATTGCCTCATCACACCCGACATAAATATCTTGCTAGACAGGCCTTTCTGCATCTCTAGACTAGCAATAGCAATGCACCAATTGTCTTGGCTCAGAGTCTCTGACCTTTAATCTGCTGTCCAGGAGCACCTCGCAGATGTTCCTTGTTGTGGAGACAACTTGTTTGGGGACAGAGTTGAGGAAGTGGCCAATCTAATCAAAAAATATACAGATACACTAAAAACATTATCTATGACACAGACTACTACTACACCTTCCTCTTCTACTAGAAGGTTTGAAGGACCAGGAAAAGGATCTAGATGTCATTATTGATGATACTTTGAAACCCTCTGCTCAGTGTGCAGCGGCAGCTAAGAAAGCAAATAGAATGTTAGGTATTATTAGGAAGGGAATGGAAAACAAAAATGAGAATGTTATAATGCCTTTGTATCGCTCCATGGTGCAACCGCACCTCGAATACTGTGTGCAGTTCTGGTCACTGCATCTCAAAAAAGATATAGTGGAATTAGAAAAGGTACAGAGAAGGGCAATGAAAATGATAAAGGGGATAGGATGACTTCCCTATGTGGAAAGGCTAAAGTGGCAAGGGCTCTTCAGCTTGGAGAAAAGACGGCTGAGGAGAGATATGATAGGGGTCTATAAAATAATGAGTGGAGTGGAACAGGTAGACGTGAATCAATTGTTTACTCTTTCCAAAAATACTAGGGGGCATGCAGTGAAGCTACAAAGTAGTAAATTTAAAACAAATCGGAGAAAATATTTCTTCACTCAATGTGTAATTAAACTCTGGAATTCATTGCCAGAGAATGTGGTAAAAGCAGTTAGCTTAGCAGGGTTTAAAGGTTTGAATAACTTCCTAAAAGAAAAGTCCACAAGCCACTATTAAGATGGGGAAAATCCACTGCTTATTTCTAGGATAAGCAGCATAAAATGTATTGTACTGTTCTGGGATCTTGCCAGGTACTTATAACCTGGATTTGTCACTGTTGGAAACAGGATACTGCTTTATGGACCTTCGGTCTGTCCCAGTATGGCAACACTTATGTTCTTATGTAGGTTATAGATGCTCTAATTATTATCCTTCTAGGTGTCATCACATTATGCCTCTTCCACCATAGTGTTCCGCACCTCAGTGATCTTGTCTGAGGCAGCAGTGTGGACAGAAGTACTAAACACCTTATCAGTCAAAGCATTGCCAGTGTCCAGTTGTGGATACCAACAAATCTTCATGTCAGAGGGAGGTTTCTTCTATTCCATCAAATATGGGCTCTCATCACCTCCGATCACTGGGTCTTACAAACAATTGGCAAGCAAGACCCCCAGACCATCCACCAAGAGAGTCTCATTTCAACTCCCTCCAACTCCAATTATTTCAAGAGGAGCTCTTGGCCCTCCTCTGGCAGAATGCAATAGAACCAGTTCCTCCACTGGACAGGGGTCGAGGGTTCTATTCCAGATATTTTCTGATTTCCAAAAAGACAGGAGGAATATGTCCAACTCTCGATCTACAAGACTTAAACAAATTTCTCCAGAACTCAACAATTGGGTATATGCAAAAGGAGGGTATATATATGAGTATATGCCACAGCTCCTTGAGTGTTCACAAAGTGTCTTGTAGTAGTAGCTGCAGCAGCACTTCACAGATGGGGCATCCATGTCTTCCCTTACCTGGACAACTAGTTAATCAAGGCAGCCACTCAGAAATCTGCCACCAATTCCATGAAGTCAAAAATACAACTCCTAGAACTCCTAGGATTTGTACTCAACTTTACAAAATCACATCTTCAACCCGTACAGACTTTGGAATTTACAGGGGGCTCTTCTTGACACAACTGAAGTTGAGCATTCCTTTCTCAGAAGAGGGCAAACAATATAACACATCTTACCACTGAAGTATCCCAGGCGACTCATATCTGCATGTCAGATGCTCCGCCTTCTTGGTCACATTGCCTCAAGAGTTCATGTAACACCATAGGTTCACCTTCACTTTCAAATTCCACAGTGGACACTCTCCTCGCAATGGACTCAGGCCACGGGGCCCCTTTCTGCCCATATCCAGGTGACTCCACAGCTCTGCCACTCTTTTTAGTGGTGGATGGTGTTGCACAATATAACCTGAGGCATCCCATTCCAACCTCTTCCACATCACAAGGTTCTCACAACAGATGCTTCCATGATGGACAGGGGAGCACACCTCGACAGTCTCTATACACAGGGTTCTTAGTCCCCACAAGAACAGAGATATCATATCAATCTTCTGAAGTTGTGTGCAGTCTGGAACACTCTCAAGACCTTCCAGGATCAAATTCTCAACCAGGTAATATTAGTACACACAACCAGGTGATGATGTATTACCTGAACAAGTGGGGGGGAACGGGATCTTACCTCCTCTTTCAGCAAGCAATTCAGATATGGACATGGGCGGCTTCCCGAAATATCTTCCTCAGAGCTGTTTACTTAGCTGGAAATCAGACTGTCCTAGCAGACAAGCTCAGCAGAGTCCTTCAAACCCCACGAATTGTCTCACAGTGCCTCAATCATCTATCAGATATTTCAGCAGTGGGGAACACCGGAGATAGACCTGTTTGCTTCTCCTCAGAACTTCCCCAACTCTGTTCCAGACTCGATGCTTCCAACCGCATAGCCCCATATGCCTTCCTATTTCACTGGGGGAAGGATCTTCTCTATGCTTTACCCCCACTGCCCCTAATCAGGAAAATGCTTCTCAAAATTCGTTGAGACCAAGGAACCATGATTCCAGTTGCTCCTTACTGGCTTTGACAAATTTGGCTTCCTCTATTCCTAGAGTTGTCACTCAAGGAACTATTCAGGTTGGCTCTTTTCCCAACTCTCATAACACAGAACAAAGGATCCCTTCTTCATCTGAACCCTCATTCTCTAGCCCTAATGGCATGGTACCTGACAACGTAGAATTGCATTCTTTAACCATTCCTCATGCAATCTCTCAGATACTTCTTGCTTCCAGAAAAACCTTCACAAGAAAATGTTACACCTAAAATGAAAAAGGTTTTCTCTCTGGTGTGCCTCTAAGTCGCTCAACCCTATCTAATGTTCTCTACCTACTCTGGTGGAATACCGTCTCCATCTTTCCAATTCTGGCCTCAAGACTAACTCAGACTACATTTGAGTGCCATCAGTGCATTTCATGCTAAACTTGATAGTAGACCAATTGCAGTGTATCCCTTGATGGTTAGATTCATGAAAGGTTTATAAACCGCCTCAGGTGGTATGGGATATCAATGTCGTTCTCACCTCTCACATGAAACCTCTGTTCGAACCATTACATTCTTGTTTTCTAAAATCTCTAACTTATGAAGTATTGTTCTTGATAGCTATTACTTCTGCCAGAAATCAGTGAGCTCTAAGCCCTTATGACAGATCCTTCTTACACCAGATTCTATCAACACAGGGTTGTACTCCGAACGCACCCCAAATTCCTCCCAAAGGTTGTTTTGGAGTTTCATTTCAATCAATCTATTGTTCTGCCTGTCTTCTTTCCTAAACCACATTCTCATCCTGAAAAAACAGCAGTACATACTTTGAACTGCAAACGTGCTCTAGCATACTATCTAGAATGCACAAAACCTTATCAACAATCCTCTCAGCTCTTTGTATCCAAACTGGTTGAAGTCAGGTGCAGTTTTCTAACCCACTTGGATTATTAGACCCCCCCCCCCCCCCCCCCAAGAAGCCAAAGTTTTGGTGAAACCTGGATCCTGGTTGGAGCAATTGGATCTTTATTTGGACACCCTTCATCGTGCTTTTTTTTTTTTTTAGAGAGCCTACTATGTGCTGGGAGCATAAATGTCAAGCTAAGTACTTTTGACTTTTACTCATTGAATTGTGCAGAGTGGCAAACTTATGAGGATCCTATAAACAATTTATGAAGCTCTTTTGAACAACTTTGGAAGGTGTGATGATTGAGATAAGGATGCCTATATGTGATTGTTATATACACTTTGGGGCACTGTATTATTTCTGAGCACTTTCATACACATTTTAAAAAATTGGACAGTTCTAGAGACTGAGTTTTATAATGTCTGTGCATATGTATTTATTGAAGATAGTTATCTCCCGTTTCTATTGCGGGTTGAAATGTTGTTGTAATATGCCTTGTTTTCTTAAAGCATAATATATAATTGTGTAAATTAAAATCTTAAATGCACAACCTTATTATTTCACCTTTATATTGTTTTATAATGCAGAATCTAATGGTCAGTTGAGACAGAGGTTAAGGATAGGTAGAGAATAAAGTCACATACATATAGACTTAACTGTCAAACATTTTGGACCAGTGTCTCACATTACAAGCAGTCCTATCAACTCCTACATATGCACACAAACAAACACAGATGAAAAACAGGCACGAACCAAATTAGTATACAATTCTAAAAAGAGATGGAAGAGCATAAGAGAAGGGTTTCCATTATTTAAATGGACAACATTAATACTACTTGCATTTATTAGGGGCTAAAACACTGGCATTTAGTTTTATGACCTTCAAGCCCTGTTATAGGATTTAGCTTATGCAGATTTTTTATAACAGGGCACCTCAGTGCTGAAGTCAACTCCAGATTCAGGTGCATTCTGCGGGTCATGGGGACTTCCAACACTGGAAAATAGTGTGTATCCTCACATGTGGGGAAACATACATCCCTTAACACCAGTGAGCAATGGAGACCTCTACTGCTAGAAAACAACAGAGGGTCAAGTACTGAAGAGCAATGAAGGCCCTTAGTGCTGGAGAGCAAATGGGGCCCCAAATTCTAGATACCGATCAACAGCAGAAAGCAGTGGAGTCCTCCAGTGTTGTAGAACAATGGAGACCACAATCATTGGAATGGAAGGAATACCCTGAAACAAGGAAGTAATGGAGGCCTACAGTATTAGAGAATAATGTGAGTCTCAGCACTGAGCAATAATGAAAACATCCATAACACTGAAGAGCAGATGTTCTCAATCCAGTTCTCAGGACACACTAGCCAGTCAGGTTTTCAGGATACCCACACTGAATATGCATGAAATAAATTTGCACAGATTAAAGGTAAAGCATGCAAATATATGCATTTTCTTTATGGATATCCTGACTGACTAAGTGTGTCCCAAAGACTGGCTTGAAAACCCATGCTGAAGAGCAATAGAGAAACCCAGCACCGAGTAGAAGTACAATCCCTAATCATTTAGAGAAGTAGATTTACTTGTATTCAGATTTCTTTTGTCACCTGCAATTGAAATATCAATTTTGTCTTTTCTTACACAGTCCTTCATTTGATATGCATCCATGTATACATGATTAGTGCTAAAACAAAAACATTTCTAAGATTATTATTTTTTGCTACTTTTCCAGTTTCGTTCTTTTCATGCCTTCTTTTTTTTCTTTTCCCCATATTCTTCCTTTCCATTACTTCTTTTTAGAGTGATCTCCAGCAGTTGTGTGTCCAGTTAGATCGACAGATCACAAGTAACATCCGTGAGAGCCCCAGATTCATCTACCGTAGCAAGGTGAAAAATCTTGCCACGAGTACCTATGTGAAATGGCAGGAGCTGCTATCTCAGTGCAGTGCATCCCAGGTAGTTTAACAGATTAATACCTATCCCCTTCCAGTTATGCTGCAAATAACTGATTCATGTAGTCACAGTCTCATCTGTTTCTAAATCATTCTGTGCTGAGTAACTGCTGCAAGGCTCATATTGCCTCTTCTATCTAGAGACACAATGGTAAAATTGTAATCTTCAAGGATAGGCTCTTGTGGGTATGCCAATTGAAATCTCACAAATATGGAGTATCTCACAGAGTCTTCTGGAAAAGAAACTTTTTCAGACATGCCTGAAATTCACAATGCCATCACCTCATGGAGCCCCCTAAGTCTGTTTACTTCTGTGATGATGCAAACATGTAGGGAGTAATTTCATAACTGTCCACTTTTGTGTAATGCCCTCACTTAGAAAATTATTCTAAGAAATTTCCCCATACACATTTACACTTGCTATTATGTGCAGATAGATTTCCCTAGGAAAAATGTATAGATATACTTTTTAAAACTCAAAAGTGTCATGGAAATTTTAACCCCTCTCCAACCCCAGGAATGCCACTCCTCAATGTGGGTAAACGTAACATACTTTAAGGCACAATTAAGGTAATTTTATGACATAGCATGTAGGCTGTGCAGGCATATAGAGGCATATGTTGTGCCTATAATATAAAGGCAATATATGCACCTAAGTAACTTTCTAAAATTGCTTCTCTGATGGAGCCAAGGATCAGAGGAAACAGATTTTATTGGTTGTGTCTTGTTCTATCTGTGGCCAACCGCACCATCATTGTTCTACGGTTGGTTTGTGTTGTTTCCCTTTGGTTTGCTCTATCCCTGAATATCCCAACAAAGGTATACCTGCTCTAGGGCAGGTATAACGTTTCTGCATAAGGTTGGTTGGATAATCCTTATTGGTAGGAGGGACCCTGGGATGGTAACTGGCCAAAGTCCAAGGTTGAGACAAAAACCATAGGACCAGGCATTCCTAGCAAAAGAAAGAGGAAGATGTGGCTTTCTGCCTGAGCCCTCAGGTACTGGTAGCTATCAGGCCCTGGATACAGGTTGGTCCCTAGGCATACAATACCATACACAGCAAAAATGTTGACACAAAGAAAGGTACAGCCAAATGTAATCAAAACAGAAGGGCTGCTTCAGATGCTGGAGCATATTTCAGCAAGAAAATGGTGAAATCAGGGTTTCTAAAAAGTAACAGAATAGGGACAGTTAACACACAGGTACACACTAGAACAGTAGAGGACCAAACTCTGATAAAAGAGCTAGGTGAGGTCTGAGTGTGTGTGTGTGAATATTATATATATATATATATCTACTATAATAAAACTCACCCTCAACGTTCTGAGGACACTGACGTCAGTGAAGCCAAGCCCTGACTTCCTTCAAGAAGGTTCGTGGTGGTGAAGCCACCAAAATTGTTCCGGGCCCCGCCCTCGAGGGCGGAGCAATGGCAGAACAACAAAGGGGTTGGCAGGGAGGGAGGCGGGGGTGGGTGGGAAATCGCTCCGGGCCCCGCCCTCGCGTCAAACGTCATGACGTTGGGGGCAGAGCAATGGCAGAACAACGAAGGGGTTGGCCAGGGGGGGAGGGAGGGAGGGGGGTGTTGGCGACGAAAACCTTGCTAGCGCCCGTTTCATTTGCTCAGAAACGGGCCTCTTTTACTAGTATATATATATATATATATATATATATACACACACACACACTCAAAATAGGAAATGATTTCAAGCAAGATCACCCCCTAAAGGAGGTGGGAGCCATTGAGTAGGTAGGCATGATTAAGCTAATTAAGGCAACAAAACTAACACCTGCTGGTGGGAGAGTGTTTAATGGGACACGGTTTAAAGAGATAGAGTCAACAGGGATTCAGACAAGGGAAGTCTTGCCTCACCAATTTGCTTCATTTCTTTGATGGTATGAATAAATATGTGGATAAAGATGAGCTGGTTGATGTAGTGTGTCTAGATTTTCATAAAGCTTTTGACATAATCCCTCATGAGAGACTCCTGAGGAAATTAAAAAGTGGTGGGATAGGAGACAAGGTTCTGTTCTGGATTAGGAACTGGTTAATTGATAGAAAACAGAGGGTAAAGTTAAATGGCCATTTCTCTCAGTGAAAGAGAGTGAATAGTTTAGTGTTCTAGGGATCTGTACTGGGACCAGTACTATTTAACATATTTGTAAATGATCTAGAAATGGGAACAATGAGTGAGGTGATTACATTTGCAGATGACACAACTCTATTAAAAGTTGTTAAAGGAGATCACATGATGCACTGAGAGAGTGAGACGTGCTCATCTCGCTCTCCGAGATCCCTGCACACTTCAGCACCTATAAATAATCTTTTTTACCGCATTTCCAAAACTAATGCTCCAGTAAATGCCTGCTAAATGGACAAATATTTAGAAACGCCACCAGGTAGTATGGTAGGCAAAGGCGTAAAATGAGAAAAAGAGAAAATGAAAGAAATGGACAAGATGGAGGGGAAGATGCAACAGAGTAGCCAACCCTTCTCAGCAGAACAACTGTGACAACACTGGCAGTGGAAGCAGCTTTAGAGCCAAAGTTGGGACAACTTTCCACTTTCGAGACCCTCCTAGCAGATGTGAGTAAATAAACAGGCAAGCTAGAGCAAAGGGTTTCGGTATTAGTGTTACAAGAAATGATTTATTTTGGGGAAATAGCTCTAGAGCAACTCGCCACTGCTTATAATTTAAGAGCAGGTGCTGTATTTATAAGTTTTAGGATATTAATTTCTCCACCAATCACCAAAGGTGATAATTGCAATAAATTAAATAAATTAAATATATATATAGCTTCAATATACTCAGAACACAAGAGACCGTATTTTTAGCTTCAAAAAAGGTTGCTTTAATATACAATTGCACACGAGAGGTAGGTTTTAAAGGGATCTTAGAACAGATAATCTGTGCGTAAAATAGAACAAAGTAGCAGGTAGATCAAAAGTTATGTTACTTACAAGTCCTTGTTACACAGTATGAACAGCATTAGGTAAGCACATGTTTTAGGAGCAAGGCATCAGCGGACCCCAAAGAGAGCAGCAGTTTCCAAGAGAGGCAGGTTTCCAGAGGAGGCAGGTCCCGAGGAGCAGGTTCCAAGAGAGGCAGGTTCCAAGAGAGCGAGCTGGGATGTTTCCAGGCCTTTTATAATGTTAGCAGAGAAGCATGGTGTGTGCATGTCTTGGATATTTTGCAAGGCATTATGGTTAATGTAGTCTCATGTCTGCACACGACCCCTGAGTCCTGGTATGACATCACGAGACTTACAGTCTGGATTTTGCTGGCAAATGTCTTTTGATGTCCTGTTCAGTCTCTGGGGCAGATACACATTACAAGTCCTTCCTTTCTGCACATGTCTGGAAGCTGATGGGAGGGGCAGGTATACCTTTGACAAGCAAATGTCCTGTTTATGCTTCCTCTGAGTCCTTTGTTTTATTCAGGTGCCCACCTTAGTCCATCTTTTGTTAGGTGGGAGGGCAGAGGAAGCTCTTTTGTGTTTGTTAAGTGTGTGTAGTTAAAAAGGAATGGAGAGAGAGAGGCTTGAAATGAATATTCTCCAAAAGCTGCACAAACATATATCTTCAAAAGATACACAAATATATTGGTGTATATATAATCCAGCAAACATGCTACGTATTTCAGTAATAAACTGATACCATTACATTCCCTCTCTTGGCTCCGAGTGAAAATAAATTTTTTAATATATTGGAATGAGGAGCCATAAAATGAACTATAAAAGCTAAAATTAAAAAAAACAACTCTAGTACAGTAGCATAATAGCAAAGGTACTGAACTGTTTACATGGGCATGTGTACTGGAAGAGGTGAATCTTTTAATAATGGACATTGAACAGACTGGGCCGTGCAGGTATTTTCCTGCCGTCATCTACTATGTCACATCACTATGAATCTTGGAATATGTCCTTAGCTGGAATATGACTGTTATAAGCAAAAAGACTCATCATTATTACTTTTGTTTACTCATGACTTACATTTAGGTAGCTAGGGTTAAGTTTTCTGTGGTCAGTTTCATTAGGCTTCAGTTCAGTCAGGTGGCAGAGTATGGCTTTGCTCTGGTTTAAAATAGGATTGCAAGTACACCTTATATGACTTCAGCCACACAAGCGTCATTTTGCTCTATTTCCAGAGACCACCTCTTTTTGTGTCACCTGCTCAGGGGCATAGGCTGCTCCCAAGTTTGTGCCACAGGATATCTTACCCAGTATGCTAGCCAGATCAATAGCATGAGAGTGCACAATTGACCAATTTACCACCGCAATGGGGTGGAACAATCTATTCAGTCATATTTTCAGCGTTTGACATTCCAAGAAAAAATACTCTGTGAATGTTTCCCTATATTCTCTATCTCAGAGGCTAACTGAGGTATTCACAGCAGTGATAAGCAAGAGTGTAAATGTGGAGCTATTATACTACTGTTTCATTAGAAACAAGAAAGACATATGTATGCAATTATAATAATTTCCTAGGTTACTATTACACACAAAACAATTATTCCTATCAATCCTATGCAATAATATTTACTTAATCATTGACCAAAAAAACAAAAACAGAGTCATGGTATAGTGCCATGAACTACCTTTCAGAGAGAAACTTTTTATTTTTCAGAGAGAAACCTTTTATGGGTAATGAGTGTGGTAAAAGGTTACCATATTTATCTGCTTTAGCAGTGTTTAATGTAGCAAATTAATAAACAATACTCATGTGTTTAATGTTGTAAAGAATTTAGAAAAGATATGTTAATTTTCCTTTGCACACAGCCAATATTTCATTCCAGAGAGAGCATTTTGTGCGTACTGGCTGTAATGCAGAATAAACTAAAAAGGTCAGAAACATTCCCTGTACTGATTGTACCTGATAGATCATGTAAAGAGAAACCTTTGCTCATATTTTTAAATATATACATGTGAATATATAACCTTAGATAGCAATTAGTAGAACTTATTATACGTGAGCCATAGCTTGAATGATTCTTTTCTATAGCTTGCCTGCCAGTGAAAATGGTCTCTCTTTTTTTTCTTTCTTGGACAATGTGAACTAATGGAGGGACTGTTAGTAGGGAGGGTCTATGAATGTCTGTGTATAATTTCTTGGTACCCCATAACATAAAACAAACATGTAACATGGAGACCACATGACAAACAAACAAAGAACTCTATTAGGCCTTTAGGTCTCCGATCGTCCATTCCAGATCCAGGATTGAGCTTAACCTGCAAATAAAGCACAAGAACACAAAAGCAACGTACGCGGCATCCATCTTGGATTTGCCAAAGCATTTTCATTCATTTAGAAATAAGCAACAATTAGCAAAATTATATATGGTTTTTATCTCAAGTGGAACAGCATAGATCCGTTTATTTTTAAAATATAAGTAGAACAGGATCGGATCTATTTATTTAAAAATATATCTGAGATAGCCATATATGTATTAGTTACTAGCACCATTAAATCTTAGATTTAATCTTAGATTTACACTCGAACTCTGAAAAAGACAGAAAAACACATTATACATTAATTTAGCAGGTCACATGGCTCTCCGGGTTCTGGTGGGGGGGGGGGGGGATCCCTCTCTTGTTCACAGTTCCTTCCCATAATCTTATATCATTGTATGCGAGCAGCAGCGTGCAGTGCAGACAGGCTTTACTTTCTTAAGCTTTCGTTTCTTTTCTATAAAAATAAGCATATCTTGTTAATTCACATTAAAGCACAATATTAAGTTTCAGCTCCAGCGGGAGTTACCTATTATAAGGAGGCATTTTTAAAACTTCTTACCCAGTATTTTAGTTTCAACTCCAGTGGGAGTCACTCATCAGAAAAAAGACATTTCTAAATCCTTAAACAATATTATATCAAAAACAAATTACAACAGAAGCTATCACAGAGAGACATTTTAAATCTGACTTATTGCAAAGAGACATTACTAAATCTTAAATGTTCAAAAGAACAATAGAAGCTATATTTTTAATTAAAAGAACAATAGAAGCTACATTTTAAATCAAGAGAACATTAAAAGCTACATTTAAAATTAAAAGAACAATAGAAGCTACATCTTTAATTCTTATCAGTGTTACAAAGGGCCATTGCAAAAACTTTTTCTATTTTCCGGTCCAACATATTTTAAAAATTAGCACCTGGATTTCCCTGCCATCTGCAGAGTGGGTCATGCTGTGGAGAAGTCCAGTCCAGGCTGGATGCGTCTCCTCATGTTTAATTGAAATTAAATTGCAGGAAGGGCTGACAGAATGTCAGTTTCTGGTCCAGCAGGACCTGCAGTTATAAGTTTCTGTTTATCTGGCGGCAAATTTCTCTTTTTATTGTTAGCTATCTGCACTATCTGCAAGGCTCCATGAGATTTTAAAATGTCACATGCTTGCTGGCGGTTTTCAGTAGCTACATACTGAGGAGCTGATTTCTTTATTAGAGGTTCCCTTCTATGGGAGCTTAGATCAGAATGCAGCCCAGTGTGCTGAGGAGCTGAATCATGAGCATTTAAATTAGACTGCAGAACAGGTTGTGCATATATGTGCTGAGGTTTTGGATGTTGTGAGGGGGTCTGAGAACTAATGGTTCTAGTTGAACATCCTGCTACAAGTGTGGACGGTGATACTGTTACCACAGCTGAAACAGGCATGGCTGTAGCTGTATTTGGGTCTGGAGGAGCACATGGGAGACCCATAATGGCTGACCCCTGCAAATGTGAATCCTGTACATGATCAATGTTCTCATCTATATGTGGCATCTGCAGTGTTAATTCCCTGATTAAATGCTTCAAGTCTGGAACCTGGCTGGCCTGCATTTCTAAAGCTAAAATTTGGGCTTTCATTTTATTTTCCTGAGCTGCCTGGCTTTGTACCTGCATTCTAAGGGCGTCTAATTGATCATTTAAGCAACTAGCCATTGTGATTAGAAAATCCTTTTCTGTGTTTACCTGCATGCATTCTCTCTCTTTGGCCAGTAACTTCTCATTCAATTCTGCATGTTCTTTTAAGGCTTTCTTACACATGGTCAACATTAACCAAGTGCATGCAGAAACTCTCTTGCTCCCTTCCTTAATTGAATATAAATCAATATCAGAGGGGGTGGAAATATCATCAGTTACATTATGGGTCCAAGGATTAGGGCCAGAGGATTCTACACATTGCTTAGGCAAAGTGTGGTTATCTATGTCCTCCTCAAAAGAAACTGCAAAACTGGTTATTTTATGCCAGAGCATGCCTAGAGATTTGATTATAAAATACATAAAGTACATGAGTGCATAAGTACCTAAATAAGACCAAACATCCATCCAGCACAGCATTCTAAATATTCTAAATGCCCTGAAAACCTTATCAGTTTATCAATCGGAAATTTAATTAATGAAACCTGATACTCAGTTCTCTATAAAGCAGCAAAATACAAAAATATAATTTAAGAACACTGCTATTTTATTCTAATTGCACAGAACACCTGCCCACGTTCTCCACCAATTAATATGTTACAAGAAATGATTTATTTTGGGGAAATAGCTCTAGAGCAACTCGCCACTGCTTATAATTTAAGAGCAGGTGCTGTATTTATAAGTTTTAGGATATTAATTTCTCCACCAATTACCAAAGGTGATAATTGCAATAAATTAAATATATATATAGCTTCAATATACTCAGAACACAAGAGACCGTATTTTTAGCTTCAAAAAAGGTTGATTTAATATACAATTGCACACGAGAGGTAGGTTTTAAAGGGATCTTAGAACAGATAATCTGTGCGTAAAATAGAACAAAGTAGCAGGTAGATCAAAAGTTATGTTACTTACAAGTCCTTGTTACACAGTATGAACAGCATTAGGTAAGCACATGTTTTAGGAGCAAGGCATCAGCGGACCCCAAAGAGAGCAGCAGTTTCCAAGAGAGGCAGGTTTCCAGAGGAGGCAGGTCCCAAGAGGAGCAGGTTCCAAGAGAGGCAGGTTCCAAGAGAGCGAGCTGGGCTGTTTCCAGGCCTTTTATAATGTTAGCAGAGAAGCATGGTGTGTGCATGTCTTGGATATTTTGCAAGGCATTATGGTTAATGTAGTCTCATGTCTGCACACGACCCCTGAGTCCTGGTATGACATCACGAGACTTACAGTCTGGATTTTGCTGGCAAATGTCTTTTGATGTCCTGTTCAGTCTCTGGGGCAGATACACATTACAAGTCCTTCCTTTCTGCACATGTCTGGAAGCTGATGGGAGGGGCAGGTATACCTTTGACAAGCAAATGTCCTGTTTATGCTTCCTCCGAGTCCTTTGTTTTATTCAGGTGCCCACCTTAGTCCATCTTTTGTTAGGTGGGAGGGCAGAGGAAGCTCTTTTGTGTTTGTTAAGTGTGTGTAGTTAAAAAGGAATGGAGAGAGAGAGGCTTGAAATGAAACTATTCTCCAAAAGCTGCACAAACATATATCTTCAAAAGATACACAAATATATTGGTGTATATATAATCCAGCAAACATGCTACGTATTTCAGTAATAAACTGATACCATTACATTAGAAGATGCTTCCCTTCCTGCCACAGAGGCCATAGCAAAACTTACCAGCACGGTGTGAGAGTTGTCACAGAAGGTAGACGACTTAAAGAACCGTTCTCGTCAGTTTAATTTGAGAATCATCGGAATGCCAGAAACAGTGGGAGATAAAATCTTGTCGACAGTAATGGAGAAATGGCTGAACAAGGAGTTTGCCTTGTCTGATCATGCGGGCTCTCTGTGTTTAGAAAGAGCACACTGTGTGGGCAGGAAACAAGACCCCGTGAGCAGTGCTCATTAAACTACACAATTACATCCATAATTTGGAGATATTACGAGGATACAGATTGAAATGAGACTCTTTTCAATTTGATGGGAGTAATATACGAATCTTTCAAGATTACTCAGCCTCATTACAGGAACATCGGAGACAGTTTACACCCTTGTGCCAACAACTTCATGAGAGCAACATCAGATTTTTGCTACTTTATCCAGCAATGCTGAAAATTTTACAGCACGGTCAATGGCAAGCTTTTGATAACATCGATGCAGCGAAAAAATGTGTTGCCAAAATTGTGAAGGAACTCTCCGACAGTTCGCCTACCGGATAAGAAAATACTGCATTTGCCCTTTTCTTAGGGGAGAGACACATGCAATAGATGGGAGGTTAGAGTTGCTGTGTGTTTGAGAATAGAACAAACATAATGGTTATACATCAAAATGTATGATAATGTGTGTGTGGGGGGGGGGGGGGGAGTGCAGGGGTCTCAGGCGTTATGCGTGATCCAAATATCTGTCTTGATAGGGAGATGGATGTTCACAGAGGTTTAGCAGAAAGGGTGGGTAAAATTGGGAAGGGAGGGAAGGGGGTGGGCAGGGGGGAGAGTAAGGGCAGAGGTGGGATTGTATGAGAGGCACTGCAAGGTTAATAGGTGCGCAGGGGGTGTGTGTAAATGGGAACGTTATGGGAGAACTGTAAACGTTAGTATGTGGAGGCTGAGGTTCATTGTAGAAAGGAAATTCCCCCGGGGGGGAGGCTGGGCGCCCTGGGGCAGAGATAAAAGAATGCTGCTTTCACAAGTTGTTTCACGGATGTTCTGGATAAACCTTTTAGATGCTCGGTGAGAGTGGCCTCATGGAATGTCTGTGGAATAACTTCTCCTGTTAAAAGAACTAAAATATTGGCAGCCCTGAAAAGACAGAGTAGATAAAGAGGGGCATAATCGAAAGGGATGCCCAGGTTTTTCTGAGGACGTCCTCACAGGACATCCCCGTGAAGGGGCAGGGAAACCTGTATTACCAAAAGAAGATGGACGTCCCTCTTTCGTTTCGATAATACGGTCGGGAACGCCCAAATCTGGAAATTTAGGTCGACCTTAGAGATGGTCGTCCTTAGACTTGGTCATTTCTGATTTTCGGCAATAATGGAAACTGAGGACACCCATCTCAGAAACAACCAAATCCAAGCTCTTTGGTCGTGGGAGAGCCAGCATTCGTAGTGCACTGGTCCCCCTGACAAGCCAGGACACCAACCGGGCACCCTAGGGGCACTGCAGTGGACTTCAGAAATTGCTCCCAGGTACATAGCTCCCTTACCATGTGTGCTGAGCCCCCCCCAAAACCCACTACCCACAACTGTACACCACTACCATAGCCCTTATGGGTGAAGGGGGGCACCTAGATATGGGTACAGTGGGTTTCTGGTGGGTTTTGGAGGGCTCACATTTACCACCACAAGTGTAACAGGTAGGGGGGGGGGCCTGGGTCCGCCTGTCTGAAATGCACTGCACCCACTAAAACTGCTCCAGGAACCTGCATACTGCTGCAATGGACCTGAGTATGACATTTGAGGCTGGCATAGAGGCTGTCAAAAAATATTTTTAAAGAATTTTTTTGAGGGTGGGAGGGGGTTAGTGACCACTGGGGGAGTAAGGGGAGGTCATCCCCAATTAGGGACGCCCTTCTTTTTTCTATTATGGGTTGAGGACGCCCATGTGTTAGGCATGCCCAAGTCCCACCTTTGCTATGCCTCCGACACGCCCCCGGGAACTTTGGTCATCCCCGCGATGGAAAGTAGTTGGGGTTGCCCAAAATCGGCTTTCGATTATGCCGATTTGGGCGACCCTGTGAGAAGGACACCTATCTTGCGATTTGTGTCGAAAGATGGGTGTCCTTCTCTTTCGAAAATAAGCCTGATAGCCTGTCTTCAGGAGACGAGTCTCTCCACGGAGGAACATAAGAAACTACAATGTAAATGGATAGGAGAGGTTTACTCTTCCACGGCGTCGGGGCACAGGGGGGTAGTAACCGTGTTGTTGCATAAATCTCTTGCTTGCCAAACGAAACTGCTTTTTAAAGATATAGAAGGTAGATATGTGGGACCCCAAATCAACTTACAGGGAAGGGAGGTACTACTGGAGTCAGTCTATGCGCTAGTGATATATGATAAAACCTTTTACCCCCGACTACTTTCATGCTGTCATAAATATCCATCGTTACCATTGATAACAGCTGGTGACATAAATTTGGTATTTGACCCATACATGGATAGATCAGGTACGGCGCAGAAGGGGACACAGGGGAGTCATTCGGTATTAGAATCTTTTTGTACCGCGTTGGGCCTGGTCGATACATGGCGTTTGTTGCATCCGGAAGATAGAGACTATACACATACATCACATGCACATCAGTCACAGTCCCGCCTTGATTACATATTTGTGTCACAAGGGCTGCTGTCTCAGGTGCTTTCAGCCACCATAGGACCAGAAGAGATTTCAGACCACATGGTAATATGGGTGGATCTTGAGGCTGCGCCTTACTTTCAGAAAACCTCAGGATGGAGGTGTCCAACCTACTTGTTTTCATCCAAGGACTCTGTTAAATATCTAACAAATAGATGGCAGGAGTTTATCTCCATGAACCACCAACTTATAGATGAGCCATTACTCTTTTGACCGACGGCAAAGATGGTGCTTCGGGGAGATATAATAGCCTATGTCAGTGCAAGGAACTGGCGGATCATACAGGGGATAGTAGAATTAAAAAAGTAGAAGAGAGCAATTAAGCACTGCTATTTGCAGAACCCAACCCCCATTCTATATGAAACTCTAACTGCAACTAGAGTAGCACTAAATAGTCTTCTGCATGAGTGGACCATGACATCACTTATTTATCGTAAATATAATTTTTTTAGGCACAAAGAGCGGACAGGGAGGCTACTGGCGCGCATAATGAAAAAGAGTAGAAGATCACATTTTATACTGGCAATGCGTAATCGTACTGAAGCTATTTCCACCAAATTGGAAGAAATAGAAGAAATTTTCCACCAACATTTTGCTGCTTTATATGAGACAGACGGTAGATACAGATTTAGAAACCAATATTCACCGATATCTTCAGGCAGCGGGGATGCCAAAACTCCCGACAGAACTGGTGGCATCGCTTAATAAGCCAGTGATGGAAAAAGAGTTACAGAAGGCCATTAAAGCATTTTTCCACACCGGGCTTTGATGGGTTCACCAGCGAGTTTTACAAAATATTACAGCCCCATATAGTAGGTCCCCTACTTGACTATTATAACACGGTGATTGAGGAGGGAAGATTTCCCCTTCACGCCAATGCTGTGCTTATTAGCTTACTAGTAAAAAAGGCCTGTTTCCGAAACCAATGAAATGGGCGCTAGCATGTGGCTTTTTTTTTTTTGTGTGTGTGTGTGTATGTGTCACAGAGTTATTTTGTGTGTGTGTGAGTGTGTGAGGGTGCGGTGTGTGTGCAGGTTGTTGATGTGTGTCTTTTTTTGTTTTGTTTTTTCTAGCGGTGGTTCTGTGCTCTCCGTGCTGCACAGATAATGAGCCATTCTGCTGGGGAATGCTCCTCCCTTATTGTCATGTAGTTTCCTCTGATTGGTCCGTCTTACGTTGCCTAGTGTTGCCTGGGAACGGTGTTGTGATGGTCCTTTGTGTTTCAGAATGTTGAGGGTGTTTTTTCTGGTCCGTCATGCGAGGGCGGGGCAGAGAGACATGGTCAGTGTTGTGGCTTCACCACCATGAATCCATGAACCCTTCAGGGAGTGACTGAGTGACTTCAGAACGTTGAGGGTGAGTTTTATTATAGTAGATTACCCAAACCAGGAAGGGATTTCCAGCAGCCGGGTACCTATCGGCCAATCTATTTAATAAATGTAGATATTAAACTGTTGGCTAGAGTTTTGGCAGACCGACTGTCACCCTTGGTGCCTCAATTAGTTGCTGAAGACCAGGTGGGGTTTGTGAGGGGACGGCAGTTGGTGGTCAATGTTCACAAAGTAATCTTAACCATGTTGTGTGGTCAGAAGATGGAGGCTTCCTACTTGGCGGTGAGCATTGATGCAGAACGCGCATTTGACTGTGTGCAATGGCCCTTTCTGTTTGCTACACTGCGCTGGGTGGGAATTCAAGGTTGGTTTTTCCAGGCAGTGTTGTCATTGTACGCGGCGCCCCAAGCAGTGTTACTAGTCAACGGGGTGAGAATGGCAGAGTTTTCAATAACACGGGGGACCCAACAAGGATGCCCGTTATCCCTGTTATTATTTCTCCTGTCTTTAGAACTGCTTCTATGTACGATTCAGGCTAACAAAGAGATACATGGGATGCAATTTCAAGATCACACAATAAAGGTGTTAGCATATGCGGATGATTTACTTTTAACTTTAGATGATCCACAAAACTCTCTCAAACATCTTTTAAAGACCATAGCAGACTATGGGGCGGTTTCTGGATTCCAGCTAAACCTGACTAAATCTATAGCCTTGCCACTCAAGACAGACACTCAATGCAAGTAGTAGAACCACTTTCCACTGCAGTGGGCCCCTAGTCAAATTAAATATTTGGGAGTTATCATCCCAACTGTTCTGTCTAAATTATATGATAAGAATATACTCCCTCTCTTGACAAACACTGAGTACCAACTACATCTCTGGAATACATGCTCCCTCTCTCTGATGGGCCGCCTAGCATTGGTTAACATGATGCTGGTGCCCCGCTGGCTCTATGTGTTTCAAATGCTGCCATTATTTTTAAGGAGGATGGATAAGCGGATGCTGAATAAGGCAATTCAAGGTTTTTTTTATGGAGAGGCAGGCGCCCCAGGCTCCCCATATCGATATTACAGAAGCCTAGAGAGCATGGGGCTTGGGACTGTTGAATATGAAATATTTAACTGTATCATGTTCCATGAGACATATACGAGACTGGTTGTTGGGAATGCAGTCCTTTTCTGCTACTCCCTTAGAATCTTCACTCTCCCCAACAGTGCACCTCAGCTGGCTATTGCACACTATTCCAGGTAAATCAGTCACAGTATTGTATCATAACCCATTTTTCCTTTCAACGAGAACGGCTTGGAGGTGGCTGTGCTGGCGTCATGGCTTCTCAGCGGCAGCTACACCATATTTGGCCCTTCTGCATAACCCGGACTTCCCAGCAGGCACGACTTCTTTGGTCTTTGCCTGCTGGAGAAGGGCGAGAATCTATTACCTAAACCAACTCCTAAATGAGGAAAGGAAGCTGAAGCCCTTAACAGATTTACAGCGTGAATTTGCACTGCCATGGTTAGACTTTTTTGCTTACTTCCAACTGCATCATTATGTTTCAGCCTTAGAATGGATGAATCTTTGTACAAGACACTCTGTACTCAGCACTAAAAATGTTATACCTTTGCAATATCATCATAGTCATTTACTGAATACGACGGAGGATTTAGACTATAAGAGGATTGCAGGCGTCTGGTCTGCTGAGCTGCAGACGGACATAACGGAGGAACAATTCAGGCAACATGTTTTGAGCTTGCAACATAGCTCCTCTTTTCTACGTCACTGGGAACTGCAATGTAAGTTTGCATTATGCTTATATATATCCCCTTCCAGAGCATTTGGAATGTCCAGGGCTTGTCCTAAGTGCAAATATGAACCAGCAACACTAAACCACGTTTTGGCTCTGCCCCCAAATTGCTAACTTCTGGACATCAGTGCTAGCATCTATACTGGAAGCGCCAACTGACTGTACATCCATTGATATTGTTTGGGATATACAAATACTCTAAACACACGCACCCATATTTTTGGCATTTTCTTCAAAAAAGTCATTTTAATTGGTAAAAAAGCCATATTGTTATATTGAAGAGAGCCTTGCGCACCAACGTTGGAGCGGTGGCGCACACACGATTGATTTGTTGAAGCTGTGTGGGGTCAAGGACATTTCCTCTGCGGAAGGCAGACAATTCCAACGAACTTGGGAGGGTTTCTGGGCTACATTGCAGCCAGTGGCGCGCAGCAGACTCTTAAATTGCTAAACTCAGAGCTGTTTCCTCGCAGAGAATGAAGTAATATTTAAAGTGTATTCAAGATAGGGGAGGGGTAGGGGTTTAGGGGTTCAAAAAAGGGGGGTTTGTTTACTTTGTTTGAACAAATGTGCGTTTTATGAGTTGGAAATGTTTGACAATAAGTTTGTTTCGATAACAATAAAAAGATTTAAACATAAAAGTTGTTAAAACATATGCAGACTGTGAAGAATTGCAGGAAGACCTTAGAAAATTGGAAGACAGAGCACCCAATTGGCAGATGAAATTTAATGTGGACAAATAATCAGAATCATAGTTACCTGATGTAAAGTTCCACCTTGGGAGTCAGCAAAAAGATCTAGGCATCTTCATGGACAATACGCTGAAATGGTTTGTTTAGTCTGCAGTGGCAGCCAAAAAAGCACACACAATGCTGAGAATTATTAGGAAAGGGATAGAAAATAAGACAAAGAATACTATAATGCCTCTGTATCGCTCCATGATGTGACCTCACCTTGAGGATTGTGTGTATTTCTGGTTGCCATATCTCAAAAAGATACAGCAGAATTAGGAAAGGTTCAGAGAATGGCAGCCAAAATGATTAAGGGGATAGAACTCCTCTCATATGAGGCAAGTCTTAAGAGCATAGCAGAGGCATAGCCATGTTTTGATCTCAGGGGGCGCAGACTTTTATAAAATAGGCGCTGGTTGGTGTCAGCTAGACAGCAGTGTCTGTGTTGCTGCTCAGGGGCTATGGTGGGCAATGATTAATACAGGCTGTCTCTGTTACGTCCTGCCTACAAGGAAACAGTAGGTTACATCAGGAGGCAGGACACAGAAGAGGTCCCTGGACTGGCCAGAGCAGGCAACCTGTCTTAACTTCAAATAAAAATATTCACATCGTGACCATCACCTCAGGAATAGCACACCCAGTCCGTCCACTGCTAGACAACTTGTTTAAATCAAGATGGGCTTTTGTTTGTGTGGTGACTCTACAGGATGTGAAGAACACTAGTCTTGAGCATTTTTATTTTGGGTGACAAGGGCCTTGCCCCAGAGCCTACTTTCAAATAGGGCTAGACACTTTGTGAAATAACACAAACCCCTGCAAAAAGACACCCAAAACCTATACTGAAAACTTACCACACCATAACAGCCCTAACCCACCTATGAAAAGACAATGCTATAAATATTACAGAGGGACCTAGAGAAGTGTTTCCATAAGTGGTCCTGGAGTACCCCCTTGCCATTCAGGTTTTCAGGCTATCCACAATGAATCTGCATGAAAAAGATTTGCATGTAATGGAGGCAGTATATGCAAATCAATGTCTTGCATATTTATTGTGGATATCCTGAAAACCTGACTGACAAGGCGGTACTCCAGGACTGCCCTAGAACACAAAACTTACCACACCATAACAGCCCTAACCCACCTATCAGATGACAGTGCTAAAGTACACTGGGCTCTGATCACGTGGTGCCATGGGAGAGAGCAGTCGCTGAAAAGCGAAGCTCCCAATCCTCCAGAGAATCTAACTCACTAATCGAACAATAGGGGCTTGATCCGACCCGAGGAAACGACTGGAACAGTGAGAAAAGATACAGAAGAGACAACCAGCACTTACTGGGCAAAAATCGCTATAATGGCCTCCAGAATACCGAGGAAAGACAAAGACAAGCACAAGAGCGTGGAGAACAAGATGGTGGATGAACCTTGCTCCTCGGTGTGCTCGGCATGGACGGCGGAGATAACAGCGGAGGTAACCGCTGCAGTAGAAGCGGCGCTAGATAAAAAGCTGCAAGCTCTATATGATAGAGCGGAAGAAGCCCACGAACGGCTGGACGGCTTTCACTTAGACCTAGACCACCTGCAGCAGAGACTTAGCGATGTGGAGGACAAAGTAACAGAAACGGCGGGGCCTACGGAGGAGATGGTGAGAAAAATGGCCGAACTTGAGCAAAAGCTGGACGATTTGGAAAATCGGTCCAGACGTAATAATTTACGTCTCATCGGCTTACCGGAGCATCTGAGAGATTCTGAACTGGTGGAGTTATTGGAGCGGTGGCTCCCGAAGGCCTTACAGCTAAACGTTGCGCTGGGGCCTTTAAGAGTGGAGAGGGCCCACAGAGTAGGGCCGAAAAGAAATACAAATAGCAGACCGAGAGCGGTGATCCTAAAAATCTTAAACTATGGACATAAACAAGCGATATTGAGAGCTATGCGATCGGGCCAAAAACTTCGAGGGGAACAACGTGCTTTGCTTTCAAGATTATTCGGCCAGGGTGGCGGCAGCGAGGAGGGCTTATGCGCCTATATGTGCTGAACTGCATGCCCGAAAGATCAGATTTGCACTGGTGTACCCCGCGGAATTGCGGGTGACCCACGAGGGATCCGAGAAAGCATTTGAAGAACTAGCAAAGGCGCAAGAATTTATTAACAGCTTACTGCCAAAGACAAAGGAGTGAGAAGACTGAAGGCGGAGAGTGACATGGAATTGGCGGGAGACGAGCCGAAGCGCGGCAAGAATATCGAACAGCATAACAATAGGAATCAGAATCAAAACGACGATTTACAGTAAAGAGCTTAGAACTAGTTACAGAAACTTATTGACCAAGACATGAGACATTAAGAGTTGTGGTTTGAACATAATGCAACCAAGATATAAAACAACTATCCTGAATGGCAGAGAGATTTCACAACGCGAACAATCTTCATTCAAAGAGCAAAATGGATAAACACTGCTGAGTAAGGTTGCAGAGCTGCGCCTAGCGACACAGTTCTCTGTTGACTGTTTTATTTTATTTTATGTTATTTTTTAATTTGTTTGCTGGTTGTGCACTGTATAGCTGGGTTGGACTAGGAATACGTTTCCAGTTAAACAGACAGAAAGTAATTCAAATGAAGGAGGAAGGGTGCCTATACGTGAGGAGTTCAATTTGAACTCAAAAGGGCAGAGGAGGGAAGGGAATATGGGGGACAAGGGAGGGGGGAGGGGGGGAGACGGAGGGTTAGGGGATTTCATAAGGCTAGGATGAGGAGGATTTTACGGATAAAAAGAGGGAACAGTTTGTTACAAGAGAATAATGGGAGGAGGGGTAAGCTGGGATACCTCTCTTCTACAGGAAAGTATAATCAACATGACATATCATTAGCTGAGAGGCTAAAGGAAACGTAATGGTAAAGGTAATTTCATGGAATGTGGGGGGGATACACTCCCCTCTTAAACGATCTAAGATTCTGCAAACATTGAATAGATATAAAGCGCAAATAGCCTTTTTGCAGGAAACACATCTAAACTCATTGGAACATAGTAAGTTGGGTAAATGGTGGGTCAACGAAGTGATAGATAATCCAGCTCTATATAAAAAAGCAGGAGTAGCCATACTGCTCCGCAAAGGATTACAATATGTGTTAAACCGTAAAATTGTAGACCTACAAGGGCGATATATAATTCTACATATCACACTACAAGGAAAACCTCTTTTGCTGGTTAATGTATATGCACCAAACCAGTATGACAAAGCATTTTACCAGACCCTTGTTAGGCAAGTGCAAAGTTTTGGTCAACTCCCAATAATCATGGGGGGGGGATTTTAATATGGTGTTTGATCCACTGATGGATAGCACGGGCCCCACACGGGTAAGACCAGTGAATTATAGTAAAGGAGTACCCTGGATCTGCTCGAGCCTGGACTTGGTGGACTCCTGGAGATTGCTACATCCAGGAGAGTGAGACTTTACGCATCTCTCCAGGGCCCATGGGACGCAGTCCCGTATCGATTACATACTTACGTCACAGAATAGTGCTACACACTTGGTAGAGGCAGTGATAGGGCCCACACAAGTGTCAGATCATGCTTTGATTTGGGTTACAATAGAGTGGGGGGACACACCAAAGAGACCGTTTAGGTGGAGATTCCCGAGAAAGCTTTACTATGATGTACAATTCCATTCCTTTATGAAGGATAAATGGAAAGATTATGCAGAGCTAAATAGGGACAGCTTTCAATCCGACCCCATACTTTTTTGGGAAGCTGCCAAGGCGGTATTGAGGGGTCATATCATCTCATACTCCGCCCATAGAAAGAAAGCAAGAGAGGCTGAAATGCTTAGGCTGGAAGCAAGGGTACGCAAGCTGAGGCAAACTTATGGGCAAACTCATTCTACTGTTCATAAAAAAGCATATCTGATGGCACAGATTGAATTAAATCATTTAGTGCATACCCGCACACAGCAATCTCAGATATATTACAAATACCAGTTGTACAAACACGCTAACAAGCAGGGGAAGTTATTGGCGAGACTGGCGCATCAAGCGGGAGGCAGACGATGGATATCACATATACAGGATACACAGGGAGTGAGTCATCACAAGAATACTGAGATTGGAAAAGTATTTGAAACCTTTTATGCTCAATTGTATGCACCAACTACGGAGGAGGGGCTAGAGGCAAAGACATATTTAGAGGGACAAAAACTGCCACAGCTTTTGAGGAGTCAACAAGAAGTCCTGGAGGAGGAAATCACGGAGGATGAAGTTAGTTGGAATATAAGAGCTAGTGCCCTGTATAAATCGCCAGGAGTAGATGGGTTCACGGCAGAGTGGTATAAAATTTTGCTGGAGGATATTACTCCCTGTGTGACTAGGGCACTTAACTCACATGTCCTTAGAGGAGAGTTGCCGACCTCGCTGAGACTGGCACAAATAATTGTGCTATTGAAGCCCGGGAAAGACCCCAGCAGGGCAGAATCTTACTGGCCCATTTCTCTGATATCATTTGAAGCTAAGCTGTTGGCCAAGATACTGGCCAACAGACTGGCCAGATTCCTCCCACACTTGATATTAGACCCACAGGTGGGATTTGTTAGGGAAAGATCAGTGGCAAAAAATCTAAGAAAAATACTACTGGCGTTGGAACAGGTCAAATACATGAAAACCCCCTCACTCCTTATTAGCTTTGATGCACATAAAGCATTTGACAGAGTGAGATGGGACTTTCTGTTTGGGGTCTTAGAGGAATATGGTATTGGAGGATTTTTTAGGGAAGCCATACAGACTTTATACAAGAACCCAATAGCAGAGATATCCGTAAATGGAGTGACCTCTTGTCAATTTCCAATTTGCAGAGGCACTAGACAAGGATGCCCTCTTTCGCCACTCCTGTTTGTACTGGCGTTAGACCCTTTAATTCGGGATATTATGAATTTAGAGGAGATACAAGGAGTAAATATAGGGACCGAACAATTTAAAATCTCAGCATTTGCGGACGATCTGTTAGTCATTCTTAGGACCCCAAAAGACTCATTGGCAACACTTTTGGAAATTTTTAGGGAATATGGGGATTACTCAGGATTTTGCTTAAACTTAGATAAATCTGAGGCCCAGGCATTATGGATGTCTGAGGAGGAATGGCCGAACTTAGGGTGCCCCTTTAAGAGAACGAATTGTTCGTTTAAATACCTTGGCATACAGCTGCCAGGAGATCCGGCCAAATTGTATTCACTAAGCATAGCTCAATTGTTAGAACATACGAAACAGATGCTAGAGAGGTGGATAAATCTACCATTGTCATTATCAGGGAGGATCTCGTTGTATAATATGATCCTGTTTCCAAGGTGGCTGTATTGTTTTCAGATCCTACCACTGTATCTGACTCAAAGAGATTGGAATAATCTGAGGCCCAGGCATTATGGATGTCTGAGGAGGAATGGCCGAACTTAGGGTGCCCCTTTAAGAGAACGAATTGTTCGTTTAAATACCTTGGCATACAGCTGCCAGGAGATCCGGCCAAATTGTATTCACTAAGCATAGCTCAATTGTTAGAACATACGAAACAGATGCTAGAGAGGTGGATAAATCTACCATTGTCATTATCAGGGAGGATCTCGTTGTATAATATGATCCTGTTTCCAAGGTGGCTGTATTGTTTTCAGATCCTACCACTGTATCTGACTCAAAGAGATTGGAATAAGCTGATGGGCCTCCTCTCCAGATTCTTTTGGAATAGGAGACGCCCACAGATCAAATGGCAAAACCTATTGGACCCATGGAGTCGAGGAGGATTTGGGGTGTTAGATTTAACACGCTACAACAAAGCGAGTTTGCTGAGGCATATAGGGGACTGGTTGTTGGGAACCTCACATTATACCCCAAGGACGATGGAAGAGCAGTGGGTACACCCCCTGAAATTACAATATGTGCTACAAGCAAAGCTAAAGATGTTGCCAGCACATTTACGGAGGAATGTAGTGATCAGACCTCTTAGATTGGTATGACGAGATTTGGGCAGGTTTTGGAAATTTGATGAACACCATAGTAGACTATTACCTATAATAGGGAATGGTGAATTTTTACCGGGTATAGACGGTCCAAGATTTAGACGATGGCAGCAAAAAGGGCTTATCCTCCTCCAGGACATTGTGGAGCCAGATGGGTGTGTCAAAAAATTGGAATCGTTAGGTTTAGGGGAGCTTCAGTGGATAGACAAATTTGCATATCGACAGATCTCACATTATATTGAAAGTCTGCCACGCCAACCTCTAGCTATTGATGTACTTACCATGATAGAAAAATTGTTTGAGGTACCCTCAGAGGAACCTATAACCATTTCCTTAATACAGAGACGACTTATGCATAGTATATCACATAGAATGCAAACACACTTACAGGAGAAGTGGACAGAAGACTTAAACAAAGGAATCACTGCACAAAGAGTACTGAGTAGTATGAGACATATTCCGCAGAGAATAAGTAATGCAGAGTTAAGAGAGTGCCAAGGCAGAGTATTGTTCCGGGCCTATACCTCCACATATAGACTGTATCATATGGGAGGAATAGACTCCCCACAATGTGGTAAGTGTGGAGGACCACAATGTACATACTTTCATGCCCTGTGGGACTGCCCCAATATACAACAATTCTGGGTGGGGATACATAGGTTTCTGACACAAATATGCACAGACCTATCACAATGAGCCCAGAAAATGTGTTACTAGGAAAGGAGACAATAGGAGGTACCAGTGATGCCCATCTTGATCTTTTACTGTACAGAGCGTTTTTAATAGGGAAAAAATGCATTTTAACAAATTGGGTCTGTCAAGAGGCGCCTTCATATTGGCAATGGCGTAATAGAATACATGCGTTGTTATTTATGGAGCTACGAGAAGTTCAATGGAACTTTAAGAAACAAAAAAAGTTCTATCTAATATGGAAAGCTTACATACAAGTTTTGGCCCCAAGGGCACGTAGTACTGTTCTCAATCAATTAGGAGGTTTATGAAGGGAAACAGAGTACCATCAGCAATGAGCAAGTAACAATCACTCTCTGCATAGGAACACCTGGCCTTGAGGGGTAGAGGGGTAGGGGGAAGGCGAGAGGGGAAAGGGGAGTGGGGGGGGGGGTATTAGGAGAAGGGAGAAAAATGTAAATGTCAATACAATTGTATTTGATGGAGAAGACAATTGCGAATCTGCGCATTATAAGATATGTTTTCAGAAAGGGTCTGAAATATTCCACTTAAGCGATTGCTAATTATTATTACGACAAAAGGATTAGTTTAGCTTTGGATTGTAGAATAATGTGATGTATCTCTCGCTGTAATGGAACGGGGATGTTTGTAAATGAGGGGGGTGGGGGGAATGAACAACTGTTGTAATTCATAGTTGGATTTTCCAAAAAATTTAATAAAAAATGTTTTCAGTTAAAGTACACTGGGCTCTGGAGCACCAATATACCTACTATTGTGAAACTGGAACAAGCTGCATCGTTACACATTCCTACACAGATACTACATGCTAGCAGAATCCTTCACCTCAGTCACACATGCAGAACATGGACAGACCCTCATCTATATAACATAAGAGTAGCCATACTGGTCAGACCAATGGTCCATCTAGCCCAGTATCCTGTTTCCAATGTGGCCAACCCAGGTCACAAGCACCTGGCAGAAACCCAAATTGTGACAACATTCCATGCTACCAATCTAATGCAGAATAGGGAGCCACAAAAAAAAAAAATTTGAAATAGAGACCACTCCTTGCCCAAGGAAGCCAGACTCTAAACAGTGCAATACTGGTAAAAAAAAAAAAAAAAAAAAAAAAAAAGAGAGACAGACAGACAGACATGCATTTTCTCCTGTACTTTGCAAAATAAAAATAGAAAAAAAATGTACATTTTACAAAGCAGGTACATCTCAGTCCTTCAAAGTATTAAATAAAAATATCTACCTTTGTTGTCTTGAAATTTGGCTGGTTCCAGTCTTTTTTTCCATGTTCCATGAGTCATCCTTACAAATTCTTTTCCAGGTTGGCCTTTCCATTTCTTTGCTCCTTTCCATTTCTTTGCTTGCCTCTTGTCTTCTTCCTTTCCTTCTCTACATCTGTCTCCAAGTGCACCATCCCTTTTTCCTCTGCACCACTATTTGTCCTGTCCAGCATCTCCTTTCTGTGTCCCTTGTCCCTATCCTATCCCCAAGTTCAGCATCAGCCCTTTCTGTGTCCTCATCTCCCCCCTTTTTCAGCACAAGCCTATCTGGTCTCCTCATCTCCCCCTTTCTAGCATCTGGTGTCCCCACCTCTCCCTTTTTCTAACATTGTCCTGTGTCCTCATTTTCCCAGCATTACCCCTGTTACCATCTTCCCCCTTTTCCAGCATTACCTCTGTCCCCATCTCACTCCTTTTTCACCATTGTCCCTATATCCCCCTTCCAGTGGTGCCCCTCTGTGTCCCTATCTCCTCCTCCCCTTTCCAGTAGTGCCCTCTTTGTGTCCCTATCTCCTCCCCCTCTTTCCAGTAGTGCCCCTGTGTGTCCCTATCCCCCTCCTTTTCAGTAGAGCCCCTATCTCTTCCCCTTTTCCATAGTGCCCTGTGTCCCCATTTCTTCTTTTTCTAGCATTGCCTCTTTGTGTTCCAGTGTACCTACCCTCTCCCTGTCCAGTATTGACTCTGTGTTCTTCTCCCTCCTTGTCCAGCATTTTCTGTATCCTTCACTCTCCCCATGTTAACCTTCTTCCCCGTCTCTTTCAGTGCTCCCCATCCTCCTTAGGGCCACATATCTCCCTGGCCTGCTCCCACGGTCCGTCTTCTGGCAGCTCCAAGGAGGTTTTAATAGACAGGAGACCAAGTGACGTCAAAATGTTAAAACCAATTAGGCCAGTCTCAGTTTCCCCTTCCCCGCGCAGCTGTCATCGCCACATTCTCAAAAGAAAGCAAGCAAACCTATGAGTTGCTGCATCCACGTTGTCACTCTTTATTATTGGTAGCATTTGTATTTAATCTCACTTATATTTTCAAACATGTCAATTTGTGCAGTATACGGATGTACACAGAAGTATAATAACAGAATAACTTTTCATTGGAAGAAGGCTGACTGTGAATCGAATCGCCGGTGCTGCGCAGGAGGGAGACGGAGAAGGCTTCAGGGCAGTAAAAAGTGACCACGCAGACGGGACGGGAGAGATGGGCAGAAGAGGACTCAGGAGGGAGGGAGCAGAAAAAATATTTATTGCCACGAGGCGCATAGGCGCCATTTTTTCAAAACAGCTGTTTAGGGGAGCAACCGCTCCCCCTACGCCCCACCTAGCTACACTTCTGGAGCATAGGGCTTTTCAGCTTGGAAAAGAGACACCTAAAGAGGAATATGATAGAGGTTTACAAAATCCTGAGTAGTGTAGAATATGTAAATGTGAATTGATTTTTTATTCTTTCAAAAAGTACTAAGACTAGGGGACACTCAATAAAGTTATATGTTAATACTTTTAAAATGAATAGGAGGAGGAGAGGTCACGTGATGTCGCGCTGAGGAGTGGACATAAGTGAGAGGAGCTCCCAGGCCCCGATCCTATCCACCTACCAAAGATATTAAAAAACGAGCGAACGGACCCTGAAATAGGTAGGAGAGGCGGTCGAGAAGGTTGAGTGGATAAAAGCTGAAAGCAACGAGCTGATGGCAGCGAAATTTTTAAAGAAAGCAGTCGGGCAAAGCGAAGGCGCTGGAGACGCACAAGATGGCAGAGGAGGAGGGCGGCAGATCTGCCTCGGTAAGCTCGGCCTGGGTGACACAAGCCATAGATTCCTCCTTGGACAAAAAATTTCAATGTATCACTGAGAAACTGGAAGTGATGGATGGGAGGATGGAATCGTTGAAAGGAGAGTTTGCGGCCTGCTCCCAGAGAGTATCGGACCTGGAGGACCGCGTGCAGGAAATGCACACAGAGAAGGTTTCGCTGCAATCAAAGGTGGAGGAATTAGAGAATAAAATTGATGATATCGAGAACAGATCAAGAAGAGGCAATTTAAGATTAGTAGGACTGCCGGAGTCTATATTGGAGACAGAGCTGCGAGGGTTCTTGGAAACATGGTTGGTCAAAACGCTGCATTTGAACTCGGAAGCAGGACCGCTGAGAATAGAGAGAGCACATAGACTGGGCCCCAGGAGGCAATAAGAAGCTAGGCCCAGGGTGGTCATATTCAAAATGTTAAATTATGTGCACAAGACGGAAGTGCTGCGAGCAATCAGAGCCAAAGGACCATTGAAATATGAGAACAAGACTATATTGTGCTTCCAAGACTTTTCCACGAGGGTCTCACTGTTGCAGAGGGCATACTCACCAATCTGCTGAGATCTACGTTGGCGACATATACAATTCGCTCTCCTATACCTGGCCCATCTTAAAGTATTTATAGATGGCAAGCCTAATTTTTGTGATACGCCAGAGGCAGCACGCACTGTTCTGAGCCAACAAACTTCTCCGACAAGATCTGTTACTGAGTGATGAGACCAACATGTCTCAGCGTGACATCTCTATGGCAGATAAACAGGAAGTCTAGCATTATGAACTGACTGAGCTTAGTGTGCTGGATGGATGCTTGAGGACTTGTATCCCTTTTGATTTCTCACCGGATCTCTTAAGACTTGAGGAGTTTTGGGTTTTTTTTAGACATACAGAACCATTACCTCGCAATTTTGACTATCAGAGATTAAGGTACGATCCTGAAATTTGACTGGCAACAAACTGTGATACAGCAGTGTTGAACCTTAAAGAGGTGATTAGGCACAAATGGGACCTACCCAGAACAATCCCTTAGATGGGATGGCGGAAGGTGGGCACCAATTCAGGAGGTACAGCAGACAACATCGAAGATATAGGGACAATTATATGAAAGAGAACTTGATTTTGGATTTAGCCACAAGGTATATATGCAATGAGACAGCTGTCCTGATTTTGGGTTTGGGTCCAATTGGAACATAAAGCGTCAAACTTGAGAACTTTGACTTTCACTAATCGCGGAGTAATCTTGGACCCTACTCAGGTGTAAATTACAATGCAGCTGTACTAAAATCCAGAGAGATGGTTGGACGCAGGTAAGACTTACCAAGAATATCATTTGAACAAGCTGATGAATATGGAAACTCCACTTTTGGAGATATGGTAGATCGCGCCATGGATGACTGGACTTTTTGAATAACAGCTGAACTGGAATTGCAATATGCTCACAACAGCATTGATAGTGCATGCTTGGTTATACCAGGGATAAGAGGGTATATATGGTATTTATGGGCATGTAGATGTGTATGGGCCCAATGCCTATACATATACAGTGAAGAGGGGATTAACCCCCTTTTTTTTCCTTTTCTTCTTTGGAGAGGGGGGTGAGAGGAAGATAATGCACTCAGTTAAACAGTGTTTACATATTCTTGTGGAGGTAGGTAGAGGGGAGAGAGGGGGAGGGAGGAGCACTCTCACAGTGGCCTAAGATAGCAGTGTATGCCAAGTAATGAAGGCATGACTGCGGTCAGCCTCACTGGAAGGCTGGTAAGGTATTGGGAGAAGAGGGAATGGGGAGTAAAGAAGTTGGGGATGTTCTATTTGGTATTTTGTTTGGAACTGTTAGAGGATGGGAGGTTAGAAAGAAATTCTCGACTCTGTGCAATTTTCAATTTGGGTGGGAAGAGGGTATGGTGTAAAGAATGATGCCGGGTCCTTAGAGCTCCTGTTTATAGTACAATTAGAATAGGGGGGGACGGTAGGTTGGGATGCCCCTCCCTTTTAAAATTTAGATCCTGGATTACTCTATTTACTATAATGAGGTGGGTGTGGGATGCCACTTAAGTGATTTCGAGGAATGTGAATGGGATAACCTCTCCTCTTAAGAGGCAAAAATAATTACAGTGCTTAAATCGTCACAAAGCAGATGTGGTGTTTCTGCAAGAGACTCACCTTTTGGTTGCAGAGCATGCAAAATTTAAGAAGTGGTGGGTGGGACACCTATTAGAAGCCCCTGCGGTAGGGCATAAGGCTGAGGTATTGATTCCTTTCCGAAAGACATTGTACAGCGCTGCATAACCCTAGTAGTGCTCTAGAAATGTTAAGTAGTAGTAGTAGTAGTATGTTCAAATACAAGGGTGTTAGGGAGCAGACTGTGGTAGATATATCTGGGCCAAGGTAACAATCAATAAACAACCAATGCTTTTATGCAATGTCTATGCTCCTAATGCATATGATAAAATGTTTTTTTGATCGCTGATCCATGCCCTAGGACAACAGCAGGATATTCCAATGATAGTAGGAGGTGACTTTAATAAGTGAAACTTCGGTTTTCGTCGATAATTCGTCCGAAAATTATCGACAAAAACCGAAACAGACAAAAACCGAGGCAACAAGCAATTTTTCTTTTAAATGAATAAAAAAAGACTAATATATAGAATAAATGAACATTTAACATGGCATTTACCTTTCTGAAGACTCTTCTAGGTGTATAGAAGATGGAGAGAGAGGAGCAGAGATTATTGTTTGGAAGGGGGATCCCCCTCCATAAGGACACTATCTGGGGGGTCACTTCCCTTCTTGTTCTTTTGGCACTAGGACCAGCTTCAGAGTCTGTGGACCCATGCCGCACAAGAAACCTGTCCAAAGAGGTTTGTTTCTGTCGCCTCTTTAAGATTTGCCTAAAATGGGGCAAGACATTATCATTAAACAAGTTGCAGACACAGCTTGCAACAGCTTTGTCTGGGTGATTTTTCTCCACAAACACCTGCACTTTACTCCACATGGAGAGGATGTCCTTAATCTCTGAAGAAGGCACATTCTCTACTGTTTCTTCCTCCTTATCCGAAGCAACTTCTTCATCTGCCGTCTGTTGCACTTCTAGTTGAAGGTCTTGCAGCTCTTCAGTGGTGGGTTCTTCACTGTGGTCATCCACCAACTCTTCCACATCCTCACCACTCACCTCCAAACCCATGGAATTACCTAAATAAACAATTGACTGCACAGCATGTGTAGGGTCATCAGGTGAAGGATCTAACCCTTCTAAATCTCTCTCATGCACACCTCCTGGCCATAATTTCTTCCAGCCAGAGTTTATCGTCCTGGATGTCACTCCCTGCCAAGCTTTATCTATGAGGCTGATGCAGTTGAGAATGTTGAAATGTTTTTTCCAGAACTCTCTTAAGGACAATTCTATATCTGATGTCACCTCAAAGCACCTTTGAAACAATGCTTTTGTGTACAGTTTCTTGAAATTGGAAATGACATTCTGGTCCATGGGCTGGATGAGTGGTGTGGTATTAGGGGGCAAGAACTTCACAGTGATAAAACTGAACTGCTCCAACAGTGCATCTTCCAAACCTGGAGGATGTGCAGGGGCATTGTCCATTAACAGGAGGCACTTAAGGGGCAAATGATTTTCCTGGAGGTATTTTTTCACACTCGGGCCAAACACTTCATTCATCCACTCAATGAAAATTGCCCTCGTGACCCATGCTTTCTTGTTTGCCCTCCACATCACACACAGTTTACTTTTGATCACATTGTTTCTGCTAACTACTCTAGGAGTTTCTGAATGGTACACCAGTAAGGGCTTCACTTCACAATCACCACTAGCATTACAACACAACAAAAGAGTAAGCCTATCTTTCATAGGCTTATGTCCTGGCAGTGCCGTTTCCTCCTGTGTAATGAACGTTCTCTTTGGCATTTTCTTCCAAAACAGGCCAGTTTCATCACAGTTGAAGACTTGTTGGGGGATGAATCCTTCAGCCTCTACGTAATCTTTGAATTCAGACACAAATTTTTCAGCACCAGACCTGTCCGAACTCGCAGCTTCTCCGTGCCTAGTAACACTGTGTATTGCCAGTGCGCCTCTTGAATTTTTCGAACCAGCCTCTGCTGACCTTAAAATCACTTAGTGAAGTAGCACTCGTCCCGGGCATTTTCTTAATGAGATAGGCATACAGTAGTCTGGCCTTTTCACATATGATGGCCTCAGAAACAGAATCGCCATCTAACTGTTTTTGATTGATCCAAATTAATAATAACTGTTCCACATCTTCAATTGTTTGTGATCTCTGTTTTGTTATCACATTCACACCTTTTGCTACTTTTGCCTCCTTTATCGCCACGATTGAACTTATCGTGGATGGTGACTTCCCGTACATGCAGGCAATTTCAGCAATCTTAATGCCACTCTCATATTTTTCAATGATTTCCTTCTTCAACTCAATCGTGTTCCTGTCCTTCTTTGAAGGACTGCTGCCTATAGAAACTTTTTTGGGTCCCATGATGAGAGCAGGGACTTTTATACAGGCACTCAACTAGCTGTAGTAGTAGTGTGGCAAAACGACGAAATTTGGTCAAAAACCAGCAGGGACTTTTATACAGGCACTCAACCAGCAGCAGCAATGTGGCAAAATGACGAAATTTTGGTCATAAAACAGCAGCAGTGTGATCCCACAAACGGAAACAATGCCCCAGAAGAACGACACGTTAGAATGCAAACTTTGCTGCGTGGGCACGCCGACGAAATCCGAGGCGATCGACGACAGCCGAGACAAAAATTTTGCGAAAGAAATCGATGAAAACCGAGGTTTCACTGTATAGTGAATGACCCGACTTTGGATAGAAGCACAGGACAGGGGGGAGAGGGAGGGACGACGTCTAAAGGGATTCCTCTTCTTTGTTCTGCACTAGAACTTATGGATATATGGCGGATTTTACATCCTGGGGAAAAGGACTTTACCCATGTATCTAGGGCCCACTCCTCGCAATCTAGAATAGATTATTGGTTGTTATCCAAATCACTGTTTGCTAAGGTTCAGGAGGCTGGGATAGGCCCCTATGGGGTTTCTGATCATGCTATGATCTGGTGGTCAATGGATATGGGTCCTAATGGGGACAGAGCTCCAGTGTGGCGGTTTCCTGCACATTTATATTGAGACACTGAATTCTAAACTTATATGCTCCAAATATGGAGCAAGGTTATTTTTTTGAGTCACTTGGTAAAATTCTCCTTGAAAAAGCTGAGTGTCAGTTATTAGTTGGTGGGGATTTTAATATGACTATGAATGTGACATGGGATAACACTGCTAAGGCAGTGGGCTGTGGTATGGCAGATAGGAAGCAACTGCACACTGTCTTGTCACAATGGGATCTGGTAGACGATTGGAGATGTTATTACCCTAATGATAGAGACTGCACATTCCATTTGAGGGTTCAGTCCTATTTGGAAGACACCCCATTGTGGGTGTTGCCCTGGCTATCAACACAACTTTTAGGCAAGCTTATACACACTACTAATCCTATAATTTCTCAGACTCTTAAACTCTGGCGTATGACACGCAATTGTCTCCTCTCGGGTCGAGCTTATTTCTCTGCTACCCCCAAATGCTTTGCTGAGGGATTTACCCCTGGGCGGGAAGATCGCACCTATATCCTGTGGGAAGGTCAAGGCTTATGTACCTTGGGGCAAGTATGGGAGGAGAGGGTATGGAGGAATATGGGCTGGGTCAGAGGGATGCTTTCCCATATTGGCAATTGATTGGCTTTATCCAGGGTCGTGCTAGGGGGGGGGAACTACAGCTCCCGATCACGCCACTCGAACAAGCAATGCACGGGATTAGCAGCAGGGGATGTATATCACGTTTTTACAGGGCCTTACTGGACCAGCTGCCTCCACCCCTAAAATATGTTAGACAATGGGAGGAAGACCTGGGAACCCATCTCACTGACCGGGAATGGAAAGGGATATATAAAAATCTTTTGAAGGTATCTGTATCTCCTTTTCCATTTCCATTATCCATGATATATTGTAAGCCACATTGAGCCTGCAAAGAGGTGGGAAAACGTGGGATACAAATGCAATAAATAAATAAATAATAAAAATATCTAGTAGTCTAATAGAGAATGGATATAAATTGCTGTATCATTGGCACCTCACTCTGGTACGCTTAATAGGTTTTTGTGGGACTGGGTCTGATAGGTGTTGGCCCAGATGCAGGTGTCAAGGCACCTCTATGGTGGTCGTATCCTAAAGCAGAACAGTATTGGGGAGTGATAGCGAGTTGAATTTCAGAGGTTTTGGGAGCTCGATTAAACTCAACTATAGCTATCTGTTTGCTCCATTTTGGACCCAATGAACTATGTGTGCGTAGTCGCAGACTGGCACATCATATATTCATGGCAGGTCGCCTGCTACTGTCAACAGCCTGTAAGCAGCAAGATGTGCCTTCACTCCTTCAGGTCTAGAACAAAGTAAATTTTGTATACCTTATGTCTAAGTTCACTGCCCTTCGTAGAAATAGGTTAACACAATTTCACAAGACCTGAGAGGCCTACATTGGCAGGCTTGAGAGGTTACCTACACCACTTTGAGCAAGATGTGGCCCCTTTGAATTGGGGGGGAGGGGTATGTACTACTTACATGGGATCAGTTCTGTTATGCTGGAAACAGTGACAGTTTGAGAGGGTGGGGGATGGGCGGGGATCTGAGGTTATACCAGGATTTGGTGGTGTGTTACACGTACTGAAGAGTGACAGTATGTTATTAGCTATTTTCCTGTTTAGGTTTCTAGGATTAAGAAATCTGTTAGGTTTTTTATGCTCTGTTGTACTATGTTTAAAGTTTAATTAAAAAAATAAACAATTAAAAAAAACTATTCCAAGTTGCAGGGGGACCTTAGCGGACTGGAAGACTGGGCATAGAAAATGGTAGATGAAATTTAATGTGGAAAAGTGCAAAGTGATGCATGTTGGGAAGGCTAACCCAAATTATAGCTACATGATGCTATAATTATATAAAATATAGGAGTCACCACCTAAGAGAAAGATCTATGTTATTTTAGACGATACATTGAATTTTTTGCTCAGTATGTGGTGGTACCCAAAAAAGCAAACAATGTTAGAAATTATTAGGAAAGGAATAAAAAAATAAAACAAAGATTATAATAATGCCTTTGTATTGTTCCATGGTGCGACTTCACCTTCAGTATTGTGTGTAGTTCTGGTCACCGCAACTCAAGATATAGCCAATTAGAAAAGAAACAAAAACAAGCAACCAAAATGATTAAGGGAATGGAACTCTTCTTATAAGCAAATAGGTGGGAAAATGTGGGGTACAAATGCAAAAAATAAATAAATAAATATGAGGAAAAGCTTAAGAAGTTAGGGTTCTTTAGCTTGGAGAAGATATGGCTAAGAAGGGATATGATCAGTGGTGTGCTGGAGCTGGCTCGCACCGGCTCGCAAGAGCCGGTTGTTAAATTTTTTACCATCTTGCAAGCCGGTTGTTCTTCAGGGTGAGCCGGCTCTCCTCCCTCCCTCCCCCGAGCTACAAGGTCCCAGGCTCCGAGTGCAGTGTACATACCTGAAGAAGGCAACCACCCTAGTTGTCCAGTGGATTCTTCGGGGCAGGCAAGAAAGATCCCCAGTCTTGCCTGCCTGCTGCCGGCGCTGACCCTCCCCCGGATCGCTCTTTAAAAATGGCCGCCGAGACTTCCAGCGGCGGCCTCACGAGACTTCTGCTGAAGTGTTGGAGGCCGCCCTTGTAAGTCCCGATGGCCATTTTGAAGAGTGATGCAGTAGCGCCGCGGGAGAGTCAGCGCCGGCAGCAGGCAGGAAAGACTGAGGATCTTTCCTGCCTGCCCCGAAGAATCCACTGGACAACCAGGTTGCCTTCTTCAGGTATGTACTGGACTCAGAGACTGGGACCCTGTAGCTCGGGCGGGGGAGGAGGAGAAGAGCAGAGCTGGCTTGCCTTGCACCACAAGGGCGGGGAGGGGAGGAGGAGAAGAGCAGAGCCAGCTTGCCCTGCACCACAGAATCTCAGTCTTCCTGGAGAGAGTAATGCAATGCCCCCCTCCCAGGTTCTCTGCCCAGGTTCTCTTCTGGCAAGTACTTGTAACGTGGATTGGCCACTGTTGGGAGGAGGATACTGTGCTAGATGGACCTTCAGACTGACCCAGTATGGCAATTCTTATCATTCTCTTCTCTTCTCCTGCCTTTAAAAGGTAAGCATTCTATGACAGAGATCCATATCTGCATGTTATTTGTTATATAATACTGAAATAAAGCAAAGTTACTCACCTGTAGTAGGTGTCCTCCGAGAACAGCAGGACAAGTATTCTCACATGTGGGTGAAGAAATCCACAGAGCACTGGGGCAGATGCTACCCAGCGTTCAATTGTTTCTAGAAGACTTTGGCAGGCCCCTAACATGCATACCTGAGTGCTTTCCTGCCTGGCCGACTCTCACATGGAACCCGCAGTTGAACAACAAGCATTCAAATCCAAGGGGAGGTGGGAGGGAATGCCAGTATACTTATCCTGCTGTCCTGAGAGAACATCTGCTAAAGGTGAGTAACTCCAAGGACAAGCATGACATAGTCTTCTCACATGTGGGAATCCGTTCCCTAGCTACCAGGCTCACTGAAAACAACAAACAATGGTCAATAGGGACTTGCACTTTAAGACCAATGGGAATCATGCATTAAGGGTCAAAATTAACACATAATATCTGCAAAGCCTCGGCATTAACTGTTGAGGGGGGGGGGGGGGGGGGGGTGTCCAGTAGGGCTTGCTTATCCTTTAAGTGGCCACCTAGAGTGGCAGCTTCTGAGAGGTGGAAAACAACAATTTCATTCAAAGTAAAACAATAGGTACTGACAGCCAGACAAATGCAAAGAATCATCAGCATATACTTTACCCACAGGGATGGTGGGCAGTTTTCAAATACCCCATTTACTTGTATAATCTGCTTTAGGAAATTGTATCCATTATTTAAATACTAGTAAAAGAGGCCAGTTTCTGGAGCAAATGAAACGGGCACTAGCAAGGTTTTCCTCCCCAACACCCCCCCTCTCCCTCCCTACCTACCTACCGACCCCTTCGTCGTTCTGACGCCATTGCTCCGCACCTCCTGAACGCCATTGCTCCGCACCTCCTGGACGCACCGTATGCCATTGCTCCACCCTCTGTGTGTTACGCCATTGCTCTGTCCTCGACGTCATCACGTTTGACGCGAGGGCAGGGCCCCTTGACTTGGCGATTTCGGTGGCTTCACCACCACGAACCCTTCGAACCCGTCTTGAAGGAAGTGACATCAGTGTCTTCAGAGGGTGAGTTTTATTATATAAGATATTCAAAACAAAGCATACACCTGGATTCAATGTACTGCAACTTGGTTAACAAGCCAGTCAGCACTGATAATTGCCACTTAACAAGCAATTGACACTAATTGGCATTAGGTGTTTTTTTTGGTGCAGATTTTTCAGGCACCATATATAGAATCTAGCCCATAATGTTCATTTTATGCAGGATTTATCTGGGAAGGGCGATATAGGGAAAAATCATAATTGTTGAATTTAATTATCAAAATCTGGGGAAGAAGGTAGGGCCTTGATAGTTCATTGGGGAGGGGGAAGGTGCAAAGCTGAATGTTTGCCTGTGGCACCTAAAAACTTTGCATCTGGCTCTGGTTTGCAGCAGTCCTAGGGCCAGATGCACTAAACTTAACGAGCCATTAACGAGCAAGTAGTAAACCGTGGCATGCACAAAAGGCTTCTCCGAGCCATTTTCCAATCACGGTAGCAGCTAACGAAAACAGAATGCAGATGAGCAAATTTGTATTATAATGTGTAGAAATCGTATTGTAATGAGATGCACTACCGTTTTCCGATTGCCAAACCGTGGAAAATCTAACTGGAGGTCTGTACCTCTCGTTGGGGTTGCGCGGGATTTATTCGCCTCTAAAAAGTTCTATAAATTTAACCAAAAAAAATTCGGGAAAAAAACCGTCCAAGTGCTCATCAGAGACGTCCTTTATGGACATCCTTCACTCAAAAAAAAAAAAAAAAAAAAGCAACCAGCCGGAAACCTTTGCCTAGCCACGCCAAGTGCTCGACAGGGCCGTCCTTCTAAAGTGCCTAACATGGACGTCCTTCAATAAAACAAACAAAAAAAAAAAGGATGTCCCTGATGAGCACTTGGATGTTTTTCCCCCAGATTTTTTTGTGATGGGTGTCCTTCTGCTGCCTATACTGACCACCGCCGGAGAGAATCGAGACATGCGAGGACGTCCAAATCAAAAAACTATTTGGACATCTCTTTCGATTATGCCCCTCCTCCAGGTCTCTCTCAGCCAATCACAGCTGACACCAGTGACAACTAAATGCACTGTGATTGGCTGAGAGAGACCTGGAGGAGGGGCATAATCGTAAGAAAAACGTGTCCAAGAAGGACGCCTATCAAAAAATCTGCAGGGGAAAAAAAAAGTCCTGTCAGGGACGTCCTTTTTTGTTGTTTTTTTGAGTGAGGCAGCCTGTGTCTGGTCCTGCACTGCTGTTCCAGTGCGGGCGACTCGCAAGAGGGTCGGGTTCATCTCCTTATTAGCCACGGCTCCTTCCCCACCTCTTGGTGCACAGCTGGTCCCTCTTCCCCAGGCATAAGTGTGGAAGCTGGGTCACTCCTCCTAGTCTTGCTGGCTCAGGGAAAGAGGAGAGAGATCAGCTGTGAGGCACAGTGTTTGATTGTTTGTTTAGTGAAGGACGTCCATAAAGGACATCCTTGGCATGCACAGAGCAGCCAGCATAACGCTTGGCTGCTCTGCGCTTGCTCGACCGGCGGACTGGCTTCTGAGGGAATAGAGAATGCAAGTAAGCTACAACCAGCAGCTCATTTGCATTCCCTTTCCTTGATACATGGCCATTCCCTACTGATTCGCTATGGAATCGGTAAGGGAAGGGCTCTTCAGAGGACCTTAGTGCATCTGCCCCCTGGATTGTAATTTGGTATCCCTGTCCCTCTGGTGCCCTATTATCAGACTTCACTTAATGGTAAGATACTGGTGTAGGACAATAGAAATTTTGATCAAGTCTTTAAGAAAATTAAAAGAATTAAAGGGTCTCTGGATGTAAAAGTAAAAATCAAATTACTGTAAAAAGTGATTATAAAGCATTACAAATAGTTCTAATATATCATCAAGTATGATGCTGCCTTTGATATGAAGGTCTTACTAACATAGGGATGGATCCCTATTACACCAAACCTCAAAACAGTTCTCTTTATGACAACTGCATTGCTTATCTTACCATAACAGTGAGACTAGTGTAAAGTAATTGCTATTGGGCAGGAATGGATTAACACAGTATATAATTTAACCAAGACCAAATGCTCCCATATTCTACAGAGAATTTTATAGGGAGGTGATGAAAAATTTAACATGACATGTTTCTCATATTTAGGTAATTTAAATCTCATAGAACACTCTCTCTCTCACCTCCTCCTTCTCTAACAGTTTGAGGGATTTAGCTAAGCTGTTATAAAAAGGTTTTCCACCCACTGTCCTCATCCATTAGCTGAAGAATGTCTGGCTCTAACCTTCAGACTGCCCTATTATTATCCGCTATTTAGCCTGCAGGGGGAGGGAGCATTTTGATCTTCATCTCCTGTAATTAGCTAAAAAAGACTGCAATCCTTTTCTAGAATAACTTATTCTTACCTCTCTTTTTCCATTTTGTATAGCATAGATCACATGCATCAACTGCAAAAACAACCTTATAAGGGTTTTGGTTCAGAGATAGTTTACATGGCCAGTCCCGGGCTGAGCAATACCCCTGGGGCAAGTACTTCTGTCTCTAACAAGTCTTGGCCAGGTCCCAGGGCAATAACACTCACCTGGGTCTGGTAGGAGCCATCCTTGCTCTCTATCAGAGATAATACCAATGTGCAGTGATCATATTGTGCGCACTAAATGCTAGAGTCACCCATATGTTCCTATGGGTGACAGCATTTAGCGCATCCTGATTATTGGTGCACGCTAAAAATGCTAATGCACCTTTAGCGCTACTTAGTAAACAGGGTCCTAAGCATCATCATGTTTAGGTGCCTGTTTATAGAATAGCACATAGCCAGAGTATTGGCATTTATGGGTGTAAGTTCACACATATATGCATATATGTCAGTATTCTAGTCATTTATGCAAGTTCTTGGGGTCTAAAAATAGGTAATTTGTTACAGAATTACCATCTATGGGGGTAATTCTATAATGTAGGTATTAACATTTACATGACAATTACACACGTAAATGTTTATAATACTAGTATATATGTGCATATATGCCAATACGCCATCTAAGCATTATTCTGTATCTACACACATATCTTTGATAGTCTGTAATTTGTAGGTGGGTATACACATGGATAGTGTCTTGGTGGAGCATGGGTGGGTTGCACAATTATTCACTTAACTTACAGAACACTGTACGATATATGCATATGACTGTAACTTAAGGTTGAGACCATTACACCAGCTTTATGGCAGACACAAGCACTCATGCCAAAGTGCATATGCATGTATATACCCTGTTACACTGGTGTTCTATAAAGGAATGTAAGTTCCTATGGCCCTTTAGAGAATATGCACTAGGCACCTTGTTATTGAATTGCCCTTTATCAGGGTAATTGTCTAAAGGTGGGTGCTAACATTTAGGCACCAATTATGTGCATAAGTGTTCAGAATATCAGCATGTACATGTGTATGTGCACACATGTGCGTGTAAATGCCAAAAATCTGCCTAAGCAGTATTCTGTAAAAATGCACACATCTTACATAGCATATAATTTACAGGTAGACACGGACAGGATTCACACTTACATGCAAAACTTATAGAATACTATGAGTTATGCATGTATCTTTAGCATGAGCACTTATACCAGTTCTATAACTATTAGGCTAGTATTCTATAAAGGAAAGTAGGCACCTACTTTCCTTTAAAGAATAAGCACTAAATTCCCTATTATAGAATTACCCCCTGTATTCCTATTCTATCTGACCCATACACGCACACAATTATACCTGCCTTAGAACAAATGTAAATGTGCTCTTTTGCCTGATGTAATTTTATAAACGTACATAACCACAGCGACTTTAGAAGGGAATATATATGTGTACTTTTTATTTCTAATATTGCCAGTTTTTACATGTATGCCAGCTACATGCATTTATGTGTCCAGTTCTAAAATCACTCCCAGCTTGTCAATATTAGTTATCCCCCAACTAAGCAAACTTTCATTAGACATTTAACAGATTCCATCTAAATATCACCAGCAGAGACAAAAAAATTTCTAATGTTCACAATCACAGACTTCTGTGAAGGCAACAGATATCATGTAGTACAATAATTACATTTCTTAATAATCAATATCTTGTTTCTTTTTCTTCAGGGGGAATATGACCTCTCAGAACAAGATAAGTTATGGGTGTCAACTAGAAAATCCAGCTGAAATTGTAATGGTGATGAATAAGAAGAGAAATCCAACTTCCTGATCTTGACTTAATGGCAAAAATTATTCATTAGATGTGAAAAGCGTGGAAGAAAGACAATGTGCAAATTTTAGGGACTGCCATAAAGAAATATTTGGCGAACCAAGAAAGCAAGGCATAAGCAGCTCTTAATTGCCCCACAGCTGGTTTCCCAATCATACATTCTGACACAGGCTCCTTGCCTGCTGCCTGCATGAGAAGTTTTCATTAAAAAATAAAAAGTACTATAAGTTCATTTGAATGTGGTCATGTCTTTAAATTTTTATCTGTTAGAAAAATATCTAAATCCTACTTTTTAAAAGAAATATTCTTACTACTGTTTTCTGTGAAGCGTTTGCTGAGAGTACCATATGAGATCTTTTTATTTGTGTTTTATACTACATAGTAATACAAGAAAGGGTAGAAGAATTGTGAAAATGAGTATAAGTTAAGAGGCCGGTCGGTATTCGCCCACACTTTATCCATTTAAAGACAAGATATGCTATCCACTTATTAAACAGATATTCAAAAAGATATTCATTTCAGTCAATGCCACTAAATTTTGCAGGTTAAAGTTAATGGGATATCTTATCACACTGAACCATGTAAAGAGCAGCTCTAAGTTAACCTACTTGGTTAATTTTATTCAGATAGCACTGAATATCAGGAAATAAGCAAAATGACCTTATCAAAAATCACCAAAATTAAAAATCACATGAAATAATTAGTGGTAAAGTATAGTAACTCTCTATATCACATTTCTCTCAAAAGTTTTTTAAACCTCTTTTTATTACAAATTTAAACATAAGGAGCCAGATTCTATAAATGGTGCTCCAAATGGGATTTGCACACCTTGTGTTATAGAATAGCACATCCAGATGTGCACACAAATCCTAATTGGTGTCAATAATTGGTTAGCAGCCAATTATTGCTTGTTAACTTGTTAGCCAATTAAGTTGTGCGTGCATCTAAGGATCACACCCAAATTTGGGTGCCCAAATCTGGGCGCAATATATAGAATCTGGAGAAATACCTGTAATATCCAAAGAACCACAAACATCATTTATAAATATTCAATTTATTTATACAAATTGGTTGAATGGGAGGAGACAGAGGGTGGTGGTAAATGGAGCTTGCTCTGAAGAAAAGGAAGTCATCAGTGGAGTACAACAGGGATCGGTCCTAGGGCTGGCTCTTTTTAACGTCTTTGTGAGCGATATTGCGGAAGGGCTGTCTGGTAAGGTTTGTCTCTTTGCGAATGATACTAAACTCTGCAACAGGGTGGACACCCTGGAGGGTGTGAATGACATGAGGAAGGACCTAGCAAAGCTAAAGGAATGGACCGATATATTCAGCAACTAAGGTTTAATCCCAAAAAATGCAGGGTCATGCACTTGGGTCGCAAAAATCTGAGGGAACGGTACAGTATAGGGGGTGTAGTGCTTCAGTGTGCAAAGGAAGAGTGAGACTTGGGGGTGATTGTGTCTGACGACCTTAAAGCTGTCAAACAATCTAATCTACGTTCGCAAATCTTTGAAGACACATCTCTTCAACAAAGCCTACAAAAAGAACCCTTAACGACAAAAACCACCACCCAACCCACCCAAGTATCAAAACACACCTCTTACACCACCCTATCTAACACCTCCTTCTCTAATACCTCATACATCTTCTGCTTAATACCGATTGTATACAAGATCCTGTCATGACTATATCATAACAACACTCTGTAAGCCACATTGAGCCTGCAAATAGGTGGGATAATGTGGGGTACAAATGCAATAAATAAATAAATAAACAGGTAGAAAAAGCGACGGCCAAAGCCAGAAGGATGCTTGGGTGCATAAAGAGAGGCATGACCATTGTATAAGTCTCTGGTGAGGCCTCATTTGGAGTACTGCATGCAGTTCTGGAGACCGCATCTACGGAAAGATATAAACAGGATGGAGTCGGTCCAGAGGGCGGCTACGAAATTAGTAAGCGGTCTTGAATGCAAAAATTATAGGGACAGGCTTATGAACCTCAACATGTATACGCTGCAAGAGAGGAGGGAGAGAAGAGACATGATAGAAACGTTTAAATATCTCAAGGGCATTTATGTACAGGAAGAGAGCCTTTTTCAAATGAAGGAGAGCTCTGGAATGAGGGGGCATATGACAAAGGTAAGAGGGAATAGGCTTAGGAGTAACCTAAGGAAGTATTATTTTACAGAAAGGGTGGTGGAGGCTTGGAATGGCCTCCCGGTGGAGGTGGTGGAATCGAGGACTGTTCCAGAATTTTAAAAGGCATGGGATAAGCACGTAGGATCGCTTAGGAACAGGAAGAATTAGAGATTACAGAGAATGGGCAGACTGGATGGGTCATATGGCCTTTATCTGCCGACATGTTTCTAATATAAATCAAACTTTCATAACATAAAAACACACAACCATCCACACCTCATTCACACATTAAAAAAACATGACCAGCAGCAAGCTGTTATGCATGTAAAAATTATTCTCCGAGGACAAGCAGGCTGCTTGTTCTCACGACTGGGGGTTGACGTCCACGGCAGCCCCCACCAACCGGAACAAAAACTTTGCGGGCGGTCCTGCACGCAGGGCACGCCCACCGCATATGCGCGGCCGTCTTCCCGCCCGTACGCGACCGTTCCCGCTCAGTCTTTTCTTTTCCGCGCTGGAGAGAGCCATGTTCGTCTCTCTCTCTGTCAGCCCCAGAAACCGGACCGCGCCTTAGACGCGAGTTTTTTTTTTCCTTCGTTGCTTTTCTTTGATTGTTTTCTTTTGTTCTATTAAAAAAAAAAAAAAAACTTTGTTTTTCCCCTCGTACTTTTAGCGGGGGCGCCTCGTTGCGGCCTTGTGGCCGCGCGGTCGATTTATTTTTCGAGGTGTGATTTTTACCGCCACCATCGACGACTTTGACTTCGCCGACGCGATTTTTCCGTCGATGTCCTCAAAGGTCCCGAGTGGATTTAAGAAGTGTGGTCGGTGCGGCCGGCATATCTCGCAGACCGACACTCACGCTTGGTGCCTCCAGTGCCTCGGATACCAAGACGTGCACCTTGTGTCTCGGTTTACGTAAAACGGACACAGGTGGCAAGGCATGTTCTTCAGGACTGTCTTTTCGGAACTTGCGCCGGCCCCTCGACGTCGACTTCAACGGCATCGGTGTCGACGGCCGGATCTTCGGTACCGGTACCGATGTCCACGAAATCGGCACCGACAGCACCGACCCCAGGAGCACAGGTCCCGTTGGCCCGCCGGTCTTCCAGAGATGGCAGGGGTGAGCGGCCGCGTGGGCAATCGGCCCCGGACACTCCCTCTACCCAGGGCCCTCAGGACCGAACCCTGTTGGACCCGATCCCTCGAGGCCGAGGGGGATCTACCTCCTCCTCTTCGGTACCGCTGAGCACCGATGACGGGCACCGGAAGAAGGCTAAAAAACACTGTCATCGGTCGCCCACGGCGCATGTGGATACCGGCTCCAGAGATGACTCGACGCCGAGGAAGTGGCAGCGCCAGGAGGAGCGTTCCCCCTCGGTGGTAGAGGTATCGCTACGTCAGGGCACCAGCACTTCGGTGCCGTCTCCTGGACCCGAACAGATTCCGGCACCGGCACCTCTACCGGCCCCCTCGCCTTTCCCGACTGCGGGCCTTGATGAGTGCCTCCGAGCAATCCTTCCGGGGATCCTGGAAGGGCTGATGCGCCAGACTGTGCCGTTGATGGAGGCGCCGGCGTGCTCTAGCCCGGTGCCAAGGCCTTCAACGCTGACGCCGCTTGCGGTGCCGGTCTCGACCGCCACGCAGGTGGAGTCCCCGTCGATGGAGGGAGCTTCATCCCTGCCGGCGCGGGAGTCCACCGCTCGACGACGCCACCGAGGACTCGGTGCCTCGAAGTCGAGCCGGGCCCGGTTGAGGTCTGAGCTACAGGAGCTCATGTCCGACACCGAGGAAGAAGCCTCGTGGGGGGAGGAGGAGGACCCCAGATATTTCTCCTCAGAGGAGTCTGTGGGCCTTCCCTCCGACCCCACTCCTTCACCGGAGAGGAAGCTCTCGCCACCTGAGAGCCTCTCCTTTGCCTCCTTCGTCAGCGATATGTCTATCTGCATTCCCTTCCCCGTGGTCTCTGTGGATGAGCCGAGGGCCGAGATGCTCGAGGTCCTCAACTATCCATCACCACCTAGAGAGTCCTCCATGGTACCGTTGCACAATATCCTCAAAGAGACACTGCTTCGGAACTGGTTGAGACCTTTACCTAACCCCACCATCCCCAAGAAAGCGGAGTCCCAATACAGGATCCACTCAGACCCAGAGTTAATGCGGCCTCAATTGCCTCATGACTCGGCGGTCGTGGACTCTGCTCTCAAAAGGGCACGGAGTTCGAGGGATACCGCCTCGGCGCCCCCGGGGCGGGAGTCTCGCACTCTGGACTCGTTTGGGAGGAAGGCCTACCAATCTTCAATGCTCATGACCCGCAGCCAATCCTACCAGCTCTACACGTGCATACACATGCGGAATAATGTGAAGCAACTGGCGGACCTGGTCGACAAGCTCCCCCCAGAGCAGTCCAGGCCTTTTCAGGAGGTGGTCTGGCAGCTGAAGGCGTGCAGAAAGTTCCTGTCCAGGGGTATATATGACACCTGTGATGTGGCATCTCGAGCTGCGGTCCAAGGTATAGTGATGCGCAGGCTCTCATGGCTGCGTGCCTCTGACCTGGACAACCGCACCCAGCAGCGGCTGGCCGATGTCCCTTGCCGGGGGGATAATATTTTTGGTGAGAAAGTCGAGCAGTTGGTGGACCAACTACACCAGCGGGAAACCACCCTCGACAAGCTCTCCCACCGGGCGCCTTCAGCATCCACCTCAGCAGGTGGACGTTTTTCCCGGGCCAGGCAGGCTGCGCCCTACGCCTACAACAAGCGTAGGTACACCCAGCCGGCCTGAAGGCCTCATCAGGCACAGGGACAGTCCCAGCGCGCTCGTTCCCGTCAACAGGGTGCGCCTAAGCAGCCCCCGGCGCCTCCACAGCAAAAACCGGGGACGGGTTTTTGACTGGATCCATGGGAACATAGCCACCATCAAAGTGTCCGTACCGGACGATCTGCCAGTCGGGGGGAGGTTAAAACTTTTTCACCAAAGGTGGCCTCTAATAACCTCCGACCAGTGGGTTCTCCAAATAGTGCGGTGTGGATACGCTCTGAATTTGGCCTCCCCTCCACCAAATTGTCCTCCGGGAGCCCAATCCTTCAGCTCCCATCACAAGCAGGTACTTACAGAGGAACTCTCCACCCTTCTCAGCGCCAATGCGGTCGAGCCCGTGCCACCCGGGCAGGAAGGGCAGGGATTCTATTCCAGGTACTTCCTTGTGGAAAAGAAAACAGGGGGGATGCGCCCCATCCTAGACCTGAGAGGCCTGAACAAATACCTGGTCAAAGAGAAGTTCAGGATGCTTTCCTTGGGCACCCTTCTACCAATGATTCAGAAAAACGATTGGCTATGTTCCCTGGATTTAAAGGACGCATACACTCATATCCCGATACTGCCAGCTCACAGACAGTATCTCAGATTCCGCCTGGGGACACGGCACTTTCAGTATTGTGTGCTGCCCTTTGGGCTCGCCTCTGCCCCACGGGTGTTCACGAAGTGCCTCGTGGTGGTCGCGGCGTATCTATGCAAGCTGGGAGTGCACGTGTTCCCATATCTTGACGATTGGCTGGTCAAGAACACCTCGGAGGCAGGAGTTCTCCGGTCCATGCAGTGCACTATTCACCTCCTGGAGCTGCTGGGGTTTGTGATAAATTACCCAAAGTCCCATCTCCAGCCAGTCCAATCTCTGGAATTCATAGGAGCTCTGCTGAATTCACAGACGGCTCAGGCCTTTCTTCCCAAAGCGAGGGCCCACAACCTCCTGTCCCTCGCTTCCCAGACCAGAGCGTCTCAGCAGGTCACAGCTCGGCAGATGTTGAGACTCCTAGGTCATATGGCCTCCACAGTTCATGTGACTCCCATGGCTCGTCTTCACATGAGATCTGCTCAATGGACCCTAGCTTCCCAGTGGTGCCAGGCCACCGGGAATCTAGAAGAGGTCATCCGCCTGTCCCTCAGTTGCCGTAATTCGCTGCACTGGTGGACACTTCGGACCAATTTGACCCTGGGACATCCATTCCAAATTCCGCAGCCCACGAAAGTGCTGACGACGGATGCATCTCGCCTGGGGTGGGGAGCTCATGTCGATGGTCTTCACACCCAGGGGCTGTGGTCCCTCCAGGAAAAAGATCTTCAGATCAACCTCCTGGAGCTCCGAGCGGTCTGGAACGCACTGAAGGCCTTCAGAGATCGGCTGTCCTATCAAATTATCCAAATTCGGACAATCAGGTTGCAATGTATTACATCAACAAGCAGGGGGGCACCGGATCTCGCCCCCTGTGTCAGGAAGCCGTTGGCATGTGGTGTTGGGCCTGCCAGTTCGGCATGCTTCTTCAAGCCACATACCTGGCAGGTGTAAACAACAGTCTGGCCGACAGACTGAGCAGAGTCATGCAACCGCACAAGTGGTCGCTCCATTCCAGAGTGGTACGCAAGATCTTCCGAGAGTGGGGCACTCCCTCGGTGGACCTTTTCACCTCTCAGACCAACCACAAGCTGCCTCTGTTCTGTTCCAGACTACAGGCACACGGCAGACTAGCGTCGGATGCCTTTCTCCTCCATTGGGGGACCGGCCTCCTGTATGCTTATCCTCCCATACCTTTGGTGGGGAAGACCTTACTGAAGCTCAAGCAAGACCACGGCACCATGATTCTAATAGCGCCTTTTTGGCCCCGCCAGATCTGGTTCCCTCTTCTTCTGGAGTTGTCCTATGAAGAACCATGGAGATTGGAGTGTTTTCCGACTCTCACTTCGCAGAACGATGGAGCGCTTCTGCACCCCAACCTTCAGTCTCTGGCTCTCACAGCCTGGATGTTGAGGGCGTAGACTTTGCTTCGTTGGGTCTGTCTGAGGGTGTCTCCCGTGTCTTGCTTGCCTCTAGAAAGGATTCCACTAAAAAGAGTTACTTTTTCAAGTGGAGGAGGTTTGTCGTTTGGTGTGAGAGCAAGGCCCTAGAACCTCGTTCTTGTCCTGCACAGAACCTGCTTGAATACCTTCTGCACTTATCAGAGTCTGGCCTCAAGACCAACTCAGTAAGGAATCACCTTAGTGCGATTAGTGCTTACCATCATCGTGTAGAGGGTAAAGCCATCTCTGGAGAGCCTTTAGTCATTCGATTCATGAGAGGCTTGCTTTTGTCAAAGCCCCCTGTCAAGCCTCCTGCAGTGTCATGGGATCTCAACGTTGTCCTCACCCAGCTGATGAAACCTCCTTTTGAGCCACTGAATTCATGCCATCTGAAGTACTTGACCTGGAAGGTCATTTTCTTGGTGGTAGTTACTTCAGCTCGTAGAGTCAGTGAGCTTCAAGCCCTGGTAGCTCATGCTCCGTATACTAAATTTCATCATAACAGAGTAGTGCTCCGCACTCACCCTAAGTTCCTGCCAAAGGTGGTGTCGGAGTTCCATCTTAACCAGTCAATTGTCTTGCCAACATTCTTTCCCAGACCGCATACCCGCCCTGCTGAACGTCAGTTGCACACATTGGACTGCAAGCAAGCTTTGGCCTTCTATCTGGAGTGGACACAGCCCCACAGACAGTCCACCCAATTGTTTATTTCTTTCGACCCCAATAGGAAAGGGGTCGCTGTCGGGAAACGCACCATCTCCAATTGGCTAGCAGATTGCATTTCCTTCACTTACGCCCAGGCTGGGCTGACTCTTGAGGGTCATGTCACGGCTCATAGTGTCAGAGCCATGGCAGCGTCGGTGGCCCACTTGAAGTCAGCCACTATTGAAGAGATTTGCAAAGCTGCGACGTGGTCATCTGTCCACACATTCACATCTCATTACTGCCTACAGCAGGATACCCGACGCGACAGTCGGTTCGGGCAGTCGGTGCTGCAGAATCTGTTTGGGGTTTAAATCCAACTCCACCCTCCAGGACCCGAATTTATTCTGGTCAGGCTACACTCTCAGTTAGTTGTTCTTCGTAGGTGAATTTCTGTTATACCCTCGCCATTGCGAGGTTCAATTGACCTGGGTTCTTGTTTTGGGTGAGCCTGAGAGCTAGGGATACCCCAGTCGTGAGAACAAGCAGCCTGCTTGTCCTCGGAGAAAGCGAATGATACATACCTGTAGCAGGTGTTCTCCGAGGACAGCAGGCTGTTTGTTCTCACCTACCCTCCCTCCTCCCCTTTGGAGTTGTGTTTTTTTCCTCATTCCTTTGCTTGTCATTCAACTGAGCGGGAACGGTCACGCACGGGCGGGAAGACGGCTGCGCATGCGCGGTGGGCGTGCCCTGCGTGCGGGACCGCCCACAAAGGTTTTGTCCTGGTTGGTGGGGGCTGCCGTGGACGTCAACCCCCAGTCATGAGAACAATCAGCCTGCTGTCCTCGGAGAACACCTGCTACAGGTATGTATCATTCGCTTTCACAACCTCACAAAAGATTTTTCAACATAATTTTCAAAAAAAGAAGTCAAACTTATTCTACAAAAAACATAAACATAACAAACAGTCCATAATGAAATAATTGAATGGTGCACAACTTGCTGTAAATAAATCATTTTCAGTGTGCCTCCCATCAATTTAAGAGTTTCAACACTGTAGAGCTGGAACCCAAGCACAAAGGCTTCATAAACAGGCCTCCTAGCACTGATATACCATCCAAAAAAAAATGGTTTCCATGAGCAATAACTTCTGCAAGCTAAGACATCCACTGGTTCATTCAAAAAGTAATCTGACTATAGCTCTAATACTCAATATGCTCTATCCAATATTTCGTTCAATCTGCATTAAACTCGGTAACAAAAGCATCCAATGGCAAAGTCCCATATTAGGAAAGTATCTCCCAACAATGGCACTTGATTTGTATACACTGCAGATCTCTTTCATGCACATTCATTGTGGATATCCTGAAAACCTGACTGGCAAAGGGGTACTCCAGGGCTGGACTTGGGAAACACTGCTTTAGTACTTATGTACATCCTTATAGTACTTAGGGCACTTGTGCGCATAAGTACTATTTTTTCCATGTATTTATGCACACAAGGGGCATATATTTACAGAATTACCCTGTTAAATGTCCAACCAAAAGTTATCCATTTAGAGGAGGGACAGAAATTTTTCTGTGGCAGAGCCAAAATTAAACCAAATAGTATCTAATTTTAGTACTATCCTGTTAACTTTGCCAATTTAGGTAAGTCTACATAAAGAGCTATCCTAACATAACATATCCATTTACATGTGGGACTTCATATTCAATCGTCTGATTTAAATAGATAAGCGAACTGAGAATTCTCTGAACTTTACCAGATAGGTATTCTGGTTAATTTTAAGTGGATTTTGCCCCAGTGAATATAGGTCTTGCAATTTGTAAACAGTTTCCATTTTCTTCTGCCACCAATTATATTGCTATATTTGTTTTTGTGTGACTAGCTTGCCTCTCTCTTTCTTCTTCAGTAGTTTACCGTAACCAGAGTATTTAATGGTCATATAGAAAAGTAGCCTAAGTATAATGTTTGCTCTGTATAAAAAGAAAGTAGAATTTAAAATCAGTTTTCTCTTCTGTTTGTATTTTGTAATCATGTCTCAGCTAATATAGATATGATGATTGAGCACTTTGTTGCAGCAATTTAACTCAAACAGTCTAACTAGAGGTGTTGGTTTGAGGATTAAATGGTGGGCAGTCAATTGTCACTTTGACATTTGGACTCAATTAGCATTCTGGCTCTTGAGCCAATACTAAGGCAAAGCAACACTGTCTCATGTGGGTTAATGATTTATTTTCTTGTGGCCAGTCTCAGGATCAGTACTGTAATCCTGGACTGATGTTTTGGCGCTGTGAGGGTGATTCCATGACAAGGCACCTACTATGGCTACTGGTTATGGCACCTATTTAAGCCCATTCTATTATAAAAAAAAATAGTAGGCACCTATTTTTCTTTACAGAATACCAGAGCAAGTGGCAGAGAAACAGAAGCTATTAGTAAGTTGCCGTCATTGTGCTGGTCTTCAATACAAGGTAGGAGGGAGGATATGGTTATCCACAATGACAACCATTTGGCTCTGGTTGTTGTACTTCAATTTGGGCCCAAAGTACATTGTCCTTATGAAATACAAGAAATATTGGGGTCATGTTACAATACGTTTGAAATGACCACCCTCCTTCTGCATTCCTGATATATTTCATGTATCCCTGTTTAAGACAGTGCACAAGTTTGGGAAAGGGAGGTTACCCCTCTCCCCCAAGTCTTGTAGACCAATAATACATTGTATTTCTAAGCAGTTAACAAGACAAAACTGGAGCAAATTCCACAAATAACATATAACCAGAATAAATTCAAAACAATGAATAGTACAAAAATAATGTAAGCATAGAAATGTTTTAAATTACACTTAGTCATATCAAAAATAACAAGTTGCTTCATAATACAAATTTACAAAATAGTAAAGTTTTAAGATTTTTCCTAAAATCTAAATACATGATTTCTGAAAAATAAAATAAAATCCTTTTAGAATCTTGCTACTTGGAAACCAATAGAAAACAACCTGTTTAAAATGTTTTCTGCCCCTTACAGAAGGAAAGCAAAACAAACTAGAATTACTGGTTCTACAATTTCCTACCCAAGTGGAAACGTGAATGTGATCATATAAGTACAAGGGTACTGAACCTTGTAACAGTTTGAAAAGGAAACAAGTGGTTTGAACTGAATACTGACTTCTATTGGAAGCCAGTGAAGATGGTTAAAAGAAACTGATGTTCTATCTGACTTTTCAAAGAAAAAGTAAATGAACTGCTGTATTCTGGACTGATTGCAATTTTTTCAGTTCTTGACAAGAACAACCCAGACACTTGATGTTACAATAGTCCAGTCAGGACCAAAAGTCTAAATCAAATGAGAAATATTTATAAATTTGACAAAGTTTTCGCATCATCAAAAAAGTCTTAGAAATAAGCTGATTTATTTGTGGCTTTAAAGAGAGGGTACAATCTATTAGAACACCCAAAATTTTGATCACTGGAAAAATTTTATAATTCACTTTATTAATATTAATAGAATCTGGAATGGAGACTATTTTTGTATCAATAAATAAAACAAATAATTTTATCCATATTTAGTTTATGCTCAGGCATCCCAAGATTGTAGTAATTCAATACAAATGAATGAATGAACTGTGAATTCTTGGTTTTTCATTTTCTAAAACAGGACCCAGAGGAATAAGAACTGTAATATCATCTGCATAGCTGTACAAAAGAAAGCCTTGATCTTCCCAGTCGGGTTCCTATTGAAAAAACAGGTTAAAAAGTGTTGGGGATAGTGGAGATCCCTACGAGACACCACTTAGATTTTGCCAGCTACGGGATAGGCCACCTCTCATCTTAACCCAATAAGATCTTATGGTTAAGAATCCTTTAAGCCAATACAGAACCTTTCCAGCAATTTCTACATTTTCCATGACCTGGATCAAGATGTCATGATCCACCAGGTCAAAGGCAGAGGACAAATCGAGTTGAAGAACCAAGGCCCTCTTACCTTCACTAAGTATTAGTCTAATATAATCAAGTAATAAGCCTATTACTGTTTCTGTGCTAAATTTGGTCTAAAACCTGACTGGAGCAATGTAAAATACTGATTGTCCAGGTACTAATCTAACTGCAATATAACAAGACCCTCCATCAGTTTCACAAAATTTGGAATTGATACTATTGGTCTATAATTTGATGTTTTCAAACTAGATTCCTTCTGATTTTTCAATATAGGGGTAATCACAATTTCACTAAGATTAGTAGGAAGCATACCTATGGAAAGATGAAAATTAATCCAAAGATATAACTGCTTATGGAAATCTAAAGATGAAAATTGTAATGTACATGGAGGACAAGAATCCAACATACAGTAGGAGCTAACATATTTTTTAAATAAGGAATTAAAATTATTCCATTGAACAGGTTGAAAAACATTCCAATATTTATCAACTGGTATCTCCTTATTTAATGGTACAAATTCCAGTGCTGAGTAGTTCTGGAAATGTAGATCTTATAGAGCTGATCTTGTTTTGAAAGAACAATGTCAATTGATCAGCTGTTGGAATTTTATCTATATCAAAGTGTTGAAAGGAGGAACTAGACATTAAGGAATTTACAATATGAAACAGCTGCTTTACATCTATATTATCGATTCCAGTTACACTGGAATAATAATTTTTCCTGCTAGTCTTTAAAGCCTGCTTATACTTATGAATGGCCACTCTCCAGTTTAATTTATTAAGGAACAGTTTATTAATGGGGCCCTGCGGTAGCATTGGCGTATGGATTTGCTGCGTGTCAAGGCCCCCTTTTACTGCAGCGGGTAAAAGGCTTTTTTTATTTAATAAAAAAGAAATGGCCATGCAGTAAGTGAATCACATGCCATACAGCCATTTACCAGGGGAGCCATTACAGCCACCTATTTAGGAGGTGGTAGGGGCTCCTGCGTTAACTTGGCGGTAAGCAAGCAGCATGCAGGGTTGCCCAATTACTGCCGGGTAAACCCCTGGCACTAAAAAATATATTTTAAGCACTGGAAATGTCATGCGCTGGGGGCAAGCACTACTGCCAGGCTCCTGCGGTAGCCTGGGGGTGGCGCTGAAATGACATGCAACAAAGTGGTGGTATGGGTATTGTTGCTTTGTAAAAGGGGTCCTAAGAGTGGTGGTGTCCCAGAGGCATAGCTAGGTTTTGATGACTGGGGGAGCAGACTTTTATAAAATAGGCGCCAGAAGGGTAGGCCGGCCATAGCATCCCACAGTAGAGAAGGTGCAACTAGACATTCCTAGAAAAGTCAAGGCACTGCTAATGCGCGCCAAGCCTAAGGGACACTGGTGGCTGCTTTAGAGTCTCATTGGGATTAGCACATTTTCCAAGTGGAATGTACCTAGGCTCTGACTCTCTTATAAAGGTAACAACCAAATAGAAACTTCTCTGTCCTTTTTACAATGTACTGCCAAGTGAAAACACAAATACAAACATTGACCAAAGAAATATTTTTTACACTTGCAGCCTATATTAGTATGGCAAAACGTTGGCATTTGTGTACTGTGAAGTGGAATTTCTTACAATAGGCTGCAGTTAGTAAAATGCTGAGGTGGATTTAGTGACAGTGCTGTTACTGGTTAATGACTTTTGTGTGGACCCTTTTCTGTATATACTTCCCATAGTCTCACAAGCTGCACAAAATTAAATGGTAGATATTGTCCAGATTGCCCCACCTAAGCAGACTCCTTGTTTCCCTTGCCTTCTCCTAGGAGTCCTATCCCCTCAAGTCCGACATCAAGAAGGCTATAGGGACTCCCCCTCACACCCTGTATTCGTGCAGAGATGTTTTCACCTAGTAAAGGATCACCAAAACAGACATCAGTTGCAGATGTGATTCCATGTGTCCCAATGAAAGAAGAGTTTAATTTTTCTTACTACATAAGCGCACAACTATGGAATGGGCTCCCAAAAGCTGTGAAAACAATCCACCACGACCACTTGAACTTCAGGAAATCACTAAAAACCAACCTCTTCAAAAAGGCCTACCCCAACAACCCCACGTAACCCTCTTCGCCTACCAACACAGCATGACTATGATCGAACAGGACAACACGCAGTCTTCATCCATTCCGACCCTCCACTTATACCTCATATGATCACTATACAACTTTGTATTTGTTATCCACCGACTGGGCAAACGACTTTGATGGTACTATGTAAGCCACATTGAGCCTGCAAATAGGTGGCAAAATGTGGGGTACAAATGCAACAAATAAATAAATTTAATTTCAACATATTCCATCTTTATAACACCGGGTGTCCCAAAGGCAGATTACAGCAACAGTTAAGATCAAGAAACAGGCTATTCTCACTGAAATTTTGCTATCTCTGTATAGTATAGAACAGTGTAGAAAATTGAGCACAAAATACAGACATAACTGTGGTTTCTACTAGATATAATAATTTTTAGGCTGTTTTAGTGATGTTCAATTTTTATTTGATGACATATCTAAATATGGGAAGCTTTTGAATAAATTAAAAAGCTATCAAATAAGTAAAAAAGAAAACAAAATCTTTGTCCTCCATGTTTTAAGGCACTGCCTATCCAACTGGAACTAGATAGGAATAGGAACACCCCATCTCCTGTTTTCTTCAATGTACTTGGCCATCGCCCCTTGCTTCCATGGCCCCCCCCCTCTGGGTCTCCCTTGCTTCCCCCCCCCTTCCCTTGATGACCCCTCTCTTCTATTGACTGACTATCTTGGTCTGCCCTCCCCCCCCCCCCCCCCCACACCACACCTAGTGTATTTTATTTCCATTATGTCCCCCTTTTTAAATTTATTTTATGGGCAGAAGAAGAGAGAGAGAGACACACACACACTCTCTCTCTCTCATTCTCTGTCGGTCTCCCCCTTTTTTTTTCATTTTATGGGCAAAAAAAAGGCCTGTGTCTCCTCCATCCCCAGGCAGAGGCCCAGATTCCCCACCACACACAGCCAGCCAACCAGCATGGTGGTCCCTTACCTTCAAGAAGAGCTCAGCTGAAGCTGCCCGAGTCCGAGAGAGGCTCCGCGACATCCGAGCGTCGACTTGACAGCTGGGTGCCGCCTGCCTGCCAAACACCGCGCCGACCTGCTGCACTGTGTGTGTGCGGTGTGCCCGAGGGGGGAGTGGGACCCTTGGGCCTGTGGAGGATAGAGGACCCCTTCCTGCCCTGGCCTGGCACTGGCTGGTGACTCTGTCTGCAGTCGTCTGTGGGACACGGGTCCGTCGGGAAAAGAACTGAGGGGGGTGGGGGTCGGCCTCGGAGGAACTAGGAGGAGGAACGTCGTCCCTCGTCCGTCGATGACGAGAGCGGATAAGAGTGAGACTGTGCTGTGACGTTCTCAGCACTCAGCAGCTGTGTGTTTGTTCCGTTCCTGGCGCAGCTGTTAGCAGAAGCAGGGCAGGCAGTCACTGACTCTAGGTGCCGGTCCGGCAGCGGCGCAGGCTCTCAGAGTCAGCATTACATCAGACTCCGCGCGGGAAGGCAGGAGCAGCAGCGCATGTGCATATGCGCCATTTTTAAACAGCTGTTTAGGGGAGTGACCGCTCCCCCTGCGCCCCACCTGGCTACGCTTCTGTGGTGTCCTTCTGCCATTTTCACTACAATTTCCTACTATATCTTTTTAACTTAATAAATCAGCAGTGAACCATTTACAACTTGATCATAAATATTTAGTTTTTGTGCAATAAGGGATCAGTTCATCCAGAATCTCTATACTAATTATTCTCCAATTTTCCTAAAATTTATGAGCATCAGAATTGGTCCAACATGATGTAAAACAAAATTCAGCAGGATCAGTCTTCTCTCTAAATAGTCTGTTTTTGCTTATTCCCTACAAATTGTCTCCAGTTTGGAGTGAATACACAAAGAAAATGATCAGGCCATAAAGTGTTTTCCCAGGACACATCTTTAATTGCTATATTGTGCAAAAGAGGATCACTGACACTATAATAAATTAGGTCTAACTGATTACCTTTGGTATGAGTAGCCTGATATGGCAGAAACTGATAAGACTAGAGAGAAATGAAAATAATTCCATAGTTTTAAGATCAGAAAGATCTTCCAAATGAAGATTAATATCACCCAGAACTGAATTGTTCTGAGAATGAGTAGAATTTTTAAAAACAAATTCATAAAAACAGTCCTGTGCTTGTGGCCATTTAGGAGGAAAATAAGTAGAGGAGTGTGGTAGCCGTGTTAGTCCACTCTTAAGGTTATCAATAGAAATCAAACAAAATAAAACATGGAAAAGAAAATAAGATGATACCTTTTTTATTGGACATAACTTAATACATTTCTTGATTAGCTTTCGAAGGTTGCCCTTCTTCGTCAGATCGGAAATAAGCAAATGTGCTAGCTGACAGTGTATATAAGTGAAAACATTCAAGCATTACTATGACAGTCTGACAGGGTGGGAGGATGGGGGTGGGTCGGAGGTATGCATGGGAACATCAAAGCATATCATTGATATTCTAACAGGATGGGTGTGGATAATTGAGGGGTGGGGTGATCAACAGAGAAATACAGCTTTATGGTTTATAATGGGCTAGGAACCCCAGATCCTTGTTAAGTCCTTTCTGTTGGGTGTTAAAATATTCAATCATTCTGACTTCAAAGGTCTTACGTTCTTGTATGGTTTTAAAGTTACCTTTCAGGATTCTCACTGTGAAGTCACTGGTACAGTGTCCTGGTCCTGTATAATGTTGACCAACAGGCTTGGGAACCCTACTGGCACCAGTATTGTTCATGTGATGTCTATGTAAATTGAATCTTGTCTTAAGCATCTGGCCTGTTTCTCCAATATAGCATCCTTCGTTACATTTTTTACACTGAATGATATATACCACATTGGAAGATGAGCAAGTGAAAGATCCCTTTATGTTGAATATCTTTCCTTTGTGGGTAACTGTGGGGTCCTGTGAAATATTTTGGCATAGTTTGCAACTGGATAGATTACAGGGACGTGTGCCCTTCTGTTCCTTTTCAGTCTGTGATGGAAGTTTACTTCTGATTAGCTTGTGTTTTAAGTTGGGTGGTTGTCTGAAGGCCAGTACTGGTGGGGATGGGAATATCTCTTTCAGTAATTCATCCTCCTGGAATATAGGTTGTAGATCTCTTATGATTTTCCTCATTTTTTCCAGCTCTGGATTGTATGTCACTACAAGGGGAATTCTGTCTGTGGATTTTTTTCTCCTTGTACTGTAGCAGATTCTCCCTGGGTGTTTTGAGAGAGGAGGCAATATTCTTGGAGATTATTTTGGGGTTGTAGCCTTTCTGTTTGAAGGATGCACTCAGGCTTTTAAGGTGTCTGTCTCTGTCCCCTGGGTCAGAGCAGATACGGTGGTACCTTGTGGCCTGGCTGTAAATGATGGATCTTTTTGTATGTGAAGGATGGAAGCTGGAGTTGTGGAGGTAGCTGCATCTGTCTGTGGGTTTCTTGTATATAGATGTTTGTATACAGCCATCACTGATTGAGACCGTGGTGTCCAAAAAATTGACTTTTTCTGGGGAGTAGTCAATTTTGAATTTGATAGTAGGATGGTATGTATTGAAGGCAGAATAAAATTGTTTCAGAGTTTCTTCACCCTCCGTCCAAATCATAAAAATGTCATCGATGTACCGGTAGTATTTTAGAGGTTTGGTCTGGTGTGTATTCAGAAATGTCTCTTCCAGCTCAGCCATAAAAAGGTTGGCATATTGGGGTACTGTCCTGGTGCCCATCGCAGTGCCCATTATTTGCAGATAGATATCATTGTTAAAGCGGAAGTAGTTGTGAGTTAAAATGAATTTGATTAATTTTGTAATAGTTTCTGGTGAGTATTGATGGTCCAGTGTGGATTTTTTTAGGAGTCTTCCACATGCAGCTATGCCATCCGCATGTGGAATGTTGCTGTATAGTGATTCTACATCCATCGTGACCAGAAGGGTGTTAGGTGGTAGTTGCTTGATATTTTTCAATTTATTCAGAAAGTCTGTGGTGTCTTGTATGAAGCTGTTAGTTTTGTGTACGAGAGGTTTCAGAATTCCCTCTATGAATCCAGATATTTCTTCCGTGAGTGTGCCAATACCTGATATGATTGGTCTGCCAGGGTTTCCCGGTTTGTGGATCTTGGGTAGCATGTAGAATGTTCCCAAAGCAGGTTGGTTTGGTATGAGTTTCTTCAGGTGAGGTTGCGCTTGTGTAGGAAATGTTTTGATAAGGTCTTTCAGCTGTTTTGTGTAATCCTGTGTGGGGTCCTCAGTAAGTTTCCTGTAGTATTTATTGTCTGAGAGCTGTCTGTGCCCCTCTTCAATGGAAAATAAAAAACAATACCTGTGAGAGTATCCTGAAGAGTTGTATCTTTCAATGGACAAGCAAATATCTCTAGCTCTGCATTTTTAAATGATTCCAATAAGCTAACAGAGAATATGGTCTTATAAACCAAAGCAATACCACCACCTCTTTTCTTATTTCTAGAGAGACTAAGGGGCTCATTTTCAAAGCACTTCAACTTACAAAATTCCATAGGTTACTATGGGGTTCATTTTTGAAAAAGAAAAACATCCAAAAAAGTCATAAAGCAGCATTTGGATGAATATCTTTTCAAAATGTCCAAATTGATATTTTCAAAACCAATTTTGCAGACGTTTATCTATGCAATTCATCTGCAGTGCATCCACATCACAAGGGAGTGTGTCAGGGAGTGTGTAAGGGCATTTCAAGGGTGAAAATGTGAATAAAAATAGTACCAGTCTCTATGACAGCCTCAGATGTTATGGCCAGGTCCATTAGAGGAACATGCAGGTCCCTGGAGTAGAGTAGTGGTAGGTGCAGTGCACTGTAGACAGGTGACCCAGGCCCATACCTCCCCCTACCTATTACACTTATGGAAACTCTGAACCCTCCAAAACTCACTAAAGTTCCCCATACCCACATATTGGTGCCCCCTTCACCCATAAGGGCTATTGTAGTGGTGTACAGTTGGGGGTAGTGGGTTTTAGGTGGGATTTGCAGGGTTCAGTAGACAAGTAAGAAACGGTGCAATGTGTACCTGGGAGAATTTATATGAAGTCCACAGCAGTGCCCCCTAGGGTGCCCCATTGCTCTCCTGGGATGTCTAGGGGACTAGTTTGCTAAAAATGCTGGCCCCTCCTACATCCCAGTGGCTTGATTTTGTGCGTTCCTAATTTGTGCATTTTTGTTTCAAAAATGGCTAAAAAGATAAGCACACAAAGCACAAAACCTTGTTTGAAATGGTATTTTTGAAAAGAAAAAAAAAAAAAAAAGATTGACGTTTTTCAGATTTGGGACTTTTAGCGCAAAACATCCAAAGTCCAACTAAGATGTCATATCGAAAATGCCCCTCCATGTAACTTGGTAAGTCTAAGTGCTTTGAAAATACACCTCTAAGTATCCTGTAGCCTGGAGAACAAAGATCACTGGCCCAAGGATCATCTTCAGACACCAGCCAGGTCTTAGTTAAAAAGAGACAACCCTGCTGGTGTTCTTCCAACCAATCCCAGACCAGTGAAACCTTTTTACCAATTAATTGAATGATCAGGTAATTACAAGTAATTGGTACCTGTGAGGTGTGGCAACTATTAAAATGGGAGAGTTCTTAAATTAGATTTAATCCTAATCCTCCTGAGCTTTTTTTCTAGAATGAGAAGCTCTAAAAGAAGACAACCATGTGCTAATTGTAATAACTTCTATGGAGTGTGGTAAGACATTGGGATAATCTAGTTTGAATCTGTGCTATGGGGGGACTGCAGTATCTAATTTTAAATCATGCAACAATGGCAGAAACAGGATAAAACCCAAGGTCAGAACTCGACAGTAAGAAGTACTACACCCCCCCCCCCCCAAACAGAAATATGATGAGCAATAGTAATTGAACCCACTCCATTACCTATAAATAGTATCACAGCATAATATCTTGCTTGACACTCAGGGCAAATTACAGTATTTAGTGCAGTGGAAGCAGTATGGACCAGAAGAGAGATCGTCTGTGGATTCTACAGATGTTCATGTCAATCGACATTGTCATTTAATGGCCATGATCCTGCCAAGCCTGGTGCTGGAGGTCCTGGAACCACCTGTAAAAATGTAAAAAAAAAAAAAAAAAAGGGGGGAGTAGTAATATCAGAAACCTACCTCCCAGGAATCGGACCCCTTATAGGAAGTGAGCTCACACCTTGTCCTGTCTTTTATATTGCTACCAGTCTCAGCTTTATGATGTGGCACTACCTGATTGATCCTTCTGAATATCCCATGGGCTGATTGGGCTCTGTAGAAAGCACTCTCTATTTGGCTCCCTGTACCTGTATACCCAAGGACACCCTCTCTGTCCTCAGTTCTCTCTACTGACCTTTGGTGTCTGACTTCTGCTTGTTTCCTGACTACAAACCTGTTTCTCCTTCCCCGACTTCTGCTTGTTTCTGGATGCTGTCTATGCCTGCTGTTTAGATTTGATTCTACATCTGGTTCTTCTCCTACCTCCTCCTCTGCTTGATATCCAGTGTCCACTCCTCCCTGCTGGAAAACTTCATAATTCCTGAAAGATTCTCTTTAATCCCAGCAGGGAACCCCTCATTAGCTTTAATCATTGCACATATCTAGGTAACAATATTTTCCACTTTAATATATATACTTTTAGTTGGTACTGCAGTGCACTTCAGGCAGGCGGACCCAGGCCCATCCCCCCTACCTGTAACACTTGTGCTGGTAAATGGGGGGCCTCCAAAACCCACTGTATCCACATGTAGGTGCCCCCTTCACCCCTAAGAGCTATGATAGTGTTGTACATTTGTGGGTAGTGGGTTTTGGGAGAGGGGGGTTGGGGGCTCAGCACCCGTGGTAAGGGACCTATGCATGTGGGAGCATTGTCTGAAGTCCACCACACTGACCTCTAGGGTGTCCAGCTGATTTCCTGGCATGTCAGGGGGGCGAGTGTACTACGAATCCTGGCCCCTCCCACGACCAAATGGCTTGGATTGGGACGTTTTTGAGCTGGGCGTTTTAGTTTCCATTATCGCTAAAAAAAAACAAACGCCCAGCTCGGAAACAACTAAATCCATGGAATTTTGGTCCGTACAAACATTATTTTCGAAACGGAAAATGGACACCCATTTTTTTTTTGAAAATACAATCTGTCCCACCCCTTCACATACCCATTCTCGGACATAGACGCCCATGGAGATGGGCGTTCGCATTCGATTATGCCCCTCCACGTCTCATAATTACTTCACAACACAAACAAATTCTCCACCATAACCACTCCAAACTTCTCTCTCCCTGTCTCGAACAGTTTGAAAATTCTGGGAGCTACCATTGACCGAAATCTTACACTTGAAAATCACATGAAGAATACAACTAAGAAAGTGTTCCATTCCATGTGGAAATGCAAAAGAGTAAAACCTTACTTCCCAAGGGCAATCTTTCGCAACCTGGTACAGTCAATGGTATTAAGTCATCTAGACTATTGCAATGCACTTTATGCTGGGTGTAAAGAACAGACCATCAAAAAACTTCAAACAGCCCAGAATACCGCAGCTAGACTCATATTTGGGAAAACAAAATATGAAAGTGCAAAACCCTTGAGAAAGAAATTACACTGGCTCCCACTTAAAGAACGCACCACGTTCAAGATCTGCACAATTGTTCATAAAATCATCTATGGAGATGCCCCAACCTACATGCTAGACCTAGTGGACCTACCACCCAGAAACGCAAAAAAATCTTCCCGCACCTTTCTCAACCCACACTTCCCCAGTTGCAAGGGATTAAAATACAAACTAACTCACGCGACCAGTTTTTCTTATATGGGCACACAGATGTGGAATGCACTTCCAACTCACCTGAGAACGAACAACGAACTAACTAACTTCCGCAAATCTCTGAAGACTTACCTCTTTGACAAAGCCTATAATGAGAACCCATAACTAACCTCAACACAGCACCTTTCAACTTCAGGTAGAATGTATCTCTCCACAATTACTTGATCAAATTCTTTTGTCTTCCTTGACTACTTTGTAATACCAAAATGTACACTTTGTAACATCATATGCACACTTTATCCTGTATGGTGCTGCCACAACAGGTCTTTGTAAGCCACATTGAGCCTGCAAATAGGTGGGAAAATGTGGGATACAAGTGAAATAAATAAAATAAATTTAAAAAAAATGACAATTTTACCCCTCCAAAATTTGGAGACAAATTGATTTCCTCAGTCAGATACAATGTCAGGAAGACTATGCAAATGAAAATGTGTGTTCCATGAAGAGGACTGCTTACCAGCATGATGTGAGAAGTTTAGGTAGGGGCATAAAATGGGCTATTTTGCTAAATCTTCCAACTGCCACCCAGATAACTGTATTACTCTTGGCTGGGAAGACATCCATGATAAAATCCATTGAGATGTGGGAGCAAGGCTATGAAGGCATAGCCAGGAGTTGAAGTAGTCCCAACAATCAAGAGTGGGAGGATTTGGCTTGAGCACAGATAGTACAGGAGGAAACATATTTTTTGTCGTCATCTAGCATTACTATTGGGTGCTTTTGTCTGGGCTTGCTGTATTTTGGTGGTACATTCTGTGGTTAAGGTAGCTACTATCCTGGTATGAGATGATCCTGCTTATAATCGAAAGAGAAAAACGCCTATATTGTGACCCAAATCGGGAGATAGACGTTTATCTCCCAAAAACGAATAAAGCGGTATAATCAAAAGCCGAATTTGGACGTTTTCAACTGCACTCCGTCGCGGATGCGGACAACGTTGATGGGGGCGTGTCGAAGGCGTGGTGAAGGTGGAACTGGGGCGTGGTTATCTGCCGATCAGAGATGGGCGCCTTTCGCCGATAATGGAAAAAAAATATGCGTATTTAGCGAGAATTTAGGGCACTTTTCCTGGACCCTGTTTTTCCACGAATAAGGCCCCAAAAAGTGCCCTAAATGACCAGATGACCACTGGAGGGAATCGGGGATGACCTCCCCTGACTCCCCCAGTGGTCACGAACCCCCTCCCACCACAAAATATGCCGTTTCACAACTTTTTATTTTCACCCTCAAATGTCATACCCACCTCCCTGGCAGCAGTATGCAGGTCACTGGAGCAGTGGACTTCAGGCAGGTGGACCCAGGCTCATTCCCCCCCCCCCACCTGTTACACTTGTGCTGGTAAATGGGAGCCCTCCAAACCGCCCCCCAAACCCACTGTACCCAAGTGTAGGTGCCCCCCTTCACCCCTTAGGGCTATAGTAATGGTGTAGACTTGTGGGCAGTGGGTTTTGAGGGGGATTTGGGGGGGCTTAACACCCAAGGGAAGGGTGCTATGCACCTGGGAGCTGTTTTACCTTTTTTTTTTTGTAAAAGTGCCCCCTAGGGTGCCCGGTTGGTGTCCTGGCATGTGAGGTGGACCAGTGCAGTACGAATCCTGGCCCCTCCCACAAATAAATGTCTTGGAGTTATTCGTTTTTGAGCTGGGCGTTTTCGGTTTCCATTATCGCTGAAAAACAAAAATGCCCAGCTCAAAAAAAAGATAAACGTCCATGTTTTTTCGAAAATACGATTCAGTCCGCCCCTTCACGGACCCGTTCTCGGAGATAAACGCCCATGGAGATAGGCGTTTCTGTTCAATTATGCCCCTCGATATGTACTACATTAGGGGTCTCAGAGTTACCAAAAACTGGAGAGGGCAGTGGCCTTGCTATTCTTTGTGCTAGATTGATATGCGATTATGAAATTAAATCTGAAGTGAGAGCTGGGATACATGCTTTGCCTTGAAGATTTTAAAGACTGAATTTGTATAGGTATTAATGATTTTATGGAGAGGGTTGGGATATTGTCTTTTTGTTTTTAATGTTTAATTTTTATTTCTATTGACTACATTGTATTATTAGTCTTTATTTGGGTTTAATTGTTTGTTTTAATCATGGTTTGTGCTCCACTCTGTACTTTCCTTTGGACTGAAAGGACAAACTACAAATATTAAACCATACTGAGTGAGCCAGCTACTGATATTCAGTAGCACTTAACTGTACAGAGCCATTGAATATCGACTCTAACCACACAGAGGGGCATAATCGAACGGCGCCGGCGAAATAGATCGCCGGCGATCTATTTTGGTGGCAACAACAGCTGGCTAGAACCGTATTATCGAAAAAGATGGCCAGCCATCTTTTCTTTCGATAATATCGTTTGGCCCAGCCAAATGCCAGAGTTCGCCGGGTTTGAGATCGCCGGTTTTGTTTTTCAGCGATAATGGAAAAAAATGCTGGCCATCTCAAACCCGGCGAAATCCAAGGCATTTGGTCATGGGAGGAGCCAGCATTTGTAGTGCACTGGTCCCCCTCACATGCCAGGACACCAACCGGGCACCCGAGGGGGCACTTCTAAAAAGTTTTAAAAATACACAAATAGCTCCCAGGTGCATAGCTCCCTTACCTTGGGTGCTGAGCCCCCCAAATCCCCCCCAAACCCACTCCCCACAACTCTACACCATTACCATAGCCCTTATGGGTGAAGGGGGCACCTACATGTGAGTACAGTGGGTTTTGGGGGGGGTTGGAGGGCTCAACAATTAGCACCACAAGTGTAACAGGTAGGGGGGGGGGATGGACCTGGGTCTGCCTGCCTGAAGTGCACTGCACCCATTAAAAGCTGCTCCAGGGACTTGCATACTGCTGTCAGGGAGCTGGGTATGACATTTGAGGCTGGCATACAGGCTGGCAAAAAAAGTTTTTATTTTTATTTTTTTTAGTGTGGGAGGGGGTTAGTGACCACTGGGGGAGTATGGGGAGGTCATCCCCCATTCCCTACGGTGGTCATCTGGTGAGTTGGGGCACCTTTTTGAGGCTTGGTCGTGAAAATAAAAGGACCAAGTAAATCCGGCGAAATACTGATTAACGCCGCTTTTTTTTCCATTATCCACGAAAGCCAGCCATCTGGTAGCCACGCCTGCCCATGTCCCGTCTTCACTACGCCACCGACACGCCCCCTTGAACTTTCACCGGCTCGGCGACGGGAAAGCGGCGATGGTGTTAAAAAAGCAGCTTTCGATTATACCGATTTTGCTGCTTTTGAGAGATCGCTGGCCATCTCCCGATTTATGGCGGAAGATCGCCGGCGATCACTTTCGAAAATAAGCCTGACAGTCTAAATCCAGACAGTGCAGGGACGATCCAGGGGCAGAGTTGGGGAGGAGCCAGCACTTATGCAAGCATGGACCATATTCAGTGCCAGTGTCTGCATAGCTAGGAGGCCAGATAGAACCACATAAAAAGCTGTCCTGTCTTTGGCCACTTAGCTAAATGGGTACTGGTACTGAATATTGGCTGGCACCGGGATAAGGGGTGTCATCTAAGTAGTAATTCTTATAACCTCTTGATTCTCTTTCTTCCCCCCCCCCCCCCCCCCGAGAAAAGAATCAGGAGAAAAACCTGCAATAACACACAGGCAGCACAGACAGTAAATGTGATCAGCTCTTCATTCAATGGATCACCTTTGCTGTCTGTGCTGCCTGCTCCCCAATTATCCTCCCCCCCCTTATATGTGATCTTTGGTAGTCCAGTAGGCTGGTACAGGAGCAGTCCCCTGGGTTCAAAAATGCCAATTCTGGCCCTTAGCAGTAGTCAGCCTGGTTTCCTTTTCTGAAGTTTGCCTACATGTGACGTTAACAATTGGTGTTTGGGGAGGGAAGGGAGTTAGGGGTTGTATACTGTTTTATCTTTGCTAATGATGAATGTTTTTATAGTACAGTATAGCCATGATGTTATCCTATTGGTTCCTATATAATGTTGCATATTTTTCAAAAGATGTGGCACTTTGATATTGCACTTGCTTTAAAAAAACAAATTCAAATATAAAATTGGCACTTAGTGCAATGCATCTTGGCACTAACTTGTAGGCCTTTTATAGAATTCCCACCCCCTCCCAATGTATTCCAGATTCTTGTGTCTACAAATACCATTATAAGATGTTGAGCACCTTCCAGAAGGTAGAGTCAATCTTCAAAGGTCCATTTAATAGCTAGCAACTCCGTTTCCAATGTTGTAGTTCTTTTCTCCTGGTGAGACCTTTCTGCAGATATATGCACTTTGTGACACTCAGCTGATTCTCGATCCCACTGAAAGAAAACGGCTTCTACCCCTACTTCCAAGGTATGTACCTCTGCAATGAAAAGTGGATGGGGGTTGGGGTGAGTCAGGACAGAGGCGGTTAAGATTGTCTTAAGATCCTGGAAAGCCTTAACTGCCTCAGAGGGCACTGTTTAGGGTTAGCCCCCTCACGTATGAGGGCAGAAATAGGTGCACCCAGTGCCTTAATAAATTCACAGTAATAGTTGGCAAAGCCTAGAAAGCATTGGACTGCCATAAGGCTTTGAGGTTGTGGCCATTCCAGGATAGCTGACACCTTGGCAGGGTCCATTTCCTGTTCAGTAATAGATAGTATATACCCCAAAAAGGGTACATAAGAATAGCCATTCTGGGTCAGACCAATGGTCCATCTAGCCCAGAATCCTATTTCCAACAGTGGCTAAATAGTAGCAACATTCCATGCTATCAGTCCCAAGGCAAACAGTGTTTCCCACCATGTCTATCTCTATAACAGACTATGGACCTTTTCTCCAGGAACTTGTCCAAACCTTTGAGTTAAAAAAATTATTTCCTCCTATATGTTTTAAAAGTATTTCCATGTAATTTCATTGAGTATCCCCTGTTCTTTGTACTTTTTGAAAGAGTAAAAAACGGATTCACTTTTACCCATTCTATACTACTCAGGATTTTGTAGACCTCAATCATATCCCCCCTCACATAGGCGGTCGTGGCCCAACTGTTTGGGGAGGCTAAAGGGGGTGGGGCTTAAATCCATAATTGTCTGATAACACACAGAAAAAATAAATAAATAAATAAAAAGTCACAATTAATACCTTTTATTAAATTTAGATATTAGATATGTATCATATGTCAAAGAATAAAGTGGTTGCTCAAAGCATATACTAACCACAATCGTAACTATAAAACACTATGCACAACTTTGTGCAAAAACACACTCAGAACCTTACTGTACCATACATATATTACACTGGGCAGAACCTAATACACCAATATACCACCCATATGGAAAATGCAGACCGTCAACAATATGAAACAAGGATCATAATATCACAATTCCCATGAAGAGTCACAAAACATCCTAATTCATGTTTAATGTGGGATAAAATGCCATACATAAGTAAATAAATATAAACATTTAATGTTGAGCACCTGATTCTCAAAGTGGACATATTCCAAACACTATAATGAAAATAAAATTATCTTTTCTACCTTTGTTGTCTGGTGACTTTGTTTTTCTGATCATGCTGGCCCAGTATCCGATTCTGCTGCTATCTGTCCTCTTAACTCCGTTTCCAGGGCTTCCTTTCCATTTATTTCTTTCCTTTCCTCCTTTCTGGTCCTCAGCTTCTGCCTATTTTCTTCCTCCATGTGCAGTTTTTCTCTCTTCCTTTCCCCTCGTCTCATCTCCTTCCTCACTCTTCCCTCCCCTCCATCCACCCATGTCCAGCAACCCTTCTCTCCCCTCCATCCACCCACGTCCAGCAACTCTCCTCTCCCCTGCACTCCCCTCCATCCTCCCATGTCCAGCAACCCTCCTCTCCCCCTGCCCTCCCCTCCATCCACCATGTCCAGCAACCCTCCTCTCCCCTCCATCCACCCATGTCCATCAACCCTCCTCTCCCCTCCATTCACCCATGTCCAGCACCAGCAACCCTCCTCTCCCCTCCATCCACCCATGTCCAGTAACCCTCCTCTCCCCTGCCCTCCCCGCCATCCTCCCATGTCCAGCAACCCTCCTCTCCCCCCTGCCCTCCCCTACATCCAGCAGCCCATCTCCCTTCTGCCAGCCATTTCCTGCCTTCTTCCAGCCCCCTCCACACCGCTCCCTGTTCCCCCCGTCGCCATCGTCAATCATCTGACGTCTGCCCGATAGCCCTCGTTCCCGTCCTGCCCTACCTTAAAATAGTGTAATTCTCCTATAGTGGGCAGCACCGGCATTGCAAGCAGCAGCAGGCTCCAGCGTTCCCTCACATGGCTCCGCCCTTGCGGAAACACGTCAGAAGAGGGCAGAGCCATGTGAGGGAACGCTGGAGCCTGCTGCTGCTTGCAATGCCGGCGCTGCCCGCTCGAGGAGAATTACACTATTTTAAGGTAGGGCAAGGGCAGGACGGGAACGAGGGCCATCGGGCTGACGTCAGATGATTGACGACGGCGACGGGGGGGAGAGCGGGGGATTGGTGGGGCTGGAAGAAGGCAGGAAATGGCAGCTGAGGGCAGACGGGGAAGTCTGCAGCTCACGGGGTGGGGGCAGCGGTTGGGCTGGGGAGGCTTAGCCTCCCCCAGCCTCTTATACCGGGCGCCTATGCCCCCTCAGTTGTCTCTTTACCAAGCTGAAGAGCCCTAACATCTTTAGCCTTTCTTCACATGAGAGGAGTTCCATTCCCATAATCATTTTGGTCACTCTTTTTTGAACCTTTTCTAATTCTGCTATATCTTTTTTGAGATATGGTGACCAGAATTGAACGCAATAGTCAAGGTTAGGTCACACCATGGAGTGATACAGAGGCATTATAATATTCTCGGTCTTATTTACAATCTCTTTCCAAATAATTCCTAGCATCTTGTTTGCTTTTTTGGCTGCCGCATATTGTCTACAATGACACCTAGATTATTTTCTTGGGTGCTGACTCTTAAAGGGAACCCTAGCATCAGGTAACTATAATTTGGATTATTCTTCCTAATGTGAATCTCTTTACATTTGTCCACGTTAAATTTCATCTGCCATTTGGATGCCCAGTCTTCCAGCTTTCTAAGGTCTCCCTGCAATTTTTCACAATCTGCATGTGTTTTGACAACTTTGAATAGTTTTGTGTCATCTGCAAATTTAATCATCTCACTTGTCATTCCGATTTCTACATCGTTTATAAATATGTTAAATAGCACTGGTCCCAGTACAGATCCCTGTGGCACTCCACTATTCATCCTCATTCATTGAGAAAAATGGCCATTTAACCCTACCCTCTGTTTTCTGTCCAATAACCAAGTCCTAATCCACAGAAGGAAATTGCCTCCTATCCCGTGACTTTTTAATTTTCTCAGGAGTCTCTCATGAGGAACTTTGTCAAAAGCTTTCTGAAATCTAGATACACTATTATATCAGCTGGCTCCATATGTTTATTCACGCCTTCAAAAAAATAGAGCAAGACCTCTGCTTTCAAAAATTAGTGAAAACACTTCTAAAACAGAGGATAATGTAGTTTCTGGAATCCAATGGATTGCGGGGCCTGAGGCAGCATTGCTTTGCTAGATGTAGGTCTTGTCAGATGAATCTTTCTTTGACTAAGCAATCAAAGAGCTGGATCAAGGGAGAGTGCTTGACTTGGTGTACTTAGATTTCTGTAAGGCCTTTGACACAGTTCTATATAGGCGTACCCTCAGTATGGACCCTCAAGTGACTGACTGGGTTAGAAACTGGTTGAGTAGAAAGCAACAAAGTGTAGTGGTAAATGGAGTTCACTTAAGATTTTCCTCTTTGCAGATAACACCAAAATCTGCAGTAGGGTAGACACCCCAGATAGTGTAGATAACATGAGGAGAGATTGGCAAAGATTAAAGAATGGGCTAGACATTAGCAGCTATGATTTAATGATTTGAAAAAAATGAAGGGTTATACATTTGGGCTGAAAAAAATCCAAGAGAGCAGTAGGAGGGTGAAGTACTTCCTTGGAAGAAAAAAGAATGGGGCTTGGGGGTGATCATATCTGATGGGGTGACCAAACAGATATAAAAAAAAACAATGGCAAAAGCCAGAAGGATGCTTGGGTGCATAGGGAGAAGAATGATCATCAGGAAAAAGAAGTTGATATGGCCTCTGTATAAGCCTCTAATAAGACCTAATTTAGTGCACAATTCTGGAGACTGTACCTTCAAAAATATATAAACAGGATGGAATAGGTCCAGAGGGAAGCTACTAAAATGGCCAGTGATCTTCATAATAAGGAATATGGGGACAGACTTAACAATTTCAGTAAGTATACACTGGAAGAATAGCAGGAGAGGGGAGATATGATAGAGGTATTTAAATACTTCTCTTGCATAAGTGCTGTCACAGTTGTTACTGTATCACATGCCTACACTCACCTCGCCTCCTGGTGACCAGACCCTATGGCTGCTATGGACTGTCTTCTTCCTGTTTCCCAAACATGTTCCAGAGTTCATTCCAGTCCTATTCTGATGTTCCAGCATTCCAGTCCTATTCTGATGTTCCAGCATTCCAGACTTGCTTTGGGGTTCCTGCAGCCAAGCCTCACTTTGGTGCTCTTGCAACCAAGCCTCACCCTGGTATTCCTGCTGCCAAGCCTCGCTGTGGTGTTCTTGCAGCCAAGTCGTGCTCTGGTGTTTTTGCTGCCAAGCCTCACTCTTACTAGTGACCTCATCTGTAATTGCCTTTATTAAGCACCTGGGAACTTTCAGGCTTGCCTTTCCAATAGAGGTCTTCAGATGAGTTTTCGTCTGTGTGTGTTTGTTGCAGTTCTTGTCTTGCCAGTCTTCAACTTCTGCTCCAACCCTGCAAGCCTTCAGCTTCAGTTCTAATCCTGCTTGTGTCTGCCCTGTTTGTCTTCAGCTTCAGTTCCTCCACTGTTTGTTCCAACCCTGTCTGCTTTCAGCTTCCATTCCAACCAAGCCTGTTTGAGAATCCTGAATCCTGTTCCTGCCAAGCCTGTTTGAGAATCCTGAATCCTGTTTGAGAATCCAGAATCCGGTTCCAGCCAAGCCCGTTCCAGAATCCGGTTCCAGCCAAATCAAGTCCATTCCAGCATCCGGTTCCAGCCAAGTCCGTTCCAAAATCCAGTTGTTCCAGTCTTGCTTATTCCAGCCCTGCTCATCTACCACTTCAGTTCCCATCCTGCTAGTTCCGGTCCTGCTTATACCAGCCTATCTGTGTTCAGCCTCGCTTACTGTTTGGGTGGTTCACCTGCTGCTGCCGGTCACTGGCAGTGGCCTAAGGGCTCACTACTCCAGTGTCACGCTTCACACAAAACACTGGATAATGAGCCCTTGGGCCACTGCCGAGGGACGGCAGTGGCAGGAGGAACACTCACCCCACACCAGCACAGGCAGAGCTGACGTACCTGGATAGGCAAGGTCTCTTAGGCAGGCAGCCAGACGAAGCAAAAGTCAGGTCCAGGCAAAAGTTCCAAAGGCTGGTGGCAAACAAAAGCAAAGTCAGGTCCAGGCAGAAGTCTCTATGCAGGCGGCAAGCAAAGGCAAAGTCAGGTCCAAGCAGAAGTCTCTATGCAGGCGGCAAGCAAAAGCAGTAGTCAGGTCCAGACAAAAGTTCAAAAGGCAGGCAGCGAGCAAAAGCAAAGTCAGATCCAGGCAAAAGTTCCAAAGGCAGGTGGCAAGCAAAGTCTAAGTCCAAGTCCAGGCAAAGTTCCAAAAGCAAAATACTGAGGGTAGCAAAGGGAGCGCAGCAACAAACACTCGCAGAAGAAACACCTCTGCAGACCTCTGTTGCAAGGCAAACTAGGGAAGCTTCCAAGAGGTTAATAAAGGCCAACAGCCAGGGAATTCACCGGGTACGGAAACAGCTGAGTTCCAAAACGTCTCGAGACCAACTGGCAGGCTAGAAAATCTGGACCGGACCAGCATGACTTTTGGAACCGGGAAAACCATCAACAGACAGTCCATTGCGACCACCAGGTCTGACCACCAGGGGGCGAGATGAATGAGAGCATGCCACTGAGGCAGAGACATAACAGTACCTCCCTCTCAAGGCCCTCCCGGACCTCTCGGGTGATCTAGGTCTCCATGGATATGTCTGATGGAATCTGTTGGTGTGTTTAAGCGAGTGATCCATAATCCCCGTACTAGGCATGGGTCGTGAGGCAGTCGCTTGTGGACCAGGCTGGAGCTTGTACCCCAAGTTGGGCCGAGTGCCCAGCGCCGCAGCAGGGCTACCCGCCATGATTCACTGGGGACTCCTCTGTGAGCCCTGAGACTTCCGAACATCATGGCGGTCCTGAGCCTTAAGACCTGAATCCTGTCCTCGAGGAGAGGTATAAGATAACCCGCCTCGAGGGGTCTTCTTAGCGCTCCTGATGGCGAAACTCTGGGGTTTGGACGCCTTGCTGACTCCAGCTTGGAACTGGCTGATCGGAGGCGCCATGCAGACACAGTGCAAACCCATTCCAGCAACATCTGAGTTCTGGGACTGTGAGTCACTAATATCAGTCCAGGCATCTGATTCTTGGTCTTGCCGTTCGCTGTCCATCTCACCATGATCTGACAAGAGGCAATCCTTCCTGCAGGACTCACCCCAGTCCAAGATTTCACCCTTCTCCCAGTCTAGGATCGGATTGTGGCTCTGTAACCATGGTAGACCCAACACAATGGGTTGCACAGCTGACTGGAGGACGTAAAAGGAAATGTCTTCTCTGTGTTCCCCAATACATAAGCTCACCGGACCCGTCTGGGTGTTTACATAACCTTGAATGCGTCCATAAACTGAAAAAAGTGGCATGGTCTTAGGTAGTTCCTGTGTAGGAATGTTCAGTTGATGAACCAGGGCCTCAGCTATAAAGTTTCCTCCAGCCCTGGAGTCTAGGAAAACTTCAGTCGGTTCCCTCTTGTGACCCAGATCGAGCATAGCTGGCACCAAGAATTGAGTACGTAGAATGCCAGGAGATAGACTTACTATAGTGCCTGCTGTCAAACCCTGATCCAGGGGTGCCGGTTTAAGAGGGCACCTGGCCGCATAATGTCCAATATCACCACAATACAGACAAAGGTTGAGACTCCGACGTCTCTGTTTCTCCTGCATGGCGAGGGAAGTGTGTCCTAATTGCATGGGTTCTACAGGTGGTAGTGGAGAAGCCTCCTGGCCTTTAGACACCGGGGGCACAGCCTGAAGACTAGGTGTTTTGGTTCCCACCCTTTCTGTGGAGCGCCGTTCTCGGTTACGCTCCTGGAACCGAATATCAGTTGTAGTGCAAAGTCTAATTAGGTCATCCAATCCGCTAGCTCATCCTTAATTTGGGGCGCCAAACCCTGCCAAAAGGTCGCGACCAGGCTCTCATTATTCCAAGCTAACTCAGAAGCCAGGGTGCGGAACTGAATGGCATAGTCGCCCAAAGTCTGCGTTCCCTGCTTTAATCTCAAAAGTGCTGACGTTGCAGAGGTAACTTTCCTGGGCTCCTCAAACACTCGTCTAAACTGGCCCAGGAAACTGCGGAGGTCATGCGTCACTGGGTCATTCTTCTCCCACAAAGGGGACGCCCAGGCTAAAGCTTGTCCCGACAATAGCGACAGAATATAGGCTAGCTGAGTTCTTTCAGTAGGGAAGTTTCGAGCTTGAAGTTCAAAGATTATGGCACACTGGTTAAGAAAGCCCCTACAATCCTTAGGATTACCATCATATCTCGGGGGAGACTTAAGACGGATTCCTGACGTACCAGCAGCTCCGGCCAGTCTGGAATCTGGACTTGGGGCTTGAACAGCGGCTGATCTCATAGACGCCGTCATAAGGTTCTCCAACTGTTATATCCGAGCCCCCAGGGACTGGATGGCCGTGCCTATGTTTGAAAGCTGCCGGGTATGATCCTGGAGCGTCATCAGGATGGGTGGTTCCTCCGAGCTCATGACCTTGCAATCTGTCACGCTTCACACGAAACACTGGATAGTGAGCCCTTGGGCCACTGCCGAGGGACGGCAGCGGCAGGAGGAACACTCACCCCACACCAGCACAGGCAGAGCTGACGTACCTGGATAGGCAAGGTCTCTTAGGCAGGCAGCCAGACGAAGCAAAAGTCAGGTCCAGGCAAAAGTTCCAAAGGCTGGCGGCAAACAAAAGCAAAGTCAGGTCCAGGCAGAAGTCTCTATGCAGGCGGCAAGCAAAGGCAAAGTCAGGTCCAAGCAGAAGTCTCTATGCAGGCGGCAAGCAAAAGCAGTAGTCAGGTCCAGACAAAAGTTCAAAAGGCAGGCAGCGAGCAAAAGCAAAGTCAGATCCAGGCAAAAGTTCCAAAGGCAGGCGGCAAGCAAAGTCTAAGTCCAAGTCCAGGCAAAGTTCCAAAAGCAAAATACTGAGGGTAGCAAAGGGAGCGCAGCAACAAACACTCATAGAAGAAACACCTCTGCAGACCTCTGTTGCAAGGCAAACTAGGGAAGCTTCCAAGAGGTTAATAAAGGCCAACAGCCAGGGAGTTCACCGGGTACGAAAACAGCTGAGTTCCAAAAAGTCTCGAGACCAACTGGCAGGCTAGAAAATCCGGACCGGACCGGCATGACTTCTGGAACCGGGAAAACCATCAACAGACAGTTCATTGCGACCACCAGGTCTGACCACCAGGGGGCGAGATGAATGAGAGCATGCCACTGAAGCAGAGACATAACATCCGGACTCTGTGACAGTCCATGAGAAGTGCACAGGAGACAGGTCTAATTCAATTAAAGGAAGCTCTGAAATGAAGGGGCACAGAATGAAGGTGAAATGGGATAGACTCATGGGTAATCTAAGGAAATAAAGTACTTCTTTATGGAAAGGGTGGTGGATATGTGGAATGGCCTCCCAGTTGATGTGGTGGAGACAAGGATTGTATTTGAATTCAAAAAAGCATGGGACAAGCACAGAGGATCTCTAAGGCAGAGGAAGGATAATAGAGGTTAGTAGTTGGTATGGATGGGCAAACTGGACAGGCCATTTGATCTTTACCTGCCATCATTTTCATTCATTTATTTGCAGATACATATATATCTAGTGGTATACCAAGTACTTATGTATTGTGATAAACACAGGGACTGCCCTTACATGAGGAGGCCGCCAGAGGGCGCTCTCCCATTGAAAACCTAAAAATGCCCTGATCTGGCCACTAGAGCCAAAGAGTATAGTCCATGGTAGTGACCAGAAGGAACGGCTAGGGGGTGCTCGTGGCATAGGACCTATACTTCCCTGGGGAGGCCACCAGGGGGACTCTCTGAGTGGAAGCTGGAAAGGTGGAGAGAGTTCTGGGTGCAGACCTTTCTGGAAGCAGGGGGAGAGGCCTAAAGAGAGGTGGGATGGATTATTGGGCACCCTATAAAAGCATCCTCTAAGCCAAGGGAGGAGAGAGAAGATGGGGGGGGGGGGGGGGGGGGGCCCTGCAACACCCAGAACTGGAGAATTATAAGCCAGGTACTGAAGAAAGAGGCTTGCTGAAGTAGAGCTCAAGAGAGAGATCAGGAGAAGGTTCCCTCCAAACTCAAAGAGGTACTTACCTGGTGGGGGCCAGGCAATGGATATGACTGTTATGCACAATTGCTACTGAGACAGAACTAACAGCCGTGGGGTGGAGGATAGGACCGTAAGGTTAAGGTGAATAAAGTGTGTCCTATCCAGGGGAGGTGGCTGTTATATCCTGAGACCCAGATGTTCCCCAGTAAATGGTCTCAGGAGGGTGAATTGCAGTCAAAGAAGAGTTGGAAAGCCAGGTTCCCAAAAGACTGTAACCTAGCTCTAATAAACTGAATTTACATGCAACCAGCTAATTTGCATATTTTTGGCAAGCAGAGGAAGCTGCGCTATCTTCCAGAGAAGGGTGACCAGGGGGAACCCACCAGAAGAACTGGTAAGGGGGATTGGTTACGAGGAGATACAGCGGGGAGGCCGGGCCAGGACTGAAGGTTAATAAAGGGGTCACCCTGAGGGAAAGGGGAGGCCCAAACATAGAGGCCCGAGTCAACGCAGTCACCGAGAAGTCTGGTTTCAAGGTGGTTCCCTGAAGCAAAGGGCTAGTGAGGCTTGGCAGGAGCCACTAGAGGGCCCCGGCATATCAGAGAGCACCCCTGTGGGCTTACAAAATGGCACTATCCCAGATGGGACCTTGTTGAAATAACCACCTAAAAACAAGGACATCAGAGAATCCCTGCTACCCTTGGCAGTTGAATAACACTGTCTGAAAGCTGAAGCCAAGGGAAGAGCAGAGGGTTGGTCAGACCCAGGCAGTAATTGTATCCCCAGGGAAGTGGGTAAAAAGGCCAACAGACTACCCGCTGGTTCTGGAGGACCAGGGAACTCAAAGTGAAGGTGAGTGGAAAAGGCATCAGTCTCCAGAGGAGGTTTCCTGTGTGGGGACAGTGGGAGAAGTCAAGTTCCAGAGGCGAGTCTGCAGAGTTCCATGGGGTCTCCTGTGTGGGGATAAGAGGAGCTTCATCTTCACAATAGCCACATCTTCACAGTATCTATTTAAAGCTGGTGTTACTATTCCATAAATGATGCAGATTGTGAGGTTAAATGTAAGTTGTTATTCAATTTGCATTATAATGAGGTACTTTGCATGAATTTGTATGCTATGCAACTTATTAGCCACATTTCACTTATGTGATAGCATCTATTGAGGAGGGTCTTCCTGTGTCTCTGTTTGTCCATCCAACTGTATGCATAGGTTTGTTTGTGCTTGCAGCAGAAGTGAGTAGATTAGTGAGGAAGTCAGGCCCTGCTACTCCAAGAAAGGCAAACAGCTAAGAAAGTTGGTGTGGCAAGGATTGCAACCCCTGAGGCACCATAAAACTTGGGAAAAACTGCAGCACCAAAAATATGACTGCTGGCAGGAACCCAACTCCTGATAGCAGCAGGAAAAAAAAAAAAGGAGCTGTGACTGCACCAAAGGGCAATCAGAAATTCAGGCAGGGCCCAAATCTTGGTGGCAGAGGGAGAAAAGGGTGGACTCAGATAATAGAACTTGGAGGTAGAGAGTAGGAAAGGGCAGGAGCAGACTGACAGTGATCTGGGCCCTCAGGCAATTAGAGTCATGGCCCCCTAACCACCTATCAAAAGTGATTAATTTAGATGGAAGCTAGGGGAGAGTGGGCCCCTTACTGCTGTGGGACCTCGGGCAGTGCCCTATTGTTCGAATGGCCAGTCTGCCCCTGGGAAAGGGTGATGGAAGGAGAGAGTGCAAATGGAGAGGGAAGGGCAGTGTTGTATAATAACAAAGTAGAAGTAACTAGTTTTGTCACTTTTACATGTAAGAAGTACAGGAAACATTTGTTACTTTTACATAAGTGATAATTTCACCAATTTTTACTACTTTTATATAGTTTATGGTTTATTAAATTTACATCTGTTGCTTGCAGTTAAAAGTAAAAAGTAAAAGTGGAAATGAGATGTAATGACAGTTCCTCAGTAAATCAAACAAAGCAGCAAAAATTGGAACAAAATATTCTAATGCAAATGTCATCATGCAAACAACAGTGGATCATCTCATCTTAAATTTCACTGTTCAGGGAATACAGCCTTTTGAGAACAGTGGAGTTGCTTGTGTATGTTGAACTGGTTACTGGTCTCCAGCCAAATTGAACAGTGATGAGTTGGGTCACTTTGAAGCAGAGATGAAGCTGAAGCTGATTGCAATTGTTGGTGAACAGACATATGTTTCTACCACAATAGACTGCTGGTCATCACATGGAAAACTTTATAGTTAGTAAGGTTGCCTTAAATGAACTGAACCTAAAGGGGTTTTTTAATATTTCTTATTTTTAAATAGCGGTTCTTTTGATGTTTTTTTATTGTAATTCCTGAATTAATGATGATTCAGTTATTCCTGATTGTGTAATCTGCAGAGAACTAAGTAGGAAACTGCAGAATATAAGATTCATATAATGTAATGTAATGGCTGTTCACTGGATTGATAAGAGTCCTTAAAGAGGAATTCTCATTGTCTGGCCTTAAGAAGATTGAAGGGTTCATACACATTTGATGTTCTTGCATCTGTTATTGAAGACATTCATACGGAGTTTGCCATCAGATGAAAAATTGTTAGAACATCAAAAGACAGTGATTCAAACTTTGTGAAAGCCTTCTCTGTAATTGGACATAATGATATAAAGATGAAGATGCAAATTATGAATTAGACAGCACTACTTCCAGGGCCGTGCCTAGGGTCTCTGGTGCTCCCCTGCAGACTATCAGTTGGTGCCCCCCCCCCCCCCCCCCCGGTGTGGCACAAGATGCAAAGAAAATAGGAGCTGAAAGATGGAGTGCATCTTTGTGGGATTGCTCAACAAATAGATCACAAATAATTTTTTATGAGTTTTAACCGTGAAAATGATCGCTCACCACTTGCCACACTGACAGGAATTGTCAGCAATATTCTTAGAAACAAACTGCTATACATTGCAAAATAAGATAGCAGATGTAAATTCTCAAAGTGGACATATTCCAAACACTAAAATGAAAATAAAATGATTTTTTTCTACCTTTGTTGTCTGGTGACTTTCTTTTTCTGATCATGCTGGTCCAGTATCTGATTCTGCTGCTATCTGTCCTCTTAACTCCATTTCCAGGGCTTCCTTTCCATTTATTTCTTTACTTTCCTCCTTTCGTCTTCATTTCTTGCTCTATATCCATTTCCAGCAATTTCTCCTCTCTCCCTGGGTCCTGCCCTCCCATCCATGTCCATCCATGTCCCTCTCTGCCCTTCCCTCCTCCATCCATAGCCAGCAATTCTCTCTCCCCTCCTCTCCATTTCCAGCAATTTCTCCTCTCCCTGGGTCCTGCCCTCCCATCCATGTCCATCCTTGTCCTTCTCTGCCCTTCCCTCCTCCATCCATGGCCAGCAACTTTCCTCTCTCCCCTCCCCTTCATATCCAGCAATTTCTCCTCTCCCTGGGCCCTGCCCTCCCATCCATGCCTCTCTGCCCTTCACTTACCTCAGCTCTGTGCCCTGGGGCCTTTAAATCTTTTACCTCCGGTCGCAGCAGCGTCAGTGAAAGCGCTGCCGACATCTCCTTTCCCTTCACGCTCGTTGGTTCCCTCAGTGTCCCGCCTTCTTCTGACATCAGAAGAAGGTGGGACACTGAGGGAACCAACGACTGCGAAGGGAAGGGAGACGTCGGCAGCGCTTTCACTGACGCTGCTGCGACCGTCGGAGCCTCGGAGGTAAAAGGTTTAAAGGCCTCAGCGGCACAGAGCTCAGGTAAGCGGTGAGGGTAAGCACCGCGGTGGCGCCCTCCAGAGGTCGGCGCCCCCCTGCAGTGCTTACCCCGCTTACTGTGTTGGCACGGCCCTGACTACTTCTAATGCAAATAATGACAATGTTGATGATAAAGCATTCTTTGCTATAAGGAAGTCAAGTATTTCAGACAGAGATTCCCTTGATCAACACCTGCAGACTCAATCAGAAGACATGCTATGCTATATACTTTGCTATATAGTTCTTGTATTTCGCTAGGTTCCATCTAGATTCTAAGCGGATAACACCATAAGAAATCTTTCATATTGGAGAATTACAAACTATCCTATTATCAATACAATTTAATCTCAGATATCATTGCAAATTTAAGTTTGCTTAGCAAACAAAAATGTCTTCAAAGCCTTACAAAAGGCATAATATTTCTGAATTTTCTTAATACTCAAAGGTAAATCATTCCAGATTTTCATGCTCTGATATAAAAAAGAGGTCTCTGAATATTCTCTCTTCTGAACACTTCTAAAAGATGGATAATTTCATTTCAAACAACGTTCTGTGTGGGCCGAGCAAAAAGATGATGAAACAGATAACTGAATGGTTGGAACTATCTCCATATAGTGATTTATACACTAAGCAAGCTAATTTAAATTTTATCCTAGAGCCAACCAAAAGCCAATGCAAATAAATCATTTAACAATGGAGTTACTCTCTCATATTTTCCCAAACCATAAATCAGCCTTGCAGCTGTATTCTGTAAAAACTATAGTGTTCTTAATAGCTTATTCGTAAGCCCTCCATACAATGAGCTACAATAATCCAAATATGAAAGAATTGCCTATGCCACTGTTCTAAAGCTACAAGGGTGTAGCATGGAGCATATTGCCATATTGCTCTCAATTGTCTTAATCTTAAAATAAATTGTTAGGGTTTTTAATTGCAACTCAAAAGACAAATTGGAGTCTACAATAATCTCAGGCACTTTAGAGTGGTCTTCAATTAATAATGTTTCACCCGACTCCAATTGCAAATGCCTTACCAACGAGGACTCATACGCTTCAAACCACACTATCTTATCCCCCTGTTTACTAAGCTGTGCTAGCAGCTGGTGGTGTGCTAATACTGACACAGCCCATTCACTTTCAATGGACTGTGTCAGCATTGCCGTGAGGCAGCCGTTAGCATGACTTAGTAAACAGGAGGTTAGTCTTTAACCTATTAATTTCAAATAATTAACCTTAGCCCAATAACCTGTCTTGACAATAATTTCCTTCAAAAAAGATGTGGAGGGGCATTTTCGATAGGACGTCTAAGTTGGACTTTGGACATTTTGCGCTAGACATGCCAAGTCTGAATAGGAAATATAGCCATTTTTGAAACACCAACCAGCTTATAATTGAAAAAGAAAAACGCCTATATTGCGACCCAAATCGGGAGATAGACGTTTATCTCACAAAAACGAATAAAGCGGTATAATCGAAAGCCGAATTTGGACGTTTTCAACTGCACTCCATCGCGGATGCGGACAAAGTTGATGGGGGCGTGTCGAAGGCGTGGTGAAGGCGGAACTGGGGCGTGGTTATCGGGCGATCAGAGATGGGCGCCTTTCGCCGATAATGGAAGAAAAATATGCGTTTTTAGCGAGAATTTAGGGCACTTTTCCTGGACCCTGTTTTTCCACGAATAAGGCCCCAAAAAGTGCCCTAAATGACCAGATGACCACTGGAGGGAATCGGGGATGACCTCCCCTGACTCCCCCAGTGGTCACAAACCCCCTCCCAGCACAAAATATGCCGTTTCACAACTTTTTATTTTCACCCTCAAATGTCATACCCACCTCCCTGGCAGCAGTATGCAGGTCACTGGAGCAGTTATTAGGGGGTGCAGTGGACTTCAGGCAGGTGGACCCAGGCCCATCCCCCCCCCACCTGTTACACTTGTGCTGGTAAATGGGAGCCCTCCAAACCGCCCCCCAAACCCACTGTACCCACATGTAGGTGCCCCCCTTCACCCCTTAGGGCTATAGTAATGGTGTAGACTTGTGGGCGGTGGGTTTTGAGGGGGATTTGGGGGGGCTCAACACCCAAGGGAAGGGTGCTATGCACCTGGGAGCTTTTTTACCTTTTTTTTTGTTTTTGTAAAAGTGCCCTCTAGGGTGCCCGGTTGGTGTCCTGGCATGTGAGGGGGACCAGTGCACTACGACTCCTGGCCCCTCCCACGAACAAATGCCTTGGATTTATTCATTTTTGAGCTGGGCGCTTTCATTTTCCATTATCACTGAAAAACAAAAACGCCCAGCTCACAAATTGTCGAATAAAACATGGACGTCTATTTTTTTCGAAAATACGGTTCGGTCCGCCCCTTCACGGACCTGTTCTTGGAGATAAACGCCCATGGAGATAGACGTTTTTGTTCAATTATGCCCCTCCAAATCATCTATCTTTTTTTTTTTTAATGGCCACATGCTAGATGTTTTTGTGCTGTGTGTTTTTATGTTTTTGGTCCATTTTTCGAAAAAATATATCCAAGTACAAAATGCACAAAATCAAGCCATTGGGATATAGGAGGAGCCAGTATTCTTAGTAGAGTGGTCACATAGACATCTTAGGAGAGCAATGGGACACCCTAGGGGGCACTGCAGTGGACTTCATATAAAAGCTCCCAGGTACACATCACACTGTTATCCCCTTATATTGTATGCTGAGCCCTTCAAAATAACCCAAAACCTACCACCCCCAACTATACACCACTACAATAGCCCTTATGGGTGAAGGGTTCACCTATATGTGTATACAGTTGGTTTATGGTGAGTTTTAGAGGGCTCACACTACAGGTAGAGTGGGATATGAACTGGAGTCCTCCTCTCTACAATGCACTGCACCGACCACTACACTACTCCAGAGACCTGCTTGCTGCTCTAATAGAACTGGCTATAACATCTGAAACTGTCATAGAGGCTGGTAAGTACTATTTTTATTCACATCTTTGGCGGGGTGGGAGGGGGGTCAGTGACCACTGAGGTAGTGAGGGGGGGTCATCCCTAATTCCCTCCAGTGATCATATGATCATTTAGGGCACATTTTTGTAACGTATTCGTTCTAAAAACAGGTTTAGATCAAAATGTTGATGTTTTAGCCCTAGATGTTTTTATTTTGTTCCATTATAACTATAAAACGTCCAAGTGTTAGGAACACCCTAAGCCCACCCCCAACATGCCCCCTTGTGATTTGGATGCATTGCAGACAAATTGCATAGATAGTCTGCAAAATGGTTTTTAAAAAACTCCAATTTGGACATTTTCAGAAGAAATTCATCCAGCTTTATGACACTCTTTAGACATTTTCCCGTTTCAAAATTGAGCCCCATAGAGGGGCATAATCGAAGGCGAACGCCCATCTTCATGGGCGTCTATGTCTGAGAACGGGTACGTGAAGGGGCGGGACAGACCGTATTTTGGAAAAAAATGGCCGCCCATCTTTTTTTTCCATAATACGGTTTGTGCCCGGCAAATACATCGGAGTTGTGCTGATTGGAGCTGGGCGGTTTTGTTTTTCAGCAATAATGGAAACCGAAGGCGCCCAGCTCAAAAACGAACAAATCCAAGGCATTTGGTCGTGGTAGGGGCCAGGATTCGTAGTGCACTGGTCCCCCTCACATGCCAGGACACCAACTGGGCACCCTAGGGGGCACTTGTAACAATTAAAAAAAAAGTCAAATACCTTCCAAGTCCATAGCTCCCTTCCTTTGGGTGCTGAGTCCCTCAAATCCCCCCCAAAACCCACTGCCCACAACTCTACACCATTACCATAGCCCTTAAGGCTGAAGGGGAGCACCTACATGTGGGTACAGTGGGTTTTGGGGGCGGTTTGGAGGGCTCCCATTTACCACCACAAGTGTAATAGGTAGGGGGGATGGGCTTGGGTCCACCTGCCTGAAGTCCACTGCACCCACTAACAACTGCTCCAGGGACCTGCATACTGCTGTGATGGAGCTGGGTATGGCATTTGAGGCTGGAATACAGGCTGGAAAACAAAGTTGTTAAAGTTGGGGGTTTTTGGTGGGAGGGGGTTAGTGACCACTGGGGGAGTCAGGGGTGGTCATCCCCAATTCCCTCCAGTGGTCATCTGGTCATTTAGGGCACTTTTTTGGGACTTGTTTGTGAAAAAAAAGGGTCCAAAAAAAGTGACCTAAATTCGCGCTAAAAACGCCTTTCTTTTTTCAATTATTGGCCAAAGGCGCCCATCTCTCCTCGGCCGATAAACACAACCCAGTCCTGCCTTCCCCACGCCTCCAACACCCCCCCCCCCCCCATCAACTTTGTTCGTTCCCACGACGGAGTGCAGTTGAAGACGCCCAAAATCGGCTTTCGATTATACCGATTTGGGCGCCTTTGCGAGATGGGTGCCTATCTTCCGATTTGGGTCGAAATCTGGGCGCCCATCACTTTCGAAAATAAGGCTGATAGTATCCAGTATATAACAGAACAGAAGTAGTAGAGCAACCTGGTCTAATATGAAAGAACTTTTGATTATTATTATTATTATTAGTGACATTTATATCCCGTATTAGCTTGAGAAGAACTCAGGTTCAATGTAGCTTACATAACAATTAGAAAAGCATGAACACGTTCAAAATATATTAACAGAAAGTAAAATACATAATATAATGTTGGACCAGTAAAACTTGAGTTAGGAACAGATCTAATTAAATACTTAGGGGTCTGTTTACGAAGCAGCACTAGCGGCTGTCCATGCGCTAGTGCCAACACGGCCCAATGGGTCGTGTCGGCACTAGCACATGGACAGCCACTCTTGCTGCTTAGTAAACCAGAGTGTGAGTGATTTAAGCTAGATAATTGAAATATGGAGGGAAAAGGTAAAGGGCTAGGGTTAGCTGGGATAGACAGGAGTTGTGGGAGGTGGGATGCGGTAAAAATTTATCAGATTGAACACTCCATTTCTTCTGTCCTCACAATGTTTCATCAAAAAGCTTGACATAGAGCTATACCAGTATTAATATCACCAGGGGAAAAAACTCAACTCTTGATCCAATTGTTCTTTAATGCAGTTAATCCAAAGAAAAAAACCCACTTACTATTGAGATGAATTGGAAATAAGAGTCAATGCCACTGTAGATGAGAATCTGTTCTTTACCCAGCACCCCCACCCCCCCCCACCCCCCCCACACACACACACATACAGGACAGGCTAGGGAATTCAGCTACATAAGCTGGCTAGTGAAGTTGTAAATATGTCTGTGTTTGTATGTGTGTGATAGAAACACAATGAAATCACAGGAACTTGAAAAGACTCTAGAAATAAGATTGCAGACATAGAAGTGAACATTCTGGTTCCACAGACATGATGGGACAAGGGGGGGCAGGCAGGCTCCTTACTCAGCATGCGTGGAGACAAACCAAGCCAATAAGGAAAGTCAATAAGACACTGGGAGCAGGTAACATGCTCAGATGGGGCCAACTACAGAAGAACTACAAAATATAAGAACTGGTAGTTCACAATACAACGGTATTTAATATAAACAATACACTCTGCTCAAATTTAAACGACACGTTATTTCTTGCCAATGCAGTTGTTGAACGCCTTTTTAACTGTGCTGGTTTAATCGTGACTTAGAAGTACACCTGTATGAGTGACAGTCATTTTCAAATTTTACTAAAAGCAAACTGGATGGAACTGTAGAGCAATTCATTGCAGTTGTGGTACTTTACTTTTACTCAAAAAGTATTATATTAGGTAATAACTTTTTTACTTTCACATAAGTAAATTTTTTATGTGTTTATCACTGTACTTTTAGTTTAGTATTAAAACATGCATTTATTTTTGCTTTTACTTAAGTACTTTGGCCTAGTACTTTGAACAACACTGGGGAGGGGTATGGAAGGTTCATATTAGGAGAGGAGTGCTAGGAATGAGAGTGCAAGGAGGAGGAAAGGGAGGAATGAAGGATGTGTGCAAAGCCTGAGAATTCAAGGGGGAGGGATGGATGGAAGGGTGAGTGGAAGGACAGAGAGAGTCAAGGGGAAAGGATGGAAGCAGAAGTGAGGAGAGAGAGGAAATACCGAGGAAGAAAGATCGGAAGAGGGAGAGGAATTGAAGGACAGGCAGTGGGAAGTTGAGAAAGTGAGTCAAGGGGGTAGGGGAGAATGCATGGAGGAGAGGAGAGAATGTCAGAAAAGTAAGGCTGTATACGGCAGACTACAGAGCAGAAGCCAAACTCTGTAGTGAGAGGCTTGACTTAAATAAACTGAAAAGACCAAGGGACTGTAAGAGACAAGGCAAGGCTAAAGGATAAGAGAAGGCAGGGCATAGGGCACACTTACACTGTTTCTGTTTATAGGTGTGAAAGTCAGTCTACTAACATTGTGTGGGTCTACAGAAGTGAGGGCATACACACAGTGATTCCATTTGCAGTGGTAAGAGGCTCTGCTCTAATAAAGTTTGCCATGCTGTTTGGGCCCATAGAAGTGAGCTGTTGTGTCACAGCGTCTCTACTCTTATTCTGCATGTGGTATGTGCATTGCAGGCATGTTAACAGTGGAATCCTATAAGTCATCCAGCACTGTATATAGAATAGATTATTTCTGTCTGACTAAATCACAATCCTTGAAAGAGATAGGTGTAGAAATGGTGGGAGAAGTAGAGTTGGTTGTTCTTCCATAGAGTTCTAGAGACAGCAAAAGCACTAGTGGTGAAAAGCACTAGCTAAGAGTGGAGGAGTGGCCTAGTAGTTAGGGTGGTGGACTTTGGTCCTGGGAAACTGAGTTCGATTCCCGGCACAGGCAGCTCCTTGTGACTCTGGGCAAGTCACTTAACCCTGCATTGAGCCTGCCATGAGTGGGAAAGCACGGGGTACAAATGTAACAAAAAAAAAAGATATTTTTTATGAGTGGAGAACCCACAAATACAGGTTCCAGTGAAAATGTGTGTAACAGAACTCTTGGATCAGAGTGGCTGAGGGATAATCTAGAAGTCAGTGCACAACTTAGTGGCATCTGTGACTAAAATGCACTCTGACTTCCCTAAAACATCTCTTACCATGCCTCAAGAACACTTTGGTGTGAATACACCTGGTGGCAATCGAATGTCGCCAGCCAAATAGATTGCCGGCGATCTATGTTGGCGGTGGCGCTACAGCTGGCCGGAACCGTATTATCGAAAAAGATGGCCGGCCATCTTTTTTTTCGATAATACGGTTTAGCCCGGCCAAATGCCGTGGAGTTCGCCGGGTTTGAGATGGCCGGTTTTGTTTTTCAGCGATAATGGAAAGTTATGTCGGCCATCTCAAACTCCGGCCAAATTCAAGGCATTTGGCCGTGGGAGGAGCCAGCATTTTTAGTGCACTGGCCCCCCTGACATGCCAGGACACCAACCAGCCACCCTAGGGGTCACTGCAGTGGACTTCAGAAAAGCTCCCATGTGCATAGCTCCCTTACTTTGGGAGCTGAGCCCCCCAAGCCTCCCCCCCCCCAAACCCACTACCACAAATGTACTGCACCCACTAAATTGCTCCAGGGACCTGCATACAGCCTCTAGGACTTATTGCTGCTGTATAACTTTGGCACACCAGTTCACACCTGAAGACTAATCTCTCTGAAAAAAGTCCTTTCTTCAAATAAGCACGTTTACTCACAGTTAACTGCAGATCAGAGGTTGTGCCCCACTGGCAAAGAGTCCCCTGGTACTAAGATTAGCAGTAGGTCAGAGCTGGCACAATGGTGTACAATGCCCTCTTTCAGCACCATTCAAGCTAAGAACTACGTTCTCTAACGTGGGTAACACAGGAAAGGGAACTAAATCTGGCTTACAAAAATGGCCACTACCACATGGACTACAACAGGAAACAAAACAGGGCACACTCTGACCCAGTTAGCAGGGGGGAAAAGCACCATGGGAGTACAGCCCAGTATCCTATACCACCACAATGCATTGCTAATGTGACTCTGCAGGGCACCTAACAGAAAAGGTGTCACACTCACCCGAGAGCCACATCGCAACCAGGGAAAGGCTGTCGGAGGATACAACACATTCTGCTGTCATGGAGGTGGATACGGCATTTGAGGCTGGCATACAGGCTGGCAAAAAAGGTTTTTAGTTTTATTGTTTTAGTTTGGAAGGGGATTGGTGACCACTGAGGGAGTATGGGGAGGGCATCCCCCATTCCCTCCAGTGGTCATCTGGTCAGTTGGGGCACCTTTTTGAGGCTTGGTCGTGAAAATAAAAGGACCAAGTAAAGCTGGCGAAATACTGCTTAACGCCCCTTTTTTTTTCCATTATCGGCGAAAGCCGGCCATCTGGTAGCCATGCCCATGCCCCGCCTTCGCTAATCTACCGACACGCCCCCTTGAACTTTCGCCGGTGAAGCGACGGGAAAGCGGCGATGCTGTCAAAAATGCCGCTTTTGATTATACCGATTTTGCCGCTTTTAAGAAATCGCCGGCCATCTCCCGATTTGTGTCGGAAGATGGCCGGCGATCACTTTCGATTATGAGGCCAATCTCTCTGCACCCCCTTGTTTCTCGCTTCATGAGAGGCCTCACAAACATCCACCCCTCCCTTCAAGAACGTACCCCTACTGAAATATCAAAAGTCTGCCTTTGAACCTCTGGGTCTCTCATCTTTGAAACATCTCACTTAGAAGACAGCCCTGACAGCTTGATAGCTAAGGAATAAAAAAAAAAGTAAGTTGAACGATAGAGGAAATCTGTTTTTGAAGTGTTAGGACACTGTCCAAATGAACACCTAGGACCTTAAAAGAGTCTTTAAACAGAACAGCTACCCCATGAATGTGAAGGGGTAAAGGGAGAGAACTGAGTAGACCAGAAGGGAAGATGATTACCTCAGATTTATTAGCATTGAGTTTTAGATGGTTTTCAGATAACCAGTCAGCTATGATATCCAGTTTGGCTTCAAAAACATACCTTATCAGACTGAGTTGCAGATTGCATTGACTTTTGTTACCAGGAAGCTGGACTACACTGTTGGTTGTACAACTGCCCATAAGCTTAGGGCCACAGTTTTCATGGTGACTCAACTCAGATCAACTCTCCTACAGGACCTCTGCAAAGGTGTTACTTGGGTATCTCCTTTCATGTTTGCAAAATACTACTGTTTGGACTTTGTCCAGCACCCGAGACAAGGTGTTCAGTCAATTCATCCTCTGAAACTTCTTTGCCTGATAATCTCTTCTCCAACCACCCCATTATTCACTACAGCTTGAGACTCACCAGCAAGTTTTCTATATTTGGAACAGAGACCATACAAGTCTACCCTGTTTTGCCATATTTGGGATGGAGATCATAGAAGTCTGCCCAGTACTGGCTTTACTTCCCTACTGGAATTGCCGTTTAAGCACCAACAAATTTTTGTTTTCAATCCATCCTTTTTGCATTTAAGGATCATTTGCTTTTATTCTATGCAGTTTTGAATCCGGTCACCATTTTCACCTCCATCACCTCACCTGGGAGGGCATTCCTGACATTACTCTTAAGCCTACCGCCCTGTGATCTCAATTCATGTTCTCTACTTCTACTGCTTCCTTTTTGTTGCACACCCCATATCATTTTTATCACTTTTCTCTGGACTGCTTCAAGTTTTTTTTATGTCCTTAGCTAGGTACGGCCTCCAAAACTGAACACAGTTCATGTAGGGCTTCACCAATGACTTGTATAGGGGCATTAATGCCTCCTTTCTTCTACTGGTTATACCTCTTTGAATGCAGCCTGGCATCCTTCTAGCTACGATCGTTGCTTTGTCACATTGTTTTGCCGCGCTGAGATCCTCAGGCATTCACCCCAAGGTCTCTTTCCTGAACCATGTTTATTAGTCTCTCACCCTTTATCTCATACGTTTCCTTTGGATTTCTACACCCCAATTGTAACCAATGATGGAATCATGGTAAGAAAAGAGGCTGTGCAGGGAATTCCAGCTAATTGGCATTGGACCAAATTCACACAAATAGATGAGGAGATGACAGACCAACTGATAAGTAAATTTGCTAAGACAAATTGCTACTTGGATCCATGCAAAGCTGAACTACTAAAAGCTATACCTGGGAGTCTGGTTACATGGCTAACACAATTGATTTATTCTCTTGATAAATGGGTGCTTTTGTGAAGATATGAGTAGAACTATGTTACGACCACTGCTTAAGGGAGAAACAGATTATAATAACTATCACCCAGTAGCAAATCTTTCAGCTTTAACTAAAATGATTGAGGCAGTGGTGACAATACAATTTCAGGAGTATCTGACTCATTATGATATTTTGAATCCCCAACAGTCTGGTTTTCGGACCCTTTATAGTACTGAAACGGTCATGGCTGCCCTTTTATCAAAGACGTGAGAATACTTAGATCAGGGAATTCAAGTTTTAGTTATGCAGCTTGATCTATCTGCTGTCTTTGACTTAATTAATTACCAAGTTTTATTAGAGCAACTAAGTGAGATAGGTATTGAAGGCACAGTTTTAAAATGGTTTGAGGATTTTCTTTAGGGATGAGGCACATTCAGGTTTATTGGCAGGGAATGTTATCAGACACTTGAGGGGTCTTTTACTAAAGCTTAGCTCGAATTATCTGCAGCAGGGTCCATAGGTATAAAATGGGCCCTGCTAATAACTGGAGCTAAGCTTTAGTAAAAAACCTCCTTGGAGTATTAGTGGGATGGGAGCTATTTTACAAAATAGAAAGGTTCAATATTTTTCCTATGCAGATGAAATAATGATGCTATTTCCTGTTTGTTTGAATTTGAAGATTACTTTGCAACTAATGGGTACTGTTTTTTTCTGAGATTTATGATTGGATGTCGTGAGACTTTCGTAAAATTAATCTTGACAAAACGAACATTCTCTATGTACAGTCTAATCAAGAGAAGTCTTCTTTAGAGACCTTACTATTAAAAGGTTTGGGGGTTACTGTAAAAAAGGAAATCAAGTTGTTGGGGGTATGGTTGGATTCTAATCTAGCTACGGATAACCATGTATACAATTTAATTCAAACGCCTTTTTTAAATTAAAGTACTCCGAAGACTGAAATATATTTTTTTGATAAGCATCATTTACAATTGATCATCCGTCAACAGTTCTCTTTGCTTGATTATTGTAACTTTTGTTTACTGGGACTACCTGTTAAATACAAAGATTGCAAGTTATTAAAAATTTTAGCAGCAAATTTGATCTTAGGAGATTCAAAATTTGATCACAATATGCTTTTGCTATGTGATCTACATTGCTTGCCTGTTTGTACCAGGATCGAGTTTAAGGTGCTATTATTTGTTTTTAGATATTGTATGGATTATGCCCTAATTACTTGATTTCTGCAATATCAATTTATCAAACATCGCACTCACTAAGGTCTTCTGATGAACTACCTTTGGCATGCCTGTCTCATTCATCCAGATGATTGGTGAAAACCAGAAATAGAAGTTTGGGCTCTTTTCATTAAGAGGCGGTAAGCCCAACGTGGGCTTACCACTCGCTATACAGGAAGTACCGCCGGGCTACCACAGCAGCCCGGTGATACTTACCACCTCTAGCGCACCATCATTTCCGGCACTACAAAACTTAATTCATTTTTTGTAGCCCCAGAGTGTACCTGGTGGTAATCGGGCAGTGCTGCGTGCTGTCCGGTTACTGCTGGGTTAATGCAGGAACCCACACCGCCACCTCAATGTGTGGCAGTAAGTCCTTCCTCCCGAAATGGCCACACGGCAAGTGCTCTACTTGCCGCCCGGCAATTTTCTGTAGGAAAGCAAGACTTTTTACCAGCTGTGGTAAAAGGGGGCCTCGGCGTGCATGTAAAAGCATGGTAAAAGGAGCCCTCTGTATGGTAAAGCCCCTTAGAAAATTAGACAAGTTACTGATGTGCTATAAAAGCATGGCTATTTCAAAAATATTTATTAAACTGATCCTGATGTTCAATAAGTTTTAATTGGTTTTTAGTTGAATTTATTGGATTTTTAAATTGATTATTTCCTTACTCTTATTATAACCCACTTTGAATTTGTTTGGTTAAGTGAGGTATTAATGTCAGAATTATTATTATCATTCTGCACTTCTTCACATGAAATTTTAACTGCCAGATCTTAAACCATTCTTCTAATTTCTATAGATCCTCTCATATTTTCAACTCCCTCTGTAGTGTCCACCATGTTGGCTATTTTGTGTCATCCACAAAAAGACAAACCTTTCCTTCTAATCCTTCGGCAATCAGTCCCAGTACCGATCCCTGATGCACTCCACTATGTACTTTTCTTCCCAATGAACTCCATTCACCACCACCCTCTGTCATCTCTCAGTCAACCAGTTTCCAATCCAGTTCATTTTCTTGAGTCCTAACTTAAGCCCACTCATCTTATTTATGAACCTCGGACCATATCAAAGGGTTTGCTGAAATCCAAGTAGATTACATCTACTGCATGTCCTGTATCCAGTTCTCTGGTCATCCTGTCAAAGAAATCAATCAGATTCATTTGGCATGATTTTCCTTTGGTAAAACCATGTTGCCTTGGATCTTGCAACCCATTGGATTCTAGAAAGTTTACCGTCCTTTCCTTCGGCAGCATCTCTAATAGGTTTTCCTACCACTGAATGAAGCTTACTGGCCTGTAGTTTCCAACTTTTTCCCTGTCCTCATTTTTGTGAAGAGGGACTACATCCGCTCATCTCCAATCCCATGGAATCTCTCCTATCTCCAATGAACTATTAAATAAATCCTTAAGGAATTCCACCAGGATTTATCTGACCTTCCTCAGTATTCTGGGATGTATCCCATCCAGCCCCCTTTTAGTTTTTCAAGTTGTTCATTAACATTTTCTTCTTTGAATGGTGCAATATCCACCTTATTTTCATATATATCCTTGGCAGATATCTGTGGTCTTTCTCCAGGAGTTCTCTGTGAACACAGAAGTATTTTTTTAGCCCATTCGCTATTCTGCATCACTCTCCACATAGCTGATCTCAGAATCCTTCAGTCTTACAATTCCATTTCTAACCTTCCTTCTTTTCGCCAACATATCTGAAATACGTCTGGTCACCTCTGTTTACATCTTTAGCCATCTTTTATTCCGCCTGTGTCTTGTTTATGAATTGACATCTGTTTTCTTTATTTTCGCACAGTACAGGAGAAAACGTATTTCTTTCTGCTTTTCTGGTGTTGCATTGAATGCAGAGTCTAACTTCTTGAGGCTTCAGGTTAATTTTTGTCTGCATATTTCTGCTTTTAGATTGCTATCATTTATCCTGTATTTGGAGATGATCTATCTGTGTTCTCATTTGTGACCAAGGCCAGGTATTCTGTTAACATTGGGTGTCTGTAGAGATCTAGTAATCTGGCTCATTCAATTTTTCCAATAAAAGTTTTGATGGTCTCAGGCTAACTGAAATATTTACAATGGTGCCTTTTCCTAGGAATGTCCTTGTTGGTGCTTTTATGGAATGGTAGATATGCTCTACAGGTCCAGAATGACTTTTGTTGGGTTTTGTATTAATTTATCATATGCCTGCAACTGCAGATGGATTATGTTGCTGTTAGTGAGATGAAACCAGACTAGGATTTTTTTTGTTTGATAAATTCTCTGAGGAAATGCCCTACTTCTGTTCTGTACCCTTGTTGTGTAAGGAAGGTTTCTCTAGATGTAGAATATGTGTTTGCATTTAACACAGCGATGATGTAGGGTCAAGGGATTACTGTATATAACAGTTCCAGGTGAAGTAATTTTAAGTTAAATGATGCTTATTGAGTATAACCAGCACTGGCAAAGTTTTTCATTTTTGTTCTCCTCTATAGCTTGGGATCCAAAGTTGCATTTGGGCAACTGCTAGAGCTGTGTTCTAAATGAGGGGACCTCATCACCTTCTTTCCTGACCAGTTTTCAGGAGGCCCTCTCTTTTGGGTGCCTTGGGGAGAAGGGGAATGCTATCCTCTCTCTTGTCTCAGGCAGCAGACTGTGTTTAGCTTGTCCCTGAGCAGTGGTAGTTCTGGAAGGAGGTGAGCACGGCACACTGCTCTTACATCTAGCTGTGCTTCTGCACCACCTTCCTGATCAGTTCTTATGCTCTTCCCTATGTGACCTGGCTGCTAGTAAAGCACTAAGGCCCCAATGCTCAAAACTCAGGCGCTATTACAATGCCCTAATGCTCAATGCTAATAAGATGCAAATATAGATGGGATAATAGCGGTCAGCATTAGGAAGTTCATCAAGAGGATTGTGCTTTGGCATGGGAGGATTGTGCTGGTGCATTTGCAGAAGAGTTCCGCAGTAAGCTTGGCTACTGTGCGCATGCGCCTAGTAAAACCCGAACATGAAGCACACATTGGCGTCTGTTTTCTGCAGCCTAAATTATAAGCATTTTAAACATTTATTAGCTTGGATGCTTATATTTAGATGCAGGAAACAGATGCCAATGTTTGCTTTTACTGGGCATTTTTATTTTTATTTTTTAGCATGGATGTTTTAAATTTAGACGCAGGAAACAGACGCCAGCACTTAAGGGCTTGCATGGGCTTCCTTCTGCTTCCAAAAGCAATCTAAACTGGCATATTTTGCAGAGAGAAGCATAAGAATCATGAGAAATCCTCTCTTAATACTCTAATGCCAGCTCTGACCTAGCATTATGTTTTGCAGTGGTAAGGCAGTTTTCTTGAGGGCATTCTTTTATAAGCATTGGGGAGGAATACAAAATGACCTCATTTACATGAGCTTGACTACATTTGCATTCTATCTGCACTAGTGCCTGATGGATTCATTGTTTCTCGCACTAGACCCCTCTGAACATTCTGCACAGGTAGATATAAGAACATAAGCGTTGCCATACTGGGACAGACTGAAGGTCCATCAAGCCCAGTATTTTGTTTCCAACAGTGGCCAATCCAGGTCACAAGTACCTGGCAAGATCCCAAAACAGTACAATAAATTTTTGCTTATCCCAGAAATAAGCAGTGGATTTTCCCAAGTCCATCTTAATAATGGCTTATGGACTTTTCTTTTAGGAACATATCCAAACCTTTTTTAAACCCCGATAAGCTAAATGGTTTTACCACATTCTCTGTTAATGAATTCCAGACCTTAATTACATGTGGAGAGAAGAAATATTTTCTCTGATGTGTTTTAAATTTACTACTTTGTAGCTTTATTGCATGCCCCTAGTAGTACTAGTATTTCTGGAAAGAGTAAACAAGCAATCCTCAGGAGCTTAACCGAGATTGGGTGGCAGAGCGGGTGGTGGGAGGCGGGGCTGGTGGTTGGGAGGCAGGGATAGTGCTGGGCAGACTTATACAGTCTGTGCCAGGGCTGGTGGTTGGGAGGTGGGGATAATGCTGGGCAGACTTATACGGTCTGTACCAGAGCTGGTGGTGGGAGGCGTGGCTGGTGGTTGGGAGGTGGGGATAGTGCTGGGCAGACTTATATGGTCTGTGCCCTGAAGAGGACAGGTACAAATAAAGGTAGGGTATACACAAAAAGTAGTACATATGAGTTTATCTTGTTGGGCAGACTGGATGGACCGTGCAGGTCTTTTTCTGCCGTCATCTACTATGTTATTATGTATGTCTACCCATTCCACTCCACTCATTATTTTATAGACTTCTATCACATCTCCCCTCAGCCGTCTTGTCTCCAAGCTGAAGGGCCCTAGCTGCTTTAGCCTTTCCTCATAGGGAAGTTGTCCCATCCCCTTTATAATTTTTGTCACCCTTCTCTGTACCTTTTCTAATTCCACTATATCTTTTTTGAGATGCGGTGACCAGCGTTGCACACAGTATTCAAGGTGCGGCCGCACCATGCAGCAATACAAAGGCATTATAACATCCTCATTTTTGTTTTCCATTCCTTTCCTAATAATACCTAACATTCTATTTGCTTTCTTCGCCACCGCCATACACTGAGCAGAGGGTGCAAGACCAGTTGATAATCGAGGAGTTTGGGAAGATATCCGTGGTTAAAAATCTGGGACTATGTGACGGGTTCACCTGGAGGACTGGTGATTCATTAAGAAGAAAGCTTTCATCACGAACTGACTCCTAAACCCTGGATGAGGTTTTAAAATTTGCTATAGATGTGGGTAATGAATGAATGAATGTGGGAATATGTTTTAGATGGTCATGATAGCTTTGCTGTGTTTTTGTATAGAAAAGGGTTTTGAAAAGAAGAGTAAATAAGATTTGTTTGGAAATAAATAAATAAATGTATATGATAATTCAATGGTAGGATTCATGAAAGTATTTTCCTGTGATTTATATGAGATCTGATGTCAGACCACGAAGAGGTAGAGAGAAGGGAAGAGGTGGAGTGGGGGTGGGAGGGACAGAAAGTCCAGGAAGCCTATATACCCAATGGGGGGGACCTCAGCCAAGATTGGGGAGGGGCTGAGCTCCCAAGGCCCCCCATAGCTATGCCCCTGACACACACACACCATCCGTGCCTACAATCAGAGTTTCACAAACAGTACTTTCAGCTGGGCTGTACTGGTCAACCTGTCTTTGTAACATTGGTAAATCACATATTTTCTTTCTGACTGGGCTGTTGTTGAACAATGAACAAAAACTATAATTAAACCGAGAATCCCTGAGTTTGGGGTGCCTGACTTAATCCTTGTTGACAGAAAAAGTATTGTTGCTCACTTGTAACAGATGTTTTCTGTAGACAGAAGGATTGATCAGGCACACAATCCCTCCCACATTCCCAAGAGTTGCAGTCTCCTTTAGATATAGAACTAACTGAGGGAACTGAGTCAAGGGCTATGTGCGGGAAGGGCCAAGCAAGTTCAGACTTTACACTAGTTCTGAGCTAGAACTGTTCCATTCTGGTACCATTGGATGCCATCACCCACTAGAGGGCCTCATTGGTCATGCTGTCACAGAAAACATCTATTTTAGGTGATAAACATGAATATCCAGACATGGAAATCCCTTTTCCTACCTATGGTCAATCAGGCTTAAGAAGACACCTCCGTAATAACTACGTGAAGGCCTTTCCCTGCCTGTTTATGATTTTATCTTATATTTTTTTCATTGCTTAGCTACAGTGATGAAATTACCATTTTCTGCACTCTGCTATAAACAGATTTATTGTCTGCAGTTCTGAGCCCTACGGGGAATCTGCTGCTTTATACTAAATTGCAAGAGTGCTGAAGAGGGAAAATAACTAGAACTATAATTGCTCCTAATTAAATTTATTGCTCTATCCAGATAATTCTAAAATGTTTGGGGGTTTTGGAAGAGGCGGAGAGGGTGGCGGGAGGGGGTGAGTGCTTTTTGTGATTTTTTTTTACATAGTGCAGCAAACTAGGCATTTGTCATCTATTCTACTACAAATAAAATCTGTGGGGAAAAAAATACATCGACTTCATCAGACAGCCATCATGCACAACTTTTTCTTCACAGCTCTCATGAAGGAGAGTTCTCAGCATTTCTTTTTTTTTTTTTTAGTTCAAACATTTTATTGAATTTTTATAACAAACAAAATACAATTGAGAAGAACTATATAAAACGTACAGAATTATATCATTTTCATTGTCAGAAGGGAAGAAATACTACAATCATAATCAGTTTATAATTAACAGAAAAACAATCATAATACCCATTGATGAGATAGTATATTAAGCGGGGCATTTTAGATATGATGTCCAAATGGCAAAATAAACTTTTAACAGAAAATGTCTGAAAACATAAGTCCATATTGGAAGACAAAAACGGAACATTTTCCGATATTCGAAAATACACATTAAAAAAACATTTTGAAAGAAGATGTACAGAAAACGTCATATATGTTTGAAGATAAATGTTTCCACCATTTTTTTTCGTTCTGATTCCTCTTAGTCGGGATGTTGATTTTATCCCTTCTACTATCAGTAATTGCATTGGTAGGATTAGGGATTGGTCCACTTTTGTATGACTTAAATTAAATGCTGATAAGGCTAGACCTTTGTGGTTCACTTTAAATCTGTCAAGTATTCCTCATTTTATTTCTAATAATGATGGAATCCAATTAAAAGTTGAAAGGGTATCTAAAGTTTTGGGTATATTTTTGAACTCCTCATTATCTATAGAACCTCAGATTAATACTTTGATTCAGTGAACCTATTTTAAGTTGAAACAGAATGTTTTGTTGCGTTCAAATTTTCTTCTAGATCATTTTAGAGTTATTGTGCAATTAACAATTTTGGCTTTATTGGTTTATAATAATTCATTGTATCTAGGAATAACTTCAAAGCTAATTTCAAAACTGCAGCTGATTCAACATTCTGCTTCCAGATTGATATTTTGTAAAACTCAAATGGTTTCATGTTACTCCTTTATTAAGGGAGTTACATTGGCTACTGGGGCAGACCTGGATACATTTCAAGGTGTTAATGTTTAATTTTTAAAATTTTAGAAAGAACATGTCTGGAAGGTTTGTCTCTATTGGTGAACACATTATGTTCCAATATATCTTCTAGGAGTTATAATTTTTTAATTCTGGCTTTTTCTACTGTTAAGCATGTAAAATTCAAGGCTTTTTTCTCATTCATTTTTGTTTTTAGCTGTTCAACTGGGGAATAATCTTCTTGTTGAATTACAATTGATGAAATGCTATTTTTTGTTTTGTACAGCTTTCAAAATCCATTTGTTTATAAATTGTTAAAAAAGTTAAGATGTTATTATCATGCATGCTATTTTTATAATTCCTGATGTGTTGTATCAGTATTCTTTTTTCTATTGTATCTCGCCTTGAATCTCAATTGAGGGAGTTGGCGGGTGACAAGCCCTTTATAACAACATAATAATCGAAAATACACTATACAAAATGTGCAATGGCAGCACCGGTCCCTGCATCAAGAAAACATCTGTAGCAATGGCAGGGTGTTCTCTCCACATGCAAAACGTGCATATATATCGCTGTTCGTGGACGAACATTCCTCAGTGGGCACAGTCATGTCGCTACATAGGAAGCCCAATTTTACAATCCCAGAGACAGAGCTCCTGGTTCTACTGTGCCTTAGGCACAGAAGACAAATATTTAAACACCACCACCACCACCTGTCCCCCACAACGTCTCCATGAGGGCATGGAGAACCATCAGAGATACCCTGGCAAAGTGAGAGTGCAACATTGTCCCCCAGGATGACAGCACCATTCATGTGCAAGCACCATACATAGGCAGAGTCACATGCAGTGACATACTTTTTTTTGTTGCAATACATGTTATTGCTTTTTCATAAGAAAGAAAAAAATGCTGAAATCAGAATGTACAGAATATCCAATGACAACCTATTATGAAGCCTCCTTCCACTAAACATGCAATGCTAAAATGAAGGGCTGTACATATCTAAACCCCCTCCCCACCCTGCCCCCCCCCCCCCCCGCATCCTGGCTCACACCTACACACTGATGGGAATGTTGGCAGCAGCTCACTAAAGTACATTGAGCCATCCAAAGGCACACCTACTTTATCCCACTGCCCATCTCCCCTCTCATCAACAATGCACATGATCCACAGAAAGGCCTCATGCCACCCTCTGTCCCCATGGTCACTCAGCTCACATAGAACCCCCCCCCCCCCCCCTTTGGCAGTTGTCACAGACTATGTGAGGAGCATTGCGCAACATCTTGCCAACAATAATAATGTATGTGATGCCAAGAAGGCCCATCACCACCCTGTCTCCACAAACTTGTGTTTTTCAGGCCCTTTGGGATACACTGGGACCTTGAGTCGCTACGGCACCAGTACAGGTGTGTCCGGCATGAGGTCCCTGCCATAATCCAGCACTTGCGGGAGTGCTTCAGGGCCTGACATAGGAAAGTACCACAGACATAATACCCCTATAACAGCTCTGTCCCTGATCAAGGCATGAGTATTCAGCTACCCTCCTTACAGTGTGCCCATAATCCCCACATCTACTAGAACGTGTTACAGCCAATCTATGAGATGACATGGAAAGGAAGGGGGAGGGGGAAAGCTCTTTGGACAGCATCCTCCAGTGACCAATACAAAAGTGCCCAGCATGTCACACACACCTACCTAGCACATTGAAGCTGCTATGGCAGAGGAAATGAAACACTAACCCCAATCATTCACAGTGGGATTCAAACTCCTGTCCCCTGCACATGGGTGTAGTTTTTTTTTTTTTTTGGGGGGGTGGGGGTGAGGGGGCAATGCCCACCCAAATGGCTTGTCACCTCTGGCATTGCCTCTAGTGGTGTGGCATATTCCTCTCTCCTTCCACCCTCCTCCCTGCAGGATCCAGTATTGCACTCCCCCCACTCCCCCCCCCCCTTCCCTCCTCCTCTGGCACTGCAGTCTTCAAGGTTCCGGGACGCTGGCAAAGTTAGCGATGTAAGCATGCTGCCTTTGGTCTGTCCTGGAAGCCTTCTCTCTGCAGCATCCCACCTACGGGAACAGGAAGTTGTTGCAGAGAGAAGGCTTCCAAGGCAGGCTGAAGGCAGCTTGCTTACATCACTAATGCTGCCAGTGGCCCAGACAGCTTCAACACTGCAGTGCAGAGGAAACGGAGGGGCGAGTATATCCTGGACCTTGCAGGGGGAGAGGGAGAGTGATCCCAGATCTCATGTGGAGGAGGAGGAATAGCAATCCCAGACCTTGAGGGGATGGGGAGAGAGGAAAGGGTGACACTAGACCTCATGGGGGGGGAGGAAGGAGAAAGGGAGAGTGACACTGAACCTTGTGGGGGGGACAATGGAAGGAGAGGGAAAAGTAACACTGGACCTTGCGGGGGAAAGACAGAGGGAGAGCAACAAAGAACCTTGTGGGGGGGGGGGGGGCAGAGGAAGGAGTGAGGGAGAGTGACACTGGACCTCACGGGGGGTGGTGGAAGGAGAGAGGAAGAGCAACAATAGACCTCACAGGAGGGGGGAGAGGGAGAGCAACACTGGACCTCATAGGGGTGAGAAGAGAGGGAGAGTGATACTGGACTTTGGGGCATGGTAGAAGCAGAAAGTGACACTGGACCTCGCATGGGGGGTTGGTGATAGAAGGAAAGAGGAACAGTGACACTGGACCTCGCTGAGGGTGGGGGCGGTGGAAGGAGAGGGACAGTGACACTGAACCTCAGGAGGAGAGGTGGAAGGAGAGAGGGAGATGCCCCACCCATGGATGGGAAGAAGAAAAAAAGATGTCAGATCACAAGGGTTAGGGAGAGAAATGCCAGACCACAGGGAAGGGGAAGAGGAAGCAAGAGCTTGGATGAGGAGCTGGGAAAGAGAGGGGGGGAGAGAAACTGGACCCACATGGGAGACAGCAAGAGACATGCTGGGATGGGGGGGGGTTAGAAAGGTGGGATGCATGGGGGGAGACAGATTGGGAAAGATGCTGTATCTAAGGATGGGGAGGAAGAGAGAGTGAAAGAGAGAGAGAGAGAGAGAAAGAGAGAGAGAGAGAGATGTAGTACCATGGGGATGTTGCAGGGGAGTGAAGAAAGAGATGCTGGCCTTGGAGTTGGAGTGCAGGGGCAGAAGCGGGATGGGGGAGGGATGGGGACACAGAGGGCAGATACTGAACATGAGAATAGGGACAGAAACACAGAGGGGAGTTGCTAGATAAGATAGATAGGGGAACAGAGGGAATGATCATGGACATGGAGAAAGAAAAAAGTCAAATAGGAGCAGGGCTTTCTTTGAGTAGGTACTTGGGGGGTACTTAGTACCGGAACCTTTTCCATTGTCTGCTAAAATTGAGCCATGGTCCCCAAGGTTTAATGAAAGAGCTCAGACTCTACACGCCAATTCTGCCTTGTCATGGATTCTGTGACTGGTTGCAAGGGGCCTGGCTATTGTAGGGTGGGCCCCTCAGTGATCGCTCCACCCCTGAAGGGTGGCCTGGCATTTGAGTACCGGCACCTTTTTCGTTAGAAAAAACCGCACTGAACAGGAGATAGTGGAAAGCAGAAGATGGATGGTACTGGGGCAGAGGAAAGGAGCAGAAGATGGATGGGACTGGTGGAGGAAGGGGAAGGAGCAGGAGATGGATGGGGCTAGAAGGTATGGGCAGAGGGGAGGGGAACAGTGGAAAATGGGGCTAAAGGTGTGAGTGGGGGAAGGGAACAGAGTAGAAGCTGGAAGTAGGGGGGTGTGGATGGAGCAGGAATGGATGGGACTGGAGGGGATGGGGAGAGGGGAGGAGAACAGATCAGAAGACGGATGGGGCTAGGAAGTATGGGTAGAGAGGAGAAGAAGAGGAACAGAGCAGAGAATTATGGATAGGAGAGATGGAGTGGGAATTTGAGGGAATAATGAATGTTTGACAATTTTAGATATGAGTGGGGTATATTGATGGATTGGGAGAATGAGTAAGGGTGTGAAATGAGGGATATGAGAAGAGGGGCAAGAAAAGATGTGGGGAAAGGTTGAGACATAAAATGTAAATGACCTGGAAGACTGGAGAGAGGATAAGAAGCACTGAAAAGGGATGGGGGTGCTGGGGAAAGGTATGGGAGGAAGGGGATGGGTCTCTGAGGGGGATTGAATGAGGGAGGAAATGGGGCTAAAAGATGGTGAAAGAGAGGCTATTGGAAATGGGGTATAGGGTAACACACAGAATGGCCTTGGAGGCACGGGAAGGAAGCACAGAGAGGGATGGAACTGGGACTGATAGGAGAATGATGAGATGCAGTGGAGTGTAGATGAGGGCTAAGAGGGTGAGTACAGAGGATAGGAATGGGGGACTAAGGAAGTGGGTGAAAGATGGGGACAGGTTTAGGAGACTGGGCAAGGAAGAGACAGAGGGGGCAATGGGAGTGCTGAAGAGGGAATGAGAGGGGGATGGTAAAAGCCAGTACGTAGATGAGAAGTGAAATAGAGACTAAGGACTAAAGGGTGAGAGAAAAGTGGGATAAAAAACAAAATACCAGACATATGTAGGGAAGGAAAGGAAGAAGACAAGATGTGAGAGAAGAAATGGAAGAGCCAACCTGGAAAAGAATTTAGGAGAAGACTGACAGTGGAAAAGAGACTGGGACCAGCCCAATTAGAAAAATAAAATGCTCAAACGTAGAAAAGAAAACAATATTTTTATATTTAATGCTTTTTAAGGATAAAGATGTGCCTGCTTTGTGAAATGTAAATTTTTTTCTATTTTTGTATTTTGCAGAGTATAGGAGAAAATACATTTCTGTTTCTCTTTTCACCAGTTTTTGCACTGCTTACAGTCAGGCTTTCTTGAGGGAATCTCTATTTCAGCTTTTGTGGGCATGTTTTTTTGTGGTTCCTTATTTTATATCATGTGAGGGTCTGTCCATGTTCTGCATGTGTGACTGAGGTGATGGATTCTGCTAGCATGTAGTATCTATGTAGGAATGCGTAACAGTCCAGCATGTTCCAGTTTTCCAGTAGCAGGTATATTGGTGCTCTAGGGTCCAGTGTAATATTTATAGCATTGTCTTTTCATAGGTCTTTTCAGTGTCAGATTCTCAGGTTCAGAGCCCGCGGGGACGGGCTCTGGAGCAAACATGAGCCCTTGGGCTGCTGACAAGGAGCGACAGCAGCAGGCAAAACCCACCAACCAACACTGGGCTAGCACACCAGCACCGGCAAGGACTGCAGGTGCCACCCAGCGAGCCGGAACACAGACTGGAACCCCCTGGACTGGAGGACGCCAGACTGGAACACACCGGACTGGAACACACTGGACCGGAACACACCGCACTGGAGCACACCGGACTGGTCCGCACAGCTTCACTTGCACTTAGCCACTGACCCCCCAGGAGTTGAGCTCCTGAGTTCGAGTGGCCGGCAGGACTTACCGGATACAGGATCACACAGGGACCAGATACTCGAACAAGCTTGAACCAGAGTGCTCCTAAATCCTAAACTGACATAAGTGCTCCCAAGCCCTAAACCAACAGAAGTGTTCCTAACAGTAAACTAACAGACCTAAGCACTAAGCTAACAGGAGTGCCCCTAGGCACTAAGCTAACAGAAGTGCTTCTCACAGCACCAAAAGGGAAAGCAGGGGAGCCACAAGGAAAAAGCAGGGAAGCTAAACACATAAGCTAACAAAGGTGCTTCTTAAGCACCAAACTTCAGCAGTGCTCCACAGCACTAACCTAACACAGGTGCTCTGAGCACCAAGCTACAGCAGAGCTCTACAACTCTAAACTAACAACGGTGCTCCTAAGCACCAAACAACAGAAGAGCTCCTAGCACTAAAAAGGAAGACAGGGGAGCCACAAGGGAAAAAACAGGGAAGCTAAACACGTAAGTCATAGGTGCTTCCAAAGCACCAAACACAGCAGTGCTTCCAAAGCACTAAATACAACAGAGCTTCCAAAGCCCTACATACAGCAGTGCTTCCAAAGCACCAAACACAACAGAGCTACTAAAGCCCTACACAAAGCAGTGCTTCCAAAGCACCAAACACAACAGAGCTACTAAAGCCCTACACAAAGCAGTGCTTCCAAAGCACCAAACACAACAGAGCTACTAAAGCCCTACACACAGCAGTGCTTCCAAAGCACCAAGAGGGAAAAGCAGGGGAACCACCAGGGAAAAGCAGGAAAGCTAAACACACAAGTCACAAGTGCACACTGCACTAAGATGAACCTGGACCTAAAGCAAGAGTAGCAAAAGCAAATGTTGCAAAGGCCCTAAAGAAAGAACACCACTTCCTTATCAAGGCCCTGCCTGATGATATCACAACTACCAGACCCAGGCAGCCAGCATGCTGAAACACAGAGAGGCTTAACCCACCCAGGTGCAGTATAGTGAAGCAATTAGAGTCATGCTGCTGGAAGCAGCCAGCACAGAGAGACAGAGCTAGCTCAGAAAGGACAGACAGAAGAAACAGAAGCCAGCTAAGAAGCTGACCACCAGGAATAAGGAGAGGTCTGGGAGAGGTCACGGTCACAATCATGAAGGTTAGGGCTGTTGTGTGCTAAGTTTTCTGTATAGATTTTGAGTGTCTTTTTGCAGGGTTTTGTGTTATTTCATAAAGTATCTGGCCCTATTTGAAAGAATGCACTGGGGCAAACAAAAAATCCATCTGCTTTAAGCTTGTGCTGTTCCTGAAGTGGTGATCACAATTTCAATATTTTTGTATGGTGAGCTGTAGGGAGATAAAGTACTTAAGTGGCTAGGATAACCATACCAAACACAGTACTATCTTAATGCGGTTCATCCTAGCGGGTTAAGTGCTTAATATCACACAAGTTATGTTTTATCCAGCTGCGTATGAATGGATATTCAATGCAGGTGCATGGACATGGCTTGGCATTGAATATCCGGGAATAAAGTCAGCAGCGGTCAGCAAAACACTGACTACCGCCAGCTGAATATCAGGCCCAAAATGTCTACTACAGAGAGGTTATGTTGCTGATACTGAGATGAAACCAGAATCAGATTTTATTTTGTATGGTGAATTCTATGGGGAAATGCTCTAGTTCAGCTCTGCACTCATTGTTGCATGAAGAAGTCTCCTGTGGACGTAGAATACATGCTTGCATTTAACACTGTGACAATGCAGAGTCAGGGGTCAGTATTTTTTTTATATTAGAGTTCCAGGCAACAAT